>NW_028145049.1:3600000-4200000 GCF_050947745.1 Amphichorda felina
TTCTGAAGCAGAAGAATGGGATCCATATTGTATCGTACAGGTAAAGTACCGGGTGCCCTTGTGGGAGCCATCGTGCTTCCCGCGCATGGGGTCGTCCCATTCCACGCCCAGCCAGGCGCCCGAGGTGCCAGCCACGTCGCCAATGTACCGCACGGTGCAAACGGCGCCGTCAAAGGACAGCCGCTGCCCTACATGCTGAGTTTGCGACATTTTCGAGGCGCTACATTGGGAGTTGGGGTGAGACGGATGAGATGGAGTTGTGAGGTGAGAGGGTGTGTGGTGGAGCGGTGAAATGTGAAGCAGGCTGCCAAATGGATGATGAGATGCACAAATAAGAATTCGACCAAGGTACTGGATACCTAGTAGACTAGCAGACTATCATCAACAACAACAACAACAACAACAACAACAACAACAACACAGCGCTAAGATCACGGTTATTTGTTCCGGGAATTCTAAATTCAATCATTTTAATACAGATTTCATTTTATTGCGTTTAGAAATATATAGATACACTCGCTCCCACAGCCCGCCTACAGCTTGCTCTTGCTCTTGGCATCGGCAACCACCCTGATGAGGGCGCGGCCGTTGCTCAGGCAGACCTTTCCGCCGTCGACCTTGACGACGAAGCGAATGTCCTCAAAATCGCCGTGCTTCTCGCCGGTCCGCCACACCTGCGTGACCAGCTTGTCGCCGGGCTTGACGGGGCTGGCGAAGCGGGCCTGGTACTCCTTGATGTTGGCCGGGTCGGAGCCGCCCAGGGTGCGCAGCAGGTCGTGGGCGGTGGCGTTCCACGAGTACAGGCCGTGGACGATGGCGCCGCCGAAGCCCATCTTGGCGCCGGGCTCCGGGGTGGCGTGCAGGGGGTTGTAGTCGCCGTTGAGGCGGTACAGCAGGGCCGACTCGGCCGTGGTCTGGTGCTCGAGGACGGCGTCGGGCTGCTTGCCCTTGGGAGGGGGGAAGTTCTCAGTCGCGGGGCCCTTGGGGCCGCCCCAGTTGCCCTGGGCGATGTAGAAGGCGCTGCCGACGACGCGGGCGTAGACATCGCCCGTATCGGCGTCGACGAGGTCCGTCTGGGTCTCGACGACGGACCCCGGGCGGCCCTTGTCGTAGACGCCCACGACCTTGGTGCGCGACTCGAACTTGCGGCCGGCCGAGGAGGTGGGCAGGGGCTTGAAGAACTCGATCTTGCGCTGGCCGTCGACGACGCGGCGGGCGTCAAAGTCGGGAACGCCGGGGATCTTAACGGCCTTTTGCGAGGCATAGAAGTCGACTACCTCCTGGGAGTCTTTCTTGAAGGCTGTGTGCTCGTTAGCGGTTGCGTTTCGTGACTAGGTAGGCATCTCAGGGCCCTACGCAGGATGATGGGGTAGGTCGGGAAGACGGCAAATCTGGGGTGGAGCTCCTGGAGCACGGGTTAGCAGGAGTGTTTATCTGATGGCCCAGTGATGGCGCCCAAGGGACATGAGACGCACGTAGAGGAAGTGAAGCTCATCGTCCTTGGCGCCGATGGTGTTGGCAAAGAGCAGCACATCGCGCTGCAGCCACGACACCTCGACGGGAGGATACTCGAAACCGGCACCGGCAGGCATGATGGGCAAGATGGATGGTCGTTGAAAGGTGGGGTTCAGGGTGGATGATGGCGGCGAAGGGATCTAAGACCGACAACTTGGGGGAGCAATCCTTTTATCTGTGTCTCTCCGGATATTTGTCCATGATACGACGTTGGCAGGTTGTTGGTTGCCGATGTAGCTCCCGTTGGCAGCTCTCAGCCGAGGTTCGGCGTGTGGGGAAACTGGGCGACTTGCCAATTGACATAGACCTCCACCTCCGCACGGATGCCCCCAGGAATCAATGGCTCCATTGAATATTCCTTGTTCCGGTTTCAAATTCAGCTGTCGGGAGAAAAATGGCGGCTCGGAGTAACTATTACTGTTCCCAATGCAGGTAGATGTACGGATACGAAGTACGGATAAGCTGAGCAGTGGAAGGTGGTGAGGTCTACCCTGAGGTACCTAGGTACCTATGTACCTACCTACCTGGGTTAGGTGCACCGGCACTTCGGAGACCGAGGCTCGGCCCTGGACACCGCCCTCCACTCACTCCGTCCTCTCTTCCCCAACATCATCACAGCCATCCACATATCCCCCTCACGCCGGGAACGGAATCGTCGCCGGGCTCCTATATCCATTCTTCCCCACGGACCGCACCCCAAAGATGACATTGTCAATCGTCAGCTCCACCGTCGTCGCCTCCACGTTGCCTACAAACTGCGCGTGTGTCCACTGTGGCGCATCCGTCGCCCGCCACACCACCTCGTAGCCCTCAACGTCGCCCGACTCGAGCCGCGCCCACCGCAGCCTGGTGTCGTTGCCCAGATCCGACGTGTCCACCGTCACGTTCCTCACCGTCCCTGGGGCGTTGGCCAGCGACCACATGGCCGCCAGGTCCACCCGCGCCACCCGCGCGATGAAGTCGTAGTCGAGGAACTCCTCTAGGTCGCCGTACTGCTTCCCGTCCTCCACCCGGATATCCTGGTGCTGGTGCGCAAAGTCCTCGTTGGGCTCCGTGAACCGCACCGCCGACGCGTACCCGGCCTCGAGGAACGACCGGTGGTCGCCGCCCCGCAGGAACCGGTCCAGCCGGTACACCATGGCCACCTTCATGTCCGTGAACCGGTTGGTCGCCACCTCGGCGATGAACCGCCCCAGGTTCCGCGCCGGCGAGTCGTTCTCCCCGCCAATGCTCAGCCGCGTGCTCGCGTCCTCGTCCGACTCGGTCAGCGGCGGGCCCTGGCAGAACATGCGCACCGTGTTGGGCTCCTTCTCCCCCCGCGACCCCGTCGAGCTGCCCACCAGGTCCACGTTGATGACGCCCTCGACGTTGACGCTGGCGTTGCGGTAGGTCTGTGCCAGGAAGTTGGACCCCAGGAGGCCCTGCTCCTCGCCTGCCACGGCCGCAAACACCAGCGTCGCCGCGTGCTTGTGCTTGGCCATGATGCGGGCCAGCTCCATGGCAACTGCAAGATATCCGGTCAGCCTTGCCAGGGTCTCTACCAACGCACCCATCTTCTTCGTGTGCTACTTACCAGCTACGCCCGAAGCATCATCGTTGGCGCCGGGCTGGTCGTCCCACCAGTTCATTGGGTCCGATACCCGCGTGTCGTAATGCCCCATGGTCACATAGTACCGCTGAGGATCCGATGTACCCTCCAGCGTCGCCCGCACATTGCTAATCTTGACCGGCTCCGGCACCCGGTTCGCCGGCGGCTGGATGTATCCCGGCACATCCACCACCATGCGCCCGTCCGACTCCTCAGCGAAGCGCTCAAACTCGGACGCAATCCAGTCGCGCGCGGCGCCGATGCCACGCTGCGTGTCGTTCTGCGGGGACAACGTGTGCCGCGTCCCAAAGCTCACGAGCTTGGCGATGATGTCCTTGATGCGCTCCGGCGAGACCTCGGCCAGGGCGGCCTGGAGGTGCTTGTCGGGTGCCTGGGGCTTCAGAACGTGGCCGACATTGCCCCCGGGGCCCGGCGGGGGCCAGTTGGCATTGGCACACGAGACGTAGTTCCCGTCGTAGGTTCCCACGAGGGGAGGGAACTCGGTACTGGGGGGGTAGACGTTGATGCTGCCCTGGGTAGACTTGGCGTTGACAAGGCCCAGGCCTACAAGACTGATCAAAGAAGTTTTCATTGTTTTTAAACACAATGGAGGTGACCGTTGTGCTAACTGTAACTAATTTGAAGGGACCCCGACCTCATCCTTATATTCTCTGCTGCAACCTGAGCACCATGTCACGGTGGGGAGCCCTCCCACCTCCCCTGTGATCATCAAGTCGTCTACCCCTCATCTCTGGTTGATAACAAATTCCTTGGCGAGCCTGTTCAAAGACCCTTTTAATGGCTTCTGCCTATGAACTGCCGCCCGGCGTCGATCCGTAATCCCGAGTCAACAGCCGGCCTCCACCAAATACCACTTTAGGAAGGTCATCAGCCTGGATGCCATGGGGGAAAGCCGGGGTGCCTCCGAACTGGCGCTGAGCCAATCTCTCGGTATCTGTACTACGAGTAGTAGTGCGTAGCTTATCCGAGCGATGGCGAAGAGTTCTGGATGAAGGGTTGGTATGTCTAACCAAGGAGTATTATTTGCCAGAGCATACCTAGTGACCAGCATATTGACCAACATATTCGCTAGTATAAACCCCTCTTCTCCCTCTCCCTCCCTCTATCTCTCTCTCCATCTCTCTCTCCCTAGTTGCGATCGCTTGGTATTTGACATGGCCCCTCCATCTTCGAAATTACCACCTTCCAAGAGTATTCCCTCGATAATTATCTTGGCTTGTCTAACCACATTGTCCCAGGTTACCGCGGACTCTCTGGACGGGGCCCTCCCTGCGACGTCTGTGGTGCGACTCTCCGTTCCATTCCACTGTTATGTCGATGAAGTCTTTGCCTCTGTCCTATATTTCCGTTCCTACCAGAAAGGGGAAATGAAGCAATCGTTGATGAATCTCACTCACAAGCCCTGTGGCTTATGGTGTTGCTAGGATGGCTCTGGAATCCACCAGCCCGACGTGGCATGCTTGTGGTGTAATCACTCTGCGAGACCCGGTGGGTTAGGAGGAGGGGACAAAGGGGGACAGGATGAACCAATGGTAGTGGTTGAGCTCGTGAAGCCCACGGGGGCCTCGGGCCGGCCTAAGAACGACCTGGCTGGCCAGCCGAAGACCCCGACGGAAACCCAGTGGTTGGCTTTGCCAGAAAAAGATTGAAAAGAAAGGTGTCAGAGTGATGAGAGCTGATGGTGGTGTTGATGTTGTTATCCAGATCCGTGGGGGGGTCGTGGAGGTTAAATACCCGACATGCCAGGGAAGTCCTTTCCCTTTGCCAGTCTAGGCAGGGAACCTGATATGGGCCTGAACTTCCCGTATTTCCTGGCATCCCAATTGTCCCTTCCCATCCTGTGGTGCTCCAAAAGCCTTCAGCAGCTTGTGTTCTCCTTCCGCCCCTAAATTTGGCAAGAGCTCAGGCGCAGCCGAGGAAAGGGGCCTAGGCGACCAGGATGCGGGGAAGCTACGAGCTCCCAAGAGGACAAGACGACATGTACATCAGCCAGAATGGGAATCCGTAAGATTCTGGTCTGTCTTGCCGGCCGTTGGATGTACCTGGTTTGTCTGCTGGTGTTGTGTTCCATCCGCCTGGCTCGACCGTCGATCCCTGGATGTCGGGCGGCGCTGGTCGAGAAGCGTGGTGTTGGTGGACAGATCTTGGAGCAACATGCCAAATGAAATGAGGTCGGCACATAGGTGGTCACACGTGAGAGGTGGCGTTTGTTTCGACATTTTCGTTGCCATTGTACCGCTGTGCGAGCCTCTGCGTCCAAGGCCATGTGAGATGGTGAAGCTGTCAAGATGAGGCAATCGTTCGATGGGTGTATGCATGTAGTGGGTCTTGTCAGGCCCTTTTCGTCATACTGCTACTACATGTAAATACTAACAGTGGGGCTGCATATCGGATATAAAAAGAGTCAAGAATTGTTTAATATAATTTTCAAAGTTACTACAATATAATAATACTATATAGTGGTACAATAGTAGTAATAAACCACGTTTGTTACCTACTACTTTCCATGAGTGGTACGCAGCGAACTCTCCCGCCGCCCTCACCACCCCTCAACTTCACAGGTACACTTCAACGATGGTCTCAGTAAACACCCGGAATCAGGCGATACGGAACGCGCTGCTTGATTGCCTTCCACTGCTCACCATACTAGAACCGGGTTAGCTTTTTGCAATCTTTCTAGATGAAATGGGAGGGGCACAACATACCCTCTCCGAGAGATACATGTCGAGGACGGGAACTCCTCGAGAGGTAAAATCGTGGAAGAAGAATGCACCGACGGCGAGACCCCACAACCAGCCTCCAGAGGTGAGGGCGTACGCGGCACGCCAGACGGTGTAGCCGCCGTAGTTGATATGCCTGGCCAGCGAAAACAGCCCGTGGGCGTATGCCTTGCCCTTGTTGGCCGGCTTCTTCTTGAAGTAGGTGCGCTGCAGCTGGGAGGTGAATTCTGTAAAGATTCCGATCAGGTAGAGTCCGGTGCCGGCAAGGACAAGGGGAGACAGGTTAGAGTCGCCGGGCGCCTGGGACGTGACTTGCCACAGCGAGAAGATGGAGTTGAGGGAGTTGAAGACGGTGTTGAAGAAGGCGACGAGGATTGCGGACGAGACGGGCGTGTCCTGCTCGGAGACAATGAGCATGGTGAGGATCTGCTTCAAGCTGCTGCCAAAGGCCATCCAGGAGATGACAGCATGATACGGTGACAGTTGGCCGGTCGACGCCTGGATTACTCGGCTGGGGCTCAATATGCTGCCACCGAGGAACTCGACCAGCCTTGCCCCCCAACCCTCATGGAGGATGGCATATTGAAGCACGGTGTCTGCACCGCGCAGCCCGACAAAGGATATTCCCAGGACGTTGACCCTCTTGACACGAGACACGTTATCTTGAAGCTCTGGTGCCATGTCTGCAGGAATGTCTTTGGTAAATCGATGCAACCAATCAATTCAAAAGGGGGAGGATCCTTTAACTTGGATGCCGGGCAGTATTTAAGCACCGGGCCAGGGCAATACCTACGTGTAAGCCAGTGGCCGCCTACGACATACTTACTCCGTACAGGCAGTATGAATGACGGCAAACCTTGCTTGGGATGGCTCCCATTCGTTGCTCGGCCTCCGAATGTGGGTTGATGAATAATGGGCGACAGTTGCGAACAATCATTCAAGTCCAAATCCGTGCAATGGGTCCAGTTCGGCGTCCGACCATCTCCCGAGCCCGGCCAAAATCCCCCCGAATGCCGGCTTGTATATTCCGGGAATTGTGGGGTTGTTGTGACTACCCGGGAGTTCTATCGTCCGTATTACATTGGGGGAGGGGGGGGGGATATGGGAGGTCTTTCACTAGGTAGGTATTGCGGCATTCAACAAGGCCTTAAGGGCTCTTATGGACATGAATATCTCCCATAATCAGCTGTGGGTTGGCTCGGCATGCACAATAAGGAACAGATGCTGAATGACACTAGGAAATAGTATTGTCTGACTATCGAGGCATCCCCCATGACCCAGCGTGTGTGCCATCTGGGTGCTCGCGACTAAAAGAGTGTGTTATATCTCCTCCACAACTACTCTCAGTGGTATCTCGTATTGCTCAAATCATCACGTCATCATCCGCCCTGTCAACCAACTCGCCCCTTGCCCCGGTCGCATTCCTCGATGAACCGATATATCCCTTCGAGGCCTTCAAATTCGGTCGAGCAGCGCTCACCGGAACTTTGTGGCGGCGACATGCTCTCGTAGCCCTCCGGCTCAGACAGCCAGGGGTTCTCAACCATCTCCTCGGCAAAGGCATCCCGGACGAACGAGTCATCGCCCAGTGACGACACATCCTCGAATTCGTGCCCCTCGAGCGACCGCGTAGAACCACCGGGCGACGTCACCGTCTTCTCCACGTCTGGCGCAAAGGGGAACTTGAGAGCCATGGGAACGCCGGCCGCGGCATCGAAGCCGGGATCCTCGCCCACCACGCCCCTGCCAATTCCAATGTCGTCGCAAAGTCTGTTGACAGTCTCCGCGTCGACGCCCGGAAAACGAACCCGAAGAATGTTATTATTCTCCATCACAATGGGCAAATCCCCCAGAACCGACAGCCGTCGTAAATCAGCAAAAATCGCCGTCAGATCCTGCAAGGCACGTCCAAAATCAGCAGACAGGACATCGAGAAACCCCTCCGTGTTGAGGTTGGTCGCGGCGGGGACGGCCTCGGCATTGAATCCATAGGCCTCAGGCGCGGCCGAGATGGCAGCGGCAAGGGGGCTCAGGGCCGTGACGGTGGGGCTGAGCTTGAAGTCGACGAAGGCGCCGGGGGCCGAGCGAGGGATGGCGGAGAGCTTGCGCATAGCCTCGTCCTCGAGGCCGGACACGGCGCGGTACTGGCTTTGACCCCGAGCGTTGACGCCGTCATATCGAAGCTTCTGGCCGGACAGGAAGAAGGCCCGCATTGCCTGGGAGACGTTCTGGACGACCTGGGCCGGCGCGGCCGGGGTATGGGAGAAGTACCGAGCTCCCCCGCCAAGGCTGTATCCACCAGCCGTCCGGGGCATAGCACCACCGGTCAGGTTCGGGCGCAGGGTGCTCGCAAATGGAGCCCGTCCGGAGAACTGCGCAACACGACGCGACGTGTTGGACGAGGGGAGCTTCGACCGATCGAGCCGAGGAGCGCCCGAGGGCCCGGAAGTGAAGTACCTTCGAACGACGGTGTTGATGTGCTTCGCAGTCCCGCTCGAGAACCACCGTGCGCTTCGTTTCTGCTGCTTCAGCAGCGCTGCAGGATGAATGGGGTGTCTTCCAGAGTGTCCAGCCCGAAGTGGGATGTATTGGACTTCGCCGCTGGCCTTGCCCACATTGGCGACTTTGGCCCGAACCGCTGTTGCGGTTCTAGACACGGCCACGCGCAGGAGACGCAGGGTCGCGGGACCCCATATCGCGCCTGCGTACGCCATGCCGAGATGTTTTATTTTTATGCTTCTCCTCCAAATAGGTGCTGAGAGGAAGTTAAGGATGGAGGAGAGAGGATGACGGCAGGCGGTTCAGCCGGCGTATATACGTGCCCAGGCGGCGATAAGATTCGCCACACCCCGAGTCCGCCGGTGAATGCCGCCAATACACCGCCACACAGCCACACCTGGGTGGGTCAAATTACGCTAGACTCCGTTAGGGTATAGCGCGAATTGCTGGCCATATCTACCCTCACCAGGAAATTTTCGGTTTTCTTTCCTTCAACACACCTTCTTCACTTTGACAGCTCGAGCTTCTCGACCTTGTCCAGGCTGCCAACGACGCAAGTGCGTCTGGCTCTGCCGCCATCAGACTTGGTCTCTGCTACAAAGGTATGTCGACGTCTTTGTCTACACGACATTTGTTTGCCCTGATGAATTCTTTACCATGAACAATCCAATTCCTACAAAAACAATGGGGACTACCTAATCTCTAGAATTACTCTGAGCTACCGTCCACCATCCCTAGTCATGTTGCGCGCGAGATGGAGCAAGAGTTTTGCTGACTCTTCTTAAGTCTAGTGATAATATTCTGATTCTCTCTGACACGCCGGCACATAGTCGCGTCTCAATTCAAAAGGTTAGTCAAGCTCGCTTTTTTTTTTCTTTCTCGCACACAATCTTGGGTGATGAACCATTCGACACAAAGGGATTCCTCATACTTAATATACAATGTGGAGTTTGTCAAACTTAGTTTCAGCCTTGTCTGACATCAAGATTCCTACCCTCTTTCTGCTACTGCCTGCGTCTGTCTAGACCTTTTCGCTGACCAGAAACTTGGATAGGTATTACATCCCAGTTCCCCATCTCGAGCATCCCGCTTTACATGATGAAAAATTGAACGAACGGGCGGACATAAACGACCCTCGCTGTCCTTCCATCCCTAAGACAGCAAGGCGTACAAACCTTGTGGTGGGAGGGCAGAGGGGACTCTTGTTGACACTTCGTCACCTGACTGTGGCACGCTGGAGCTGAATCTATCAATCTTTGATGTTTGTACATTGTCGACTAACGCATCGGCACCTAGGTACAAAAATGAATTTTCTGTTTAATTCTCATTGATGCTGCCATCGTGATGAGCTGATCACGTATTCACACTGTTTGATCTCACAATCTTGTATTGCTGGGACATGAACAAACATTCAACATCTGACTTGGTCGGTACGTTAAACTAGTGATCGTCGACACGGCATGAAATTGAAGCTAACCTCAATGACAGCTAGACCATGGCAGTTTTTTCATCATTGTTTAAACAAGCCTTGGCCAGACGGATGCTAACGTTCGGGCTAGGTAAGCAACTTAGACTTGAGGATTATCTCACGATACTCTTATGGTAAGTGACTGCTGTTTTTTTCTTCTTTTATGCCCAACCCCAATTTTCGTGATGATTTCTTTATTAGCTCTATCTGAGTTCATCGTGACGAACACTTTTTCACCTTGGAGAACTGACACCCTTACCCTCTTGCTTTCACTTGAAATAAACTTGATTATGCATAGAGGAAGCAGCTGCTAACGCTGTGACACAGTAACAACACATGGGATGTCCGACGACGGAACTACAAATGAGCTTCTACCAAATAAAATACTATTGATCTATCAACTGTCTCCGTGCCATGCCCGCTTGATGTTATCCAAAATTTTACTCCCCACCATTAAACAATGGCATCTAAACCCTACCTACGTCTATCGCTTCAGCTGTAGCCGGGCATTCATGCCCACAACACACCGGATCAGATCCCAGTCGTCGTGTGCGCCAACCCAGTCCGTCACCACGACACCCGCACCACCCGAGCCAACCTTGAGCTTCCGAGGCCCCTTGCCATCCTCGCCGTGCTTGATGCAGAGGTACTCGACAATGGCCGGGTTGACCTTGGCGGCGATGCGCTCGGGCCAGCAGCTGGCGCTGAAGAAGTTGCTGGCGGTGAGGAAGTTCATGAAGAAGGGCGGCGGCTGCTCGCGCTTCCTCTCTCCCTCGATGGAGTAGTGCTGCGAGGCCGCGCGCTCGAGCTGGCCCCGCGAGAACTCAATCTTCTTCTCGACGTTCTGGCTCTCGGTGACCTCGTAGAAGTCCTGCACGCGAATGTGCCCGTCGCCGATCTTGCCGTCCTCGCAGTTGTCGGGCCAGCCCTGCGCGTCGATGCCGAAGCCCTTGTTGCCGTGGCACTTGCGTAGCTCGCCGTCGATGCCGAAGCGGCGCATGAGGACGATTCGGCCGCGCGCCTCGCCTAGGCGGGGGACGCGGGGCTCGGTCCACCAGCGCTCCGTCTTCCTGTCGACGTAGTTGCTCTTGAGGTGGCGGCCCATGTGCTCGTCGGTGCCCTTGCCGGTACCCTCGCGCTTGAGGCTCATGATGATGACCTCGCTGGGGTTCTTCTCGAGGAAGCTGTAGATGTCGTCGAGCATCTCGGCGAGGTACTTGGTGCCCGTGAGGGAGATGGGGAAGGCGCTGTGGACGAGGGACAGGTTGGGGTCGGTCGGGTCGGCGGAGACGCGGACGTCGAGGAAGCGGACGCCGTTGTGCAGCTGGTCGGGGACGGAGACGGCCTGGCAGCGGACCGAGGGCAGGGCCTTGTGGCAGGTGGGCGAGTTGTGTGTTCCGGGGATGGAGAGGACCTGGAGGGGCCAGTCGTTGTGCAGCTCGCGCATCCAGGCGTCGAGGCGGGCGGAGGAGAGGACGGCGAGGACGGCGCCGGTGGTGACGTAGACGGCCGTGAGCTCCTGGCTGCCGCCGTCGAGCTTCTTCATGGTGGCCGACTTGGCGTTGGGGCTGGGCACGTCGACCTCGTACTTCTTGTCCTGGGACTTGAAGACGAGGCGGATGACCTCGCGGCTGGGGTCGGCGGTGCGGACGTCGGTCTGCTTGACGCGGAAGGGGTCGACCTTGACGCTGACATTGTCCTTCTTGTGGGGGTCGCCCTTGGCGACGATCTTGCTAGAGGAGAAGTCGGTGGCGTTGAGAAAGCTGGAGATGGTGCCAATGGTGTTGGTGATGGCGTCGCCGGTCTGTTCCTTCTTAGCCTCGAAACGCTCGACGCTGATGAGCTCGAGCGGATGGATGGTCAGGTTGCGGATGGTGAGGTCGGCCATGGTGACGGTGGCGTATGGGTAGTTGGGGGTCGGTCAGATATCAACGCCAATTTTCCTGGAGGACCGGGGGGGGGGGGGGACGGTAACGGGTAAAGGTGACAGACACGATGAGGCTACCGAGGAGGAACTATAAATATACTCGCGCAGAGCTTCACCCAGATGGAGGGGCTATCTGGTGAGGAACGCGCGGATGGAGGCGGGGCAGAGGGAGGGGTCGACGATCAGGGTCGTGGTTTGGAGCTGAATTGTGGATTCCAGGGTGAGCATTGGCGGCTGTCATTGGTGAGGGGGTTTATGGCAAGAGCTAAAAGCTGCGAGGCGGCGAGACCCAAGCTTCAGTGTCAAAGTGGTGAAGCGGTTGTTTTATCATCAGGAGGCGGATATCAATGATGCGAAAAGGGGGGGAGGCGGGTGGCACTGCTGGGAGTCTGGTTCAGCATGCACATCTGGACTCAAGCCCAATGCTTCCGGAAGTGGAGGGGTGTTTGCAGATGGGAGGTTGAAGATGGCCATCAGGTTGGGGAATGTTGAGTGTTCCTGGTGGGTGTGGAGCAGCCCGTTAGCTCAGGCACTTCAGGTACGAAGTACTTCGTACTTGCGAGTTAAAGAGCAGCCACACGAAGCGTCTTCCCATCTCCTACCCTGGACACCTGGGGGTATCGTCGACTTTCCCATCAAATCTGATCATTCGGGTGTCAAGCCCGAAGCCAGGCCACAACAACTCACATGGAGTACCTCGGCCCGTACTTCAAGGCAGGCGATGGCTGGGGTCATGGCTGAGCCATAGATGAGGCGACGCGGCAGCAGAACGTACGACGATGGTCTTGTTGAAAAACTAACGTCTGCATTCTCACTATCAGAAAGCTGAAGAGGCTCAGTCAGATCATAGCAGATGGAGAAGATCCATCGCCCAGTGGAGGGTATGGGGATCTGGGGTCTCGGAGCGGAAGGAATGTGGGGAAGCCCGTTCCGAGTCCCGACCCCAGCCCTCTCCCGGGTTTCCCTCCGTCTCATCCATATGACGTTCCGAGATCGAGGTGGCATCTCTCGATCATGTCACACCCCACCTTGCTCTGTGCTGAACAACTGGAGTTGTAACCGAGTCGACAGATATCACGACAGTCGTCCTGCGTCTGACGTCTCAAGTGAACACAAAAACACCCCCCAAGCCCCTCATCTCCTACCATTGTTAGCCATTGTCTGCCATTGACTCCCACCTACGCCATAAACCCAAGTCAACATGGACAGCTTCCTCCAAGGCCTGCCGGCGAAGAAGCTCGAGCCTCTGTGGTCGAGGATGGGCGCCATGGTGCCGCCCAGCCCCAACCCAAGCTCTGTGCCCGCCATCTGGAAGTATCACGAGATGCTTCCCCAGCTGGAGCTGGCGGCCAAGCTCGTGCCAGAGGAGCAGGCTGAGAGGAGAGTGCTGATGCTGGTGAATCCCAACATGGGTGAGTTTATTCCATGAGGGGTGAGGCATCGTGACCACAACTGACCAGAGAAGAATCCCCCCATACCACCGACACCATCTATGGCGGCCTGCAGGTCGTCAACCCCGGCGAGACGGCGCCCGCCCACCGGCACATCGCTTACGCCTGCCGTTTCATCATGGATGGCGAGGGCTTCACCGCCGTCGAGGGCAAGAAGATGCCCCTCTCGCGCGGCGACGTCGTCGTCACACCCACCTGGCACTGGCACGACCACGGCAACGAGAGCGACAAGCCCATCATCTGGCTCGACATGCTCAATCTGCCGCTGTTCCGCTACGCCCACGTCCACTTTGCCGAGGGGTATGCTGAGAAGCGCTATCCCAGCGTGTGAGTTTCTTCTTGTCTAAGTTACACCTCTGCCCGTCTCCATGAACTGACTGTGTGAAAAGGCTCACCGACCCTTGCGAGTGGCGCTTCCCCTGGGCTCCGGTACAGAAGGAACTCGACTCCCAGGGCAGCAAGCACTCCGTCTACCACTACAAGAAGAAGGATGGCAAGCCGCTGTCCACCACTCTGGGAATGCAGGCGGAGCGTGTTGCCCCCAGTTCCGAGTCGCCCCCATCCCAGGACAGCTCGTCCTTCATCTACCACTGCGTCGAGGGCAAGGGGCGCACAATCATCGAGGCGCCCGGCCAGGAGAAGACCGTCTTCGAATGGGCCTCAAGAGATACCTTTGCGGTGCCCGCGTGGTCCAAGATTCAGCACATCAACGACTCGGCGACGGAGCCCGCGTACCTGGTCGCCTGCAACGACGGCCCCTTCTTGGATCTTCTTGAGCTGAGGCACCCTTGAAGGTGCTTGGCGGATGTTGGACATGTTGGGATTTCATAGCGCTTGATTGTCCGATTCTTCCATATTGAAACGCCATGAATATAAATATTCTGCCTCCGCTCCTCATGAGCCTCATCCATCACTGGTGATCTTCACAGCCCGGAGCCAATGAGAATGAGCCAGTCAAATATCTAAAGCCTTGATAAATGAAAATATCAAATGAGTAGCCCTGAAATGGCACCCCGCAAGTTCTGACCAGCCACTGACACCAGTTATCCCCGGACTCAATACGTGTACTTGACCCCGGAAGGCATCCGAGGTTCTCCACCATCTCCGCTCCGAGATTCTCGGAACCCCAAGATGCGGCTCCGGTGCCGCCTCCGGACGCCCAACAACCGCTACATCGGCGGCAATTCCGACCATCTCCCTTAACTGGCGATGCTCATCCCGCAAGTTTTACAAAACTGAACAGTCCTGGGTTCATCCATATCACTGCCTCAGCCTCCTCACTCCCCCGTATTGCAAAATAGGTCCCCCCGTTTTACCTCGCAATTCATCACATCATACACAATGGCCCCCCAGCAGTGGACAAGACTCATCCGCTTTGTCGACGACAGCGGCAACGAGACGTTTGGTGAGCCCTGCATTGCTTCCGACGCTGAGCTCGAGGAGCGTCTCGCTAGCAACGACCTGTACGCCATCGAGTTCAAGGGCCAGTCTCCCGTATCCGAGCTGGTCAAGGGCGACAAGGTCCACGTCAAGGCCCTCCGTAACATCCTCAAGCCCTCCGACGTGCCCATCATCCGGTGCATTGGCCTCAACTACATCAAGCACATCAAGGAGGGCGGCCGCACCCCGCCCCCGTACCCCTCAGTTTTCATCAAGCCCTCGACTTGCGTCTCTGGCTTCGACGAGGACGTCCCTATCCCCAAGGTTGCCCAGGATGGCACCGTAGACTACGAGGGCGAGCTTGTGAGATGCCCTCCCCCCACCATGGAACTACCCTACCCCAAGGCATCTTGAGCCTCTCAGCTGACAAGACCCCCACCAGGCTATCGTCATCGGCAAGACAGGCCGCAACATCCCCAAGGAGGCCGCCCTGTCGCACATCGTCGGGTACTGCGCCTCTAACGACGTGTCCTGCCGCGGGTGGCAACGTGACCCCAAGAAGGCCGGCGGCGTGCCCCAGTGGTGCTTCAGCAAGGGCTTCGACCGCTTCGCGCCTCTGGGCCCCATGATTGTGTCGCCCACCGTCGTCGGAAACGCCTCGGACCTGCACCTGCGTACCCTCGTCAACGGCGAGGAGCGCCAGAACACCATGACCAGCGACCTGCTGTTTGGCGTCGAGGACATTGTCAGCTTTGTCAGCCAGGGCACTACCATCGAGGCGGGAACCGTCATCCTGACGGGTACGCCGTCGGGTGTGGCTATGGGTATGAAGGAGCCGAAGTACCTCATTGACGGGGATGTCGTCGAGGTCAGCATCAGCCAGCTGGGCCGTGTGAGGAACAAGATGGTATTTGAGTAGGTAGCACCATAATACATAGACGGATCCGTTGAATAATATGTGTTGTTTGTGCATACAATTATCATCTCTGGTTGAGAAGTTCCCATGTACCGTGCATGTCGTTCAGCCACGAGAGATTGTTCACATCAAACTCGACATCTTGAAACCCTAGATCTTCCAGGTCACCAAAAGACAGTGGGAATTCTTCTGCCCCCTCCGTTTGCTGAATTTCCGTAGGCCCCGGCGCGGCGCCGTGTTCATCGCCGTCATCCCCTGGTCCCATCCCTCCCCTCGAGGGCTCAGGGGCAGCTGTTGCACCACCATCTTGTGCCATCTTGGCGGACAGGAAATGCAGCGCAGCAACGCACCTGCGCGCAGACTGCCCAAATTTCTCGTGCGCCTTGAGGACCGACATTGCCTGGCACCAGGAGCGACCTAGATCGGCCCCTGAAAAGACCTCCGGGCGCAGTTTCGCGGCAATCAGGATCGTGGCCGCCGTATGAACGTAATATACTCGATACCACCATGCCGGCAGGGGACCCACCGTTCCATCGGCAGTTTGATACTTCAAGAGTGTAGAAATGACACCCTGCGCAGTAGAAACGCACAATAAAGCGCATTCTCGGAGGACGCGGTTCTCCAGAGTTTCGGACACTCCGGACGATTCCATGTCCTGGGCGAGGCAGAAAGACGCAAGTACCGGCCGTAGGAGCAGAATCCGGGCGTGAAGAAGACTGAAATACGTTAGTTAGCCCGCTGTTTGAAATATTAACTTCAATCTCTCTTTTTGACAAACTTACCGTATATGCAAGATGACAGCCTGTCGGCGGGTGACCTCACCGCCGGGCTCCGCAGATACACACTTCAGACCCTCAGGAAGCTTCCTCTCCCACCTGCCAAGGGCACTGTCCAACTGCATGACGATGCCAAGATCGATATGCTCTTCTCCTTCTGCTGAACTTCCATTGTCTGAAGCTGCCACGTTCTTGCATCGTGCACCGGTGCCATGGTACAGGGTCCGTATAGTCCGGTGAATCAGCTCATAAAGCTCGACGGACTTGACAAAGAAAGAGGCGTCGGTGGTGCCGACACCGCCTTGCTGTGGCAGAGGAACAACAGAAGCGAGGCTAGGCGATATCATGGACGGGCGACCGTGAGTGACCGCAACCATCCTGCACTCACTTGTCAGCATCCGATACTGGATATAAGTCCCCAGTCTCACTTACCTATCCATCAGAACGCATCCGTACCATACCCTTCGAAGTAGCTCACGCTCAAACTCGTCTGTATGCTCTGCTGAAGTCTCGCGGAGATGCAATCCCAATCCCTGGGCTATGCGTACAGCAGACCCGACAGTCATCCACGTCTGATGGGGATGGTCGGTGCTCTGCAGATACTGGCTACTAAGCAGTAAATACTGGACGAGCTCTATCGATCCGGCTTCCCATGTATTTAAAGGTAGTAGGTCCTGCGCCCTGTTGAAGTACACGTTGCTCAATTCATCTCGCTGGTCCTTGGTTTGAGATTCGAAGAGCTGGGTAGAAAGCGCAAATACAACATTGAGGGTTGCCAGAAAGATGCGCTCGTCAACGATAATAAAAGATCCGTCAAAAATACCACGGTACGATGTCTCCCATTTATCCCGATCCAGGAACGGATATAGAGGGTCGACATAGGTCCAATACAGGCCCATCAAGTGGTCGGCCTGCCTGCGCGTGGGCAGGACGCGGTTTGTGTCGTCGAACAGGGAGCAAGTGCTGATAGTTGGAGCCAGTCGGGCCCTCCGCGAAGCAGACTCGGCCTCGGTTTCTCGGCTGGGAAAGTATTGGTTGCCTTTCCCTAACTTTGCTTCAATCGCTCGTTTTATCTGCATCGTAAAAGAGCCGGCGCTGCTGCTGCCAAAGTATTCCCGGGTGCTTGTGCCCTCATCTACAACAGCAGTCATGGAGTCAATGACAGAGGGGCTGATGTTGTGCACCGCCGGACGGGATGCCCCTGAATATTCACCCGTGGACTTGTCTGCAGGAGATGGGTTTGACGCAGATGGTGGCCGCAGTATCTCTCCAGAGTGCGACGCATTTCCATTCAAGCGAGAAAGTTGTACGTTGTTTGTCAATGTCTGACTGGAGGCGAAAGCACTCGAGCCTCTCCGTAGATGTTCATGGCCCCGTGTCTCCTGTCTGTCAAATTGAACGTCCAAGGATCTTCTAGGAGCGTTGGAACCGCTGTTGTGACTGTATATACATCTGCCCCGAAGAGCAGGCTTTTTGTAGCAGTTTCCGCATGCTATAGTCCGCGTGTTAGCATCGATTAGCATGGCAAATTAGCTGGATGACTGATTCAGAGCATCACTTGATGTTACACTGAGAAGATAAACATGACACTTCATGCAACATGCGTCCCCTACCATTTCATTATGAGTTGGGTAATTGAACATGTAGAGAATTGGGAGTGGTAAATAATGTGGGTAGTTGTGAGCACAAGGAGGAGGCTAATGTGATGATAACCTAGGTGCGTCCTGGACGGGTACTGTGGATAGTAAACAAGACTGTATGAATTTAAATTGAACGATAGGGCCTATACATATCGTAATACCGTGCCAAAGACCTACGATTCTAATAAAAATCAACTCACCTGGGCGCACTCCGTCACACTTGATCTTCCTCGCCCTGCAGGTGTCGCAGGCCACATCGATCTTGACCCGCTTGCGCTTCGGAGGGGCCTCGAGGCTTTGGGGGGTTTTCTGAATGGCAGACATTGGAGGCCGAACTTGGAGGGACCAGGGCCAGGGACCGCAGAGTCTCGGACGCACGCACACGGCGGAAGAGTGACACGGAAAGGGGAGACAGGTGGGGGAAACCAAGGTAGAAGCGAGGAGCAAAGCGGTATGAAGAAGTCTGGAGTCTGAAAGCTTCCGAGGTCCCTCGAACCTCGGAAGGAGTGTCTCCAACTAGACTACAACTGCCTTCCTTCCTTTCCAATTCTCGGAAGCGCCTTTGATTGGTGGATTTAGAACATCACCCCGTACAGGCCCATAATTCTTGCATCCAAAGTCTCCATTTCCACCCGCAATCCCCCACTTCCTTCAGTGATCTTCAGCGACTTCACTTTCTGGGCCCCTCCCATTGCGGGACGTCTTCCGCCGCGGCCATCCAGGCTGGTCTATTCTTGACAAAGATCTCGTTTCCAGGGCGGAGGTCCAGCCTGACGCCAATTTTCAGCCAGTGTTCTTTACGTCAAATGCGGATTCATCCGGTGGGCTTTGCTCACCCATTCTCTAGCAGCACGGTCCTCACAATGAGAAACTTGCCAGCCGCCGCCGAGGGCACCGTCCACAACGGGCATCCGCAGGTCCGGCAGAAGGCCTTCTCCTTGGGCTGTTCGCTACCTGTGTCGGTCAGGGTGTACTTGCAGATGCTGTCCTGGTCCGCCTTGACTTCGACATCCGCCGTCGAAAACTTGGCAATCTGAATACTAGATGAATGAATATTCCATCCCATCATTGAAGAAGAGTTGGAGGAGCGGCAGAGGGGTCGACCTACCACTTGATTTGGCCCTCCAGCCCCAAGCTGGCAGTGATGGCAGTAGCACGACAGGACGGCCGCTGGTTCTGATGAGATTACAAGGCGCACAGCGCCACATAAGCATTGGCCATTGTAAGGAGCTGGCATTTTGCAGGTCAGGTCCTGGTATCAAACGTATGTCTGCAAGGTGAGATAGTGTCGACACTTGCTATCGGGGTCCCCGTCCATATCATAAATACCAGTGCTCACTTACAACGGCTCCCGGTATGAAACCACCAGTCGGACTCTCCGTGAGTAAGGCTCCCTTACCTATGGCCAGTCGGGACTCTCTAGGAATTAGAGTTCCGATGTCCGTCCCGCACCACGCTGTAATAACCATCCGGGAAGATCTAGGTATCTGTCCCGTTCCGAGAAATCCAAACTTAGAGGCTGGTGGTGGACTGCCGTTTCCGAGCTTTATGTCACGCGCGGAAAGTGTACATCGGAGCTGTCGTGTAATGGGTCTGGAACCATGTAGCCTGAGCCCACGATCTGTGGCACACACTTAGATCCAAGATTCGCCATTGGTTACCATCAATCAATCACTGGTTTCGTAGTCTAGTTGGTTATGGCATCTCGTTAACAGATAATGTTAACAACTTCCGAGAAGGTCCCCGGTTCGAGCCCGGGCGAAACCATTATTTTTTGTTTTTTCCCCTCTACGTAGTCTTTTTTTTTATTTAATGAAAGACACTCTATTTCTGAAGCACCGTGATCATTTTTTTTCCATTGATTGACTGCGAAAGGGGCATCCTTGCCTGAAGTGGGCAGACGACTGTTCACCGCCAGCGTCCGCCCACTGCCTCGTCTGTCTTTAACGGAGCCAACGTCCAGGCATCAAGGGTCGGTCGAACTTATACGATGTTTGACATGGTGAGATTTCCTCATTGAATGTTGTATGTCAGCATTTTCCCCAAATAAGGGCCTGACAAAAATAGATCAATTGCTCCCACCATGCATACATAGCCACCGTGGTACTCCCGCTCCCACGGCCCCGGGTTGCCTCTGTCCAGGAAGCTGGGGCGGTATCCGCAGTGGTTGGCACAGGGTGGTGGCTCGTGTCGACATGCTTGCACAGCTGAGCAAACCGTGCGGCGACAATCTCATACCACCATGCGCTCATGTGCTGTTGGTGGTGCGGATCAACCAAAACTCTAGAACTACCAGGGTGAACCCCCCTTCTCCCAGCAGAATTGAACTGGGCACACTAAGAAGACGCTGATGCTTGGGGCTGAGTCGGAATTCAGGCGCAAAAGACACCAGGGGATCATGAGACAATGGGGTGATTTTCATTGTCGTTCATAAAATCATGAATAGGTATACCTAGTAGTAGTAAAGTGCCCTATGCATGGATACAGTAAACCCAGGACAAAACGCCTCTTTCTTCGAGTCTAATAACCCATCACTTTCCAACTCCGATTTCCCCATTTATCAGCAACCCATGCCATGCAAGGCCCAGTTGAGCTGCTGTTGACGAGTAAAACTCCCAAGTAGATGCGTGCCCAAATAGATGTATGTGCCCCAAGAGGGAATGACCCATAAGGTGAATGGAAACAATTAAGGTATGGCAGTGCAGTTTTACTGAGAACGTCTGCGTTTGGTTGAAGGCTGGGATTCCAGATCAGGTCCGTCGGCCTCATCTTGGAGGCGGCGGAAATCGCGACGTCGAAGCTCTGCGCGCTGCCGCAGGACCTCGTCGATAATCTTCTCATTGCCAACCACGTTCCCCATGCCGTCGACGACAATGCCTGCATCCACCTCAATTTTGATGTGTCGGGGGTTGCCGTCGCCGTCAATCATGGGGATGCCGCAGCTACCAGAGCTATGCTTCTGCAGGGCCTGTACCACTGCCTCAGCAATGGCATTGGCATGGTTGGCGGGCGAGTCAACGAGGCAGACAAGGTTGTTGCTCTTGGAGATATTGATGGAGGTATTGATGCACAAACTTAACGGAGACATGGAGGTGGGCGATTCGTCATCCGGTCCTTCGGGAAGCATGGTGGTAACAAGCGGACGTGTGAACACCCTCCCTTCCGCCTGGCCGTGACGGTGAGCAAAATGAGACATGTCGACCCCTCTGGTCGCAAGTGCTGTCAGACTAGGTCTCCTCGGAGGCGCATAAGGCGGAGGTGACGTGTCGTGCATTTGTCGTGTGCCGTCTTTGGGAATGCTGCGCGGTGTATTGCCTGGTTGGGTTTGGAAATCCATTTAGATTGTTGATGGGACCCCAATGGAAGACCTCCGGGTCTTTCAGGATGATGCAGTAAGGACTGGCAAATATTTGAGGGTTGTTTAGGTAAAGACAAAGTGTAGAATGGTACTAGGGGTCGGCTGGCTGATTTATTTCTCGCACTCGATAAAAAGAAAACCCAGTGACAACGTTCCTCCGGTGTATTTTTTCCGCTCGAGGGTGAGGTTTCCGGGCTAGCCAACCGGTGGGTGCCAACAGGATGGATGACAGGGAAGTAATCCCAGTTAAAGGAGGGAAGATGCCGGAGTTTTGCGGCGCCAACACGGATCGGGCGGCTGCAGCTTGAAATGGGGGTCAGATGGTGATGGAAGGGCTCCCATGCAGTTCACAACTGTCCAGGGCAATATTTGCCAGAGAATCTGCTCCGGGGGCCGTCTGCCGCTTGGGAGAGTGTTGATTATAATGGCTTCTTAGAGGGGGGTCCTAGAGGGAGAGGATGAGGATATATGCGAGGCGCGGTCAAAAGCATGCGGGACGAAGTACAAATACAGAGCCACATATGAGATGAATCACAAACCCTTGCACTCACAATACAATGTTTGGTTTGCCCCTGGGCTACCTACCCTTGGCTAGATGAGGCGCCAGTGCTTTGAGCTGGTGAGGTCATCAATGAGGCAGCAGGGAGAGCTGATTCAGGGGATGTACCTAAGCACATTGGCGAAGGAAACGGGAGCGACGGGTGCGGATGAAGAGACATGGATCCTGGGATTCATGATTGAGCACCCATCCATCAATGCGCCATTGCAGCTCCAACCCGCTTTCGTCCATTCCTGTTTAGGCCCATAATACTTGACGGCAGGATGCGTGTTGGCGGGACGTGCCAGGGATGGGGCCACTCCGCGGTGCAACTCACAACCTTACAGACACACCTCGTGGGTTCTTTCCGAGTCGTGTGAGCGCCATTGCCGCCTGTGGCTTGCCGTTTATCCATACTGGGTACTTGGAACCCAAGGGTTGTCGGCGGGAGGGTAGAACTATCTTGTACTGGATCTGTCGAGTCCAGTGTGTACGTATGGGTTTGATAAGAACGACATGGGCGGTTGTAAACGAAGAGCGATATACCCAGGTCGTTCTCCAAGTTTCCACAAGTAAAACTCCCCAAAATTCGCTGCCTAAAACCAAGCACGGTTGAGATAAGAGACGTGTATCCGTAGAATCAGCAGCAACAGGAGGCTGTGCGCACCACCTCTGGTCTGTTCGAGGAGCATGGTCCTGCAGATTGCCACGTTGACAGCAGGCAGACGCAATGCAATTGAGCGGCCCAATAACCAGTCATGCAACGCTTTCTTCGAACTTGAGCGTGGCAGCGAAGAAGAAATGGTGGTTGGGCTGGAGATGCTGGGGTTGAGTTGTTGCTATTGTCCCCCTCCTGGTTGCCATTGTTGTTGGAAAAGGGTTGGCGCCAGTCTCTATTCAACACCCAATCCGGTATAGTTTCCATCTTTGCGCCCCGTTATAGGTGGATCGCCTGTGGCCTGGCCTGGCCGCCTGGTGTCTACGACGTAAGGCAACGCGCATATGGCCCCAACTGGAAGGAAACCTTCGGAAGGCAAAGCTGACGCCTGCCAACTTTCTGCAGCACCTCAACCGTCAACTCGTAAACCTTCGCGGCTTCCAAAACCATCGCCATCCACACTTCTGGGACTCCCATACTCTCTGCATCCATTGACTCCCATTCACGCCCATTCAGACATTTGTGAATACCTGCCCTTCCGCAGGCCGCAGCACGTCTCGCGTATGCACGCCATACTTACCCCCTTCTGGCGGCTGGACCGGTGGCTTGGCACTTTAATTGTTGCTCGTTACTTAGCGAATGTTTCAATGCACCCCACCACCTCCGAGAGAGCTTCTAAACGCCTACTACCTATGTAAAGAACTGAAGTCGCCCAGGATGTAGCATCCAACTCGTCCCAGAGATCTCTTGTAGGTAGCACGACCTTCCCACTCCGTTGGTTCTCCTGTCAATAGCCCATGAAATACCAGGCCAAGCCTCCCGGGGTCATGGATAAGAGGGATCCATTGCTATTGTCTATCCTTTCACAACGTGTTCACCACGATGCATCCTAGAAAATAGCAAGCAGCCCCTGGAAATCTAGTGGGGGTGCATACGGCTATACAGCGGCCTACCATGTCAACAATAGCAACGTCAATACCCGATCAATGGAAGCCCACTATTGTCTTTGTCGGAAATGAAACCAGAATTGGGGGGGGCTCATTGGCGCAATTTACGAGGCTGAACCGTGGTTGAACATTTACCGCCGGCTGAAACGACACCATCTATTCTTTATGGACTCGGGAACCAACTGGAGAACTGTTCCCTTTTCCATCCTAATATTTCTCCGAGGTGCTAATTCCCGTAGTAATAATGCCCCTGTGAGATCACATTGATTTTTCATGAAAGCTACCACCTGCCCATGACCTGAGCTTACATGCAGACCCCGGGCGGCCGTTGGAATCCCTTGGTACTGCTCTGTCCTACTTAGCAAGGCCACAATCCCGAACTTCCGACCCGGTACGACCAGACAGACGGGACGCCCGGTCATTCCTCTTCTGGGTATGTACTAGACAGCCAGCTGGGCCTGACACACCCCGGTACCATCGTACTGCCTAGTATACATAGGACTCCCATGGATCTCGATGGTCTGGGTCCGGCATCCCGTATTACCAGTCCCAACTTCATGTATCAAATCTCAAATCTTACCATCTCTGTCTGTGAAGCCCCAGATTCCAACACCAGAGATGACAGTCAACCCGAAGAACTCTACGTCGTACACCGTCTCCATAATCGAATTATTAACCTCAACTTGACGGGCTTTGTTCAACTCTTCATACCCTATCTCTCGCAAAGATAGCATTCACAACCCTCAAAAAACCACACGCAGTCAGGTAGGTAGGGGCCTTTTAAAGGTAGAGCCTTTTTGATGCAAAAGCTGAGCCTTGCTCTCTCAACATCTCGCTGGCGAGAGCATAGCTAAATACAGACTGTTGACGTGATTCCCGGCAGTCCGCAAATCCTGTGGCCTTCTTACAGAAGAATACGAGCCTAATACCTCCGGTCTTAGCAAGTTGTAAAAATATAGTTTTGTAAGGCATCTAGCTTATATCCTATGAGCAAAGACTATATAACCCCCGTTTATATCCTCTTCGTCGCCGACCAGAACTGCGTAACTACCCGCCCTATTAGCAATCGTCCTCACTCCTCCTAAGAAAACGGCAGGCACTCACCATAAGTAAACTTCAGCAAAGTCTCCAGCTGCTCGGCATACAGGCTGTCGATGCTCTTCCTTGAGGTATGGTCCACGTCGAACCCGAGCAGATCTGCCAACTGGAGCACTTCCTCCGCGGAGAGTTGGAGAGCGCTGTAGGAGCCCCATTTCAGCGCTATGTACACATCAGCCCGAGTTTGGTGGTGGACAGGTCACACAAGAAAAGTACGAATGCCGGTGTTTGAGGAAAGGAGAACAGTAACGTACGTCCAAGGTTGATCCACACGCCACCAGGCTTCAGCAGTCGATGTATGTTGCTCAGGAAGTCAATCACGTTGTCGGACATGTCGATGAAGAACAGTGTGACGACGGCGTCAAACTCAGCGTCCTGGGGGAACATCTCCAAGAAGTCGCCCTCGATGAGCTTGACGGCCTTGTTTGGCCAGTGGTCCGGCACCGTTATGGCGGAGTAGCGCGAGGTGGGGTTGGCTTGATGCGTCCATTGGGTCACGAAGGGCTGAAGTGTGTGCTGGTGCAGCGAGCTCGTGTGGTTTGTTAGCAGGTGGTAAGCTAGGATGGAGCTGTAGTCCAGCTCATTGGCCGTGACGTCGTATCCTGCGCCGATGTGAGGTCGCGCCTTTAACTCAACGAAGTAAGATAGACGCACCAATATCAGCGATATCGCTTGCCAGCCTGCCCATGCCACTTCCGGGTACAAGCACCTTCTTCCCTCTCCCGCTCCCGCCAAAATGTTGCTCGAGCGCATCCAGGACAGGCGGAAACACGGCCTGCCTCTCCTTTACGCCCTCCGTGCTCCAGTCTCGCGTAAGGTGTCCAAACGCCAGGTCCACAAGTCCAAAATCTGCATCTTCATCGTCCCCCAGCACTCGCTGGCCGGTGCGGTAGTCCTCCCTCGCAATCTGCGCGATCTGTTCCAAGAACCGGGCGTTCACCTCGATCCCCTTCCTGGCTTTCTCGAAGTGCGCAGGATAGCCGAGCTTGTTGCTTAACGCCTTCTGCGCGGGCGTCTGTTTGTAATACCGCGCATGCTTCCGCTGGAGCACTTGCTCGGCGAGGAATGGATACTGCTCGAAGGAATTGATGGAGTGCGCCAGCCCATAGGGAAGGGAAGGGTCTCTCTTCCTCCTCCCGCCTTCGGGTACACGTACAGGTTTGACGGGCTCGACGGAAACTTCGAAGGCTTCTTGAGAGACTGGCGTGGGAGGGGTAGCAAGGGGGGAGGTGAGTGCAACGTGAAGGGCTTCAGTGCGCTCTGAGAGGGAGGAGAGGAGAAGTGCGAGGTCGGACAACAAGGTGGAGCCCCGGAGGGCGAGGTAGAGGGGGAAGACGACGCAGAGGAGGAGAGCGAGGAGACGGGTGAGGTAGGTCGAGGTGTGCATCGTTGCGCTTGTGGCTCCAGATGGATATGGGTGAGGAGGACGGGTTCTTGCTGTTAGTAGCACAAGGGGAGGGAGGGAGATCGGGCGAGACACCACAAACGGATGATAGGTACGAGTACAGTTGGATCAATGTAAGATTTTGTATGGCAGCCACACCTACAGATATTTTACATAACATAACCAATCAACACATCCTGTGACGTTAAGACTCTCTCTCAGAGATAGGTTACCGTGGCATTAGAAGCATGCTGTGCATCAATGGGAGTAGCCAATCACAGGCACACTGACCAGGCGCCTTCTCCCATCGTACCAATAAGTTGACTATTTAGGCTGCGACTATCGCGACTTCATCTTCTCTACACGCCTGCTCTCTATTCCCCTCCTGGCTGCATGATGGCCATGGGCCGTTCGATTCTGTTCCTCTGTGTACTCGCCGTACTCGCCGTCCTCCCCACCCCCCACCTCCCATATGCGCACGGATCGAACGAGGGGCAACCACAAAAGTGCGGCAAGCTGCTAACACGCAAAGAATGGCGGAAGTTGACGCATAGCGAGAAAGGCGAGTGGGTGGGAGCTGTCAAGGTGCGCGCTCCTTCCTTTCCGTACTAGGTAAGTAGCGCGTACGTTGCGAACTTGCTGATGCCGAGTAGTGCTTGGCAAATATACGACACGAACGACTATCCTTGACGGAGAACCAGACGGTGCTTGAGGGAATGCGGAGCCTGTACGACGATTTCTCCTACTCGCACGCAGCAGTGGAGCACAGCGCGCATGGGAATGCCTACTTTTTGCCGTGGCGTACGTTCCTCGCGATTCTTCCCCGAGCACATAGACTTACACGGGCGCAGACCGCTGGTTCACCTACCTATTCGACACCTCCCTCCGCCGCACCTGCGGGTACAGCGGGCCAACACCATACTGGGACTGGTCGCGCGATCACGCAGACCTGTTCAACTCGCCAGTGTTTGAGGACTCGCCGGAGTACGGCCTGGGCGGAACGGGGGACTGCGACTCCTCCCCCGAGGCCGACTGTACCGTCACCACCGGCGCTTTTGCCCCGCCCACCGGGAACTTCGAGCTTGCCTGGCCCATCCCCCACTCGCTGCGGAGGAACCTGACGCTCATCACCGGCTGGTTCCCCAATGAGCAGCCTCAAAACCGCACCCTCGGCCCGGAGTTTGTGCGCAACTCGACCGAGAAAACCACGGGCGACTTTTTCAGGTTCCAGTACTCAATGACGCAAATGCACAACCACGTACACAATTTCGTTGGGGGCGATTTGGCAGGAGACTGCCCGAAGGTCCTGCCGGAGGAGGATTGCCAGGAAATGGCCACGAGCTTCACGCCTAATGACCCGCTTTTCTGGCTGCATCATGCGCAACTTGACCGTTTGTGGAGTAAGGTGCGACCCCTGAACGACCCTGAACCCCACCCATGCTCCTTCCCCGCTTTACGTAGATGCCTACGGAGTACTGCAATACACTACTGCAGTCGTACAACCTTGCTAACCTGAGTTGTAATACAGTGGCAGCGTCACCACCCATCGAACTTTGCCGCCTTCTCCGGCATGCCCCTAAACTCGCACAACGTGTCTGACCCACGCTACGACCCCCACGCGCACGTAGATCATCAGATGACCTTCGACGTCCAGAGCGTGCCTGTGGCGCCGAGGAGGCTGTTTGATACGGAGGATTGGCCGTTGTGTTATCGATATGCGGACGAGGAGTGACGGGTACCAGACTAGGCTGATGCCATATCATGGGATTCTTGCTTGTACAGGGCATGCAGAGATGATCAATGTACTACATACACCTCTACCGCAATCTTTGCTGTGACGTACTGGCCCCCCTCCAGTACTCTCCCACACAAACCCCAAAGAATAGTTGTCTAATTCTCATACGACGTATCATCTTTACATCCCCATGTCATACCTACCACTTCAACTAGACTCCTTAAACCTCTCATACATCTCCGGCGTCCACTGCTCATGCTGGCTCTCCAACCAATCATGTATCTGTGTCCAGTCCCGGCAGGTATGCACAGTCCCTACGCCCGTCGCGACTAAGTCCCCATTGTCCAATTTCATGCTCCCGCCGCCCGCCTCCAGAGTTGTGTCGGCGGCACAGAGAATGCCCTGCCGTAGGTAGTGGAAGCAGTGCGCCGTATGGTCCGACCCGTCATCCCCGTTGACGAGCACAGCGCGTATGTGGTTGAGGCAGTGCATCTGGTGCCACATGGACACCCCGAATGCGAAGTGCTCCTCCCCGAGGAAGACGAAGCCCTTGCCGGGAGGGCGTATCGCGTTCCATTCAGCCCAGGCGGGGATGCCCTCCATCCCGTAGTGAGAGGGGTCATCATGGAAGGCGGCTTGGATGGTGCGGACCTTTAGGGGAAGCTCTCGAGGTCGGTCACCGCTGAGGTAGGCTGCTGTGGGTTAGTCATGAGCAGGTGTGAGGGGAAGATGGGATATGGCGCACTGTAATCCCGCGTCCCGCGCGTTAAGATGCGGAGGGAGAAGATGAGAGCGCCCAGATTCAGGACGAGGCCGACGCTTAGCGCTGTGAGCAGGCTGACGGAGAGACCGCATAGCTGGGGTGCCAGGGCTTTGGGGAACATCTTAGTGTGCTGGTAGGGCGGTGCGTTGAGGGTAGCAGAGGGAGACGAGGAGATTGTTTAGCACCAGGAGCGGGCTATCAGTGTTTAACACATCTATGGCCGTATCCGCTCTCAACTGGTGGGCAAGTTGCGCATTGTCTAGAAGAGCGGCGCAGGAGGAGACGCACCACCGAGATGCTCTATTATTCACCAGAGAGACCTTAGTCGTCTCCGAATTCGAAGGATTTTCTTGATAATGTAGAGAGCGCCAGTGAGCAGAGAAGCACATGTAGGGTAGTTGCGGCCCCACAAAAACTACACTACTTATACATAGTAGCTAAAGTAGTAGAAAAAGCACATACATATAAAGGAACTCGTATATGCCGGCAATCCTCCCTAGTCAGAAGGTATCGCAATCGTACACTATTCAAACTAACTGCATGATGTGATAAGTAGATAGACTAAGGCGGTACTAGGCACCGGGATCACCCTTAGGGCTATTAATGACTAATCCCTGCTTCGGGATTTTTGCTCGCCAGGTGGCTGACAACGAAGTTTGAGGAGGCTCACATGACAAGCTATTGCCCGCCTCTCATGTATAGTCAGGACCAAAGGGGTAGGTGGTAAGAAGTAAGAAGGGAGTACTATTGAAAAAGCTCGGCCAACGCCCGTATCGCTCTCATCTAGGTCCTTAGCGCCCGCCAGCGGTTAGGGCGGCAGGCTTAGCGTTAACGGGTAGGGCCCGGGACTAAAAAAGGTAGGTGGTCCGAAGGGAGGATCAAAGAAGCTTGGCCAGCATCCCTGTCGCCGATCTGGGTCCTTGGCGCCGCCAGCGAATAACACCGACCTCACCTCTAGAATATACTATTAATTATCTAGCGGATCGCACCACGAGCTTTGTATATAAACTAAAACTAAAGCATACACTCCTACTATCCTTTTCTAGTTAGTGGATTAGACGAAGAGAGGATTTGCCTCGGCTTAACTTGGGAATCCCGCATATGCACTATAACTAAATATACGCTACTCCTATTATCCCTTTCTAGTGATGATAGTGGACCAGACGAGGAGGGGAGGATTTAACTGGGCTCAACTTAGGAATCTCGTATATGCACTTTAACTAAATCATGCGCTACTCCTACTATCCCTTCCTAGTAGTAATAATAGACTAGGCGAGGGGAGGATTTGTCTCGGCTTAACTTTGGAATGGTATATCAGGAACAGGGAATACATGCTGCGGCGCTAGCAGGCGAATTCTGATAGTCTTGCACCGGGTCGCGGCGGAGTAGTGCTTCATGCAACAGCAGGCCACTAAGCAGGTGACTTAGTGGCCAACTACCTATGGGATGGAGGTGTGTTCTTTAACAGGGCTTTAACAGCTGTTCTTACGCTAACAGCATATCAACGCTCCAGCCCTTGCCTAATATCTCTTTATAAGCTTGAAAGGATATTTTTACCGGCTATTAGTAATTGATGTTTTTTTTCTAGCCAACGGGCTTATGAACAAGCTAGCAACAGGTGTTGGATACAGCCGATAGGTTTTCTACGCTTACCTTAGGCAAAGCTATGGTATTGATATGCTGTTGGACGTAAGCAGCTGCTACGAGCCATGTATGAAAGCATACCCCCGCCCGCGATGGTAGACATACCATCGAATCAAGAACGACTCCGCCGCTTATCAATGACTTGGAACCAGCATACTAATGTCTTGGCTTGCTTGATATTGCGCAATATCATACTAAGAGTTGTGACCTTTACCTTCCACATTGAGCCAGAGTGCTGTCGTCCCCAGGGCTAACTCAGCACGCCAAGGATGCTTGCTATTATAGCCCGTCTGTTCTAGAGACTTACGGACTGGGGCCTGTCGGCCTATACGGCATGGGCTGTGTGATACACAGATGACATGCCTATTATAGCCGAAACGCTATGAACTGACGGTTTAATTTACTGGTCGCAACGTATAAATTCCCTAAGGGTATGACGAACACTAACAACATCTCATCAACGAGCCACCTCTTCACCTTGCCCAACGAAAGCATACACCCGCCGGCAAACTCCAACAATGCAATTCACCATCGCCCTGCTCAGCCTCGCCAGCCTCGGCCTGAACATCCCCCTTGCTCAGTCCGCAGCGGTTCCCGCCGCTGTTTTGGCTCGGCATCAATACAACGTACAATCTGACGAGCTCGCACTCGACAAACGCCACAAGTACACCGTGGTGTCTGACGAGCCCGCACTCGAGAAGCGCCACAAGTACACCGTGGATGCTAACGAGGAGAGCCCACTTGAGAAGCGCCACAAATACACCGTGGATGCTAACGAGGAGAGCCCACTCGAGAAGCGCCACAAATACACGGTGGACGCTAACGAGGAGGTCGCACTCGAGAAGCGCCACAAGTACACCGTGGATGCTAACGAGGAGAGCCCGCTCGAGAAACGTCACAAGTACACCGTGGTGTCTGACGAGCCCGCACTCGACAAGCGCCACAAATACACCGTGGATGCTAACGAGGAGAGCCCGCTCGAGAAGCGCCACAAATATACCGTGGACGCTAACGAGGAGAGCCCGCTCGAGAAGCGTCACAAGTACACCGTGACGGCCAACGAGGCCGACTAGCGGCACAAATACACCATGGACAAGGACGAGATGGACGAGAACCTACACCTCTAGGTACCACTCGACTGCGGATAACTGAGGTCTCACACGGAACAATCTTTAACGGTATTCCACGGGCGATCACCACAAACCACCAACTTTGGACCCTCTTTGAGCATATGGTTTTCACTACGTTCGTTACATAGCAGTATAAACAGAGATTATCAAGCAGTATCTCGAGTATCCTCTTTGCACCTACATGTATTATATCCAGACTCTTACACCTTATATAGAGCGCTAAAACCTGACGACTAAAATCCTGGTCGCTATCTTCCTCAACAGTCTTGACGAGCAATCTGCTGACTAGCCTCAAGTTAAGCGAGTAGATTCTCCCCCACCTCTTTTTATCAAGACTCCTTGCTTCTATACACGCTTTTTCTTCTGCTGGTGTTTCTTTGAAGCTGCCTCGTTAGCCTTCTCAAGGCTATCAATCCGATAAAAATTTTACGTGGTCACAATTTGAGTGCTACATCTTTAACTAATAGAGTACCGTTACGTTGACCCATTGTACGTTAAGATGAGAGAAAGGGGGGGCAGAGTTGCACGTTCAGAAGCGAACCATACATGATAATTGCAGGACATGACAGCTCTCTAACCTGTATCTACAGGTACTCATCCGGCATCGGGATAAGTGTCTCGTTGCTGGCCGCACACATAGCCGGATGCTCCTCCGGAAGAGCGTCTATGTTAGCCATCTTGACGTCGGAGCACTAACTTTGCATCAGCATCAGGTCTACTACTTGCAAGCTGGAGAAACTGACATAGTGTTCCACATTCCCCGTGATCGGATCCCTCGCCTCGAAGTACATGACTCCCATCTCGCCGACGTGGGCCTGAAATGGTATCGTGACGTTCACACACAGCTGCCCCGAAGGGCGGATGGGCACATCCTGCAGGATGATGTGGGGGAAGTCGTCTCTCTTCCTTGGCACTCTATGCCGGGCATAGAGGGCCGTCACAAGGTCCCCAGGATGGCCGGAGAAGGAGAGGAAACTGCGGGACTGGCGGGCGTATTCTTGGGGGTTATGGACAATCTCCCCTTGTCCGTATCAGCCTACGCTTCTGGTGGGCCGGAGACGGAGGGGAACGTACCGCAGAAAGGATTGTACGAGTCTATCCCTGGCCGGGTCTTGGGGTTTGGTCCGCGAGTCATCCATGGAAACTGGACATGGAAGCCGGCGTGCGCGGCAAATGTGAGGTTGATGCTGATGCTGAGGGCAAGCAGAAAGGTGATTGGGGTGAGGAGGGAGGGCATGGTGGACAGAGGTCAAGCATAGCACGGTACAGAGAGCGAGGGCAAGGTGAGGTATGCTCAGACGGTCTTAACTCCCTCCAGGCCCTTCGTACCTGCCAGAATTCCTACCTGCCAGAAGGAGCCCGTCACGGCTACACCCCCGAAATGGCTAGTCCCTGAGTGGGGCGGCGTCAAAACTTTGGGGAAACTATCAGTATGTACATCCGTACTAATGCATGGTACCTTAGGTACTAATACCACTAGCAGTAGTATGTCGAGGTCGCCGTCTTGGCTGCGTTAATCGCGATGCACGCTTGTGCGACCTGACAGGTGGAGGCACAAGCAGGGGTCTACTAGTAGATTGGCCTGGTGGCCGGGCATGCAGATTCAGTATGCGTACGTACATACATAGTACCTAGTACATACTGCTGGCAAGGGCTGGGTTTTCGATCCTACGTACTCTGCACTCTCTCTGGCGGATGCAGCGAGCAGCAAGGCGTACCCTGCAGACGTCATGCAGTCGGGTCCCAGTCCCCCGGTCGCTTTCATTCTGGGCTGTTACCTCGCACCTGGCACCACGGCCTGCTTCAACATTGCCTTCGCCCACGGCGCGCCCTCTCACTCCTCTCTCCCCCCTCGCTCCTCTCTGCTCATCTCTGCTCATCTCTGCTCTTCTCTGCTATTTGGCCGGCCCTCACCATGTTCTCCTCCAAAGCAGAGTCCATCTCATCCCAGTATGCGCCCCTTGCGCTCCACGACGATGGCGGAGACTCCAGCGCAAGTCTTGGGAAGCGCTCCTCCTCCGAGGACGACCACTCTGCCCCCTCGCTGGAATCCTCAGACAATCTCCCCGCCCTCACGTCATCCAAGCCCTCCCAGCTGCCCAAGCTCATCCTCTACTTCTCCTTCGCCCTAGCGCTGCTATCAGCAGTGAACGTCGCTCTCCTCCCCGCCACACTATCCAAGTACCAAGCCTACCCCTTGTCCGAGTCTGAGCTCGAGGATCTCCCCTATGGGGATGCTAGACTGGGGTTAGACAGGGCAGCGAAAATGATCTCTCCTCCCCGGGTCTATCACCGCGCTTGGCCGGATAGAATTGCACGAGTCAGCCGGAAGTTGAAGAATTCCGTCTGGGGTCAGGGGGTGCAGGTCTATGTTACTGTCGAGGTCTGTATTCCATGGTTCCCTCTTCTTCATTCTCTTCGATAAGCCACCCACCTATTCTCTGTATCTACCGCTGTGTGTGCAGCTGCTGACGCAGGAGAAGGACTCGACAATCATGCGCTTCCCCATCCCCTCCACCGGCGCCAACGCCTGCGCGCTCTCCTGGAAGCCGCCTCCCGAGTTTTCTGCGAGTGCCAAGGATGTCACAACCAAGGGGGATATAACGGAAATCGAAGTCTGGCAGCTTGTTGCGCCCTCGGCGACCTCGGACAGCGTCTCTTCCAGTATGGATGAGCTAGACTATGACACCTTGTCATACTCGGCCCTTCCCGTGCGCGGAGAGCTGCTCGGCGTGCTAGATCTCACAGCCAAGCTGAATAGCACAACAGTAGAGTTCGCCTGCCCCAGCGAGGCAGAGAGTCTAGTGGTGGAGATGAGGTGCCAGCGCGTAGCGTGTCATGTGAGCTTTATGCAGATTAATACGTTGCCGAGGTTTGGGTTTGAGTTGGTGAGGAGAAGGGAATGAGCGGGCATGGTGGTTATATATTGCTTTCAATCTGTGTCATTGTTCACGTAGAATAGATCATGTCTCCATGTCTGGTGACCCTTTGAATCACTGGCCGTCTGTAGCCCCAGTACACTCACATAACCCGGCGGCCTACTGTGCTGAGGGTTCTTCCGCACATGGAATTGGGCCTGCAGGATGTCGTCATCCAAAACTCTTCAGTAGCTACGATGAAGGCTATAGTTCCAAGTTTCAAGTTGACGCCATTACAAAAGCGCCTCGCCTATCCGACCACCCTTTCTGGCTAAACGACAACCCCCTCAAGTATTGCACTAACAGCTAGCGACAACGAGTCGCAGCTAACAATAGATAGGTCTTCTATAACAGGTAGTCGACGCAGCAACGAGTCTTGTACTGAGAGGCAGCGGTCGTAGTTAGAGGTAGCGTTCGCGGTTAGGGAGGTAGGATCTGTACCGAACCTACGACGTATTTGTTAATCGTAAGGCCTACCTTTGACTACAAAGCCTACTTCTGGACACGAGCGACGCTATGAGGCCTGATGACTGTAAGGCGATTGATGGAGTTGCGCGTATATATAGACGGCAGTGTAGGTATATGAGGCACGCCTGTACTTGGTCAATCTGGAATTTTAAGAGAAAATGGTGGTCGTTTGACCAGTAAGAGGTTGTCGGATAGACAAACGAGGATGTAGAGCATTATCAAGCGGGGTAACGAAGCGGCCACAACAAATTTGGCTATTGACGCACAATCTCACCTCACCCCAAACCCCCCTCAACCACCATCACTTAGCTACGTTAAACCACCTCGGCCATCTTGTGCCCAGCACTCATCGAGCACAACATGTCCACTCAACTCGATGCCACCTCTATCGCTCGTGTCTCCTTACACGACCCCGCCCACTTCAGCATTCAGCACTCCCAAACCCTCCACCGCCTGGTGCTCCTGAAGCACTGGAACATCCCCGCTGGCTCCAAGGTGCTGGAATTAGGATGTGGGCAGGGGGACTGTACGGCTGTTCTTGCCTCTGCTGTGGGCGACGAGGGGAGGGTGGTGGCGGTTGATCCGGCGGAATTGGATTATGGTGCGTCCCTTGGCTTTTCTCACCCTGCTGCCTGTCCTGGCGGTGCGAGCGGAAAGCAGCCGACTGATGACTCCTGAAGGTTCCCCGTATACTCTTGGCCAAGCACAGGATCACATCTCGCAAGGCCCGCTGGGTAAGCGGATTACTTGGGTGCAACAATCCCCCCTGGAATATCTCTCCTCCCTCTCTTCCCCCACCTCCACCACCTCCTCGTCACCCGCCAGCGAAAGCAAGGCCTTCGACGCAACAGTGCTCGCCCACTGCCTATGGTACTTCGCCTCCCCCTCGCTTATCCTTTCCACCCTCCGCGCCCTCAGGCAGCACAGCAAGCGTCTCCTCCTTGCTGAGTGGTCGTTGGTGGCGGCGCACCCCTCTGCCCAGCCTCACGTACTAGCTGCGCTCACCCAGGCAGCACTGGAGTGCCGTAAGCCCGAGGGCAGCGAATCGAACGTCCGCACGGTGCTGGGGCCAAAGCGGCTTACCGAGCTAGCCCTGGCTGCCGGGTGGCAGCTGGAGAGTGAGACCCGCGTGCAATGTGGGGAGGGGGTGTTGGACGGGCAATGGGAAGTTGGTGCTTGTCTTGACCCCTCTTTCAAAAGGGAAGTGGAGGAGCAAGTGAGTGATGAGAGGGAACGGGCGGTGGTTCTTGCGTTACGGGATGCGTGTGAGGCGAGCTTGGAGGGTGTGCAGGGGGGTCAGAAAGGAGTCAGGGCTATGGATGTTTGGGTTGCTAGTTTCGTCTGATCGGGGGAGCTGAGCGTGTCTGATCTCTGACTATTCTTTACTCAGACCACCTGACGTACAAACATAACCGTTCGGACTCAAGCGCAGATAGTCCACGTGAACAGTAACGCTTTGCGCCTTCTGCTCTTCCCCCCGTTTCTTCGCCCGGGGCAAGACGTCCGCTTACATCTCGCCACTGTCCAGGCCTGAGCCTGAGGAGCGCGAGCTCTTAGACTATGAGGTGTAGCAGAATCTGCGTCGTCGAATGGCACTTGCACAAGAGGCCGCCCCCCTCACTGCTGCCGCTAATTCTATCAACACCTTAGCGCAGGTCTGCCCCACGAGCAGCTATAGATCTAGCTATGCTCGTAATCATTCAAGTCTTGAAATATCTGCAGATTATCAAGACAGTCCAGGGGCCAGCTATGCGCTGCCCAGGTTTGTTGCCTGGGTCCGTTGACTTGTGGTATTTCACGGGCTTTCCCTACAACTCGAATCAACCTTCCTGACAGTTCTTGTCGCCAACTAGCCAACCAGCGGAAGCCCCAGGGAGGCGCGTGAATATTGACGACATCCTCTGTTCTCGCCGTGGTAGCTAAATATGCTAATGGCGTATGTGTAAAATTGTTCCTCATCAGCTATACAGCCAACGTGAGACACTAGCATTAAACGGTCCTAAACTCCTTACTGGAAGATTTCAGTACGGGAAGATATAGGCTGGTGGCTGTTCTTACTCTGTGTATATCTCTTGTATTTAGTTCTAGTCTTCGAGTTGTAGATCATTTTATAGGTTCGTCAAATATAGCTTGGCATAATCTTCTTTTTGATACCATCGGCAGACGACGACTTGCCGAGAGGTACTACTGCTAACAGTACTAAAGCGCTTAAGTGACAGTAGTGTACCTACCTAAGCACAATTGGCCTCCAAGGTGGTTGCAGGTCAGATGGGTGAGAGGAGTGTCATGAAGAATTATAGGCTTTCCTACTAGGCAGCAATACCCCATGGAACCAAGAGCCACCTTCCATTTTCAAATAGGGAGAAACACCCAATTTCAAGCTCAATATGAGAGCAGGACCACCTATTTCTATGAGGAACATGTGGATGGTTGTGGAGATCGTACTTTTCTCAACACACCTTCAGCTACGGCACTTCCAGAAGTAATATGCTATGGGACAGCATGCGAAGCATCAGCAGGGGCATTACTAGAACTTCTATATAAAATTCAAGAGCAAAGCCCCTCCCCAAGCGGCTGTTGAGAGAATAGCGGACCAGCAACCGTTTGAGGATATTCGACTAGGGTTTATGGTTATTCGCCACACATCCAGCTAAGGGTCCACGCATATCAGGCCAGGGTGCCAGGTGCAGCGCAACAATCGATAGAAAGTCTTGTTACCCTCGTCAAACAATGGAAATAATAGTTATGAACTTTAAGTCGTTATTTGCGGGTCATGCTCTCTGTCGAAGAGACATGGCCGGCGCCTATTAGCTAACCGTAAACTCGGGCATTATGGTTTTTGAAATCTGCAACCGACTGTTATTTATTTTCTAGCATAGGCGAACACTCTCGAAGGATACGAGTTGGGTTATTATTATATAGTGCTGCTGCCCCATTTTTCTCTGTTGAGTGTATTTCGCTTTATCTATAGCCCCTCCCTAGCACTGCTCCGTCCTAGACTTTGGCTTAGTGCGGCGCTGGCAGGGCTTGCGGCCTCGTTCTTCATATATTATAACCCTAATAACCTCTTCGCTAAACTATATATTTCTCCTAGTTCTCATAGGCCGTATATAGGGTTTGCGGTATGTATTCAGGTTTTCTCGGCGAGTGAAATCCTCAGCGTAGAAGCCGTAGATAAAGCGGTTGAGTCCTTCCCCGTAGAAACTACGACCAGACATTAGTAACCCCTTTTAACCAGATATCAAAGGAATAACCACTTTATTATATCGCTTTTATATGTTTATTTCCATAGAAAGACTCGTTGTAGTTAGGGCAGTTGCACTTGAATCTTACTCCCGCAACCGGGAAGCATATCTGGTCGGTCTAGTCGCACGGAATACTATAGGCGAGGATCCAAACTGCCTAAATCTGGCAGCGAAACTGGATACACTCATGTCGACTCTCAACACTAAGAGGCTTCTACATTATGGTTGTACAACACAACTGCGCTTTCACTCCCATCTTCCCCTTTTGGAGCTCTCTCCCCGGGTTGGACAGACCACCACCACTGTTTGCGTAACCCTAACCCTCACCTCTCAACTACAATCACAACCACCCTCGTGACCCCCGAATAGCCATTCCAGGCCTCTTCAAATCCCATTCATTATACCTCGTAGACGAAGCCATACCAAAGTCCGTCCCATCGTCCTCTCTTGATCATTCAACTCTGGAATAGCACGACACCGCCTCACTGAGAAGGGGACGCTTGGACCGCCACATCCCACACATCCCACAACAACGACAAGCCCGTGGTCATTTCTAAACCAACGAGATTTAACGAAACAGGAAACTCGGATCTCACTGCCTAGAAGTCCATGCCCAAGACTTCTATATCCAGTTCAAAGCCCATGTCAGCGTGTAACCACCAAGTGCCGACGTTGGGCAAGCGGGGACGGACTCGACACGGAGCACCCTTCGTCCATCTCTACTCAACCTGGGGCTTAGCTAATTTGTACATTATAAAATTCTTGATGATTCTTTGGTAGTTACCCCATCCCTACGTTCTTTCAGAGTTGTGTCGCCAAATGAGGATAGCGGAGATGTGGCGGGTATAGAAATTTTATGTCATAGGATGTAAGAAGCTCAATTCGTTTCCTGCATTATGCTTCAAAGTTACGTATCATGCAACGATCGGTCTTCCTCAGTTGAAGCCACAGGGAATCCATAGTCCGCCCCTTTCTTCTTTCCTTTTCGCATTTATGGGTATCCTAAGTCTCATCAATCCTGATCCTTACGCCTTAGGTTTAGGGGCGGTGGCCTGCCCGGTCAGAGTTGACTTCTTGACCAGCCGCAATCCAGCAGCGAACATTATGATGGCCTCGATGCCAAAGATAACCACAAGAGTCACGAGAGCGCCAATCACACCTGCAACGACTTTGCTAACACCGCCCTTCCCGGAGGGTGAAGACGCCTCTGTGACATCTCCAGAGTCATCCGAGCCTGTGCACTTGGCATCGGTGCTCCCGCAGAGCTTGCACCAGTGCTGGTCGTCGTTAATGGCAAAGTTTAGCATGCCCGACTTGAAGTCAGTCCAGGGCAGCGTCGTCTTCTCCTGGCCAAAGAGCGGGAAAGGCGTCAGGTCCTTTTCAGCGGCGGTTCCATTGGAGAAGAGGAAGCGGACACTGATATCCTTGGCAGTCGGCTTGGTGGCGTTGGTAACGAGCTCAAAGGCCATGGAGGAGGCGTAGTCGCAGATGCCGTAGAAGTCGGGGCTGGCTGCGGGGAGTTGAGCCAGACCGAAGAAGGACATAAAAGTGCCGTAGGCACCAAACTGGACATTGAAGAAAGGAGCCTCATCTTCGCCCTCCACAATGGCCTCAAGAGCGTCGACAATCTGACCGCTGAGAACGGAGCCGGCAATGGCACGAACAGGATCGCTCTCATTGTAAGCCAGGTTCCACTGGTGGACCGAGGCGTAGTTGTAGAGTCCGTCTACAGTTTCCTCGTTAAGGAGCTTCTCAGAAGGAATGGACGAGTTGTGGACACGGGCTACATTGATCAAGTCAAAGACTACCAGGAGAGACGTTGTCAGCAATGTGAGAGCGGATGGGCGTTACTGAGGGGACCAGCATACCCGAGTAGGCATTCTTGAAGTTGACATTGTCCTCGCTTATGGAGGACTTGACGACAGGAACCAGCCTGTCGTAGAAAGCATCGGTCTGGGTGAGCATATCCTTGTACTCCTTGGAGGAGAAGAAGTTGTTGGAGCTTATCTCGGCGTTGGGGCAGCCACTACCACTCTGCAGCCAGGCGTTACTCTCGGCCTTCTTGGAGGTGGCGGCATCCTCAACAGCATCGACGGGGATGTACTGGTAACCATTGAGAGGGGCTTCAATCTTAGAACCATTGGCGAGGGTCTCGCTCATGCCCGTGGGAGGGTAGAGACCCTGAAGGAAGGTGAGAGCTGAGTTGTGGAGGACCGAATCAACTGGGGAAGTGACTGAGAGCTGGGACAGGACGGCAATATCTGAGCTCAGACTCTCGACACGGAAATCGGCACCTGAGTCAATGTAGCGATCGCGGTAAAAAGCACCAGAGGAATGAACCTGGTCGGCACCCAGGGCAGTCAGGTTGACGGGCTTCCAGGCCTTGGCGGTGCGGTCGCCATGGCGGTGGAAGACGTAGACACCCAGGACGTCCTCGGCGTGGACGACGGTGGCAGCAGTCGCCAGCCCAACAACCAGGGCGCGAGGGAACTCCGAGAACATGGTGATGCTGCCTCCTCAGTAAAAAAAAATATACTTGGTAGTGTTTATTGTTCTCCGAAGCAGAAAAGGATGGTGATATGAGATATGTGAGAAAAGAAGAGGAGAGGGAGGGGGGAGAGGGAGAGGGGAGCATCAACAAGGTAATATCAACATGTCAAGAGCATCCAAGACGGGGAAACTGGGAAGGGGTGATGAACAGCGAACGAACGCCGATGCATTCTTGCCGACTATCCGGTGAACCCACTTGAAACTTCCCACTTCCATCCAGCCAGCTAAAAATCATGCATAAACCCGCCAGGCCCCTGCCAAAGGCGTTGTCGGTGGCAGAAGTGCCTGCCTTAAGCGCTTGTTATCACACGCACTAGTATATATATTAGTCAAGGCGGGAGAAGGAGCATCTCTGGCGTCGTTGCCTGCATGCTTCCAATGGAAGGCATTTGGTGATGGAAATTCTCAGCTCGCGGAAGGAACTTGGCAAACCCCCAGGCGGGGAATTTGTTGGTGGGGGTCCAGATGGCGAGCCTCAAGAATGGGCGCCAGTCTAGCGCCAGCGCCATTGACAGATAAGACGGGGTTATCCTTACGTATTCGGTATCGCCCGTGGTGTTGCGTCTTATTTTGTATTATTACATCTTATGATGGACTTGGTGGTGCTGCACTGATGCATCGCCGGAGGAGAGCGGAGATGTCCGGCGCACGCGAGGTGGAGCGGGCCGTCAGCGACTTGACGGCACTTGAGATTTTATAATCAGATCTCCCAGGTGGCACTGATTGGGGGGGGGATCCGAAACCGAACCGGCCAGGGGTCCCCTTCTTGGCAAATCAGTGGGCTATGTACTGCTACTACCTATGCAAGGGGATTTATTCTATTACAGGCCATGGCAGTAGTACCAAGTACTCCGTAGTATATCAAACATATGTACGCTCTATGATTCCAATGTCACAGCTTGGCCTTGCCCTTGCGCGGGTCCCTCAGATTCTGTGAAATCTCCCCCGTCAGCAGGAAGTCGGGATACCTGACGGACCCGTCGATGCCCAACCGGATGTCGCCCTGCCTCCTCCACGCCGCGCCATCCACGGGGATCACCTGGCCGTTGATATACGTGCCCGCCTCGCTGAATAGGAAGACGGTTGTGTCGGCAATGTCCCTGACGGTGCCCAGCCTGCCGGAGGGGATGCCCTTCACGTACTTCTCCTTCTCCGCCGGCTCGTTGCTGCCCAGACGCGCCAGACCCTCAGTGGCCTCGATGCCGCCGGGGGCAATGACGTTGCTCACCACGCCACGGGGCCCATACTCGAGGGCGACGGACGCGTTGAGCGAGTCGACGGCGGCCTTGGCGGCCGACACATGCGCCTGCAGCGGCATCCCCGTGTAGTGGAAGGTGGCAGACACGAAGATGATGCGGGGCGTCGAGCTGCGGAGGAGGTGGGGGATGGTGGCCTTGATGGTGTTGAAGGTGCCCAGGACGTCAATGTCAATGACGGCCTTGAAGGCGTTGGGGCTCATGCCCTCGAGGGGCGCGACGAAGTTGCCCGCGGCGCCGGCACTGAGAGACAATGTTAGCTAGGACATTTCGGGCTGATGTGCTGATATCACTAGGGTCACTCTAGGGGACTTGCATGACAAAGTCGATTCCTCCCAGCTCCTTTGCGCACCTGTCGGCGGCATCCTTAAGCGACTCGGGCTAGGGGAGGAGAGTTAACCTGACATGCTACAAAGATTCGGGGATATGACGAGATAATACCTTGCGGACGTCGCAGCCGCCGATACCAATGACCTTGGATCCGGGCCTGGCGGTCTGGATGTCCTTGGCAGCAGCCTCAGTCTTCTCGACGTTGCGGCCAATGATGCAGGCGTTAGCTCCGAGGCGGACGAGAGCCCTCGTCTGCATGCTGCATATCGTGCCTGCACCGCCGGTCACGAAGACGACGCGGTCCTCTGAGATGGGGTCAGCATTGAAAAAGGGACGGCGACGGGCCAAGAGGCTTACTAAAGATGCCATCTCTCCAGACAGGACTGAGATAGTCGGACTCGGGTACTGACATTGTGACGTCAAGAGAGCTGATTCAATTTAAGATGCGCGGCCCTGACTCTGCGTGGGGAAAAAATCGTTCACGAATCACAGCGACGTGGAAGAGTTGGGTCTGAGGTCCTGCTGACGACGAGAGTGAGACCGAGAGTCGGTTATTATCCCGTCTCCGTAGGAGTTCGAGTGCCTCGGCACCACATAGTGGGTCCCTCCTATCTCCGCCATTACCTAGACGCCGAGTCTGGGGTATCCCACATGTTAGTGGGCACGCCAAATATATGCACAGTTCCTTAACAGTAAATGCTCAGGCGGCAGCGCCTTGGCTGATGTGACGCTAGGACCAAGTTTTCATACTCTACGGATCTTTTTTTCCTTTACACGCTGGTGACTTATCGACTTGACACCTAGACATCTCGAAAATAGGTAGACGGTACTCCGTACATGGCAGACGGTACATTGGTGAACGGCGCGGGGCCAGACCTCGGTCGTCTTCCTTGGCGAAACATTATGGGATCATCGGCTGTTCAAAAGCTCTGCGATGACGTTTAATTCTCGCCCAACCCTCCAAAGACGCGTGCAATGATAGCCCAACACTCGATGTTCTCTTAAAAAAGAAGGCCTGTGAGGCAACAAGTCTACGTGCGCGCCCGTGACCACTCAGTCACCGCCATGCCAGCTTGACCTGCTCGCCATGACCTCCCGCCATACTTATCGATAATAGGGCAGGCTGAGTCACGAAAAACAAAAACGCCCCTCCCTTTAGTCGACTTGTTCAACTTTTTTGTTCGTGGAATCTGGCCTGGTGACACAAATGTGCAACTACTATGTACTACTCGTACGACGAGTAGTTGCCTATAATTTTCGGAGATTTAGATCCTGTCTGTCTTGACACGGGAGAGGCGTTGATGGGGTAACCTGACCTATCACTTATAACTTTCGTGGCCTCGTTGTCTCTCTATAGATATGCCCCTTTCCGAGACAGATATCGTCCCTGTGCACAGCCAACGGTACTCAAGAGATTCCCCAGCTCACTGGTTTCCGGAATGGCTTCATACAATGTATCAGCAAGCTAAACTACTGGTGCTTGTATTGAAGGAGCTGTACACCAAGTTTCGTGTAGGGTAGGTACCATGAGTGAGTTTGCAGCAAGTATGGATACAAAAACATTGCTTAGAATTTGCAAAGAAAATTTAACATAGGTATCTCCCTAATCCAAAATTCTAATAAATCCAGTACATGGCTTGTTTCCCCCTTTGGCCCCTAAACACGCCTAGAAAGGGCATCACAAGCACCATCAAATCTTGTCAAGATGCAGCCTCAGAAGTAAGCCATAGCCCTCCATCTGGTCCGGCCGCAGACCAGGGTCTAGACATGGACGGGTGGCAATCTTCCAGTCCCATGTATCTTCCGATCATCGTCTGCAATGCTGCATGGTATGCATCTTGACTTGGGTCCCTGATAGGAGGGGGCGTGCCCCGTCTCTGGACCATCTTGAATGTACATTGGAATCCTGCTGGCCTATGATAGCTGGCGATTGGGTTGACTCCAAAACATTTCGGTTGTGAAGGAATGGATTCAAAGATCCTTGTTTCCTGATCACTACATGGGGTTGCCGATAGATGTGGTTTCCGAGCACCACCAAGCCCTCGTCAGCCGCAGCATATCGGGCACGTTTCCGGGGAGACGATATATCGTTCGTGAGGACCCTGGGGGCAGGACTCCTGAGGTTTACCCTCGGTAAATGTCTCGTAGAAGTGGAGGCCAGGATCCTGGCAGGCCGTGTAGATGTAGTAATTCCTGGTATAGAGGCACATGATGACGGCGGTGGGCTCTCCTCGAGAGAGAAACTATCGGCACGAGTTAGTGTATCGTGTCTTCGACCCTGATGGAGATGGACGAAGCTTACTGGCTCTGAGCAGCCAAAGAGCGGCTCAGATATTTGGACTAGAGTTGAGAATGGAAAAGGCGCAATGGGGGCGGGGTGGGTGGACGGAGAGGATCCATGCCTCCTTTATATCTCGCGCGTGCTATCGAGGAGCCGTACTACAAGGGGGTATACCGTAGCTCTGCTCAAGGAGGGTAACGGGGGCGGGATGAAAGATAGAGCTCTGGCGAGCAGGGCCAAGCTAGACTTGGCTCCCGAGCGTTAAACGGGTCAAACCTCTGAAACATTCCGGGAAGTAGAATATGACGCTGGGCGGTGAGGTCGGATTCGGGGATACTCGGTCGAAAAGTTCGACTTGTCTACTAGGATATCAACAGAACTTAGCTTCCCACGTGTTTACATTTATGATATCTAGCGGAAGAAAGAGCGGATCGGGGAGAATGGCAGAGAGATCAGAAGAGTCCCCTTTGTGCCGGGCGATGTGACCCTCTGTCTGACAGACTCTTGGTCTTATGAGTTAGCGGTGTGGTTGGAGTCACAGCCGGTGAGAATTAGATGAGGGGCTCGAGAGCTTGTTTCAATGTGGGAGGACTGTCGCAGCGTCGCAGTGTCGTGGCGTCGCGGTAGCCAAGAGCCTAGCCCTTGCTCTCTTATTACGTCTGTCATGCCGGGAGTGGACAGAGATGCTCCACATGCAGATATTGATAAAGAAGCTTCATGGCAAGTTCTATGACCCAGGACAGCGGGAGACAGAAGAACGGCGGCGTTGCCTCTGACGTCCAGGGTCTCCGAGCCTCTGGGATTTGTGAATCAGGAAGGACCGCGTGTGTACGCGTACGTATGGGACAGGGAATTCCTTTGATCCCATGACTTGACTCGCATGTCCCTATATGCACAATGCAGGATGCAAGCCCAACCCCGCGGCTTAGGAACGGGGGAGTCGAGACGCAGGGAGGAAGTCGGGAGATGAGGTCGTCTGAGCGCTATCGTCTGGGGGCTATGGCGTGACGAGACCATCAAAGTGTGCTCTCCGTCTGCAAGTAATTCGCATCTGGGCTTGGCCGCCAGATGGATGCTGCCCGACGGGCTAAGCTGACCAACAGGCAGACCAGTGTCGATGCCCCAGGGAGAAGTTGATGTGCGGTTGTGGTGGTGTGAGCGAGGGGGCGACCATTGATCACTTATGGGCAGGGTAGGATCCATCGTGTCACGAGTCGAGGCAAGATGATAGGTGAATACGTGTCGTTATTCGGCATCCATCGTTGGATGGGACGGTGATGGGACGGTGGTTGGACGTTGATGGGGATGTTGATGGGTGTTAGAGGTGCCATCCACCGGGTGGCGTTTTGTTCCCCGCCCAAACAACTCAGGTGGGCCAAAAATTCCCGAGACGGCCAAGTTCCAATCTGGAGGTTGTATCCGTACCGCGGACCCACACAAGTCGGAGAAGAATTCCATGTCAAAACGTTATGTCCGGTTAATGCGGGTGCGGAAAGAAAGGAAAATAATAGGATTGAAGATGGAAATCGAACATGATTCATGGGTGAAGTTGACTCGCCAGCCTTGAGGCACCATCTTGACCAACCCACCTTGACTCCTCTCAGGCATCCTTTGGGGATTGATCAGATCCTTCCAGGTTCTAAGGTGGAAAGCGCCACATCTTTTGGGCAAATCTCTATCCTAAGCCAATCAAGCCCCAGAGTTCTGCCACCTGTGCCACACCATCGACGCCACGATGGGGCTGCTTCCTGCCTCACCACCCGCTCCAGATCCCATCGCATCGATCCGATCTCGACAACCAGCACTGGACAACCAGCGAGCTCCTGGCTCCGTGCATACGCGGCCTTCATCTACACTACTGCCGTCCATCTAGCCTTTCACTCATTCGGCTTCACATCTCTCGACAGGCCCCATGACCCGAGCCCGTCGACTGTCCCTTATCCGTTGCCAGCGTTGCCAGCCAGCGACCTGAGCCAAGACACGGTCGCGCGAGGGTTGCAGCTCTGGGCCAACATCCCATTCATTCATTCACTCTGGGCCACCATCAGGCCCGCTGCAAGACATCGATTATGGCCGACATCTCTCCTCGAGGCGTCCGATTCTCCGCCGCCGACGACGACACCGTCGCCTCCGACCCTCTCAAGAACCCCGTTCCGTCCCTTGTTCCCGTCGATCCGGAAGACGGCTCGCCAGAATTCGAGGGTAGCAGCGATCCCCACGCAACGGAGCGGCAGGACGAGGTTGCCGCACTATCTCTGTATGCGGACGGCTCAGTCACCTCCCTCGTCCCAGGCGCCGTCGCCAACGGCATTACCAAGAGTCCCCGCGGCCCCGCGGCAGTCGATGACCCTACCACCTACGCCAACGGGAATGCGAGCCGCCCTCAGCGGCCTCTGGGGCCGATAAGGACGCCCTCCGGCACATACAATCCTGCGACGTCGCGAAAACCCACCATCCCCCAGCAGCCTACCCCATCCTTTGTCGATTCGATTCGATCGTCGTCTAGGACACGACCCCGGCCGACCGACAGCAGGTTCCGAGCCCAGGAGCGGGCCTACGTGCAGAAATTACGCCAGGACTATGGGGGAGAGTACTTTACCTCGTACCAGAATTCTGGCGGGAATGACTCGGATTCCGAAGGCGAAACTCCTGGGTCAGAGGGCCCGTACGAGGATCGCCTCGATCAGGAGACCATCATGTTCTACGGGAATGATAACCTGCAGCCGACCGACGAGGACCTGAAAGATTCTGAGAACAGAGAGAGGCTCGAGTGGCACGGCATGCTGGAGGCAGTCCTGACCGGCGATGTTGTCCGGCAGGAGAAGAAGCGGTTAATTGGTTCCTCGGATCCGCAGGCCGGTAAGACAGCTCAAAAGTCGGAGATGTGGCTGGGAATTCGTTCCAAGGTGTGCGGGAGACACCTACCCGTGCAGAGGCGCATGGTTGAGGAGTCCCGCTCTACTCTCGACCGTCTCCTCGACGAAATTATCAACTTCCAGGTTAAGGGCGAGAGTGTGGTGGGAAAGCCTCCCCACGAGCAGGTCAAGGATGTTGTCAGGAAGATTGAGAAGTGCGAGAGTCTTTACCCGACCTGGGAGTCGCTGGCCGCCGAGCACAAGACTGCCGACTCGCCCCTGTTCCACGAAGCCTATGACTCTATCATCTCTTGGTACAACACGAATGAGATGATCAACACCGAGTTGGCCATCCTCAGGAAGTGGGTTGGGAACGACGAGTTGGACTTTCATCGCACGAAGCAACGTTCTCCAGCAGTCAATGGCATCAGCAGTGATGAAACGTCCTTCCTCGACCGGCTGATGAAGGAGGACGGTCTGCAGTCTCTCTACAACGACGACGAGCGATCGACACAGAAGGGCATGCTGCGCCCAATCTCCTCAATTATCCAGAAAGCCAAAGACACCCTCATCCGAAACTCGGCCACCTTCCAGAAGCGCCATCTGCCTCCATATCTAGAGGAGCTATTGACTCTGATTAGCTTCCCCTCTCGCCTTATCGAGGAAATTACCAAGACGCGTCTGGCGTATGCGAGAAGGGTTAAGGAGACCGCTCAGCAGAACCCTTTGATGCAAGACCAGATGATATCCCAATTCCAGCTGCTCCTCAAATTCGCCATTAGAATCAAGGGCGAGTTCCTAGCCATCGCCAATCCCGAGCCAGGATGGGAGCTACCGCCCTTTATCGACGAGTCCTTTGACCAGGTGGTTCTTGAGGCTCTCAAGTACTACTTCAAGATGCTAAACTGGAAGCTGAGTGGGAACAAGAACACATTCAAAGAAGCTGAACTGCTGTTCCAGGAGTGGGACTTTGCCAACGAAATCGGGAGTCATCTACAACGCGGCCACATAGAAGTCGCCGAGCAGTTCAGCTCGCTAACATTCAAGGCGTTGAACCGCCTGAGTCAGACTTTCGAGAAGGAGTTGCAAGTCAAGCCCAAGGAGAGCCCGGCGGAGATGAGCAAGAGATACAAGGCCTGCCTTGACTCGGTGCGGATCAGGCAGCGGATGCTTCAACGTTTCTCCCGAATGCTCAGTGACAACTACGAGCACGCCTCCGACTTTAGCATCTCCTTCCCCCCAGAGCGCATGCGCAAGTTTTACGATCAGCTGGCGGCCACAGGCCACTTCCAGATCGAGACGGGAGTCTTTGAGCAGGACGGACTGTATGTGATTGCATCGCCTGAGCTTCATGGCAGGTTAGAAGACGTGCAGTCCATGATGGCAATCACGTCCAAGGAGCGCTTCACCGACGACGCGGCTGAGCAGTATATTCTCATTCTGCGACCCGAGGACACATTCAACTGGTTCGCCGAGTCCATCACAGTGCCGCTGCAGCACCAAAACATCGACCTCAAGCGCGGCCAAGTGCGGCTTTGTGCCACGGGGTCACAAGCCCTGCCTAGTGCGCGGAAGGCTTTCCTCGAGGCCGTTGACATGCACGTGGATCTGCTGCAGGAATCTAGGCCCAATATTCATAAGGTGAACACGCGTCTGATGGAGATCCGGAGGGTGGCGTACAAGCTGTCCAACACCTTTATGGACAGTGTCGAGACGATTCGGAAGCAGATGGAGGACAAAGACTGCCAAGAGCTCATCCAGACTTGTTTCGTCTTTGCCACCGAGTTCGGTCAGCGATCCCTCCTGTACATGGACAGCAATCGCCGCCAGATGAACAACTTAAAGCTGACAAAGCTGGCCTTGGACTGGGTCAGCTTCATCTGCGACGACTGCATTGCCTCGGACCGCAAGACGTTCCGTTGGGCGGTGCTCGCGCTGGAGTTTGCCATGGGGATGACGCGCGGGAGGCATATCATTGCCCTGGGAGAGGACGAGTACGCCAAGCTGCGCGACAAGGTGGCAGGATGCATGTCACTTCTGATCTCGCACTTTGACATCATGGGCGCAAGATCCAACCTAGCTGCGCAAGCTGAAAAGGAGCGGATCGAGGCCCTTGTGGGGCAGTTCCGGAGGCTTGACAAGAACAGAATGCTCGATGACGAGGAGGCTTCCAAGTGCATCACAGAGCAGCGTCTCGAAGAATTGGAGAAGGTGGACAGCTTCCGGAGGGAGAAGGAAGCGGAACGGCAGGCACTGGGACGAGTCCTCGAGGCCAACACGGAGGCAGACCGCTCCCTCGCCTACCTGTCTTCATCGGCGACGAACATCACCATGCGCTGGCAGCAGGGTCACTTTGTGGGAGGCGGCACCTTTGGCAACGTCTATGCGGCCATGAACCTCGACTCGGGCCACTTGATGGCAGTCAAGGAGATCCGTCTGCAGGATCCCAAGCTGATCCCCACGATTGCCGAGCAGATTCGAGAGGAGATGGGCGTGTTGGAGGTGCTGGACCATCCCAACGTTGTCTCGTACTATGGCATCGAAGTTCACCGAGACCGGGTGTACATCTTCATGGAGTTTTGTTCTGGCGGCTCGTTGGCGAATCTGCTGGAGCATGGGCGTATCGAAGACGAGCAGGTCATCATGGTCTATGCTCTCCAGCTTCTCGAGGGTCTGATGTACCTGCACGAGAGCGGGATTGCCCACCGCGACATCAAACCAGAGAGTGAGTTGGATCTGATTGGAAAGTCCCCCCTCCCCCAAGGGCCAGTGCGCTAACTTTGACAGACATTCTCCTCGACCACAACGGTATCATCAAGTACGTTGACTTTGGTGCCGCCAAAGTCATTGCGCGGCAGGGTAAAACCCTTGCGGCGGACCTACACGCGACGAAGCCGAACAAGTCCATGACGGGCACGCCCATGTACATGTCGCCAGAGGTCATTAAGGGTGAGAACCCTGGCAGGGCTGGCGCCGTGGACATATGGTCACTGGGGTGCGTCATTCTGGAGATGGCCACCGGCCGGCGTCCGTGGGCCAACCTAGACAATGAATGGGCCATCATGTACAACATTGCGCAGGGCAACCCGCCGCAGCTGCCGACGCAGGACCAGCTCAGCCCCTCGGGCATCGATTTCCTCAAGAAGTGCTTCGCCAGAGACCCTAAGCGACGCTCGACGGCCGTGGAGCTTCTTCAGCACGAGTGGATCATGACGATCCGGAGCCAGGTCGTGGAGCCGGCGACACCGAGCGATAGTAGCGGATCGGTTCAGTCGACGCCGGCCACGGGCTCGAGCCGAGGTAGCATGGGGGATGGATTTTATTAGGGATCAAAGTCTGGGCACGTCTCCTGGCCGCCCGAAAACTCCGTGTCAGCGTCCGTAGATGGTTGGGGCTCAGGACGATGATGACGTTGAGAAACACCCGGGACCCAACCCTAGTTTTGACCTGGGTACAGAACATACATATTGGAGCTTTGCATTTCCACCCGCGGTTTAAGCCGCAGAGCATGGGCATTGGCAGGGCCAGAGAATCGCATTTGCGGCCAGCACGGCGTTCGACTAGGAGTTCATGAAGAGCCGTCCTTCGTTTACTGATTTGGAGAGGCACGACGACGGATATGGGAAGCTGGAGGGTCGGACACATTGGGCCACGGACATGGACATGCAACTGAGGACTTTGGTATGATATAGCATGCCATGTACCAAGATAATTACATGTAATGATGACGAAACGGAGGGCTCTCTTGTCGACGAGTGAGTCTCGGCTATGATAAGTGTCTCCCACGGTCCCTCACCTCCACCACAGCTGCGAACAGCTGCCACGTTCGTATAAATATCGGTATAAATATTTAGTATCTGGCCTTCTTTTTCCAACTGCTTGCGGACCTACGAAGTACCCGTTACGTAGACTGCGTGATCCTGTCGAGTGAATAACCTCGTCAGATTTACCAGCAAAATATAAATCAAACCTCCTAGTAAAAGAGAATATACGACAACTCGTTTCGCAACAAGAACACCAGTGAATCCCTTTTCATAGCCATGTTCCTTGAAAGTCCCAAATACCATTCGCCGGATTTGTCGTGTTCGCAATTACTCGCTATCGTCCCTCGACTCCTTCGAATCGTTGGGATCGTCTGTATCGCCATAACACTGCCATGTACGAATACTAGTTAGTAAACTACTTGCCTAACCACTCAGATGGTCCATGCCGTATTTGATTCGCGGTGAGAGTTAATACTAGAGGTAATAGATAGACAAGAGAACTTTACGCCCATCGTTTCGTATTTGTGTCTTTGCTCTGCACAGCAGGTGCTCAAGGAAGGGCGGCTGGCATAAATGGCTGGTGGAATAGGCTGTGGAATATGTGCTGTGGCCCGTCATGGCAACCACGTCAATCACGTCAGCTGGCAGAAATCAGATCAGGTGTCTGACACCTACATGCCGTATCTCCATGCCACTACTACCAGTCTAGCATCTCCATTGCGACTAATATTGAACAGCTTGATACAACGGGAAGGAGGCTAGTTTCGGATAGCGGCGTGCCCCGCCGTGGGGTAATAGCTGCCGCTTCACGATAAAGACCATCATCGTCCCTCTGATCGTCTCCCTTTCTCTCCCTTCCTCCCCCTTCCCGATCTCCCAATCTCCCAATCCCACCTAATACCTCTCCACCATGTCGTCCTCCTCCCCCTCGCAGCCCGAGATCCTCTCCGGCTCCAACCTAGAGCACATCGCCGCGACCTGCGCGGCGCACAACCTCACACCAGCCGAGTTCGCCCAGCTCTCGCGCCAGGCCGCCGAGGCCAAGGCCACGGCCTACTGCCCCTACAGCCGCTTCCGCGTCGGCGCCGCCGTGCTCACTGCCGACGGGTCCCTCATCAGGGGCTGCAACGTCGAGAACGCCAGCTACCCGGTGGGCACCTGCGCCGAGCGCGTGACGCTGGGGAGGGCCGTGGCCGAGGGCTACCGCGACGGGTTCCGCGCCCTGGCCGTGGCGACGGATATCTCGCCGCCCGCGAGCCCGTGTGGCATGTGCAGGCAGTTGTGAGTTGGTCGTGATAACACGAGATCAAGAGCGCGTGGCTAACTTAAGGACAGTATCCGGGAGTTCCTGGCGCTGGACACGCCGATTATCATGTTTGATAAAAACCAGGACTATGTAGTTCTGAAGCTGGAACAGGTAAGTACTAGGTGTCATCGTGCTCATGTGAGGACAAGGCTGACAGGATATAGTTGTTGCCCATGTCCTTTGGTCCGGATAAGCTGCCCCCGCCTGGCGCGCCCGGCGCGATGGGCTAGGGCTTAATTGTGTGTGCGGAGTGATGAATGAGAAGGTGGGCTTATTGTACAGATGTTTCATAGCGTATTAGCGGCTTGGACACCTTGCGAGAAGGTGGGTGCGCATAGTACCAAGCAGGATAGTGTCAATGTATCACCCTAGTATCCAAAAAAGATGTGCTGAGATCCTGTGCCCAATTATCATGATGGTCTGCATCTAGCAACTTTACACACAAAGTTCTCGATGCTGACGTTGCTGGCGGCTAGGCCAAGAGACATTGGAACAATCATTTCACCTAACGGTCGGACCGTCCAGCGTTTGCAGAACAAGGACCATACATATGGTTCCCTTGATGTGAATTGAGAGAGATCTGGAACTGATAAAGGCTTTCCGCCTGTCGAGTACGACGCGGCCAACTATCCGCCCCCCTCTCCATTGTCTTTATACTCGCGAAAGAGGGTATCAAAGCAGGGAACCGAAACGCCACCTCACCCTTGCGTGGGAAACGGAGAGAAACAAGAAACGACTGAAGCTGGTGAGAAAATGAACCCAATGCTGGTGGTAACCTCCAAACTCCGCTGTTGTGCATTCCTGAGTCTGCAACCGCCCTCTTGAAACATGTGCGCCTGCGCGAGGGGGTTGTGCTCATTGTGAGCTAAAAGAGACATCTCAGTCCTCCCAAATCGTCTCCAGGTCAATATCGCCCCGGCGCTCGGCTCCGCATACACTCCAGCGCTTCCGCTTGTCCCTGGGGCCAAAGCTCATGGTCCGACCGCGCGCGGGAACATCGATACTGTTTCGCGCCTTTGGATCAGAGCCGTCCGCCGCATCTGCGGCCGCTTTCAGCTGGGCTATCCGCTCGGCCTCCAGTGCTGCTTCTTCCGCGTCTGGGGAATCGGGGATGGTTTCTAGACTCGAGATACTAGGGCTCCGTGACCTCGTCGAAGTGGGAGTCGAAGGTACGGAGGATAGGTTCCCTCCGTAGCTGCCATACCAGGAGTCGTAGGTTCTATATGAAGGGGACGACGACATCGAAGACGGTGTCGATGGCGGGATAGATAACGATCCTGTACTCGAGTGTGTGACGCTGCGCAGGGGCGAGGACGGTCGCCGAAGCCGATGAGTGTTGTTGGTCGAGATGCCAAAACTAGGCGAGCTGCTCCCGTCCCGGTGGCTTCGCTCGGGGTCTAGGACGGACGACCGTACAGGAGACGTCGGGGGGAACGCGTCGTCGAGTGGTTTTCGCGGAGCTCGCACCCTGCTGGGGGAGCCCGAGGGGCTCTCTGGCCGATGAAGATGAGGCGATAGGAGGATATGGCCAGTGCTGTTCGAGGCGAAGCCGGGCATGGACTGGGTTCGGGACATGGGCGGAGCGAGACTAGCGACCGACCGAGAGCGCCCGTGGCCTCCAGAGAGGGGCGACGCCGTCCGGGGACGGTAGGGGAGGGTCGTCACCGGGGTCCAGGAGTGCGTGCTGGGCGATGCAGGGCTCGGATCGGTGCTTCGACGGTGGTTCGGAGGCTTCCTGGGAGCGTCGAGGTCAAGGCTGGGGATTGCGTTGGGGGTGCTGAGGCGAAGCGAGGGAACAGGCGAGGACCTGAACGCCTCCATACGCTCCGTCTCAGGAACGGGCTCCATGTCTGCTCGTGGAGAGCGACATGTGGGTTGGATTGAGGCTTTTGGGGCCGTTGGGGACGGTGAGAGAATGGAGATGCGAATGGAAATGCCACCTGACCTGAACGGTGTCAAGGGTGTTCCAGCCAAGGTGAGGAGGTGGGGGGGGGGGAGGACGCTCGTGCCACCACCAGTCGCTACTGCCGTTGAAGTCTGCTGCCTCAGGTGTGGAGGGGAGGAAGGAGGAATAAACCGAAGGAAGGAGGCACAGATTACTCCTGTTGGTTGGTAATTTACAAATAATAGACGGTTACGGTAACTGGCAGGTGCCGTAATTTAAATGAACATGCAACCTGGAGGGAGACAGGAAGAAGCGAGAAGGTACGAGAAGGGGTCGGCGAGGGGGGCGAGACGGTGAGTTTTGAATGAGAGGACCCTCACCTCAGTACGAGAATCCAAGGTGAGGGAAAAGAAAGCAGAGCAGGCGGCGGACGAACCGGGATGAGGACGAGACGAGGTCGAGGCCGGAGCAAAGTATAACGCCAAGACAACCTCAAGAGGCAAAAGATGAGTCGATGACTCTGGAGCCTCTTGTCCAGATTGGAGGCGGGAAGATGATGCTACATGAGTCGGGACCCCAGACTGGAGGCAACGTGCGCGGTTCAATGGATGAATATGGACCCCGAAGGACCCTAAAGAGGCCCCAACAGGCACGCTCCGACGGGCCTCCGCCAGGCCCATTGCCGCTGGCTAGCGGGCAAGAAATAACGACGCGCGAATAGGGTCCATGTACGCGAATGCCTGCGTGTTTTATTCTGTCAGACATCCTCTCCCGGCCTCCCCGACATGGTGGCACCGCGCTCCGTGTTTAGCGGGGCCCGAGTCGCGTAACATTCCAGCACGCATCCGGCCCTGACTCTGTGACGAGCGCTGCGTCAGCCATGGCTATGCGGCCTATGCCTACAGTAGATTTATTTAGGGCCCGATGCCTCCCTCTTCAGGATCAATTCCAAGCGGATTTGTCTGCTTCCGAGTCACGACACAAGCATCACAGAACCCCGGACCAATACCGCTGTCCCAATGCTGTCAAACAATGGGGAAGCAGGTTGATAAGCAAGCTGATTGCTTGCTGATTGCCTGCTTACCGCCCGCTGGTGGCGACCCACTGATCCACCGCCCGTCTGGCACCCCAGGCGCGGCTCAGCGCCCTGTCCTGCCTGTCTCACCCGCTGTCCAATCAGTCTTAATGAACATGCCCCTAAGGGAACTGCCTAAAAGACGGCGGCTGACACCACCTGGATTCACCTCAGCAACACTCATCAAGCGGTCACCGAAATACCTTCCATACTCGCCCTTAGTAGTACTAATGATCTATACGGGCGGCAGGTATTCGTATAAATTCGTTCCGATACCACCTATTACTCAAAGAAACTACCGTTCTTACCGTTAGTACTGGTAAGGTATGTATATGTGCACATAAGTAGATGCTACCATATGAATAATATATGAGGATACACACGAATAATGTATACACTTGTCAAGCTTTGATCTCTCTCTTTTTTTCTTCTTTTTTTTTTACTACCTACCTAGGTAAGGTAGTTGCCGCCTTTAGTCGCGGATGTTGACCATTTCTCCTCTCTGCAGTACCTCTCCAGACCCTCTCTATCTTGTTGCGCTCTGGTTCCCAACGCGCGAACACATATCCCCAACTGCCAAAGCCCAAACCTCAATTAAATTTGACCTCGACGTTCCTTCCAGCCACGCGCTTGCCCCGGTGGTGAACCGTAATCTCGACGGTCCCGCCTTCGAATGACATCTCTATGGCAAAGTTGAGCTCGCGAAAGACTTTGCCCAGCTTATTTGTCCAGGTTGGCAGAGTCTCGAGGGAAATAGCCTGATTCCATTTCACAGAGCACAAGTGGCGAACAGAGCTGTTGAAGGCATCTGGGGGCCGATATTCTGTGCAGTTATATATAACCTCCTTGATTTGGTCGATTTCGCTGTCGAACAGACGACAAAAGTCGTGACGGACCGGGGTGTGTTCGCGGATGTCCTCTCCCTTGTGCAATAGTCAGCTTTCACGCCACGGGAAGCACCATGCGCCAACATACCTGCTTCAAGAACCATCGCATTCGATTTTTTACCATCCATTTCTGCCGGTCCGTGCACCAGAATTTGTTGATTTTGGCAGAATGTGTTTTAGCATCCCAGTAATCGTTGATAATAATACCATAACTCGCACGGGCGATGCGAGCTTCGACTTTGACTCCCAGGCTCCGAGACAGGTCATGAGATGTCAGACCCCCAATCACAGCTCCTCTGCAGATTGCAGTCCATCTGTGTCCCGAGTCAGTGGCGAATCTGACATCAACAACAGGCAGTGTAGACAGGAGCAACTCACGGTTTACTACCTTGGGATTGCAAAACCTCGGCCCCGTACAACTTGGCCACGTCGCGGACACGGCCAAAAAGGTAGCGACTCCGCCCAAATCCTCCAACGAGTATGACATACTAGTGCGCAGTCAGCAGATGTGGCCTCATTTTCGGGCGTCAAGGGACCTACCTTTGGCTTCTTGTCGTACTTACCCAGAATCTCATCAGCCTGGTTCTGCACCACTGTCTCGATTCTGGAGGTGATGGCGTCAAAAACGCCAAGTATTTCAGATCTTCCAGGGCTAAAGTCAGTATTTTGAGCTGAAATTCAAAGAAATCTTTACCTACGAGGTTAGTTTCAAGGACTGAGAGCGTTTGGTCCCCCGGAATGCTGGTGTCCCGTTAGGCTTTTGTTCAGCCTGACAGCTCTCAGGAAGATCCACCAGCCAAGTTCTCTGTTGGTTTTGAAATTGGGGCTTGATACCACTCTCCCAGTTGTTGTTGAGAAATTTCTTTTGCTCTGCATTGGTGACGCTCTGCCAAGCTCCGTATGGCAGCTTCCGTTTGATAAGCTCCAGGAATGCTTCGTCCAAGAAGAGCCCACCGCATAGATCGCCTTGACTAGAATCAGAATGGGGGTTCCCAACAAGACTGTATGGCGAAAAGCTAGCTCACCTTCGCCTTTAACGCACTCTTTGATTGCAAATGGCTGGACTGAAACAATCTCGTAGCTGATAAGATCCTTAGACGGGGTTGGTAGTAAGTATCTAAATCCAAGATTGGCATCACGATAAAAATGTGATTCACTTACAACCGTGCCACCTCCTGCGTCGCATATAATTATAGTGTCGTCAACCTTGATCGTGGAACGCTTGGACATGTCCTTGATCGTGGCCCTCACCTAAGTAGACACTGTGGTGATACTTGGTACTAGAAATTTCCAGGTGGAAGGTCGAATCTCATAGGCTTGCGACTTCCCTCACCCGTTTTTCACTCTGGCCCTCAATCCTTGTTTCTTACGCTTCCAACTTCTTATCTCGCATGCCACTTTGTTGCAAGGTCTGGCTAAATTCATGGTCAGTGTATGGTCTTCTTATCCTACATGGTCGAAGCCCGTCGAACAGGTCGTACTCCGGAGCTGCTTGACATCAGCCGTCCTTGAACTCAGACTCTTAGGAATCACAAGTCTTCCTCTTCCTATTCGACTCACCCAGAGATGGAATGTTTTTGAGGAAATTGATGTCTGGGGTCAGATTGTGTACGGCGTTCGTAACTTGGCTGCTAACCTTGCAGAGGCCCAGCCTACGTATCTAAAGGACGAGGCTCTCTCAAGATTCCAACTCGTCTACAAGTATTTCGGCACCTTGATGGACGACGAAAATAGTAGGTGCATCCTTGTGGAAGGATATCTATGGCGGATGTTAGATCAACAAGTCTTCGCGAGTCTGGGCCGCGTCTGGGGAGAAGAAGCAGGACTATCCTTCAAGACCATGAAATGGAGATTGAACAGTCAGTCATGAGCTAAGGCTTAAAGCTAATCCTCACTTATCAAACCCCTAACGCTAACCCGCTGTCTTAGATGAAGCAAGTCGTGATTTCGAGCACCGTGGGCGGATCAAACAATGGCTTTCCGAAGGCTGGGGTTTGATTAGCCAGCACTCATCCGAGCAAACTACTGCGCTCCTCGTTCGTAGGGAAGCAGATAATCTGGATCCGTTCAGGGAAGCCCAGCTTCAAGAACTCAAAGAAGACTTGCGCGAGATCATACAATCGACGCGATGCTCGGGACATCGAAGGCTGTCTTCGACATCTGCTGGAATGCGAAAGACAGCGAAGGCAGTATGCAGATGGATGACAGCCGCATGGAAGTGGTGGCTTGCGAGGATGCCCCATCCCAGGATATGAAGGTGGCTTTCTACGTTTCGCCTGCTCTCTTGAAGCGTGGGAATGCCGATGGCCGGGAATACAACAGACAAATGGTCCTAGAGAAGGCTCGGGTATTCTGTCACTGAGCACGATACCCGGGCCTTTACCAGTGTCACCCACCCATTCCATACTGGGAATGGATGTCTCGCCTAATAGTTTGAGGCCAGGTCCTTCGAAAAGGTTTTTGGAAGCTTCGTTTATTGTGGCATGAAGTCGGCGTTTGGGACAGTACGACCAAGCAGCAGAGACATAAAGGGGCCAAAGCTAGCTTCCCGATGCAATCAACGACACGCTACATCATCTCGTAGGTAGCGTGGGTTTCGCCAAGATCGGAGCAATAAAGAAAAAGTTAATCGTTCGTAGTTATCATATCGCATTGTCTCATGTCGCTGATTGATCTGCCGCTGACACTAAGCATCCTCCATCTTGACATCGTCCTGGCGAATGGGCAGCTCCTCGTGAAGGCCGACCCCGTCACCATTGGTGGCCTCGACCTTCCCGTTGACCTCTGCGGCATCTCTGATATGCCTGTAAACCCTGATTGTCTGATCCTGTCCAGCGCTCACCATTGTATCCCCGTGAACGTCCACCCAGAAGCAGACACCCTTGTGCCCTGGTATTCGCTGGATGATTTCCTTGCTCTTGACATCCCACAGAACAATCTCTCCATCCTCGCTTGCCGAAGCTATGAAGGCCTCGCCGTCCAGCACCCCAAAGCAGCCACCTACGGCAAACTTCTCGTTGCGATGCCCCTGGTAGGTTTTCTTGACGCTTCCAGAAACGTAGTCCCATAGGCGGATGCAGTTGTCCAGGTTGGACGCAAGCACAAAACGACCGTTGGGCGAGAATCGAACGTTGGTGACAGCAGGGTTATCCTCGTGGACTAGTGTCCTTAGGCATTGTCCTGTCTGTGCATCCCAGACTCGACTACTAGATGTCAGTACGCTAATTGTTGAGCAGAGATTATTTAAGACTACTACTCACATCAGCCCATCCGTGGAGCAGCTCACTACCAGCGTCCCGTCGGAGCAGAAGTCAATCCCGGCCACAGGGTCGCTGTGAGCAGGCAAACTCCTCATCAGTCTCCCAGCCCTGACGTCCCATAAAAAGACAGCCTCGTCGTATGATCCACTGGCCAAGATGTTGCCCTTGGGAGAGAAGGCGAGGCAATGAATGTAGTTGTGGTGGCCCCGCAGCGGCGCCATTTCCTGGCCGACCATGGACTTTCTTGTAGTCGTCTTTGGGCGACCAGTCACCCTGTCCCAGAACCGGATCGACTTGTCGTCGGAGCCGCTCGCCAGGGTGTTGCTATCAGGACTCCAGGCGACACAGCTGACGCCCGCCATGTGACCGACAAGAGTATCCATGTGGCTGCCAGTGGCAGCGTCCCAGATCTTGATGGTTCCATCGGCAGACGCCGATGCGATGAAGCGGCCGTTGGGGGAGATGCGGACCTGCGAGACGGCGCCTTGGTGGCCGCGCAGGATGAGACGGGCTCGGTAGTTCGGCTTGAGGAGTTCTCGCGGCGGTGTGGGTTCTGCCTGTCGTGAGGAGAGGTATTCCGATTGTGAGCGTTCGAATGACTGCGATCTCGAGCGGGAATGGGGTCGAGGGCGGGTGCGCGGGCTGACTGAGCGCGACCGCGAGCGCGACCGGGACGGAGAATCGTACCGCGAGGGGGATCGAGACCGCCTTCGCGACCGTGATCTCGAGCGTGAACTTGACGAGCCTTCACTGCGCGAGTAGTATCGCCGTCTTGATCCCCTTTCGCTGGGCGTCCTGCTCAATGGTCGGCCGTCGCGTCGCGACTCCTCTCTAGCATCCTCATTGTCGTCGCGGGAGCCATGGCGCTGTGGGGAAACGCTGTCGGTCTTCCGTCGCTTCTGTGGAGGAGTGTCGTCGTGGTTTTCTGGGTCGGAGGTCATGGCGGGGTAGGCTTCGGGTCTGTGAATGATGCTTTCCAGCAAACAGTGAAGGCAGCTTGTGTTCGAAGCTTGCGGAAAACTCAATGTGGGTCTGGAAGGATAAAGGGAAGTCGATTATGATTGGTCAGGCTTCCCAGGCGTTCCTGAGATCTGTGGAACTTGGAGCTAAAATCGAGGAACCCACTTGCCCGGATTTCTGGACCATGGCGTTGGTATTCATGGGGCGAGACTTCCGAATTAGGACTTGGAGCTGGAGCTCTAGAATACCTAGGCAGGTAGGTTCGAGGGCAATCCTGCCATGGCCCATTTCTCTGAGCATCTCCAAAATTAACGTTGTCTTCACTTTTCTCCTCCAACCCCAGTCTCCGCCTCTCAACTGCCCAGTACTCCGCTCATTTTTAGATCTGCCACGGCCCTACCATTCGATTTCGATAGTGGGGAAGACACCGGGTTGCCCGCACTGCCACACTACTGACCGATCATCTTGGAGGACGGATGCTGGCTCGTCTCCTACTATGTATGTAGGTTTACGTGGGTTCGGTACTAGGTATCCGTACTATGTACGAAAATGGGTAGACTGGCCAGCTTCAGACCCATGCCATGGGTTACGTGTATCCGTAGGTACTTGGGCATCCATACATGACGGTTTGGGGCTGTGAATCGCAACCCCAGTTCAGCCCTACAGTTTGCCATCTGGTGTGGACAGCAGCCAAGCAAGATACCATCGGAGAGTAGTATTTGCAGCGCCACATACGCATTGTGCTAGCACCAGAGTGCGAAGTGCGCAAGGGAAGGTGGTATAGATAGTACTCTATAGCCGATAGGGCTGAATGTCAAGCTGTACCTTTGGACCCGGTCGGCGACTGGATAAACTTAGGCTCCTCCCACCTGCCTTGTCACCTTGAGAGCACCAATAATAGTTCTGCCGGCTATTGTTTTCTACCTTGTAGGCTAGTACCAAGTCACAGGGTCACAAACCATCCAATTACTGAGGTGTGCACCCCTCCCAGCAACTCAGCCCTCAAAACTTGACAGGGCTTTGATGGGGATTAGACGGCACATGCGGCACAGCGGTGACGGACATGCGGAAAGTGCCTCAAAGATGGCGTTAACCTCAGTATTATAGACCAGTTATCGCGGCGGGGAGTCACAAGCAGTTGGGTAATGAGTTGGAGACCGAAGGCGGAGAGCCTTGGCTACATGTTCCAGATGCTTGGGGGCCAAGGCAGATTTTTTTTTTCTTTCTCCCTCTCCGGCCAACATTGCATTGTCAAGTCACTGCGTTGCCAAGAGTATGATATTACCGGCGTCGGGCGACCAGTCTGGCCGAGGAAAAGTAAAGACATTGCCTCACAGGCGCCCGGAACCGTTTAATACCGGCCCGTGCGCCTGGTGTGGATGAACTGCTGCCTGGTAACGCCTCTTAGCAGATTCCTCAGCTCAGTGGACCACTGGACTGTGCCTTGATCATGTTGGTCGCGGTTCGGCCACACAGATGGCCAACAGGCTCGCAGCGAATGAAGTAAGAACGGGAGCAAGTCAGCCAACATGGCACGCTCAAATACAGAAGGCGTTCCTGACGATCCGTGGCGTCGGTGGAATTGGAGAAACGTGTTGCACGGAATGGTGTGGACGCGCCACAAGGGCACAAACTCGATGATGCTCTAGATCTTGCGATCGGTGCGAAAGATGAATCAGCAATGGCGCAACAATGGCGAACGCAATGTCTTTCTTCCGCTGGGATTCTGGGCTCTGGCCCTGGAGCCAACTCTGCCCTAGATGCCAGGACCACCAAGGTGCTGGGACGAAGCTTGGACAGTGCTGGGGTTCCAGGTGTGTGTGGATGCGACGTCTGCGCCACTAAACGCGGCGCTATTGGATTTCTATTGGACGCCTATTGGATGCGCATGGCGAGCGTGCCAATGACAGCATCGCACCAGTTAATTAGCTGCTTCCCCTGACAGGGGCTCCACAGCTTCGCACGCTCCGCACCTGCCAGCGACAAGCAGTGACCACCTGGGCACTGTGGCACTGACCAGCAGTGACCGCACCATCTGCGCTGCATCGACCTGTCGAGTGGCAGTGTGGACGGCCTCATCGGGCCTGTTAACAGGGCCAATGGTCCAACACACACCGCCCGTCGGCGGGGCTCCCGTGGGCCGAGAGTCCTGTCAACGCACGCTGGGTGCCCTGGATCCTGTTCTAATTGGGGTCGAATTGGCCAAGCCTGGTAGCTTCCAGTGTAACCCGGTGTTGGTGGTCAGCCTGCCGTTGCCTGTATTGGAAATGCCCGATCCTTTTGACTCTCTCGACCATCGGCCCTGTCGACCCACTCGCCGTCCTGTCAGTCCCTCTTCTCGCGACTCCTCTCCTCTTCTTCTTCTTCTCTTCCACACCACCAACCACATCCCAGCCGGTCGCCACAGTCGCTCTCTATATCCAGGCATTCAGCCTCCCACGCTCATTTCATAAGCTAACTCCGCCGCTCTCTGCTCTTTCGGACGACCTCGCTGGTTATTTTCCCTCCCGCCTAGCCAAACTCCATCCAACATGCGCTTCTACGCTTCTGCTACGGCCATCCTGGCCATCGCGACCTCGGCCTTCGCGCAGACTCCCGACTTCGACCCCATCTACACCCCCGGGAAGGGCGAGGTTGTTCCCGCCGGCAAGACCTACGAGGTTACCTGGTCCGCCCCGGCCCCGTACAAGGACGGCACCATCACCATCGAGCTGATCGGTGGCCCCGACGACAAGTCTCTCGAGACCATCAGCGAGGTTGCCAGTCAGTGCCCCGTCGCGCACGCGTCGTTATCATTGTAGTTTCTCCGAGCTAACCTGTATGCAGCTGGCATTCCCAACTCCGACGAGGCCTACGAGTGGGAGGTCGCCTCTGACCTCGGCGCCGATGCTACCTACGGCCTCAAGTTCATCCTCGAGAGCGACACCGCCGTCTTCCAGTACTCGCTCCCCTTCAAGATCGAGGGCGGCGAGGGCGAGGGCAAGCCTACCGTCACCGTGAGCACCGCCACCGGCACCAAGACGGTCAGCCTGACGTCCGTGGAACCCACGAGCACCTCGAGCACCTCCTCGAGCACCTCTGCGCCCCCCACCTCGACCTACACCCCGACGCCGACTCCCTCGTCCACCGAGGAGGAGGCCACCTCCACCGCCTTCTCCTCCACCACCTTCGTCGTCAGCACCTCTGCCGTCCCTCCTCCCCAGACCACCAGCGCCAGCGAGCCTGAGCCTAGCGCCCCGGCCCCCGAGCCCATTCCCAGCACGACTCCTGGCGCTGCCGCCCATCTCGCTGCCGGCCCCGTCGCCCTCATCGGCGGTCTGGCCATGGCCTACCTTGCCCTGTAAGGAGCTCGGGAGGCGAGTTGATCAACTTTTTTTTTCTTTTTTTTGAAATTCACGGCGTGACTTGCATCTCTTGCATTTTACAGAGGATGGCTTGCACATAGGGTCTATTTGGAAAGGGGGGGGAGGCTACCTTCCCGTACTCTTGGCTTTTCTGACTGTCCATAATATCCGCGACCTGTGGCTCCTTGGAGCTCGGCTGCTATCGATGCCACCAACGGGAGACGTCTGCTCCTGCTTGTTACGAATATATTTGGCCTGTTAATAATGATCATTTGTCGTCAGTAATAAGACGTTGAAACTCGTGTTGCTTTTTTTTCTTTTCCAACGCCGCTCCCGCTGCGTAAGTATCCACCCCAGCCTCGTGTCCATATGTATGTCTTGGGGATCTATGATGTATCATATCTTAGCCCTTCACTTGTAAGGTGAAACAGAGTGGGCCTTGTGCACGAAGTCCAACGAAAAGCAAGCCCCGAGAGTTTCAAGTTGAGACTTCAAGGTTCATCGTTCCTCGGCGTGGCCGGGCCCGTTGGCAAGCCGATCCCTAACCCCCGGCCCGGGCTGACGGGCGAATGAACCCCGGAATGGGATAGCTTACGTTCCTTACGCCTCCTAAAATATTATCAATTTCAAGGAAACACCTAAATATACTTATACTCGTGCCCGCCTCCCAAGGGCAACCAAGGGGATGTCCACGTGACCCCGGCCTAGTTATAAAAGGCACGGCTTACGGCAGCCGTAGCTGAAGACCTTGGAGATAAAGGCGTAATCATCAGTCGGAGACAAAGGTCACACACATCGCTAGCTCAAAAAGTCATCGTTCCGAATTACGGATCTTGGAACAGCCGACAATTCAGATCCCCGTTGTGTCCAATCAATCAAGACCTTTGGCTTGTGGTGGCCAAATACAGCTTCTATTACTCGAACAGCTCGAGTAGCTTCACTCAAATTTAAATCCCGGTTGTCCCCGCCACGGCCCGGCCCGGGGCGGCCATTGCGGCGAGTGGCGACCGTCAGGCACGCATTTCAATTGAATCGCGATCATCATGATCATCGGGGATATCTATGAAAATAGTAATAAACAAATTCTGTGAATTATTCTATGTGTGTAGTGACCTTCCGTGCATTTTGTTATCGTGTCCCGTGCCCCAAACGCCGATCCAACCAGTGCCGTGACTCCCTGCACTCTTCTCCAACAACCCAATTTCCCCCGTCCCATCCCTTAATGACCACCGACCTGCCCCTTAGGAATCGGCGGGATCCAGCACACAGCCAGATTCAGCACAATCTGGATGATGCCAATCACCCACATGCCCATGGCGTAGTCCTTGCCGTCGTTCATAAACCGGAAGATGACAGCGAAGACGACGCCGCCAAAGTTGCCCCCGCCTCCCGTGGTGCCGGACAGGATCCCGTTGGCAAAGGGGTGCACGTGCGGCACGAGGGCAAAGTTGGCCCCGTTGCCCGCCTCGTGGAAGATGGCCATGAGCGAGATGAGCCCGACCATGACGCTGATGCTCGACCCCTTGGCCTCGGACGGGTCGACCTGCCCGATGACGATGAGCAGCGTGCCCGTCATGAGCCCGCACGCCGTGATCCAGCCCTTCTTGAGCCACAGGTTGCGCCCGAAGCGCGTGTACAGCACATCGGCGACGATGCCGCCCAGCGGGCGCGTGACAAAGTTGAGGAAGCCAAAGATGGAGGCATAGTTGCCGGCCTTGGTCTGGCCCAGGTGCGGGAAGTTCTTCTTGTAGTAGGCGCTCAGGATGGCGTTGATGGCGAGCTCGCCGCCAAAGGAGCAGGCGTAGGTGGCCACGTGGAAGAGGGTCTGCAGCGAGAAGAGCACGGGCATGGCCTCCTTGAGCGTGGGCTTGACGACCGTCTCGCCCTGCGCCGTCTCCAGGGCCTCAGTCCGGCTGATAGCGCCCTCCTTGTCCAACACATCGAGGTTCTTTTCCGAGCCGTCTTCGGCCTTTTCCTCGTCTGTGGGGGAGGGAGAGGGCGAGGGGGCTCGGTCGGCGACGGAGCCGGGCACGTCGACGACTGCGACGCCGGACAGGCCGTGCGCCTCGAGGTTCTCCTGGATGCGCTGTGCGCGCTCGTTCCACCTACCCACGGGCGTCTCCGGGCAGAGCAAGATCATCCCGACGCCGCAGGCGATGAGGCAGACGAGCGGCACGATGAAGGTGACTCTCCAGGCCTTGTGCGGGCTCATGCCCTGGTTAGCCACAAGAGAGTCAAAGACGGCCGGCATGATGACATAGGTCAAGCCGCCACCTGTTAGACAATGTTAGTATATATCTGTGGACCTGGCGATGAAGAGGATGAGTAGACATACCAGCATTTCCCCAGCCGCCTGCAAAAGCATTGGCTGTGCCAACTATGTTCTTGTCGAAGAATCCCGTGCACCATACTTGGCAGGGGACAAACGTGGCCCCCAGGATGCCAATGAAGAAACGCGAGACGTAGAGGCCGGTGGCATCCTTAACCAGGGGCGCAAGGCCGATGGGGAGGCAGCCTAGGAGGATGAGGAAGGCGAAGACGTTGCGCGCCCCAAACTGGTCGCATAGGGGTCCTGCGACAAACCGCAGGAAGAATGTGGACGTGAGAGATACAATGTTGGAGTTGGCAACTTGAGTGGCTGTGAGGCCAAGGTCCTTGCTGATGGTCTCAGTCAGGAGTGGAGGAAATGTGTACCTGTGGCGCTGGCTGTCAGTTTTCAAGTTGGCCAAGCTACCTCCACTGGAAAGACTAACCAGGCCCAGAAGGCTAGCATGAAGCCCATCCATGAGAAGAAGAAGGCCCTGCCATAGAGGTTGAATGGGTTGAGCACAGGGACACTCCTAGCTTTCTTGTTGATGGGATTGACGTTGGGGGCCCTCCACAGGACAGTGATGTCGAATCCCATGGTTATGCTCTGCCCGCAAAGTGGAATTCAAATAAAATACTGTAATAATTTTGAGGAACACAGCTTTTTAACCACTTTCTATTCTTTGAGATTTCCACACGGTCGAGTTGGAACAATGTCGACTCTTCGCCTACTTTATAAGATGGTAATTGCCCAAGGCTACCCACGTATTGTTCTCAGTGTCGATCGACTGGTCGAGACGAGCATCTCCGGTGGAAAATTACACTAAACCCAATCAGATAAGGTCCAAGATGCAAGACGTTTCTTGAACGATGATGGGTTGCATATCCCCCGGATCATACTACTTGGAGGTAGTTTATCGGGTCCTCAGAGTCTGCCCCGAACCTGGGTCGGCTAGGTACTACGGATACCTAGGTAGTAATCCCACATACCTGAGAAGGGAGACCAGTGAGAGATCCACGGGCAAATAGGAGTAGTACAAGAAGAATCTCGAAATACACCAGAGCCCAGTTGATAATTTGAAGCTCCGTCTTCCCTCTTGTTACTAGGAAGTTGGGCAGAGTGAGCGTAATTGACTACGATACGAACTTTCCGGCGAATCTCTTCGCAGACAAACAATGGGCGAGCGTTTGTGCTCCCTGGCACTAATTTCACCAATTACGCAGCGTGCTTCTTCTGCATCATTCCGTGATGTTGTCGTTGCTCGAGGGCCAAGGAGAAGCGTGGTAGCGCGAATATCGGCACTTGGAAATATCAGTTTCTTTCCCCGCGGACTTGTCTCTTCACAAGACCTGTGTGATAAAGTTTTGTCCAGGAAAAACTCGAGCCATGGTAAACCAACTTTGTAGCGTTGAGGCAAGATAAGTGATATGGTGGACCAGTTCCCGAGTAGACAATGGGTTGCAACTTGTGCGGCTACACGACAGGGTCATTCCCAGACTCCCGGTGGTGGGAGAGCCAATGGCATCAAAGGGACACGCCATCCTTGATTTCTGAAATGGCAGTATTATCGCTGTATCACACGATCTTGCGTGGGTGGCCGGCAGGATGCGACTCACGCGAGGCCCCTTATCACAACGCTATGCGGCCGCAACGGCCTGGAGGGACCCACCCGGGAGAGATAAGGCTCGAGGACGACTTGATGAGTGGTTGCTGGTATCTCTGAGAGGATCTCCGCGGGATAGCTGCGGCTGCTCAATGTTAAATGATGCAATGCCGTATCGCCCAGGACTCTGCTGCCGTAAAGGTATCCGAGACGTAGGCCCGTTGTTGGCCGGTCATTGATAATACTCGTGGTCGGCCGAGACGGTAGGACGTAGGCGATATGGGACAAGGCGCGAGACAACGGCCCGCGAGCTAGGTGAACCCTCGCGGGTTCAGGTAAAGTCAATGTCTAGCGCAAATTCAATGCCTTGTGAGACTTCCGCCGATTGAAAGCCTGAGCCCGAGCTCCCCCAGCATCAGAAGCTCCAGCCTCCAAGCCGCAGGTTCAGGGTCAGGAACGGGGAAGTTCTCCGCTCCCACGTCCCAACCCAATGGAGGCGTGGGGGGTTCGAAATCGCAGGTTGGGGGAAAGCCAAACTGCGAAAAGGAGCTCTCACCTTAGTCACAACTCATCCATCACCCAACATCTGTGTTTTCGAACCGTTGCATGTGTGACGGAATGCGAGAATTCGCTCGCCTTCTTTGCATGTCCACGTCAACATCATTACGCTGCCATGTCTGATGATGGCTCTTCAGGAGTTCAAGCCGCCTATTCCAGGCGCAGCTACCACGTCGACACACATTTGTCGCACCAAGGCTTTCGCGAAAAAGAATCGGCCATGGCTGGAAAATGCATGGAGAGCCTCGTTTAACAGGTCCGCGGCATGATGCAGAGGCCGTTTGGTCAATGAGAGGACGATTGAATGAGCCACGGGGCCACGCAGCCAGTCGCCCGGGAGACAACTCGACGATCCCTCGGCATCGAAGTCGCATGTCTCTCAAAAGCAGCTCCATCAAATCCAAGAGGAGCGCTTCCTGTCGATGAACCCGATAACCGTCGATGAGAGCCGGTGAATTACGGTTTCGGAAGTCGTTGAAAGGCCCACGTTCACATTGGAGGCTGACACCAGGTTGAAGCTATCGACGTGTCGTCGCGCCTTCCATCGCTCAAAAAGCCGCCAGAGGACCCAATAGGAAGTTTGAACCTGCCTAGTACTTAGGTAAGGTGGGTGGCAGTTCACAACATGCAACTGCAGAGGAAGGAACAACTTGAGTGATGAAATTGAAGCATCGCAACCGTCGGTACTCCGTAGAAGCTCTTGAGTTCCCGGCGCTAAACTGTAAGGGGTAAGAGGGGCAGAGCCTCGCCGATCCACGGAACAGGAAAGGCCCTGCTGAGTCTTTTTTTTTTTCCTCGCGTCGCTCGACGTCAGTCATCAAGTGGGACGCCGCTTCATGACTCTCCCTATTTTCGACACACCATAGCATGCGCTGTAGCCTCGCCTTGGTCTGTTCCATCTCGTCGCGATCTGGCTTCAAGGCAATTCCGGTCCGTCCCTGCTCTCCGACACGCTCGAGCATTTGACCGACGTGCATCTCTAGGGTACCGTTAGACTTACACCTCGCATAGTGGGGTGGTCAAGGGTCCCATCTTGCCTCTTTGCAACCTCATCGTGAGTTGTCACTGAGCTTTTGGATCCCCAATGCGACTATGACTCTAACCCTAGAGACTAGGCCAAATATCTACCGCCACAGGCCCAAGATGGCGTCACAAGACGTCCCTAAGACCTGCAAGGTCATCACCGCCGACACCATCGCTAAGGGTCTGCTGACTGAGGTCCGCGACACGCTGGCCAAGATTCAAGAGACTGGAAGCCGCCAGCCGACGCTCGCTGCTTTCCTATCAAATGGCGACCCCCATGCGGAGAAGTACGCTGAGTGGTCCAAGAAGACTTGCGAGGACAAGTGAGTGACTACCTACCTACTGCCACCATTGGTTCGTCATATACTCTTCTTGTGAAATATGCTGAGACTTGTGAAGTGGCTTCAATTTTGACCTCCGCACTGTCGACAAGGAAATCCTCGAGGAGGAGATCATGAAGGCCAATGATGAAGATGGTGTTGACGGCATCATTGTCTACTACCCCATCTTCCCCAAGAACCCCACCCATGACAAGTACGTCCAGGAGACGGTTGACCTCAGCAAAGATGTTGAGGGTATGCGCCACAAACACCTCCACAACATGTACCACAACATTCGGTTCCTGGATCCCCCCGATAACCACAAGAAGTCCATTCTCCCCTGCACCCCTCTGGCTGTCGTCAAGATTCTCGAGCACCTCCAAATTTACAACCCTATCCTCGCATCCGGCAACCGGCTCTTTGGCAAGACCATCACCGTCATCAACCGATCTGAGGTTAACGGCCGCCCCCTAGCGGCCCTTCTCGCCAACGATGGAGCCACCGTCTACTCGGTTGACATCACCGGCGTCCAGCTCTTCACCCGTGGCCAGGGAATCAAGCAGCCCCGCCACCAGGTCGAGGACAAGGAGGGCTGGGGTCTCGAGCAGTGCCTGCCCCAGAGCGATGTCATCATCTCCGGCGTCCCGTCCGAGAACTACAAGGTACCTACGGAGCTGATCCGGGACGGTGCCGTGTGCATCAACTTTTCGTCGCACAGGAACTTCGATGGCCCCGCCATCAAGGAGAAGGCTTCCATATACGTGCCTTCAGTTGGCAAGGTGACCATTGCCATTCTTCTGCGGAACCTTGTGGTGAGTTACTCCTGTCTAGCTCTAGAGCGAGTTGCTACTGGGTTTCCTTTGCGCATGCTAACTCATTTCCTCTTAGCGGCTGATTGCCAACCGCCCGGCCAAGAATGCTGCGGACAAGGGCGACATTGTCCAGGCCCGTAACGAGGCCTTTGCCAATGACTGAGCCATTCAAGAGTCCGTGCGGCTGGCTCATTTATTAGTATTTCCTTATCGATTAATTCTCGGCGCATATCACGGAGTTCTAAAAAAATATTAGACTGAGGGTTAGGCGGTTTGAGGGACAGGTCGTGATCTGCAAGACGCTTTGGAAGCAATTCGCAGGTTCACAAATAGCATCAAGAAACACTCCATGCACGAGTTTCGCGTCAATCTTTGGTTTATTTTTCTATTATTTCTTTCCCCACGGCCGTAGATAGACTACTGCTAATACCTACGGAATACCAGGGCGATTTTCCCTGTGGATAACAATTTCCGATATCCGATTGTGAGCCCAGGCCTAGTATTACATAGTACTCCGCACGTACGTACCTAAGTACGCAATAGGAATTATTCCCCGGATTTAAAAGACATATTTGTGGACATGTCTTGATTGTGCAATATGAGCCCGAATCTCGCTCCATGAAGTGAGATCGAGTTGGACCCAGTGGCTCTTGGTTTGGTGCCCAATTGGATAATATTTAACAATATTGCAGCCTTGTGATCTCCACTGACATCTTTTGGCGGAGTGACAGCACGTCACGCATCCGAGTCGCCGATCATTGCGAAGGGTTCTTACTCACTCCAGGAACTGTTCGACGGACTGCGCCGAACATTACTTGCAGTGGAAATCACTGGAATCGCGCACAGGGGTGTGATGAGTCGGGATTCTACTCCTTTCAAGATATCTCTTACGGACCTTGCGAAACAAACCCCCCAACCCCCCCCCCCCCTCTTTGTCGGATTCGTTAATTCCATCTTAACCAACAACCACCATCCCATGGTCTTTCTGGCCGAGGCAACCCACGATGAGCTCATCGGTAAGGTTGGAAAGGGTCTCAAGACTGGGCCAGCTGAATTTATCTCATCAAATCCGAAGCTGCTCATCGGGGCGTCTTATAATATATCGATCCGGATGGGGAGAAGACCTTGGAAGAGCCGAATCGTGAAGAGACACACATCGACGATATCGATCGATTCTTGCGACGATGCTAATATGCCTATGATGATGAAATTAATATACTTATTATGGTGATACTAGAAAGAATAATAATAAGGTTATAACCCAAATAGGGATTCGGTGTTATTAATAGCCCAAGTATCCCGAGCTTCATTTTACGTCAATACGAGCTCGTACATGGAGGCGGTGTTTGTTTCATGCAGGGAGTGTGCTGGGCGCGGGGAAATGAAGAAACATTGACGAGTGACGAGCTGGCCTGATTCAATTTCCTGGGGCACATGTCGCGAAAGCCAACTGGCGGCTTTGGCATTGGTCCTGTCGGCAGCTTCCCGAACGGACAAAGAAAAACTTGAGAGGCCAGGGCAGGCCGATGATGACGACTCAATGCAGGATTGCCATTGGGGGAGATGCCCAGATCAGCGACCCCCCGGAATTCGTACAGAGAGCCGGAGGTTAAGCGCACGAGACGGTAATAAACGTTAGCGATTGACAACGGTGAACTCGTGTTTCGATTCAAACACTAACTAGATGGAGATGGAGCAGACACGTGGGGTGGTGGACGGCATTCCACAGCCAATTTCCAGGGACCACCTGGGCCCTCGCGAGGCCTGGGCGAGGAGCTCACCTCAGTGTGACAATGTCTGCTCGATGCTTGATGCCCACCTTACTAAGTACTCGTCGGACCTAGCTCAAGTGCCCAGTGGTCAATGGCTCACTGTTGGGACTGCCTGGGCGTGGCTGTCTCTGGCGGCGGTGGGCTCCAGCGCCTTGCCTGCCTAGGATTAGCCCCTGACTAGCACAGCCAAAATGCGGGTCAGCTGTCGGCTGCCAGAAAGCACAGACGGGAAGGAGCAGAGGAGGGCCAGGAGCCGCGCAGCGTGAGGCCGAAGGCAAGAGCGGCAGTTGCGAGATGAGATTTCCAGGTTGCAGACTCGCAATCCTTCCTGTCCTCCAGGCTCCAGGCCGCAATTTTCTGACATGTGGCCTCTCTTTTTCTTCTCGGCCCGCCTGCGACACTGACTAACCTGCGTCCGAGACTGGGATTGAGACCATCACGCCCGTCGCAGAAGTACCATTATCACCATCACCATCAAGTCGTTCGTTACCCCTGATCTTCGCGCCCACCTACCGCGGCCCCCAAAGCCGCGGTCTTCGCCATCCGTCTTCCCTCGGGCAAGGAGCCAACGAGTCAACGAAACGGTCTGCCACGCGTGGTTGCGCCACGTTGAACTTTGTCCAAGACGTTGAACCCTTATCGAAACGACCACACCGCTTGCGACTTAGACGACACTTGCCGGCCGCCAAATCAAACCATCGTATCGCGAACGAACCTCGCCTTCAACGCCAGCGATCTACCAAGACTGAAAAGTTTCTCCTCCTGTCGTGGCGCAACGCCATCAGCACTTTGGAACTGCGCAGCCATGGCGGCTAGTGTTACTCCACGCCACCAACATGCCCGTCAACAATCCGGCGCCTCGTCGCATGGGCCGGTGCCTGGATCACCGACCCTGACGAACCCCGACATGATTCTCCCCGACTATGAGTTCCCGGATTCACCCCAACGCCGCTCGCCGTCGCCCATCAGACTGTGGACCGACCCCAACATCGACCAGATGGACTTCCAACTCCCCCAGAGCCAGTACGGGTCCCAATTCGCCCCTACCGCGACCCCCATAATATACGGCAATGGAACTATGCTCTCCGACATTGGCGAGGTGACAGAAGTCGAAAGCACCGTTGGGCCCGCTTCGAGGAGGGCCTCTTCCCGCTATTCTGCGTACACGGAAAACGAGACGTTCGGCACCGTGGCTGCGATTAGCAATAAGGCATACCAGAGGAGGTCGAAGATGTTGGGCCGCGAACGCCGGTCATCCATCGAGTCCACCAGCACAATCACAACGCAGGATAACAGGGCCACCTTTGCCGACTTTGACGACTCGGTCAGCGTCGACGACAGCAGCTTCCAGGGCGATGACGAGGAGAGCATGGCATCTTCGTATGTAGAGGGCACAGCCCCTCGGCACCCACGTATCGAAGCATCGAAACCAGAGGCAGGCGGCGGCGATTACTCCACCTTGTACATTAGTAACAGGGCGGAGCAGATATTGGCCAATGCTAAACGTAGGCTGACCGTAAGTCGGCCCCAGCCCGTGTCTATTCAAGTTCGAATTCTAATCTACTTTTCGCAGGCTATGGAAGGGAATTTGTCCCGGGCAAGGAGTTCCCTTGGCTACTCGGAAGGGGGCTCGACCCCTTCGCCACAACTGGGCCTCCCGGGCAGTGCTGTAAGAGATGGGACTGCCTCACAGACACCAGGCCACTGGAGGATCAAGAGCGAAGACGGCACCAGAGACATCTCGAAACAACCCAACCTCGTCCCCCAACGGTCGGCTAGCGCACTGGGCGCGGCCGGTGGCTATAGACAGCCCACCTCTAGGTTCAAGCACGACGAGACTGGGGCGCCAGCTAGTCACCCAGCGCACGGAATCTCCCACCATGCCCTAGATACGACGCTTGAATCTGTCAGCGAGGATGACGATCATGATAACGATCCAACGTCCGACAGCATGCGGGACAGTGCGCATCTGTCTAGCTTCCTGAGCCCGACATCCGGATCCCACTCTGACAATGGTCTGCCGGCGCGTTCAGCATCAGTAGCCCAGATGCGGGATATACAGGACCAGATGCAAGGACTCCGAGGGAAGATATCTACGCTTAAAGAGCAAGCTAAGGCAGACAGCTTGAAGCGTAGGAGCCTGCAGAGTCTACGGACGCCGAGTCCCTTCACCCACGCGCGCTGGGATCAGGGGCTCAGGGAGCCGCGTACAATTCAGTCTATGGATTCGCGAGAACCAACACCGACGAAGCTTTGGATCAATGGCGAGGAAAATCAAGATGGCCATGCTGGGCAGGAGTCTGGTGCTGTCGATAATCAGGATCATTCTTCAGGGCAAGCGGAACAAAAGTCGAGCGACAGCGAACCCCACCGCAGCTCGGGGTCGCCCGAGGGACGGGCTACACCTACACGGGACTTTGTGGCCGATAACAACCTCGAAGGTGCCGCGGATGGCAATGTGGAGGATTTCGAACCCGAGAGCCGGGATGATTCTGACCAGGGAGATTACGAAACAGAATACGATGATGCCCAGGACGTGCTGGACTGGGAGAGCGAGAGTGGGGAGTCTCTTTATCACGACACCCAGCAGCACCAGATGTCGCACGAAGACCGGGAGGACGCATTCGACTACGAGCATTTCTTCCTCCACTCGGCCATGGGCAGCATCCGTCGTCACGACCAGAGCGGCAGTTCCGAGAGCGAACTGTCGGACACCTCGGTTGAAACCACGAGAGGGCCTATGTCGAGCCTATCGCGGAAGAGACGCAGCATCGAGACGACAGCGTCGGATGACACGTTTGCGACAGCCACAGAGGGTCGAGCGAGCCGCAGCTCAGCCTTTAGGGGAGAGATGGGCGGCTTCTACGACGGCGGATATGACGAGCTGCCTCCGCTGCAAGAGGTGCGCAGCCACGACGATGCAGAGGGCGCAAATAGCACCCAGGAACCGCGACAACGACAAAACTCGGTCCTGTACCGTCCTACGAGCGCCGCAAAGTCGGACAGGATTCACAGTCCATCCGCCTCATCGTTCGAATCTACCGGCACGAACAGGAGCTTTCCTCTGGTGAACAAGGCAAAGCTGAACGGCGGCGTCCTGACACCGGGAGGGTCTCCGGATCCCGGGCTGCGGCAGATTTCGGATATTCTCATGAATGATACCGCCAGTGCTCTGGGCATGGACGATGCCACCTCCCAGGGACAGTCTGCAGTTTCACTGCAGGATCTGCACAGAGATGATCAGATTGCGGTCGAGAGACTCGTGGCAAGCCTTGGAAAGTGTGTTCTAGGCCTCGGAGAAGCTTCCAGGGCGAGCACCGAGTCTCGCCTGTTCAGGCGCCGGATCGATGCAGCTCGTCGGATACTGGAAGGCCAGGACGAATCATGATGAGAATGGGGATGCACTCTTCCAGCACCAGCATCGTTACATATAGCTGGGAAAGTACGTTTACGTATGGGGTTGATCAATTAGGTGACAGATGGATGGGACTTTTCTTCTTTTCTTGTAGATGACTTATCGTGCTCAGCGATGCTTGTCGATACCCTTTTCTTGTATATAGGTCTGACCGGGGGGGGGGCATAAATTCAGGGTGGGCTTTCTTGCCCATGGCTCCTTTGTAATGGAAGCATATTATCTGCAGGGCTACATATGAGGCTTGCCCATTCTAGTTGCACCGTGGCACACTTTTGCTGATGGTTCGATGTTAGACTGACCGCCTCGGTCACCGCTTTGCTTGGTGGCTCAAGGGCGTTTGTTTGGTGACACGCCCATTGGCCTGGACCCTTCCAAACACGACCCCACCAAAAATCTAACCTGTCCTCTCCTTCTCCCACCCAAAAGGCCCAAACCATCGACCTCGACCGCGCGATAGCAAAATACCCGCTATCCAATACCTGTTAACCTAGCACGAACCCGCTATTTTGCGTTATATTTCTGGGATAGCCAAGTCTGCAGCTATGGACCCATTCACCAGCCAAGCTCTCTCCGCCCTCCTGCCCCCGGAGATGGTCGAGTACATCAACACATACATCCTGCACCCCAGCTCCCCCGTCCAGGTCTTCCTCCGCAAGGCCTCCCTCAGCATCCAGTACGCCGTCGGCGCCGTGCTGCCCGTCATCAGCCCGCTCATCGACCGCCTGCTGGACGCCATGTCCGAGAACCAGGGCGCGACGGGCCTGATCGTCGCGCTGGCCGTCATCACCGCCGTCGTGGTCGTCATGAACTGGCTCCGCCGCCTCGTCGTCTGGTGGACGCGCCAGCTCGCCCGCGTCGCCTTCTGGGCCGTCGTCGCCCTCGTCGTCGCCGCCGTCTGGGAGAGGGGCCTGACGCGCAGCGCTCGAGACGTGGTCGTCTTCGCCTCCAAGTTTGTCGGCTACCTGGCCGCCCTCAAGGACGTCTGGGTCGACGAGTACAACCACTACGAGAGCCAGCGCGTCGGGGCGGCTGGTGGCGCCGGGGGCCCCCGTTCGAATCGCCAGCGACGCTGAGGGCGATGGCGAGGGCACCACGAGTCGACGCGAGATGGGCCGACGCAATCGAGAATATCACCACGAGTTGTACGGAAAAGCAAAATATGCGGGCACATTATGTATTGCGTCTACCCCATGTCGGCATAGAACTACGAGTACGCGACTGGGCGGCCCGGCGCACAATATCCTGTTAATATCCCAACCATTTTTTCTTCATTCAAAATTCGATACCCCCCCAACGCCCACGCTATGCCACAGTTTTCGCCCTTCCGAGAATAACAATACCCCATGATCTACTCAGTTCAAAACGCACAACAGGCGCACCTCGGGGACCGCTCATTGCTGCTCTGGGTCCTCAAACTCCTCGTCGTTGGGCTCCTTGGGATCCTGCGCCTCGTGGAACTGGATGCAGTCGTCGATGTAGCTCAGGATCGCCCCGACACTGTCCTCGTCGGTCACGTCCAGCTTGAGGAAGTTGACCATGCTGAAGCTCTCTATCAGGCCGGCGACGGCGCGGTTCAGCCGGCGGAAGCTCGCGCCCTTCATCATCTGGTCCTTGTCGTCCGGGGGCTTCGAGTCGTCGTCGGCGCCGGGCTCGCCGAGCTGCCTGCTGCGCTCGGCGGGGTCGTCGTCCAGCAGGGCCGTGTCCGGGGTCAGGAACTTCTTCATGTCCTTCTTCTTGACCTGGCCTTTGACGAGGTCCATCTTGGACAGGACGTTGATGTGGGGCACCTCGAGCATGAGCATGGCGCTCATGGCGCTCAGGGTGCCGGCGAAGAACTTGGCGCGGTCGACGACAAAGGTGGCTTCGAGGAGGTAGACGGCGGCCATGCGGACGTCGAGGGAGCCCGGCTGGGAGAGGAAGCGCATGAGCGTGGGGAGGATGGGGATGTGGGTGTACAGCTCGATCTGGCCGGGCATGTCAAAGATGATTAGGTAGTCTTCCGGTAGCGAATCGAGCGCCTCTGTCAGCCAGTCCAGGTTCTCCATGAGGAACTCGAAGCAGTAGATGAGCCCGCCGTTGGGGCCCAGGCCGACCTCCTCCATGGCATCATGGAGCGAGATGAGCTCCTTGATGTCCAGGTCGGGCGTGTGCTCAAAGGTCTCGGCGGCCGGGTCGAGGTTGACGTAGAAGGCGGAGCGGCGGTTGAGTTGCAGGTGCGTGATGAGGGCGGCGCAGAAGGTGGACTGTGTTTCGGCCAAGGCTCGTCAGCACCGGGCACCTGACAGGAGTCGCACCACACCATTCCATCCGGCTGTCACGAACGTACCTTGCCAGCCCCTGCGGGCCCCATTACCATGGCGCCAAACTTGCTCATGACGGAAGGCGGTGGCTTGTTCGCGTCTATACGCGGAGTTATGCTCGGGGATGGCGGATCGGGCGCGGCTACACGTGCGTTGCGCTGGGGCCTTGGGCGTGGGACGTGGGAAAAGTTGTGAGAATTTGTGATGTCGTTGCACGATTGCAGGGAGAGGTGACGAGTGGTGGGGGCCCCGCACTAGCTTCCATGACAGATATCTGGGTGGGAAGTGTCATTGACGCTTCACCGGGTTTTCAACACTTCACTGCCAGGGGCATATTTCCAAAAGGTCATAAATCTTATTTCAAAATATGAAAGAGTCATAAATATTCTTCAATTCATCAACTATCACATATAAGTCATATTCGTATTCGTATTCGTAGAGAGCATCCCGAGTATCAAGATCCAAGCCTACGAGTAGCACAAGTATTCCAAATTTTCGGCCGCTGATGAAACAATTCGTGCCGCCTTTATGTACTTGGACTTAAATTCGTAAGGGTACCTCGTACAGCATAGTCGTACCCCGTGCCGTCAAAAACACAGTAATAAGACAAAAGACGGAGGATCAATGCATCGTGACTACTATTCCTTGCTGCCTAGCAGTACTACTATGTACTGCTCTAGGCATGTAAGCAGGTACTTAGCAATAGGTTAGGACCAATCAACGAATGATCCTGGGGAGCACGTGGAAGCTGGCAGAACCCCTCTTCCTACCCCTCAACTCGGCGACAACTCAAGACCCCTCAAAGGGATATCTACTGGCAGGACTATGCTGGGGTTTTTAGGTCTGCACCTGCTGGACCCGTTCAAGAGAAAATGGCCCTCGTCCCTAGGCTCGAAGAATGATTCAATCTTGCGCCGACTGAAGCCGAATTGTGCAAAATTGTGTGGGCCACCACCAATGGCGCAATCTTCTGCGGGCTTCGGCAGCCCAAGACACTCCAGCAACCGATGTCGCTGTCACGCTAACCGACGTTGGAACGATACTATGGTGGTACTTTTGTTTAGGTGTAGGCGCCGGGGGAATACAATGTACCGCACTAAGTGCGGGATCCAAATTTTTTTTTCCCTCAAACAGTGATGCCCCTCCTCAAGCCTCCACTGCGAGTGGCTTGAATCACATCCTACCTTACTAGTATTAATTGCGCGAGAAATGGTGGTGCCCCTGTTGCCCCCGCCATCCTCCAAAATCACCATTCACTCCGCCTTCCTGCCTCTTCTTCATCCTTCTTCCAATCCTTCTTGAACCTCACATCCGTCTCCTCAAGGTACGCCGGCCACTCCAATTGCTGCACAAGCGGTTTATATAGCCTCAAGCATCTCATCCCGCTAACAATAAGTTGCAGCATCTCCTAGCCGATCTCCGGTCTCTTGAGGCAGTCCCCTTAACACCACACACGACCTTGTACCAGTCCTGTTCAGGCTCGTTTAATACCTCTCACAATGGCTTCCAACGGAATCAAGGGCGTGCAGAAGCACGAGGGTAGCTTCCTCTTCACCGTAAGTACACTGTCTTCTTGGAGGACCCCGTCCTCTCCTCCTCGTGTCCAAAGACTTGGCTGCTGACCGTCGTGTGCAATACCATAGTCCGAGTCCGTCGGTGAGGGTCACCCCGACAAGATCGCCGATCAGGTCTCCGATGCCATCCTCGACGCCTGCCTGGCTGAGGATCCCCTCTCCAAGGTCGCTTGCGAGACTGCCACCAAGACCGGCATGATCATGGTCTTTGGCGAGATCACCACCAACGCCAAGCTCGACTACCAGAAGGTCGTCCGCCAGACCATCAAGGACATCGGCTACGATGACTCCGAGAAGGGCTTTGACTACAAGACCCTGAACCTGCTCGTCGCCATTGAGCAGCAGTCCCCCGACATTGCTCAGGGTCTCCACTACGAGGAGGCCATTGAGAAGCTCGGCGCTGGTGACCAGGGTATCATGTTCGGTTATGCCACCGATGAGACCCCTGAGCTCTTCCCCCTCACCCTCATCCTCGCCCACAAGCTCAACGCTGCCATGTCCGCCGCTCGCCGCGATGGCTCTCTGCCTTGGCTGCGCCCCGACACCAAGACCCAGGTCACCGTCGAGTACACCAAGGATGGTGGCGCTGTCGTCCCCCAGCGCGTCCACACTGTTGTCGTCTCTGCTCAGCACTCTGCCGACATCACCACCGAGAAGCTCCGTGAGGAGATCCTCGAGAAGATCATCAAGGCTACCATCCCCGCCAAGTACCTTGATGCTGACACCGTCTACCACGTAAGTCGTGCCCCTGCTAATCAATGACTCACCAATTCCCAACCTTGGCGAAATGCGACGCTGACAAATCTGTTAGATCCAACCCTCTGGCCAGTTCATCATTGGTGGTCCCCAGGGTGACGCTGGTCTGACCGGCCGCAAGATCATCGTCGACACCTACGGTGGCTGGGGTGCCCACGGTGGTGGTGCCTTCTCCGGCAAGGACTTCTCCAAGGTCGATCGCTCTGCTGCCTACCTTGCCCGCTGGGTCGCCAAGTCCCTCGTTGCCGCTGGCCTCGCCCGCCGCTGCCTTGTCCAGTTCTCGTACGCCATTGGTGTTGCCGAGCCCCTCTCCATCCATGTCGACACCTACGGCACCTCGGACAAGACCTCCCAGGAGCTCGTCGAGATCATCGACAACAACTTCAACCTGCGCCCTGGTGTCATTGTCCGTGCCCTCAACCTGGACCAGCCCATCTACCTCCAGACTGCCAAGAACGGCCACTTCGGTACCAACCAGAACTTCAGCTGGGAGAAGCCCAAGGCCCTCAAGTTCTAAGTGGACTATCGTGGAGGCGGAGAGATATTCAACAGCTCTCCGCATGAGATGTAACGCAGCAATGATGTTTACGACTCCAATATTCGTCGGGCACAGTCATTAGACTATAGCCTGCGGTTCTCAACGAAACCTTTGTACAGCCCGCATTGGGATGTGGGCGCCGGCGGTTTCTCACTACTTCATTCCCGTTATTCCTGTTTTAATGAAGCAATGAAACGAAGCGATATGGCGTCTTTCAACAAAGACAAAGATTTTGGGCAACCCGAACACACCGGGAGAATGGCGAAAGGACCCTCGCATTTTCAAGGGCATTTGCATACTAGCGGAGATACCCTTCTTCTTCTGAAAAAGGCGATTGGAGCGTGCACGCATCGTGGGTTTTGGTCGTTGGAATGGACTGGAAAGAGCTTCAACATCTTTCTGATCCCTCCTGCTGGCCGTGTCCCTACGACCCCAGCGGGGCCACGTCCTGGTTGGGGTCCAGGGACGAAGCAGAGGATGAGGGATCATGGCCGTGGAGGAGTGGGCCATGGGTTGGTTTGATGGGGAAGTCAGGTACATTTACCGTCCTCTGGGATGGACATTTATAGCGTATAGAGACAAAACAAATTCTCGAGACCAGATGTTGGAGCATTCTTATTACTATGTCTTGTGTGAAACTATATGTCTGATTGACAGACTGTGACACTGGTAGAGGGCCGTCCAACGTTTTATCAAAGGTAACTAGATATACCGTTCATACCATCATCATCTGACAAGGTAGTATGCCAAAAGAAAAAGGGAGGATGGTCGAGCCATTTGAAGTTCTACTTAGAATCACGTCGTTTGTATTTCGCTCTACGATCCATTTTACCATACCTATCTTTGCACAAAACCCTTGCCACCATACTTCATCGCACTCAGGAACCAAGTTACCAGTCCACTAGCCCGTCTCTGCCGAACCGTTAACACATCTTTACCAGTACTCATATTTCCGTTGGCCATTTCCCTTTGTACTTGACCCTCTGAGGTGTGCTCCTCCAACCATTACAGCGAGACCATTATCATTTGCTAACCCAATTCCATCCATCATTGAAACCATGCTAAAAGCTGGGCGGCAAATATCCCTGAAGACTCCTTCGTTGTCAAGAGCTTCAGCCGTCCAACCGGCCACCTGCCCAAAGTCCATGCCTGCATTCTCCTGAAACAATTCTTCTACTCGCCGGGATGAGAGTGACATTTCGAACCATTCGCCAGGCTTGTTGATGCTGTTATAGTCTCCAGGTGTGGGTTTTCCATGGGTCTTTGCGAAGTAGCTGCTACAGCGAAATACTGATGGGTCTTTTCGATAGTCGACGTCAGTAGCCATAGGACGCGTCATGGTGATTGTGAGCAGACCGCTGTTGCTAGCCTCGCTCTTGTATCGGGCGGTGTGGCGAACTTCGACGTTCTCGATGACGATTCCACGTCCCTTGGGCTGTTCCACTTCGATCGTAATATCCCCGGTCTCTTTGGTCCTTTCCAGGAAGTTAGCGTGAGGTGACTTTAGTGTTCGGCAGAAGAAATCGATCGAGCAACCTACATAACTTCCAGCGATGCGACCAGGTGTTTGGCAAATTCCTCATACTCTTCTGGAAAGCCAGTCGACCGGGCTCTTATTGCACAGACCTTCATATCCCAGGCGTACTGCGGACAATGGACGTAGATGTTGGATAGCTCTTCGTCCAAGCCCAAACACACGTGCTCGAAGGTTTCTGCATTCACAACTACTTTGAACCTGGCGGTGCCGCGAGGTCCCTCCATATAGCAGGTAAAATTGTAGTTCACCTTTGCGTCTAACACCTCCCAGCGAGGTTCACCAGGTGCCCTGATCTGGGACAACTTATCAGCGTCCTCCCCGCATGAGGTGAGAATGCTCTGGAATACAGTTCCATGACAGGAATCATGAAGTGTCTTGTCGTTCAAGTAATCCTGGATATCTGTCACGTCCCACAACTGAAACGAGTCATCAGAATGGATATCGGCCTCTGAAACGTCGTTAAACCATATGCGGCCAAACTTCATCTCCAGTTTCACTCTCCCGGGGACAACTCGTAGGATCCCTGCCATGTCTTTCATCCGGGACGAGATGCTCTCCAAAAGTCGACTTGAGCTTCCCCCCGGGTCTATGTTGTCCTTGACCTGGGCTCTTCCCATGCCACTAGTATTGGCCAGAGTTGGTAGAGGATGGACAGATCCGACTTGCTTGACCGTAGAAGCCTTTTCGACCTTCAACGACTTGTAGCGCTCGACGCTTTGAGCAGCAGCCCTTCCCCGGACGACGTCACTCCAAGCTTGTCCCATGGAAGTTTTCCCTCCGGGCTGTGGAGTCGCGGCATTGCTTGTACCCTGGTTCCAAAAACCTTCGGGCGGCCCCTTTTGGATACAGTTTTTGGAGGGAGACTCTCTTTTACGACCAGCGCGTTGGTCCATTGTCCGATGGAGCTCCTTTGGTCGGTCTTCTTCGAGCCCGAAGAGCACGAGGCTATTGGCGAGTGCAAGATCCACCGGTCTCCGTGAACTGCTCACAGAATTATGTCTTGAGAACTCTAGAGGCTCAAAATTTAAATTTTGAGGGATCTGCTCAACCGAATCCATCAAGTTGCATTGCACTCCACTTGCTTGAGCATCGCCTTTTGCAGTTACAAGAGTGTGATTTCGAGGAGTCAGAGTCTCATACCCTAACAGAACTGCCTTTCTTTCTGGAGACTCTGCTTCAAGTAGGCATTTTGTCGAAGTCTTGCGGATCGGTGTCTTGGGCTGGCTTGAGTTGGATTCGAGCTCTATCAGATCTTCTGGCAGTTGCTCCGGGGCCTTACTGCTGCCGAACGGGGGCGAGTTATGAAGAGCTGGGGGTAGGACGCCAGTTGCGTTGGGGATTTGTAGGTCGCTCAACTGGGGTTCTTCGGACAGAACAGGGTGTATGCTGGCCCTCTTTACTCCCTCAACCCATTTTTCTACTTGAATAGCAGCTGTAGAGGTGGAGGTCCGGGAGACAGCACGAGAGACTGCAGTAGCCCGATTCAAATCCAGGCTCTCAATGACGCAGAGAGCTGGCTTGGTGTTTAATGAGCCGTTCGCAAACTCTGTGTGTGCTTTCTTCTCATGGTACCCATAGTCGGCGAAAATCGTGAAGCTTTTTGACATATCAGGCTTCTGATATCCTCTCATTGGATAAGAAGTCTTGTCAAGTCTCCATCGGTTTTCTCCCCGGACAGTCTCAACGGCAGTGCGAAGCGCTGTACCTCGGAGAGGGCCAGTCGAGGACAAGTTAAAGTGATATGTAGTTTTGTCAAGGCCCAGATGGGAAAGCCACCGGTATCCAAGCTTGACTTCAGACTCTCCCTCAACTTCAACGAAGTGCACCTGAGAAAGTGTTGAAGCCAGGTTCTAGGCAGGGAATAGTTAGCAATGCTCATGGTAGTTGGGATGCACACTCACCATGACGCTGACAATTCCGTCGAGCTTTTTTATGGTTCTCTGCACCGCCTCCATACTGGCATTGCTGCCAATGTAGAGAACCGTCTTCTGTAGGTTATGCGATACTTCGCAGGTGCAGTGGTCCCCCATATCGTCCAAAGCCAGGGGTACCTCTGAGGCAACCCATGTCTGGGCTGCCGCGTGGAGAGTTTCCTCAAAGTCTTCGGTCGGACATCTCCAAATGGCTCTATGCTGCGTCGATCTCATTGACTCTGGAAACCGGAATTCATCGAACGAGTCAATGGCTGCCGACTGATCATTATCGTATGCCATCCATGGCACCATTCTCTGGGACCCCTCGGCAACAATGATGTCGCTTTTTTTTACCTGCTCACTCCCCGTTTTGTCGCTCTCTATAACTGTGTCTAGTTCAAACGCATCTTGTTGTCCCATTTGTACGAGCTGCTCTTGGATGGACTGCGTCACTTCCACCCGGTTTGCATTGCTCGTGATCAGCTTGAACCAGGGGGCTTCCGGCTCATAGAGGATCTCAAGGACTTTATCCTGTGATATATTAGTTCGTATTTCCAAAGGCATTAAACGAAAGGGTTTCTTACTTGGTGTTCGGCCTTAATCGACTCGATTACTTCGTTAACCCCGACAGGCAGGAGCGGCGGGTTGCATGATATGTAAAATTCCTCGAATACGAGCTCTTCTGTTAAGGACATTGTGGCTTCTGTTGCATGTCAGTAATAACAAGACTATCCAGGCACCAAACCAGACTTACTGTTTCGGTAGTTTAGTCTTCGGAGTTACAGGGTCGAGCAATGAGGGACATCAAGCCGGTATCAGAGCCGAGACATCCCCATCCCCAGACGTTTACCGAGAGTGAAGGCTGCAACTTTCACCTTGGAGTGAGCTTTAATCGTGTTTTAGGAAGACACTCGGTAAGTACATGCCTAGTACAATGAGGAGACGAGAGAGAGGAGAGGAAGAGGATCGTGAGAGGAAGGCGAGAAATTTAAGGAAGAAGAGAGAAAATTCTGACAGGAAGGTGGCAGGCAAGGCCCTACCTACCTAGGCAAGTATATACCTAAGTATGGTAGAAGCCCACCTGGTGCTACGTAGTACGTAGGTAAGGCAGAAGGTGCTGGGGAGCAAGCGGTTGCACAGTTGCCAGCTGCAAGTGGCCGGACCGCAATCAGCTGGCAGACACTCACGCCACAACGACCCAATTCCGTTCAGTTTCAAGGGACTGCGTTAATCAGAGTGAATGGTATGCATGATCCACAGTGTCATCTGATATTCCCCAAAGCGGGCTGTTGGGAAACAACGGGCACATCGGCACCTCCCATGCCCCCTTATCCTATTCCCAAGGTGGCTCTCGCGAGGTTCGGTTGGCGGCAAGTGACACCACAGCACATTCCCGACCAGGCCAGATTAAGTAGTACCTATACAGGCAAATTTTCTAGCTGCCGTGGCTGCATTTGAGATGCTGAGCCGTCGAGAAATTGAGGAAGGCTATGGAGTGACCGGCTGAGCTGTGGTTCTCAAGTGCCCCTCGAGAGCCGTCCTCGCCCCTTTTGCCACACTCCCCGCACCTACCTGGAACCGGTGATACTGGTTGCACCCGGCACCGCAGACCAAGAGTTTTCAGTTTCAAACAGAATGGCGCATTTCAACAGCCTATGCTCTCTCGATCCCTATGCCCAAATGGCAATGGGAATGGATAGGTAAAAATAAGTAGCTTGTATATGCGCTGTCATTGCAGTCTCATGGCGTTCTCTTCCTTAGCCAACCTTCTATCCTCTGTTCTGCTTCCCCGGGCTAGAGATTGCTGCGGCATACAATATTAAAGACTCCGCTGGCCTCAGAAAATGCATCCAACGCCCCCCCCCCCGCGCCGCGCCATATCGTCTTCCCCGATGCTATAAAACACACAGTCCTCTGGTATCCCGTATGTAGGTACTAGTAAATAGATCCTTCCGGGACTGAGGGAGGACCTGAAAATAAGTTCAGATCTAGAACAGAAAATGAATAAATAAAAAGATGTGGTATCGTCGTCCAAGTATCGTGCCTGTCATATCTTTCTCGGGCGGTTCCAGCGGAACAATGCCCGTCTATTAACGGTGTCGTGTATAATCAGAAAGTGAGAACAGTTGGTGGTTATCATGTGTCGAAAGGTTGAGGGTCGGGTTCGAGGAGATGAGATGGAGGAAGCTTGATAAGTAGAAGATGTTGGACGGTGCCATTTTTGCAAAAGCGTTTTTGGCGAGGGCGGGTAAGATGAAGGTATTGCTGCTCACTGGGCACCCTTGACGTTATTCTTAACGTTCAAGGCCCATCTTAGCTTGTGTAGTGCCTCGCGCGCCTCCTCCAGAAGCCTCTGCTGCTCTGCCTCTGTCTCTCGCGCGTTTGTCCTGATGTCGCGGAGGTCGTCCTCCTGTGTCTGCTTGTACTCCTCAAACTTCCGCGCAATGTCCTCCTTCTCGCGTTGCAGCTCCTTGATGTTGCTGTCTTGTTGGTCGCAGAGGTCGCGCAGAGTCTGGATCTTGGTGTCGTCTTCTTGGCGCTCTTGGACGAGGGTGGTTATCTCGCCTTTGATCTTGGATACGGCCCTCTTGACCTCCTCTCCCTGATCCCTCCAATGAGATGAGATGGCATTGTATCGGCCCTCCATGAGTTCTGCCAACGTCACAGCCTCCTCAACCTGGATGGTGGAATCCTTCTGGACTTTCTCGAGCTCGCCTCTCCATGTTCTCTCTCGCTCCATGGCCGCCTGTGCCTTCTGCTTCTCCAGCTCAACCGCCGCCTGCAGGCTCTCCACTTGACGTTCTTTTCTCGCTAGCAGCGTCTTTGTGACATTGGCCTCGAGCAAACGGCTCTCGTAGTCGTTGACTATGCGCTCCATCTTGTCCTCGATTAGCTTGGCGGCCTGTTTGGACTCTTCCGCGCGCAGCCTCTCGATCTGGATGTCGCGCTTCAGGGCATCGTTGTCGCTAACGAGCTTGTTGATCACCCGGCCTGTCTTCCCCAAACCAGCCTTGCCAATGGTCGAGTCCCACTGACCGTCACCTTGTTCTCCGCCATCCGACATCATTGCCGCATCGTGAATCGGGGTGGGTTCAACGACCCTGACGCCTCCTGCATGGGCGCTCCATCTTGAAGGCGTGTCGCTTTGGTTCTCGCCTTTTAATCTCACACTCGGAGATCTTTCCACGTGCATTCCGCCCATAGTTGACGCACTGCTCTGGGCACTGCTGGACAGTGTATTTTTCTTGCTCTTCGGGCTCGAATCGGACCGCTCATTACTCGGGACACTTCGGATGGTGCTCGTCCTTGCAATAACGGACTTCGGGGTGGCGCTGGTCGGGCTTCTCATGCTATTGACTGAGCCGACTGAGGCAGGCGACAGTGTCCTCAGGTCTAGCACATCTAGCATGGAAGTTTCGGTAGCTCGGTTCGCGTCTAGAGCAGGTGCTACTGTCAGCAATCGCTTTCGTCGGCCGTCTTGTTGACTGGAGGGTCGGGTGCTCGGTGGACTGTTACCGGGAACGGAGGGAACGGGGGAACGAAGGCAACGCGATTCCGGGAATAGGGTACGGTCGCACACTACTTACGCGGGCGGCCCCGTTTTTGGAGACGATTCTAAAAAGCGTAGATGGAGTCTCTAATGGGTATTAGGATTATTCCCGACCGCCTGAAAGATTTCGGCTGCTCGGGAAGGAATCTATGCTCTATCGAGAGCCTATCTAGCACCTTCCGCCGTCTCCAAAAACAGGGGTCGCCCGCGTAAGTACCTCTAGGCTAGGCCCGCAAAAGCTACAATCACCCCGTATCACTATAATACCTATTTCTATAGCTAAGAGATATCATAATTTTTATATAAAACACCAACATTTATTTTTATCTTCAATATATATAAATATAAGATTAAAATTAAAATTAAAATACTATACGATAAGATAAGATAAGATAGACTTATGATAGCGGGTAGTATATCTAGTAATTGCACTTTCAAATGTTCCTTAAGGTCAGGGACAAGCTTCCAGCAACTGGAACACGGGAGTTTTCTTTAGCCTCCACACTCCTAAGCATGTGGTGCGGCCCAACTGTGACCTAACTTCGAGCCTTCGTCCTGCCTGCTCAACTATCCGTTGCCACGTGATCAATCCCTCTGACCAATACCCCTTTCACTGGTCCGACCCAACTGCCTAACGCCCGTCCGACTGACGCGCCACAGCATGGTTTGCTTTCTCTGTTAATGGAAATCTCCCCTTGTTGCATTTTCGATGCAGCCAAAATGCGCATATGGAGCGCGACAGTAGACGCAGGCCCTTCTGCCGATATACTTAGCTACTCATTCCTGCAACTTTCGAAACTGCTGACAAACCCATTAAAGAGCCTGGGACCCCAGGGCATAGGCATTCTCGGTCCCACGGGCAGTGTGATCCTTCACATTGTAGCATTGTCCCGATTTGAAAAAGTCGCCGTCATACGCCCAAGTGCTAAACAGCAGTCCACCTTCAACACAGTCATGGGTGTTGTAGATCGTCACCCTCTGACTGTGAGAGCCCCATCCATTTTCCCTGTAAGACTTCCAGGGCATATTAAACCAGTTCGCACATGTGTTGTCGTAAACGTGAACCTCCTGTACATCTCCACTGCAGTTAAGCCCAGAATAGATTTTAATCTTGTAGGCCAAACCAACTTGTGACAAGGCAAGGGCAATGAGTGGTTGAAGATGCATTTTCAGAGCGATAGGTAATTTCCCAAAGCGTAAGTAATCAAGGAACAGTCAGCGTAGCTAAAATAGAAAGGATGTTGATGAGGGCAGTTCTTTATAAACAGTAGGTAGGGAGTATTATATATATATATATATATATATATATATAATTTGAGACAATTTACTATACGCCTTGAGCGTAATAAGCAGCGTATTAAGCGTATTAAGTACTACTACGTACATTAAGTAGCGTATTAGGTAGCGTATCAAGTATACTCGGTGGCGTATTTGATATCTTAGTGCTGTTCCTGTGTGCCCTTCCTAGAGGTCGTTATACCTCTACTATACAGCTGAGAAAATCAAAAACGCATGTCCCCAAGTCCCCTTTAGAAGAAAATTCCATCCTCTGCCGAAAATCCATGCCGGGGAGGAGTCCGTTAGTAGTAATGCTTTTGCTTGGTCTCAGTATCCGTAGGGACCAGATTCATAATGTGGATTGAAAATTACCTCATGGATGAAGGACGCAAAATGGTATATCGCAGCAAGTGCGTAGGGTATATTACCTACTTGATGTTGGTGATGCCTTTAAATACCGCCCATCAAGGCATGGAACTTAATAGTTCGCCTAATGGTATTCTTCGTGTATTAATGGGGATGTTCGCGTGCATAAATAGGAATATTCTTCACACATTGACGAGGGTGTTCTTCATGTACATCGAAGAGGTTTTCATGGACATGTATAATACAAGAAGTGTCTGTATTGTGCGAATATTGCCCCATTCTGACTCGAGGATCCCATCTACTGCTCGTCTTCATGTGTCTTGGTATTTTATTGAGCTCGTCTCAGGTATCAGCGAAACCACCAAATAATCTCCCATGCCATAACGTCACAAGTCTCTGCTTTTCTCCCCATTGTTTCCTCCAATGCCCAGATGTGTTCGAGTCGCCAGCCACAACGTCCTCCTACTGGTATTGTGTAGTAAGGCGGTGGCAATTTCCCCCGATGAACCAGACCAACGCCTGTCAATGCCATGTCTGTAGAAATAGTACAACAGCCTCGAGGCTCCGCTAGATGCCACCGCAGGCCTGCCTCGTACAACAAAATTCATCCCTCCGACCTTCTTTGTCGATTTTGACTTCGAGCGCGGGATGGCCGAGCCGAAACGCTTAGTCGTCAAATAGCCTCAGGTCGCAATAGCCGCGGATGAGGATGATGGGGGATCAGCACCATCCCCTTCGCTGCCACGATTTGCAGCCTCCAAAAACTCTGGCCGGTACTTCGCAAGGTACTTGGAGGCTATAGGTCGAGAGTCCTCGACTATTGACAAGAGTCAGCATCAGTTCCGACTCCACGATAGGGTATCAGATTAACTTACACTCCGTCCAAATATCTTGCACCGTGTCAAGCGCAACCTCTCTGATAGGTGGGCGCATCATGACGAGGTACAGCAAGCTCGTGAGAGCAAGTTGCACAACGCTGGGGTCCTTGCACATGGACTTGACGCGTGATAGAATCGTCCGGTTCAGCTCGGGAATCTCGCTCAGAAATCGCGTCAAGACCTTGTCCTGAGGGTGGAGGTAGGGGAGGAAGCCATCCACCAGCCGCAGCGTGCACTTTTCGTAATGCTGGGGGTGGTCACCGCCGGCCATGCTCTGTATCTTGTCGTTGTACCACTCTTCGCAGAGCCACGATACCGCCACGTCGATGTGCTTCCGGAAGTCTTCCATGACGTAGTTATATAGAACATCGCGGATGTGGCTGCTCAGAGTCGGTGGACTGCTCGGTTCGTCTTCGCTCTTGATAGATATCTCCTCCAAGCCAGCCGGGGACCGTGTTGCTAGTCGAGTCAAGATAGTCATCCAAGATTCGCGAGCTCCAGAGCTGGCAGCCAACCGCGTAAAGCCGGCCTTGTTCTTTCTTGATCCCAAATCCTCCACCGTCTTGGACATCTCCAAAACTCTACTTACAATGCCATGGCCCGCGTTTAGAGCGAGCTCAGGTGTCAATTGCTGTGGCTGCGGGAGGTTAAAGGACTTGAGTCCCAGAGAATCCTCGACAGACAAAGGTCCACCAGGTACGGTTGGAGCTCCATCCAGTTTATTCAAGATCTGCTCCGTATCCTCTGCTTGGAAGAAGTCGGGCTCATAATCATCGTCATCCTCATCCACTCCAAGAGGTGCCGTGTTCGGGTTCAGTTCAGGGACGGGTGCGCTGGCGAGGGTATCGAGACGGTTGCGCACAGCGTCAATGGACTTTGCCAGTAGTTGCGGGTCTATCCTGGACAATGCGTTGACGGCGAGTTTGGCCACCAGCTGGCTCGGGACTTGCGAGAGGTCGAACGACTTGAGTCCCGCAGCATCAGTCAAGGAAAAGACATCCGCTAGCGTGTGAGGACCGGGTCCCAAGGGGGGTATTTGAACTTGAGCTGCTTCAACCCGCTGTCGCTTAGCATCGTAAGCATCCTGCTGCTGGTCCTCTAGGGCTCTCTTCTTGCCAGACCCGTCAAAGGCCTCAGCCACCATTCGCATCGTGCGCTCGATATACTGATGTATCCTCGGTATCAGGGGGTTATGAGGGTCCCTCTTGCTGAGGTGTATCAGGAGAATTCTTGCCGTCTTCTCCATGGACCGAACCATGACTTTGGCTTTGGGGGTCAAGGGTGAACCTGCCAGTCTCAGGGGATCAAAGTTTAGAAGAGCATTGAGGATTCGCGTCGAGGTTCCAGGACGTGTGCGGACAAGAATCGACAAGCAGTTCAGCGTCGCATCTACAACCAAAGCATCCCTATAGGTGGTTAGGTCACGTATCTACAAAGAGCCAGAGATCCAGCCTTACCCGCTCTCTTGCAGAGCACTCAGCATGCGGTCCAACAGACCCATGCTCTCCGCCTCTAGGTTTCTAGGGTCTAGGGATTGGTGGTTTGGTGGTACTTTGTCGAGGGACACGTCGAGAGCACCGCCATACTAAAGTTCGATCAGTCTAGACTCATTCATCGAAAGCCAAAGATCATACCCTGGTTTCAGCGCCCGAGGCTACGCTCTGCGCCAAGACAACCCGCTGCACAAACTTGATGCAGCATATTCTTACACTGGGAACAGCGTGGTCCCATATCCTCAGGATCCTTTGCTTGATAGACATCATTCGCTCCCAAGTGATCGTGTCGTAGGAATTGTTGATCCTGTAGTCCAAAGGTCAGCCCACACCCCCATCAAACCTTCCACCCAGAGGGATACCTACGTCCATCGCAGCGCAAGCGGGTAGATGCTCGCGGCCGTCTGTATGACGCTCCGGAGAACCTGCGCATCCTCCTTTTCATTGTTCACCATGGATTCCAGGAGCTCGAGGACGTAGGGCTGCATCGTCTCCTTCTCGCCGTTCGGCAGCGAGGGCGTCGCAAACGCCTCGGCGAGGAAGTCGGCGCCCCATCTCCGCAGCTCCGTCGAGGCCGTGGGTTTTATTATGGGAACAATGCCTCGGACCACGCTCGGATAGTATTGCACGTCACCGAGGACCAACTTGCGGGCGTCGTTGAGCTGGCGGATCTGCTCCGGTACTGAGAGTGTCGCAGCCATGGCGACTACAAGCGCAGTCGCGCACGGATAACAGAGAGATGGTAGCTCGGGCTAGTAATATTCGATAAATAAGCGAGTGACGGGAGTGGAATTCGGCTTCCTCTGTCGATGGTGATGCGCCTCGCAGCGCACGCGACTGGGCGAACAATCAACTTTTCTCCAGTATCTTCATGCTCCGCATCAATCGTCGGCGCAATGTTGATAGTCCCGTCGCTTATAAATTGGAGTTCCGCGTGATCTAGTCGGATACACACGTCGCTGGCGGCGTCGAGAAAGGATTGTGGGCGTTGGATTCTAACGTTCGTGGGAAGGCTCGTCAAAAGGTTCGGACATTGAGGCCATCTGAACGCGGGTACCCTTGCAAGCACAGCTCAGCTTCTGCCGCGTAGAAGGGTGACATAAATATATCTGCAGATTTACAAGGTCGTCTCTAGCAAATCTCCAGCCTACCCAATGAATGAATTTTTGAGAAGGAATCTTTCAAGAATTCAAAATATATAGAACCTAGTTAATTATTATACAGATTTTATTTCAACGAATATTTGGGATTAATGGCTGTGGTACGAGATCTCTAAAATATACAGATCACTTGGTGAGTCCTGCTATTATTCTGTCACCTATTCTCGGAGATCGTACGTCACTCCAGATTTAGCCGGGAATAAACCGCGAAGATCCCTGTGCTTTTGGACCCTCGGACGAGGTTCAAGATCGTGATATTGGTACATACCGCTCCGTCCGACGGCTCCAGATTCCGACCGCATTACCTCGCTTCCCGAATCCGGAGGCGCACTCTTTAAGTCTTCTTCGCGAGAGCTCACATCAGTCGCCAAGATGGCAGTGTTCGTCAATCCCCTTCCCACCCGCCACCACAAGAACCCGGGGCGCTGATCTATCTACCCTTCTCTGCGCAGTAACTCTCAGTCCACATACTACGACCGCCGGCACCGCCAGGGCCAGGCTCTTATCCGCGCGCGGAGGCCGTATCTGGTCAAGAACGCCGTCACAGGGCTTGGTTTGACTGCTGTGGTTGCAGGAATCTGTAGGTCCAACTACCACCGACATTCTCCCCCTCCCCCCGGATCGGCACATGCTTATATAGAGAATAGACGCCTACACCCTGAGCAAGGTCGGCCAGGACGACTTCGAAGATGTCAAAGTACCCGATACCCCCCGAGCGCCTGCAGCCTCCAAATAAATCACGTTACATCACCTTCGTACCCACTCTCCACACAGTCAAACTACAACGGGTCAAACAGCAGTCACGGGAGGATGATCTGAAGAGTCATGGTCAAGATGTCCTTTGAAGGATCTACTCGACCGATACGCCGCTTCGTCCACGACGTTCATGTACAGTACGGGTGCTGAGCCACCCTCGTGCCACAAGTATTCCGAGCAGCCAAAAGAAATGTACAATAATAACCAATGCGACATGTAAAGTCCGAACCCCTGGATCACTCCTGTTACTCATTGCTCCTTAAACCCCAAAAAGAAACACAATTGCGCCGTCGAGAAAACCTCAGAGGATTGCGTCTCGCCCCAAATTCTATGCTGCGCCTTGCGCATGCTCCTACGGCTGTAATGCCATCATGACCTTTCCATTGTTCTTGGGTATCACAAAATCCGAAAGCAGAAACAACCCACCCGATATAGCCAGTCAGAGTCTCCATCCATCGCGCTCATGCGGCGGCCGTTCTTGACTCGCGGGTGGGATTCGGCAATGCCGTCCGCTTCATCGGGTTCGTGGGCCTTAGTGCCGTCCGAGTCAGCTCCGGCGATTCTGAAGGTCGGCTTGACGGTGCCGGTGATCGTTGCTGTGAGATGGGACCGTCCACGGTAGCTGTTGCGGAGTTGGCTTGTGCTGGCTGAGCTGCCCGCCCAGACATGGCGGCCTGTTCCGCCCTCCCATCAATGTGACTAGGGTTCAACTGCTGTAGGATTGCCTTGTGTGATGAATGGTTCGGATTTGCCCACGGTGTCTCTTTGAGGAATTGCTCGCCGGCTGGTCCGAGGCGATTGAATGAGGGTGGCTGGTACTCTTCTCGGGGTTGAAAACTTGGGCGTTGCCTGGTGCGGCGCGACTGCTGTTCACAATTGTATTAGATCAATCCAGAAGAGCCTGTTCATGGGGGCCTTGCTTACCTCTATGGCACTTAAATCATCGTTGAGCTCAGAGGCTGAAGCTCCGTTGATCTCGGGGCCTGCGGGGAAGCCCTCGTACTTGGCAATGCCCGCCAAGGTGGACACCTCTGTGTTGTACGCAACTGCATTCTTGACACGCTGCGCAGGATCTTTGGGAAACACGAGCCCGCAGTCTCCTATGCTGTGTGCGTGTCGTCTAGCAGTCTGGACGTCATACCACTCCCGATCGAGCGCGGCCAAAACAGACTCCCGTTTCTCGCGTATGGCCTGGGAAAACTGGCTCCAGATTTGTGATCGGATGGACACGAATCGTCGTTCGGTAGCCCTCATGCGGTACTCCTTTTCTTTGTCAATCCCTCGGAGCTTTCGGTTCAACCGATCGTCGAGGCATTGTTTCATGTTGAGGTACTCGCGGTGTGTGGGCTCGTCGGCCAAGAGCGACTGTTCTTCTTCTTCCAGACGCTGGAGGCGATCTTTGTACAGTCTATGGTGTGGTTAGACGCGTCCGGAGCCACGGAGGTCATCAAATCAACCACGTACCTGTCCCTAAATACTCCAAACATTTCCTCTATCCGAGACCAGTCTCTGAAGGCCGCTTGCTTCCTCTCAGCTGGTATATGGTCAGCTTGCTGCTGTACCTTCCTTACTAAGGAGAACTTACCCTCTTCTGCGCTCTTTGCAGCAGCATCGGCCTCGGCCTCGGCTTCCTCCTCAGCCTCAACCTCGATTGTCTCACGCTTCTGTTCCTGCTCGTCCTCGACTTCATTCTCGTGCCCCTCCTCTTGAGCTTCGGCAGGGGTGGCTTCGTCGACATCCCCACTGCCCTTGCGCTTGGAGCCATTACGAGTAAGCTTCTTGGTCGCCCGCGTCTCGCGCTCGATGGGAATCTCCTCGGCCGAGGCGTACTGGTCCACGGGGGAGGTCTCTTCACCATCAGCCACGGGTAGATTGCCGCCGAGCTCTTTGGGCACTGCGAGAGTCTCTTCTTTTGTTGCGAGTTCTTGATCGGTCTCGACTTCAGCAGCCACAACAGAACCCGTCCGCTTTCGAAGCGGTTGTTCCGACTCGGAATTATCGGTCGCGAGTGACCGCTTTCGCTTTCTGTCCTGGGAATCATGCTGGTGGTCATCATCGACACTTGTGTCCTTGGTAGTAGCGACTTTGCTGGGGGACTCGGGGGCGACGCTCCCATCAGAGACTTCCGAAGCCGCATCCTCCAGTATTGATTCGTCATCGGCCCGATCATGGCCCCCGTGGGCCACGGCAGTTCTGCGGAGCTTGCTAGGAGTGTGCTCGAAGACTTGGCCGTCGTTGTACTGGTCGACGACGACGTCCCGTTGCCTTTGATGCTGGGGGGTGTCGTAGAGCCGCTCCGTCTCGGCCTCCGTGTCGTTGGCGTCGGAGTGGGCGACGGACCGGGCGTCCGATAAATCGCTGTCGGAATCCAGCCCGTCCTGGTTTGTATCCACCTGGCCGTCGGCAGTCATGCTAGAATCATGCTCATCTTCGCCATTCAGATGCATATTGATGTCGTCGTCGTTGCCGTCCTTGTCGTCCACCTCGCTCAGTGGGCTGGAAATGTTGCTGTCCTCGTGGTCGACCACGTCGGCCCCAGAGGGGGACATGACGGGCGGCGCGGTAGCAGTCGCCGCCATTGCAAAAAATCAACCGCACCGTAGAGGTGCTACAGGGGGTTTCGATGGCCGAAGCAGGCGCAGAGTGTGTTGTTGGGGGTGGGCGTGGTCGTCGGGCACCGCGCTCGCAGGAGCTCGCGCAACCGTCGATCGCACCAGGGCAAAGTTCGGGGAGCGAGGAGAGAGAAGTAGCAAGGTGCACAGCGCGTAGCTATGAACTTTTTGAGCGATGGAACTTGAGGGAAAAGCAGGGAAAAGACCTGCAGTGTCGCTTAGGGGAAGCGGTGGTGGGAGGAATTGGAGGTGGGAGAAGGTGACGGAGCCAGAGCAGAGGGCAGATGGGCACGAGGAACAAGATGCCGATTTGCGCTGCGGTGCTGCTCGCTAATACCACCCTGCCACTGCCACTTGACCGCACTTGACCTGCCAGTGCAGGAGAGCGCAAGTGGGCTATGATGGGGGCAGGGCGGTGAGGGCTGGCAGAATGCCACTGATGGGGGGCTGTGGATCGGCAAGCCGCGGCACCAAACGCCCAGCAGACCAATGACGCATTGTTCCGGTGACCAGGAATGCGCGAGACAGACGTCCACCGCCAAAATTTTGGCATATTTCGGCCCTCCAACTTTTCCTGCCGCCTTCTCCAAATCCTACTTTCCAGCATTGCAAGCGTCCTGCGACTCAGGAATTTCACGGACCATGGGGAAAAAGTGAGTCGGGTTCCAATTCACCTGTTGCTTTTGTCCAGGGGTACTAATTTATCGCAAAAGGACCACCCAGCTGGGCGCCTCTACTGCAGCCATCGACCCCACCCTCAACGCTCTCTTCTCCGCCAGTGTAAGTACACGGCCCAAACGGTTCACCAGGAGCTGAGCTAACACCCCTCGCAGCTGGGACCGGTCAAGGCCCCCCCCAAGTCGCGATACTCTACGCTCGTTGAGGAGAAGCCGCGGAAAGATCAAAAGAAGCAGGCTCCTCAACAAGAGAGCGAGGATGATGACGAGGATGCTGGTGACGACGACGAAGAGCTCTCCGAGGCCAGCGAGGAGCTAGACTACGACGGAGAAGACGATGGCAACGAAGACGATGGCGATGACGTCGAAGGAACCAGCGAGGAGGCAGATGAGCCCGAGACACCTCAAATAGAGGAGCCGTCGAAGCGTGAGCGGAAGCGAAAGAGAAAGAACGACAATGAGGACCTCGAAGACAAGTACCTCTCCAAGCTGACCAAGGACGATGACTTCGAGCCTGCAGAGAAACGCCACAAGAGCGACGCTCCAGAGGCCGCAGATGTCGACGACGACGACGAGAAGATCCCCCAGCATGAATCGCTGAGCAAGGACGCCAAGAAGTCCGAGCTGGAGAAGGCCGATCGGACCGTCTTCGTTGCCAATGCTTCCTCGGAGGCCATCTCATCAAAATCGGCCAAGAAGACACTGCTAAGCCACTTGGCTTCTGCCCTTGACGCCGAGGCCGGGGAGAAGATCGAGTCCATCCGCTTCCGGTCCGTTGCCTTCTCTACGGGCTCCATGCCCAAGAGGGCTGCCTACATCACCAGGCAGCTCATGGAGGCCACGACGAAATCAGCAAATGCCTACGTTGTCTACTCTACCGTCGCGGCAGCCCGGAAATCCATTTCCAAGCTGAACGGAACCGAGGCGCTGGGAAGGCACATGAGGCTGGACAGTGTTTCTCACCCCTCGCCGACAGACCACCGCCGGTGCATCTTTGTCGGCAACCTGGGCTTCGTCGATGACGAGTCCGTCCTCAACGATACCGAAGACGGAGAGACAGTCAAGAAGAAGCGGAACAAGGTCCCTTCGGACGTCGAGGAGGGCCTCTGGAGGACATTCTCCACGCAGGGCAAGGTTGAGAACGTCCGCGTCGTCCGCGATCCCCACACTCGCGTAGGCAAGGGCTTCGCCTACGTGCAGTTCTACGTACGTAAAACATGATTTACCCAAGCCCCCAGCCCTTCCTCCATGCTAACAAGCGCTTAGGATGCCAACAGCGTCGAATCGGCCATGCTCCTGGACGGCAAGAAGTTCCCCCCCATGCTCCCCCGCGCGCTCCGCGTAGCCCGCGCCAAGGACCCCCGCAAGACGGCCCTCGCCCAGGAGCGGGAGAGGGGGAGGCTCGCCGACACCAAGGGCGCCGCAAAGAACACCAAGTACAAGTACAAGGCCACGCCGGAGGAGAAGTCCCAGGCTGGCCGTGCGGCCAAACTACTGGGCCGTGGCGGTGCAGCTTTGGAGCGGCGCAGGGCTTCTGGCAGGGACGCGCCCAATCGTGGCGCGCCGGCTGCCGGAGCCGATCCCCACGAAAGCTTGAAGACGCCCCAGCAGATCGTCTTCGAGGGTACCAGGGCCAGCGCCAACAATGGGCGTCCCAAGGATCTCAAGTTTGGAAAGAAGGGGAAGGGCAAGAAGGGAAAGCCTGTGGACAGAGGGTCACGTAGGGCAGCCGAATGGAGGAAGACGAAGAAATGAGCGGTACATAATCTAAACCCGGTACACACGCACACAAGAGCACCCATTAATTTTCATGTAAGCCATCTGTCATATCAGCCCTTACGAGCCAGCATCGCGTCCGGTCCCCATATTGTCACATGTGTATGGAAGGAGGAAAAAAGGATATCGACATTGATGTGTACCTGCTTGCTTCGAAGGGAAATCAACTCATATATGGTGTAGGGGACAGTCTGGTCTATTAGACTTGGCTCCGAAGCTCATTTCCTACTGAAGGGGTAACCTGGGGCTAAATTCTCATTTTATGGGCAGCAACAAAGGGAATCTACCACTGCCTCCCTGTCCGCCTCCTAAGCAGACAGGAGACATTGGGCAAACCAATCTCCACGACGCTTCTCTGTACATGTAGACATCTCATCGCCCTTGGACAAAAAATATCAAAGTTTTCGCCGCTCTCAAGGAATCGAAAGGGAGGGGGGGGGAAGGGGGTATTCGGGTGGGGGGGTCACTAGGGACTTGCGGGCGTACCAGCTTAGTACTCGGCCTCCTCCTCGGCCTCGAAGCTGTCGGCAGCAACCTCCTCGTAATCCTTCTCGAGGGCAGCAAGATCCTCGCGGGCCTCGGTGAATTCACCCTCCTCCATACCCTCACCGACATACCAGTGCACGAAGGCACGCTTGCTGTGCATGAGGTCGAACTTGTGGTCGAGTCGCGACCAGGCCTCGGCGATGGCAGTGGTGTTGGAAAGCATGGACACGGATCGCTCGACGGAGGCGAGGCCACCATCCTCGGCGGAGGCGGGGACAGCCACGGGCTTCTGGTAGTTGATGCCGAGCTTGAAACCCGTGGGGCACCACTCGACCAGGTTGAACGAAGACTTGGCCTTGAGAGCAGCGATAGCAGAGTTGCAGTCGCGAGGAACAACGTCACCACGGTACAGGAGAGCAACAGCCATGTACTTGCCGTTGCGGGGATCGCAAACGACCATCTGGTTGTTAGGCTCGAAGCCTGCATACTGTCAGTGTCCTACGTTGTGCAAACCGGGGTACTAGTGATACATACACTGGAAGGTGATGTCGTGGACCTTGAAGCTCTCGTGCTGGCTCTTGGCGGCAGAGACAACGGGGGCATAGCTGATGAGGGGGTAGTGGATACGGGGGTAGGGGACCAGGTTGGTCTGGAACTCGTTCAGGTCGACGTTGAGAGCACCGTCGAAGCGCAGAGACGAGGTGATGGAGCTGACGACCTGGGCAATCAGGCGGTTCAGGTGGTCAAAGGAGGGACGGGGGATGTCGAGGTTGCGGCGGCAGATGTCATAGACAGCCTCGTTGTCGACAAGGAAGGTGCAGTCCGAGTTCTCAATGGTGCTGTGCGTCGACAGAACGGCGTTGTAGGGCTCCACGACGGCGGTGGAGACGCGGGGAGCAGGGTAGACGGAGAACTCGAGCTTGGTCTTCTTGCCGTACTCGGTGGAGAGGCGCTCCAGGACGAGAGCACCGAAGCCAGAGCCGGTACCGCCACCGAAAGAGTGGAAGATGAGGAAGCCCTGGAGGGAGTGGCAGTTGTCTACATCGACGGCGCCCCACATTAGCTGCACCATCCCAACAAGTTGAAGATACCGCCCAATTGCCGGGGAGCGGCGGGTAACTCACCGGCAACGCGACGGATGCGGTCCATGACATTGTCAACCATCTCCTTGCCAATGGTGTAGTGACCACGGGCGTAGTTGTTGGCAGCATCCTCCTTGCCGCTAATCAGCATCTCCGGGTGGAAGAGAGAGCGGTAGGAGCTGGTGCGGATCTCATCGATGGGAGAGGGGTCGAGATCGATGAAGAGCGACCGAGGGACATGCTTGCCACCGCTGGTCTCGGTGAAGAAGGTCTCGAAGGAACCGGGATCACCAATGTCCTTGAGGTTGGGGTCGGGACGACCGTCGGCGCCAAGGCCATGCTCCAGGAGGTAGCTGTGATGGTTGGGTCAGTAGAGTGCAACGTGATGCTATCAGAGGTCTGCATACAGCTCCCAGGCAGAGTTACCCAGCTGGGTGCCAGCCTGGCCGATGTGGAGGTGAACAATCTGTGGAGGTGGCGCGTCAGTGGTGATATCTCTGGTGCGATGCCAATTGGGGAGATCAGGGGGGGGATGCCGCCAGAGGTCCAACGGGGCCGTGGTCTGGGAAGCAGCTCGGGAGCGCAGAGGGGAAGGGACAAAAACACACCTCGCCCTTCATATTGGATGATTGTCCACGAGACTCGTCGAGGAGAAGTCGGAGAGGAAGTTGCAAGTGACAACGGAGGTTGAAAGCAGAGGTGAGGAAGAGGAGGTCTCCAGGTTGTGATGGATTTCTGGTGGTTGTGGGCTCGGTTGGCGGGGTCGATCAGCAGTGGTCTTCAACCAGAGCCAGCGGTGAGCAGCGGTGAGAGTACCAGATACTTGTTTTTATCTGGGAGCCTGCAGCAGACAGCGAGTATTTGGGACCCGCACTTCTGCCGAGCACCAACCCCTGACCCCGGGAGTTCCCCTGGGTCCCTGGCAGGGGTTGGGGGTCAGTGGCTCTGTGGTGAGAGACCTGGCTTGAATTGGGTGTCTACAACCTCAGCAATGACGCTCTCAGGCTCAAAACCGATTGCGAGAGCACAAACTTTGTCGTCTGATTTGGAAACAGCTGAAAGGCTTCAAAGCTTCATGAGCTCTCCACTCCACTCGTCCCGACGAGATTGATCCAGCCGTCTCCGCACTCGTTGCGTACCGCTCGGCGCTAGCCGCCCTATTCCGACCACTAGCCCAACCGCTCACAAGGAGACACACGCCAGCAGATTCAGTTGGGGCAGTACTCGTACCTAAGACCCAGCCATCTGACACAGCATCTCAGCGTTGAATGGCAACCACCAGCCACGCCCAGCCAAGAATGCGGTGTGTTGGTTCCGGCACGACCGTACGAGCAGGAGTACGGTATTACTTTGTCCGGATAGTTCCGCTGCTTCGTTGGCCATTGGCAGATTGTTGACATTGTTGAGGATAGCCTACGACTACACGGTAGCACCTCGCCTTAGGGTAGCTGACCCCCACGACCTGGGGGCCAGCAATTGAGTTTGGCCAACACGTCAGTGGTAGCGCTAAAGCTGGAGGACTAACCGCTGGAACGGCACGCAGTTACCAAAAGAGGCGATTTGCCAGAAGGGGGTTACACGTTAACCCGAGGTCGATACCAGCAGGGCAGTTCTCGACCCGTGACGTACTAATTGGAGTAAAACTAAAACTCGACGTGTGCCGAATCTATACTTGGAGCGTGACAAATCTCTATTCGGGGTACGGGTACGATGAGTCTCTATCTGGGATACGATGAATCTCCGTTCGGGCTGCGACGGGTCTCTATTCGGACCGTATGCATTATAATGGGGCGCCTATTATGATGATATTTACATGGTTATAGTAACGACATTGACAACTTGCTAATGTTCCTATTCAGTATAAATGTGCGTATTATTGCCGGCAATATTAACGTGGTTATAGTAGTATTTAAAATATTCACTAGTACTAGCACTACTACTACTCCGTATTACAACTCTTATTGCTCCGTACTCGTACGAGTAATTATCCCACTCTTGGGATCAGACATGTCTCAGACGCCATGCGGCCATGATTCTGCTAGGTATTTATACACTACGAAGGACGGATGCGAGTTCGTACGTACGAGTACCGGACAGGGAACCAAAGGATCGTACAGCCAGTTCGGGTGAGACCAATATTACGAGTAATACCCAACTGCTCGGATGGATGAATACTCGTACAAATAACCATGGCCCCACGATTACAGCAGCAATTCCCGGGAAACATCAGCACAAATTCACATGGTAATACTTGTACACCCAAGCGGTCTGGGGGAGCCGCGCAGAACATTGGGCGGCACGAGAGAATCACGAGTCGTGGGCAAACCACAAAGAAATCAATCCCTGCGGCATATATGAGCATAATATTACTACTGGTATCCGTATCCGTACCTGCTTATGGAGCACGGATGTTTAAAAGGACGTTCCCAATTGCTCAGACCCTTGTCCTGGCAACCCCAACGCATTGCGCGGCAGTCAGACTGTTATTAACCCGGGGGGCTGTCTGCCGATGATCTTATCGATCCGGCGCAGCTGACAGCGCAGCTCCTTGTTGGAGGCAGCCATCTCCTGCCTCTCGGATCCTTATTTGATCGCTTATAGGCTCGTCATATCCCCGATCGTGATATGCATTAAGTGCGGGGGACGAGTTCCAACCTGTATGGAGGAATTTCTATTTCGGAGGCAGAAGCTCCACCGTCCCGATCTTGAAACCATTAGCCATTGTGCATGAAACCGCACTTCTACCACGTAACTATGGGAAGCAGCACTGATTCCATCAATTGGATGGAAGAGGTAACGGCGTTCATGAGGTTCTCGCCCGGCACTACTACTTAAGATGGCTGGACCGTCTCTTCGACCAAGGACTAGGATTATCGACCACTACAGCTCCGGTATTCAAGATGAAGACTAGCCTGAACCTTGCCATCTTGTCCCTGGCTACGGCCTCCACCGCCCTCCAGTATGTCGGCGCCGACTGGTCCTCCGTCCTCGTCGAGGAGGCTGCTGGGATCACTTACACGACGGCCTCGGGTGAAGCTCAACCCCTCGAGCGGATACTCGCCGACTCCGGCGTCAACACGGTCCGCCAGCGCGTCTGGGTGAACCCGTCCAACGGCGACTACAGCCTCGACTACAACATCGAGATCGCCAAGCGTGCGCAGGCGGTGGGCCTCGACATCTACATCGACCTCCACCTCAGTGACACCTGGGCCGACCCGGCCAACCAGGACATCCCCTCGGCCTGGCCCACTGACGTCGAGAACCTGTCTTGGCAGCTGTACAACTACACGCTGGACGTGTCCAACGCCCTGGCCGCCGAGGGCATCAACCCGACCATCATCTCAGTCGGCAACGAGATCCGAGGTGGCCTCCTCTGGCCCGTTGGCCACTACGACAACCCGGCCAACATTGCCACCCTGCTGCACTCCGGTTGCGCCGGCGTCAGGGACTCGAGCCTGAGCCCCGCACCCAAGATCATGCTGCACCTCGACAACGGCTGGGACTGGTCTGTCCAGGAGTGGTTCTACAGCACCGTGCTGGACCAGGGCTCCCTTGCCCTCGACGACTTCGACATGATGGGCGTGAGCTTCTACCCCTTCTACAACGAGGACGCCACCCTTGCCAACCTCAAGACGTCGCTGGGCAACATGGCCAGCACCTGGGGCAAGGAGCTGCTCGTCGTCGAGACCAACTGGCCCACCTCGTGCCCGTCGCCCGCGTACCCCTTCCCCGGCGACGTCGCCGACATCCCCTTCTCCCCGGACGGGCAGGTCTCGTATATCCAGAGCGTCGCCGACGTCGTGTCGAGCGTGAGCGGCGGCGTCGGCCTGTTCTACTGGGAGCCGGCTTGGGTGGACAACCAAGGGCTCGGCTCGTCCTGCGAGTCCAACACCATGTTCGAGTGGCCCGGCACTGCCCTCTCCAGTCTCTCCGTGTTCTCGTCCATCTGAAAGCTTTCCCGCATAACGGGTCGTAAATAGACATGAGTGGTGAAGAAAAATAGTCATCATTCGTTCCGGTTGCTCGTTGAAACCAGATCCTTGTCTATGTCCTCTTGTCCCAACTCAAACCCCTTGACCGCGCTCCAATGCAAAATGATGTATAAAAAAAAATTCCAAACAAAAAAACAGAAAAATGGTATCATGTAAGATGGACTCCGCTGTGAAAACCCAGATATCATGCATCCAGCAAACCACGATTCTCCTCACCCCTGCCGAGTATCGTCGGTTGTTTCAACCCTCTCCAGCTCTTCGATGCGGCGCTGGATGGCAACCTTCTGGGCCTTGAGCACCTGAATCTCGCCATCGTGTTCGCGCACGCCACCAACGTCATCCACGGGGCTGCTCCTCTCGCTGAATTCGTATGCCAGAGGCGGTAGCTCCCCAGAAGAGCCCCGTAGCCTGGCGTCGACCACGGAAGTCGCGTCTCCTTGCCTCCCCGGTCTCTTGCATTTGTGTTTCCGACAAAGTAGCCATAGACTGAGGCCGATAAGGATCAGCCCTCCGATGGTTGCGCCGATGCCGATACCAATGCGGGCACCGAGTGACAGCCCTGGATGGCCCTCGACCTCGTTTCGAATCTCCTCCTCGGACGTCAGACCTAGGATCTCCTTATCTTCCTCTCGGAAGAGCGCACTAATAGCGTATACCGCCAGCGTGGCGCTGATGAGAGTACTGGTCTCGCCCGTCAGGATGTCATATGAGCCGCCCGAGGTCGTGTTGTAGATGATGGGGACGGCTAGTGCAGTCGGTATTTCGCGTTTGCAATAGTGGCCGTCTAGAGAATATTCACTGAGTTAATGTGTTAGCAGCGGCATCTTTCACAGGCACTCTCTCGTCTAACATACAAGGAGCAGCACACAGCCGTGTTGGTCGCCACCGACTTGGCCTCGTTTGTGTTTCGACGGACCGATACGGTCGTCCAGCCGTTGGGGCAGGTAGCCGGACTGAAGGTCCCAGTCCTTCCTTCGAAGAACATGCCATCGGGGTAGCAGGTGAGGGTGCTCGCATCGGAGATTGGCTCGAGGTCCAGGTAGGCAATGGGTCCAGACGTGCCCGGATCATACTGCTGGCTAATGTCGTAGGTCCACGTGCAGCTCAGCGGCGTGCTCCATTGCGTTGTCATGGGCGGGAAGGGCTTTGGGCCATCAGGGCTGGTCGTGGTCATCGGCGCCGAAGTTGAAGTCTGGGTTCCCGGCGAGGCCGAGACCGAGCCCGAGCCCGTGGCACCGGCTAGATCCGATGACGGGACCGTCGAAGATGGCCCTGGTGAGGAGGACATTGTGTGTCGCCCCGAGCACCAGACCCTGCGGAGTGATCAACAGGAAGGCCACGGTCACTCCCAGAAAGCAAGGGGTGGAATGCGAGTCGGAGACTTTGGAGACTCGAAAATCCGCCGTGTCGTGCCACGATCGCCGATCACCTCCACCACGGCGCCCGAGGAGCCGATAGTAAGTCTGGGGCGGCTGCAAGCCTGCAGTGGCTCGAACGGCAGTTCTACCTAGGCACGTTGTCCGGGTTTGAAAAGTGCCGGCTCAGGGACCTGTCGCACGGCGAGAGGTTCGGCACACGACACAGCAGGGGCAAAGTGAGCGAGGGAGCAGCAGGATGAGACAGGAGGGACAAAAGAGGGCGAGGACGAGGAAAATAGACGATGCCACGCCGTAGCGGGAAGAGGCAGCACCAGGACATTATTATGGTCGTTGGTGTTCCAAACCCCCGTCTGCTGAGCCCGCTGAGGTCTCTTGACAAGGCTTGGCGAATCTAACCACCGCGTGCCAAGGAGAGTGAATTAGGCCGACGCGAAGCAAAGGGTCGTCCTCACCGCTGGAGCTGGTCTAGCAGCACATTGGCACCATCCAACCTGTACCAGCTGACCGGTCCAGGCCATAGGGGCTCTTGGCCGGTATCGCGATACCAAGCAATACCAAGGACCGTCCTGTGGTGCTTGGGGCGTTCCCGTACCTTGGTCATGTTGCAGGCCAGCTTGCAGCGGGTAATAAAGGAGATCACTGCGGCAGACGGAATGCCTGTCGGGTGTCGCGCCATGCCAGGCCATCCTGGGCTGCGGCTTGTCCGAGAGCGGCCCACTGCCAACAGTGTGTGCGTGGCCGTAGGACCAAATTCGACCAAACTTGGCGCCTTGGAATTGAGCCCGGTCTCCAACCGCGACCCTTCTGGGAGTCTGGGCATCTTGGCGGTGGTGCTTGGCGGGTGGGTACACGGCACAACAGGCGCAAAGTGCAAAACGGCGTGCTGGCACAACTTTTGTGGAAACGCCAAGCCGCTGGCCCTTAGGTAAGCCCCCTTAGCCCAACAGCCCCGCTTGGGCCAAAATTTCGAGACCACAAAGGCAAAGAGGTGTGGTCAGGTGACAGGAGGGGTGAAGGGCACAGAAACCCTACGGTGGGAAAATTTGGCCCAATTCGTCAAGGCAGACCATACCCAGCAGGCCCGTGTTCAACTGCCCTACCAAACGAACGACTCCATCACGGCCACACTTTCGCCAGTCGACAACCTGCGAAATCAACACCGCGATCATGGCTGACGAATACGTACGTTGGAACTCCCGATTGCTCTCTCCCGACGTCTTCTCGATGCGATCTGCCCTTGTTCTTCTCGCCCGATGACGATGGCGAGCGGGAGATGAATTGTTGGAATGGATAGACGGGCTGACATTGCATAACCACCAGGACGCTGAGGCCGCCGCCGAGCTCAAGAAGCGCAGAGCCTTCCGCAAGTTTTCCTACCGCGGAATCGACCTTGACAAGTATGTCCTCCCGCCCTGCGTCGACGACTGAAGACGACGACAACACCCACATGTCCCATATGCCCCCAACAACTTGCGGTCATCGAAACTACCACCACCACCACCACCACCACCCATCGAATAGAGAAGAACTCTTGTGCTGATTGATGATGTGCTGCAGCCTCCTGGACCTCAGCTCCGACCAGCTCCGCGATGTCGTCCACGCCCGTGCCCGCCGCAGAATCAACCGTGGCCTGAAGCGCCGCCCCATGGGCCTCATCAAGAAGCTCCGCAAGGCCAAGCAGGAGGCCAAGCCCAACGAGAAGCCCGACCCCGTCAAGACCCATCTCCGTGACATGATTGTTGTCCCCGAGATGATTGGCAGCGTCATTGCCATCTACTCCGGCAAGGAGTTCAACCAGGTCGAGATCCGGCCTGAGATGGTTGGCCACTACCTGGCCGAGTTCTCTATCTCATAGTACGTTCAGTCACCGGAACATTGCAGCGGTTCCAACGCGTCGGAATCAATTGCTGACCCCCCATCTAGCAAGCCTGTCAAGCACGGCCGTCCCGGTATCGGTGCTACGCACTCTTCTCGGTTCATTCCTCTCAAGTAAAGAAGGTTGCGGTCTTGGGGTGGTTTCTGCATTCACGGACTTTTACTGGCGAAAAGGACTTGGTTTGGTAGACTGGCATTGGAGGCCACTATCAAATGCTGATGACAATGGGTACCATGATAGTACAATAAACAAGCATTGTCCGCTTTGCAAATTCACAAGCTATTATGACGCTTTCGCTGGCTATATATACATTCCTTGCACTGCCCCTCAAGGCCTCCTTTGAATACGGCGCCTGGGTCTGGTAAGATCCTAATGCGCAGCAATGTGGATCCTATCGTCAGATGGTCTGGCTATCCTCACGTCTCACCAATATCCCCAAGTTCGAAGCCGCACGCCCAACGACAGCCAAGACCCGGCGGGACCTTGACGAGCGGCAGACGGCGCACTGGTATCGCAGAGGCTTTCCATAATGGATAAAAAGCTCATCACCAGCGCGCACAGGTTTCCGAAGCTTCACGGATATCCTGTGGGGGCCGTCCGAGTCCACCCACGTAGTGCAGTTGGCGCAATCGGCGCAGGCGTGGTTGATGTGGCACGCCAGCTTGAAGATGTAGGCTCTGTCAGTCGGTATCATTTCTCGAAAGGCGTATTCGGCCACGAATTTCTTCAGCCGTTTCTGGTCAGACCGGGAAAAGGGAGGGTCGATTGAGATGCCTCTCAGCTTGCGGAAGCTCTCTTGGAGTTCTACCTTCTTAGCCTGGCTGAGTTTCAGCCATTCCTTTGCAACACTATTGAATTTTCGCCGCCCAATACTGATGCTTATGGTAGTGAGGACCGGCGTCTCGAATATCACAACATGCTTGTTCGGGAAATCATGGTTGGAGAACACTCCGAGTCCGCGCTTATCACCCGTGTTACGGATAGAGATGGCGTCCTCATTCTGAGGCAGCGCGGGAGCAGGAGGACCGGCCGAGGGGACATTGCTAGCCGGGTTGGCTGAAGAGTCATTACTAGTCGTGTCGCCTGAAGGGTCATTACTGGTCGCTTCTCCAGACGCCTGGGGGACCACTGGCGCTTGGCTAGATGTCTGGGGAGCCGTACTCGCCGGCCTGGGGACTTGGGGAGCCGTACTCTCTGGCCTTGCGAGCTGAGAATCTGTACTCGCTAGTCTTGGGGGCCGGGGGGCCGTTGAATATTGAATCTCGGCCATCATGGACCTAATGCCCGACGCGATCCCTGAAAGCCTGTATGGCAGTGAGGCAGGATTCCTCAGGAGGCTCACAGGCCTTTGCCCTATAGTCCCGTTGATGTCAGCATAGCCCAGGTGTTTCCACTGTAGCGAACACTTGTTTCCAAGTGCAAGCCAAGTGCATAGGCTGGAAGTTATCATCTCACCTCCGCGCCTTGGCCTGAAGCCTACATGGCCGGGAACCTCCTCTACAAAGTGCCACCGGATACTCTCCCTATCCTCGAGTGCGAGCGGCACATTGGACCAATACACGTGCTCCGTCTCAATGGGTTCCGTGAATCTGACCTCTGAATGTCTTGTTAGTCTAATGCTGGGGGAGGAGGCTGAAGTAAGATATACCTTTGCCTTGTAACGTGGATGCATCGCCTTGATCCTGGCCGTCGTCGTCACCTTGGTTCTGTCCATGATCTTGATTCTGTCCATGACCTTGATTCTGGCGGTTGCCACTGGTGGCATCCTCCGCATCGGCGTCAATGGCATCCCCCGTGGTCTGAATAATGGCATCCTCCGCGTTTGCATCAATAGCGATCTCTGTGGTGACGTCCTTGCCGCCCTCCGTGCTGGTGTCACTATTGTCCTCCACGTCGGCGTCACTGTCGTCATCCGTGTAGCGGTCGCTGATTTCCACCGAGCTGGGGGAGTCATCCTCCAGGCCGCCGCCCTCCAGGTTGGGCTCCTCGTCAGTGTTGTTACCTAGGTACGCGTCGTCGTATTCGTTGACCGCTGCCATGACAAAGCACCCGCCACTCCGGTATCTAATTCAAGATTGGCTCTGCCGAAAATGAGACCTGATTTGAGAAGCAAAGGGTTTTTTTAGGGAATGTAAATGGCAGATGATACGGTCTAAGTTTGTCCTCTGTGCTGCTAAGCGGCTTAGGTTTGTTGTGAGAAGCAATCGTCGAAAGCTAGATGAATGCTTTTTTTTTGTCCTCCTTGTCTCAGTGTCGTGCTTGCCTGCACAGGTTGGGCATAAAAATCGGCGGCAGAGGGGTTCCAGAACCAGTAACAGTTTAACTGTCCACTAAATCTAGAAGGAGGCCTCCATATGGCATTGAGTGTGCATCGAGTGTGCATCGAGTGTGCCTCGAGGCAAGTTCACCCAGCTTGGGCGGCAAACCACCCTACCAATGTGCAGGCAGCCGTCACGAGGCAACGTGGCTGCGCCCAAGGCAGTAAGGTAACCCCAAAAACGCATCTCACAGTAGGTGGGCATGTTAGAAGTCTGCGTAACAAACGAAACACCCTCCTTGACGGAGGTAGTAGATTTTGACGAAAGTTCTCTAACGGGTCCCCAACGTGTAAATATACAACAACCCTTCCTAGTTGCCGGCCGCCAGCTTCTTGGCCTTGCGGTCCTCCTCCTTCAGGTGCTGTTGCCTGTAGTGCTCGACAATCTCGTCAATGTTTCCGATGTGGCCAGCGCGGATGTTGCGCGCGCAGTGAGACTGGAGAGCCCTGCATCACGCAAGAGTTAGCTTGGCCGCGCTGCGGCAAGGGTTTGAGAGGAGAGGGCCTACTCGGGGTATGCGACGTCGACCCATCGGTTCGTGGGGGTGACGTTCTCGAAGAGGTTTCGGTCGAAGCCGGCCTGCTTGGCCGCCAGGGCGTGGGCGGTGTTGATCTCCTCCCAGTCCTCGGGCTTGGACGTCCACTTGTTGATCAGGTTGGTGATGGCGGAGGACTGGCCCTCCCGGGGGGCGAGCTGGTAGACCAGGACGCCGCTGAAGAAGATGGCCACGGTTACGATGGATCCTTTCTGCAGAGAAAACCCGTCAGTATGCTCAGCTGGAGGCGGTTCGTCGCCGGGGGCGAGGGCGAGGTCGAGGGCGAGGGCTTTCTGTTCATACCCCAAAGGACTCGTTGACCTCGTGGGCCTTGTGGTGGGCGTCGGATGCGTAGGTTCGCGAGGTCCGCTGCAATTGACGAGCAAGGCAGCTCGCCCTCTGTCGTGCGGCGAACATATTGGCGGTGCTGGCGTCGTCAATTGAGGATGCTAGTCGGTTGCAGCTGGGATCATCAAGTGAGGTTGTCGCCGGCTCGACTGGCACTCGTTACGTAATCGGGCCTTGACCAATGGTATGGTCCCAATTCGGCATCCTCGTTGTGGCCATCCAAAGCGGTGGGGAAAAAATAACCAAGACTCACTAACTGCTGCCTTGTGTTAATAAGAGAATAACATATGATGGAATATATTGAGAATAACTAATCAAATACGTGAATGGCTAATTAGAAAGTCGAGGAACTACCCATGAAGTAAATACGGAGTAGATTGAGGAATACATGAGGAGAGGTAGAATAGTATTAGCAATCGTACAAGTTGGTTGGAAGGCTGATGAATTCATCTTCTTTTTTTTTTTACCACTTCCTACCTGCTAGGCTTCCTAGACTCCGACCTCTCGACTCTATACACAACTTGAACCGCCTTTCGATGCAATCGTGGCAAGACCGGTCTATCAATCGGCATCATATCATGCCGCTTTGAAGCATAGTTCCTAGGGTTACCCCCGGAGGAGGTTTGTCTGTCTGCCTAGCCAGTACGATCGACGAGCGATCAAACAACCACAAAGCATGTCCAGGGTATCACAGGCCGTGATTGGCACCCAAGGGCGATTGTGCGACGAGTCATCGACAGTCATCTCATCATGCTCATGCAACAAGCGTTGCGGGGGACCCTCTAGCCCAAACGAACCTCCCAGGGTCCTGCTGCTGTTGGCCTTGTCGAGCTGCACCGGCACATGTTCCCCGCTCACCGGTGGCGGAGGTGTGGCCCAGAAGTGGCAGAGACGTGCCAGCTATGGGATCTCGCAGGAATGCTGCAACTTGAGTTCAAACGCCGCGGGGGCGGAATCGAGGTTTCGGAGGCCAGAACTCTGGGACCTCTCTCAACAACCGAATGGGGCCCATGGGGGCCCACGGAGCAGCCAGGAGATCAGGCCACTGAGGGTCGCGCCCAGCACGAGCCGTCAAACTCAAACAGCCCGAGAACACGCACACCACACGTACGCATGTTGAGAGTGGTAGTAGTACCTAGTGCTCCGTATACTCGGCTTGCCCTTCCCCTTGGGACACCCGATGCCATTGCGACACACCTGCGCCCAGGTTACCCGTTCGCGATGATGGAGGTGGGTGTGTTCGATGCAGCCTGCTCCCTCCCTGCGTTTCCCCGGTTTGCGTTCCCGCAGTCACCGCGGCAAGGATCCTCCGATGCATCTTCCCTCAGCCTCACATCACAACGCTGCAACCTGATTTGCCTCGACACTAGAACCCATGGCATCGCAGGGCACCTGTCAGTGTCACTGTGTGCCTGGTGTGATTGGGACGATCCGGCCTCTGATTGCTGGCCCCAGCACTGGGGCACACCAGTTGGAGAGCGTTGTGGCAAGCCTCAACGCTGCTGGCCGGAGCTTATCCTGCCCTCCTTTATGCGCCGTTTTGGGGCCGTTCTGTTGCCGTTTTGATGGTGGATTGCGAATCCGTCGGCCGTAAACCTAACGGCTGAGGCTGGGCGGGAAAGTCGTGGGTTCTGCGAGTCACAGCCAGCGATGAAATTGGCCGCTCAATGGCATGCGGGATAAGGAGGCATCATTATCTCTGGCAAGGGATTTGTTGATATCGAAGCGGCAAGCTCTCCATGGTCCTCATCCCTTCCAACCTTCCGACATGGCGGAAGGGGGAGGCTAGCACATAGGTAAGTTGCACGCCTGGGACCGCGTTTGAGTTTATTGTCACTGGTGCCACAGACTACCTGGCGGCAACCTGTCATTTTGATCGAACCCCGATGTTTTTCTGTTGAGAGTGTGTCGTCATGGAACAGTCACGGTCAATTCGCAGATACGTGGTACAAACCCTATAAGCCGTTATGAAACGTTGAACGCTGCTTGTTTGTGCCTAGGTCGTATGCTTCGGTCTAGAACAAGGAAACAGCCCTAGGGCCGGGCGTAGGCAAAATTCCCAAGGTGCAACGCGAGGGCATCGGTATAAAAAGGGCTTGCGCCATGCCGATGAAGCCGGAAGGTGGACGGAGAGATGCAGGACCTTCTTCAAGAGGAGCAGTTATCATCACCATCGTCCTCGTCAAATGCAACGGCAGCAGCAGGAGAAGCAGCAGCAGCAGCAGCCGCAATAACGACGATCAACACACCGGGGCTGGACAATAGTACTACTCGGGAAGAACTATATGCGCTGAACCCCCGCCACTTGATGCGGCGTGAGGCCACCATCCTGCGACATGTGCCATCGGATCGTTGCCGAAAAGGTGTGCGAGGACTGCGGGTGCAAGATGGGCGAGGTGGCCATCGACTTTGACGCCTGCTCGCGAACATGCACGACGCCCACGTATCGCCTCAGCCCGGAGCCCTTCGAGGTGGTATGCAGGCCCTGCATGGCGGCCTGGAGCCCCGAGGACGCATCGTCGACGACGCCGGTCGAGGAGCCGGACCACAGCATCTTCCCCAGCCCCTTCTCACAGACGAGGCGGCGGAGCTCCAACAGCACAGCATCGTCATGGGCACGGGACTGACCCGGGCAAGAGGCAAAGGCAGAGGCAGAGGCAGAGGCAAAGGTAAAGGAAAAGGCAAAGGCAAAGGCAAAGGCCAGGCCGAGGGAAGAAGGAAGCACGCGGTAGGAATGGGCGGTGACAGCAGCAAGCGACACACGAGGACGGACGGACTCGCGACGGCGAAGAGTGACGATGGCACGAATAGTGGTGCTCGTACTTTGTACGAATAGTAGTCGTAGTACGGCAGCATTACGGCAAGGCCCCACGGGTAAGGGAGGGCGACGACACGTTGGAAAAAGCAATATACACGGGCCATGGGGGACACTGCATGATGACGGATGCACGTCTTGACCTTGTCGTTGGATGCATGCACATGGGCGGCAACAGGCATGCAAAGCGCACTCAAATAGCCACCACTCCTCCGCGCCGAAGGGCCGCTAACCAACCCGGACAATCAATAATTGCATCAAATCCCATTTCACCGAGCCTTGGGAGGGGTTCGCTGTTTCGCCGTCTCGCTGTCTCGCTGTCTCGCTGTCGCTCGCCTCCCTGTTGCCCGTTCGCGCTTCGCCTATCTTGCTGCGTGTGTGGCAATGCCAAGTCGCTGGCCCCAGGGCCCAACCTTGGCCACGCTGCCGCAGCTGTTACACCGGTCCTGAAGCCCTTCCCTCCCTTCCAGGCCCTCCCCTGGGGCTCCGACTCGGCGGTGCGTCGTGACGGGTGCACGTCGTGACGGGCCATGGCCGCCTGCATACGTGCCGTCCCTCGTTGAGCTCCACGAGAAAGCACTTGAGTCCCTCACCGCTCGCTGCGTTTTGCGGTTTGCCTTCCACGTTGTGACTGCCACGTGGAATCACGAGGGCGCCGTGTCAACACAGGACAGGACTCCGTTGGAACACTTGTGGACTCTGTTGGGACTCATCTGTCAACTCTATCCCGAGGGGGGAGTCTGCGTCTGGGAGCCTGCGTCTTGGGCCCTGCGTCTTGAGAGCCCGCCGCTGGGATAGTGGGAGCCGATGGTCGGCGAAATATAAAGACTCTGGTCCAGCCTTCCCATGCCCGAGGGAGGAGTGCTAGCATCTGCACAGATACAAACAATGACATCAACAACCCGAGTCGTCCAGGTCCAGGACGCCGCAAGGCACAAGCTGGTATCGGAGTTTGGCGTCTTCCACAACGGCCGCCTGTCGCATCCGGCCGGGGCGACAACGACAGCGACGACGGCCAGGTCGCTCAAGGATGTGGTCGACGGGTGGAACAACCTCCCCGTGCACGAGCTGGAGTCTGGGTGGAAGTTCCTCCTCCTCCACCACGACGACGTGGTTGGGTACATCCCGGATGACTTTGCCCGGGCCGCCACGTGGGACGCGAGCCTCTTCCAGCGGGACGCCGAGAGGAAGCTCATCCGGTTGATCCCGGGCGACAAGTCGGTCGAGGCGTGCAACGAGGCGCTGGTGACCTTTTGCGAGCAGAACAAGGACTGCCCCGGGTTCAAGAACGGCCTCGAGCCGTGGCTCAGGACGAAGCACAAGTACGACCTGGGCAAGGGAGCGCTGCCGGACTACACCCCTCTCCTGACCTGCCGCCCCGAGATGGAGGGCGTCAAGGCCCCCTCGCCCATCAGGGGCATCCTCGGCATCCTCACGTCGGGCGTCCACATGAACACGTACACCGTGAAGAGGGACGGGAACGGGAACGAGGCCGTTGACATGATATGGGTCTCGTACCGCAAGAGCACCAAGAAGGCCTACGGCAACTGCTACGACCAGATCGTAGCCGGCGGGATGGACCCCGAGGACGAGAGGGACCCCTGGGTGACGCTGGACCGCGAAGCCAGCGAGGAGGCCGGGTACGAGTGCGAGGGCGCCAGGGGTCCCGTCATGCGCCGGACGAGGGACTCCAAGCCCGTGGGCACCATCGAGGGCTTCCAGACCATCTACTACTGCACCAAGCGAGACGCGAAGGCGGGCAAGGCCGAGGAGGGCCACATCGAGCCCGGGGTGCGCTTCTGCTTCGATCTTCGCCTCGACGCCCAGCAGACGCCGCGGCCGCACGAGACGGGCATGGACTTCTACCAGTACCCCGTGGACAAGATCAAGCAGTCGCTGAGGGACGGTCTCTGGAAGCCCAACTCGGGGCTCGTCATGCTGGACTTTCTGCGGCGGCGCGGGCTGGTCGACTCGCAGAGCGACTGCGAGGCCATACGGAAGCTGTCCACGCAGGGGGCGCCCCTGGACATGCCCGAATTTCCTGCGTCTGCCTGGGATACATAGGACTGTATGGGATAGTGGCCTGTGTACGTGTTGTAGGGGGGGGATGTCTACCTTTTTCCAAACCTTGTATACCTGTATACTAGTACCTGTATACGATTGAGACGAGGCTCGCCAAAAGTACTAATGTGAGGGCTTGGGAAGGCAAATTCTGTTGCTGGGTAAATAGAGCAGACTAGCTCACGGGGAATATTAGTTATTGGGCCGAGTAAGAATCTCGCATCGTTCTCCCACCATGTTTTGCTCTGGTCTCTTACACCATGACCGAATTACCCGATTTGGCAATTGAGTCGGCTGGGGATCGGGCATCCACCAATGGCAGATGGTAGTGGGGATTTGAATGAATAGCACACAGAATACGGAGTATATCTGTACGAATACTCCTTACACGCGACAATTATGTTGATATCAAGAGGTGTACGGAGTACTACTGTGTGGTATCCCAGTGAGCTGAGACCACGCCATCAAGCGGCTGAGAATTGTACCTGGCTGCCTACAAGGCGTTCTGCTTAGCTGGGCGAGCCTCCCAGCCACATCCATGGATAGACATTCAGCTTGCCACGGTATTATCGTCATGCCAAGCACGCCCACGCGAATGAGGAGACGCCGCCACCCGATAGTCTATCTGCCTTGCAGATCACTGCTGGCAGTGCCTCAGCTGCTGGACCTGTGATTAAGCTGCTACTCCAGCTCAACACCTTCACCTTCTCCGATGGTTGATTTCTCCTTCATCTCTGCCTCATCATCTTTGAGAATCGAGACGACGATGTTACAGAGCAAGATGCGGCACCCCCTCGTGCTTCTCCTGGCCCTGTGCTCACCCGCCACAGCAGCCTGGCCCCCCCGCGAGACCAGCCCAGCCGAACTCGACGCCCAGCTCGCCAGGGGATGGTCCCCGCTGCCAACCCAGGCCCCCAAGGCCCTCTTTGGGCGCATGGAGCTGCTCCCTCGCCAGGCCGAGAATACCATTGACAACAAGACCTGCGGCTACGTGTCTTCGGATGGAGGTGAGACGCTCCCCATGATGCGGGCAGGCCACTTGAAACCCGCAAGCGGAGACTGACTGGCGATGCAATAATATCAAGTCGCCTACACCTGTCTCCAGCCGGGCGCAACTTGCACCTACTCGGACGACTACATCGGATGCTGCGACAAGAATCCGACGTGCGAGGTTATAGTAACCCACTGTCTGGACTACAATGCTTCGAAAGACGGCAAATGCGATAGCCCTTCCGACTACCACACCCTATGCTGGTAAGCAGAATGGACTGACTCTCCCCCCTACACAAGACACTTCCCTCGCCTTGATCCCCCACCCACTCACTTACACGCACACATGTGATCAGCACCGGAACCCGCCTCCCCTCGTGCTATACATGGCTTTTCTCCACCACCGGCTCCAGTGGCGACGACGACGACGATACGACGTACTCGTACCTCGAGTGCGCCGCCAGCACAGGAACAGGCACCCTCTTCGACCAGTGGCCCCCCTCCGACGGCGCCATAACCACAACGGCCACCTCTGATGAGTCCTCCTCCTCCACCGACGACGAGGCTACAACAACGGCAACCGGCACCTCCTTCGTCTGCTCTGCAACCCCAGGCGCCTCCGAGGACGACTGCGGTGGCTCCGACGACGCCTCCAGCGGCGGCGGCAGCAGCAACAACGTCGGCGCCATCGCAGGCGGCACAGTCGGGGGTGTCGCCGCCCTCGGTCTCGTCGGCCTCGCCGCCTTCCTCCTCCTGCGCCACCGGAGGAGCAACAAGCAGCCTAGCACATCATCATCATCATCGCCGCCCTCCCAGCCGGCCATGTCGCATCCCGGGGGGCCGGCGCCATCTTCGTCCCCCGGTGGCGCCACCACCTTCTACCCTTCTGGCGTGCCCCCCGGGTACCCTCCCCAGCAGCAGCAGCAGCAGCAGCAGCAGCAGTATGACCCGCGCATGAGCGCCTACAGCGGCCACTCGCAGGGCTACCCTCCGCAGCAGGGCGGTCCGTACCAGCCGTTCCCGGGACAATCGCAGGGGCAGCAGTATCAGCAGGGGCCCGGTTACAACCCACCGCAGCCGGAGGCGCACGGCGGTGCGGCGTGGCATCACGGGCCGGCTGTGTCACCTCCGCCGCCGCCGCTGCAGCAGGCGAGCGAGCTGCAGACCATCAACCCCTTGGGTATGTCGAGCAACAGGGCTGAGATAGGATGAGGGCGTTAGAGTTGGGCTCCCGGAGAAGGGGGGGGGGGGGGGGGGGGGGGGGGACGAGAGGAATCTTGGTGTCTGGGCGTTTGGAGCACAGCATGGCAGTGTTGGTGGAAAGTAGCGTTTGATATCATGATGAATTTAGCGACTAAACCTGTCTCTCAGCATTAGATTCTCTGATGTAGATGATGAAATGAAACAAAAAGCACGCTACGCTTCTCAAACCTCCGTCTTCTTGACGACCTCCCTATCCCAATACTCCTCCCAATCCACCACCTTATTGCCCAGCCTAGCCTCCTCGGCTGCAAAAACCATGGCGTGCGTCCGGAGGACCTCCTCAGGCGTGCACCCAAGAATCTCGTTCTGCGCCCGCTCTGCCTCCCAGGCGTGGTTCTTGACCTTGTCGCACGCGAGGACGAACTGCCTCGTCAGCCCAATGTCGCCGCCGCCGTGACCGACATGCTCAATCTTTGGGCTGTACGACCGCGTCTCCTTGGTTGCAAAGTTGTTGACGGTGATGGTCTTGGAGTCGGCGTAAATCTCGCCGTGCTCCCCGTAGAAGTTGGCGTAGCGGTCGCACTGCAGCACCGTCTGCGCGACCATGTGGAACGCGACGCGCTTGGCTGGCTTGTCGCCGGATTCGGACCATGTGATGGTGACAAACTCGTCGTCGCAGACGTTGTTGTCCGACTCGAAGACGCAGCGGCCAAACCAGTTGCGCGAGGAAACTTCGTCCGCGGGTGTGGACTCGTCGTAGTCCTCCTCCAAAGCCTTGGTCAACGCCTTCACCTGCTCGTCACGGGTGCCATAGTCCTCAATGTCGTGGACAACAATGTTGACAGGCCAGCGGGAGTTGCCGGCACCGAGACCCCTAAACTTGTCATTCAGGTACACGTTCTTCGACGAGTACTTGCAGCCCTCGTCGCCGAGGGGGCACTTGAAGCAGTTGGTCGCTGTTCCGGCTGCGGCAGGCTTGCGGCTCTTCTTGAAATACTGCAGACCACCGGTAGAGGAGATGGTGGATGGCAGGTGAGGCTCCCCTTGTCCCGCCTTTTCAGGGGAGCACAGGAACCAGAGAAGCAGGTCAATGTCGTGGCAGCTCTTGGTGAGAAGAGACGGTCCTGTCGTCTCCGAGTTCCTCCAGTTGCCCCTGACATAGGAATGCGTGTAGTGCCACCAGCCCACGGGCTCCGTGTGAATAACACTGTTGATGTCTCCAATGACCTTGTCCTCGACGAGCAACTTGCGCAGCATCATGTTGTGGGGGCTGTACCTCAGCACATGGCCGACTGAGAAGACTTTGGACGAGCTCTGGGCCTTGATGGCCCGGTACATCTCAAGGCAGCCCTCCAAGGAGCAAGCCAGGGGCTTCTCGCACATGATGTGCAGATTCAGCGGGGCCAGCCCAACGACTACTTCACGATGCATCTCATCCATGACGCAGATGAAAGCACCGTCGACACCGGGCGGCACACCCTCCTCCCCGGCCGCCTCCCGCTGCCTCCTATCAAGCTCGTACTGGAGGAACTCCTTCCAATCGGCAAATGACTGCCCCTCTTTGGGGCCATCGTCGCCCCAGACTTGTGCCCTTCCCAGCCTGTTCCTCTTGGACTCGATGGGCTCGACGATGGCTGTGATGACGCCGTTGCTGGCGATGTTGGTTGCTTCAGCGTAGTTGGTCCCGCGAGAGCCTGCGCCGATGATGACGAAGCGGGGCGGGTCTTTGGACATCTCCGGCTTCGGCGGCGCCTCGGGGCCGCCCTTGGGCGGTGACTTGATAGCTGGCTCAGGGTTGGGGGATGTTGAGTCCTTCGACCTGAGCTTGGAGAGGGCCCGTCTGAGGGATGACATGGTGGACCGTGGTGTTTCTGTGTGTGGTGTATGGAAGCAGGTGAGAAGACTCGAGTTGCCCTGTACTATATACGGGACGAAGAATGTGAGGACAACATGAGGAGAACCCGGGGATTTAGTATCAAGGCCGGTGAGCTGAGCTGACTGCTCGGCCAGCGTGTGCCGTGGAGGTCAGCAGCACCTGCCTAGGTTGCCTTAGCTGGCCCAGTTGCCTGGAACGGTTGCGGTGCCGGCGCTGCGCCAATGAGCGCTCAGTGATTGAACATCGCTGTGGGGGAAGTCAACCCTTGAGTTCCAGGCGCCACAGCACCACCTCCAAGGATGGTGGGCAGGCACCACACAAAAGCTCCTGTAGGCTTCAGGCTCCCGTCCCGTCCCACTACCTGATACTACTCCCCCCCGCCTTTGTTGGTCTCTACTCACCCGCCTGCAGGCTTCGCATCATCGTACTCTTCGTGATGGCGTCCACAGCTTCTCAGGCCGACGCCAAGCCCAAGCCCGAGGGGCCCAAGCGAGGTGTGACGGATGATCCCCTCGTGTGGATCGACTGCGAGGTGCGCCCACGACCACTGGCCAAAAGTGAGATGATGGTCGTTGATAATGTGTCGTGCAGATGACGGGGCTCAACCCCGATACGGAGGAGATCCTGGAAATCTACTGCCTCGTCACGACGGGCAACCTCGAGCTGCTCGACGAGGAGGGCTTCCACGCCATTGTCCACTGGCCCAAACCCCGCCTCGACCAGATGGATGACTGGTGCACCGCGACCCATGGCGCCTCGGGGCTCACGCAGGCCGTTCTCGAGTCCACAATGACGCCGCAGCAGGCAGCCGACGGCTTGTACGACTACATCACCAGGCTGATTCCCGAGAAGCGCAGAGGTCTGCTGGCCGGCAACAGCATCCACGCCGACCGCACGTTCCTGCGCAAGGAGCCCTACGCCAAGGCCCTCGACCACTTGCACTACCGCCTGCTCGACGTCACCACCATCAAGGAGGCCGCGAGGCGATGGGCCGCCCCGAGGATCGTCAAGAAGGTCCCCTCCAAGAAGGGCACTCACAAGGCCCGCGACGACATCCTCGAGAGCATCGAGGAGGCCAAGTACTACCGCAATGCCATCTTTGGCCGGACACTGGATGGATAATGTTCTTATGATTACGAGTAAAACGGGAACGGGGATAAAATAGACAGGTTTTGAGTGTTCTGAAACCTGAATCCACGGGAAAAGCTTGTAGGGTTCCATGCAGAAACGTCGAAAATGGAGATCGCCAATTGTTTGCGGTTCGATCTGCACCAGCGCCCGAACCCACCTCAACTGCACACGGTGGGCAGCCACTTCACCGGTCCCGGCCATTAGAGCTGTAAGCACTGTGTTACACCGCCTTTCTAGAGTGGGAATGCACGGTGGGTAGAAATATTTACACAGTGTTGCCCCTCCATCAGAACCACCCCACCCTCATGAGCTTTCTTTTGGAGCTTGCCCCTCCCGTCACCTTGAGCAGCTCGTTGCCATTGCCCCTTTATTTCCTCTGTCCTGCTCTCCCTCTCTTTGACTTGTTTTTCTGCCATACCGCGAGCACCGCAGCCATGGCCGATATAAAGACTGTCGAGTTCCAGCCTTTCCAGGACCAGAAGCCCGGAACGTACGTCTAGCTGCTGCCCGCCCCGCCAACAACTGGCCCCCTCCAAGAGCTCCAAGACGCTGACCTAGACATGTGTACAGCTCGGGTCTTCGCAAGAAGGTCACTGTATTCCAGAAGCCCAACTACAGCGAGTCGTTCGTTGCGAGCATCCTGCTCTCGATCCCTGAGGGCGCTGAGGGTACGAGCCTGCCTCCTCCAAATCCCCATCATTGGGTATAGCTGAGTGTCTAACGCATCATCAGACTCCTTTCTCGTCATTGGAGGTGATGGCCGCTACTGGAACCCCGAGGTCATCCAACTGATTGCCAAGATCGGTGCTGCTTATGGCGTCAAGAAGCTCCTCATCGGCCAGAACGGCATCCTGTCCACCCCCGCTGCCTCCCATGTCATTCGTCTCCGCAAAGCCACCGGTGGTATTCTCCTGACGGCCAGCCACAACCCCGGAGGTACGTCCTTGTGAAAAACATTGAGGTGCCGGGGCTCCCCTAACTTTGCTTCTCCAGGCCCGACCAATGATTTCGGCATCAAGTACAACCTCGCCAACGGTGGCCCTGCCCCCGAGGCCGTCACCAACAAGATCTACGAGGCCTCCAAGACTTTGACCTCTTACAAGATCGCCTCGATCCCCGATATCGACATCTCGACTATCGGAACCAAGACCTATGGGCCCCTCGAGGTTGAGATCGTCGACAGCACCGCCGATTACGTCGATATGCTCAAGGATATTTTCGACTTTGACCTCATCAAGAAGTTCTTTGCTTCTCACCCCGACTTCAAGGTCCTCTTCGACGGTCTCCACGGTGTCACTGGGCCCTACGGTAAGGCAATCTTTGAGAAGGAGCTGGGGCTCTCGGGCGCTACCCAGAACTGCGAGCCTAGCCCCGACTTCAACGGTGGCCACCCCGACCCCAACCTCACCTACGCCCACTCCCTCGTCGAGGTCGTCGACAAGAACAATATCCCCTTCGGAGCTGCCTCTGACGGCGATGGTGACCGCAACATGATCTACGGCGCGAACGCCTTCGTGTCCCCTGGCGACTCGCTCGCCATCATTGCCCACCACGCCCAGCTCATTCCTTACTTCCAGAGGAACGGCGTCAACGGGCTCGCCCGCTCCATGCCGACCTCCGGCGCTGTTGACCTGGTCGGCAAGGCCCAGGGTCTCGCCACCTTCGAAGTGCCCACCGGATGGAAGTTCTTCTGCGCCCTCTTCGACGCCAAGAAGCTGTCCATCTGCGGCGAGGAGAGCTTCGGCACCGGCAGCGACCACATTCGCGAGAAGGACGGTCTCTGGGCCATTGTTGCCTGGCTGAACATCATTGCCGGTATTGGTGTTAAGAACCCCGACGTCACCCCGTCCATCAAGCAAATCCAGAAGGACTTCTGGACCAAGTATGGACGTACCTTCTTCACCCGGTACGACTACGAGGATGTCAACTCGGATGGCGCCAACAAGGTTGTCGGAGAGCTCCAGAACCTTGTTGCCGACCCCAAGTTCATCGGAAGCAAGATTGGAGGTAAGCTCCAGCAAAGCCATACAGCTGGCGACGGCCGACTGACAATGACAGAACGCACCGTCACTGATGCCGGAAACTTCTCCTACACGGACCTTGACGGATCCGTGTCGTCCAACCAGGGCCTGTACGCCCGGTTCTCCTCTGGCAGCCGCATCGTGGTCCGTCTGTCGGGTACCGGCTCGTCGGGTGCCACTATTCGCCTGTACATTGAGCAGCACAGCAACGACCCCTCGACTTACGACCTCGATGCCCAGGACTTCCTCAAGGCCGAAGTCAAGTTTGCCACCGAACTCTTGAAGTTCAAGCAGCACGTCGGCCGCGATGAGCCTGATGTCAAGACCTAATTGCAACAGGCAGAGTATTCATGAATCACGACGAGTAACATATTAGCTATGGCGGTGTGCTGTTTGTTCCTTGGGACCAGAGAGTAAGAGAGAGTAGAACATTAACGGGCAAGCGTTCTTAATTCAGCAATAGCAAACGAGATTTATCGTACATGGCCCATTTCTGTTCAGAGGCGCGGCGCGTTTCTTGTATTCTCGTCAAAATGAGTTCCTAAACCAAACGCTTGTGACGCCTCCGATGGTATCTAGCAATCTGTGTGCTGCGCAGTGCTTTCATAAGCAGTGACAAAGGGAATAGGATTCATGAACGGTCGTAAGCATCATCAAGAAGGAAGGAATAAAGAATATCCTGCATTCATAAGAAGCACTGTCGTATGCTGGGTCGGTTTCAGAGCCCTGGATGAAGGGAGGAAGAGAACCCATAGATGGTCAAGATCGTTAGGCCATTATCTGGGGCGTGCTGGTTCGTTTAGACTTGACAGGGAAAAGTTCGGCGAAGCGCTCGCAAGCTATAGGCGTCCATCGTTAGGTCTAATTCAGCCGTAGGGGGGGAGATTGATACAAAAACAAAAACCCTTGCTCACCTTCCTCAGCGAAAAAGCTGATCTCAAACGCGCCGGCCTGACCCCGCCGCTGCCGGTGCTGACGGTAGTCTTGACAGAAGACGTAGAGCTGGATGTCGGCCAGCCGGACTCGGCGGCGGGAGATCCGCCGGAGCCATGTAGGAGATGCTGATTGATGTGTGACTGTAGCAAGGGGTGAGTCGGTCAATAAGGCCCAGGCTCGCGGGAGATAGTAAGGGGGCGAGGACGAACCGAAAGCTGTCCAAACGGGGCACTGGCGGAGAGGCCCATCCCACACGGCAGCGAGCAGGCGGATACCTCCGGTGGTGTGGTCCTTGTAAACTATAAGAGAATGCCAGAATCCATCATCAAATATTCGTCTTTGGTAGGAAAGGGTCAGTTCACACAAGCACCACACTAGATCGCCAGGTAGATGGGGGCCTTACGCCTGGAATAGCTTGCGCTCACCGGCCAGGGAATACTCCCCGTGGCCCATGTCGACGGTCAGGTCGTTGCGAGCCTTGAGGGCCAGGAACGAGCAGTACATCAGAATCAGTTCTACACGACAAGAGTCAACAGAGATATCACCGCCATGTTGATCAAGGTGCTGTACCTTCCCAGGTGAGAAAGTTGAGAACTGCCCAGTTCTTGGAGCGGTTGGACGTATGGCTCCACCGCTTCAGTCGGAGGACACAGCCATCTCGGTCAATACACAGCTCGTGACAGCCGCGTTGTGAGAACCAGGCTTGTCCCGTTTCCGGGTTGATGACCCGCAGGAGGAGATAAGGGCACCCGTCGTGTCCGTTCTCGTACGCCAACAGACAAATCTTGTCGTCGTTGAAGGGGCTTCCGGACTATCAGTACCACGACCAGACATATAAGATAACCATGCTTGCATACCGTCGAAAAAGTATCTTCGAGTCTTCCGGGATCCATAGTTGACCCCAAAGTTGATGTGGCCCAGGAGCCACTGACCTGCGAAGTCTTAGTGGATCTAGATATTAGGGACTTGAACATTAAGCCGCACATGTACTGATTCTTTAAGGGAGTTCGCGAGGGCAGGGGTAGCGAGAATATTTGCTGTGCCCAATGCAGACCCTAGAAAGTTTGGTTAATAGGTACATTCAACATGCAGATTCCATTGTTGCAAATACTTACGGGGTCCGTTTCAAATGAAAAAGAGCTAGTCTGCATACGTGGTCCCACCTGTGATGGCGGGGGAGCTTTCTTGTGTTAGCTTTGGCATGCTTGAACAGCCTCGGTCTATGGGCCCTTACGAATGCCCCGGTTCTCTCGCAACTGCATGATTTTCTCACGGGCAGTTTCCAATCCATTGAAATCGAAGTTTGGTGATCTAATTATCTTTAGGTCAAGCCCTTTAGATTGTAGCAGGTCAATACTTACCTGATCAATACGTCTCGGAGCGATGTCAAGAAGTAGTTGTAGATAGAGAATCGCTGGGATAGTGGAGTACCATCGGCTTCCTCCATCATCTTATGGTACATTGTCCTCCATCGATTCTTCTTGGTTAGGGATCTATCCTCATAGTGACCGGTGATATCTCGAAGCGTGCGCGAGAGGCAGGGGAGGATTATGTTGAGATGGTTAAGCACCACAGGTAATCGGTCTTGGTGGACTTGGGACAAGTCGGCAAGTTCGCGGAGAAATCGACCACTAGCCCGAACCCCGTCGATGATGGGTGTTAGGTGTACTGGGCTGGGCCCGGACATCAAGGCATTGCGCAAGGCCTCCAATTGGAGGGCGACGGTGTCGCATCTCTGGGCTTCCAAGCAGCAGCCACCAAAGAGATGAAGCTCGATGGGCCCGGAAAGCTCCATGCTGGACTGAGACATGACATCCATGAGTGTAGGAGGAGTCCTATGACCTCATGACCGGTAAGACGATGATGATGGAGGCTCGTTAGAATTTGGGGGATGAAATCGAAACAGCCAGGCCACAAGAGCCTGGACGACGTCGGTAGGGTCAGGGAGAAGAAGTGTCCTTGTGCCGGGCCGGGGTGGGCCTTATCAAGATCGCGCCGCTCTCTCCGGACCCTCGTCACCAGACGTGCGGAGACCTGGAGTTTAAAGCGAGTCCGATTGGCATCATCAGAGACATGCAACAAACACTCGGGGCCCCAGATGTGAGACCGGCGGAGGCGCTTGATAAACCGCGGGGGAAGAGAGCCCACAGTCAAGGGAAACGAGAATGAAGGAGATGGAGTGGGTGCAGTCGGACACCCCAGTAGAATTTAATGTCAACACCACTAGGCGGCTCTTAATGGTGCGAATCGGCCGATACTGATAGCTTCATCTGCAATACTAGCCCAAGCACCACTTAGGTTGGGCATCGACGGGACACTGCATATCAGCTCAACGCTCCCACAACGACAGGTAGACACACCGATTTCGCCATTGTCAGCGGCAGCAGTCCGTTATTTCGTCTCATGATCGTCCTGGGTACCGTCATCCCACTGATGCCTCGTGCCGGCCCTCCTCCCGGTGGAGGCGAGCTCCATTCTGTGGCCGTGGCTGGTTAGGGCGACACATCGCAGCTGGGGAAGCCCGCTCAGAGGCTGCCACGAAAGCATGCGCTCCTGGTTGTGAATAGCGCCCACAACCGTAAATGGTCGGGGTTGCAGCACTTGCATCAGTCGGCATGCAGCCGAAGAACGGCCTATAAACGACTAGGCCCGTGTCAGGGTGGAGATGGCACAGGGCAGAAGCGCTCACAAAACCAAGTGCTCCGTATCTGCGCCAGCCCGCCAATACTTTGCAACCATAGCATATAGTGGTGCACTTGAACCGATCGTCCGTAATGATGAGGGGGGACTACCGAAGCAGGTCGCAGGTGAGGTCCAGGCCAAAACACCGGAGAAGGGATTATCAGCCAGGCTAGGAGCGACACCATCGGAGGGAGGGATGGTGGGCCATAAGACTCCATAGAGAGAGAACAAAATAAAGATAAAAATAAAAAGGCTGTCTGACAGCCATCAGTTGTCGTTCCAGATGTGGTCACCGTACGAAGTAGCGACGCTGTGGATGCTAGTCTGGTCTGTTGAGGGCCGAGACGTCGCAAAAAATATGATTGCTTGCAGGTAGGCGATCGGCATGATAGGTCATTCAAGTTATGACCGATAACAGCCGATAAAGATGATGGATTTTGGCACCCAAGGACAGCTTCTGATAAGTATGATCGAAGCAAAGGTTGGAGTGGATGCAGAGAGAGAATGCTTGCCAAAGCGAAGGTGACACCTGAACTGACGGCGAATGCGAGTCCTCAGGCCACAAGGCGCACTGCTACTGAATGCAGGAGCGACCTGGTATCACCACCTGCGAGTAATACATTATGGTATATCAATTAGCGTGTGCGAATTCTAGCACTTGTTAGGTACTATTCACAGTGAGGAAGTGGAAGTGACGCTAGTGGTCCCTGATTGCAGTTGCTTGGGAGGAATAGAAATACTATAAGTACAAAACAGTACCAGCAGGTCACGATTCACAATGGCCATGGAAGGAAAGTGGTTGAATAGTAGTACATGTTCCTCGTTGTAATGTCCCTGGGCGTCGTGTGCATCCATGACCAGAGGCTCACGGGAAGATGCCATCGAATGATGGCCTGCCACTCCAACGGCTACCATCCGCATCATGAAAAATACGCCGTGAGACCCTCCCCGAGACCCTCATAGTCCGGTAATCATTTGAAATGCCAGCAAATCGAGCGAAAAAGTAAAACGCGCGTCCCAACCCTTGCCCTCATACAACACCGCCCTGCCCAAAATACAAAGGAAACCCCATTCTGCCAGGGGTTGCGCGACACACTGAAGTGAAGCAGATGGATCATCGCTCCTTGGCGACCGCTTCTGCCTCAGCGCTGCCCCTTAGGCATAGAGGAGGGCTTTCGTGACTTAGGACGACTCATCCGCGGCCTACACAGCTCATCAGCTTCAGTGCTCTGTTTGCAGCTGACCATCGTATCATACATTGTAGGCCTGCTTCTCATCCTCGTATCGCTTCTTATCGGCGGCAGCCTTAGCCTCGTACGGAGCGCGCTGCTTCTCGTTAAGAGCCTTCCAGCGCTCGCCGAGGAGCTTGCCGACCTGGCCGAACGAGATGCCAGGGTTCTCTTCACGGACGTTCTCGCGCTGCTCGTTGGCGAAGAACATATAGGCGGACAGGCCACGCTTGGGAGCGTTGGGATCTGTTACCATTAGCATCCTACATACCACACAGCCTCCAATCAGGACGGCGGGACCTACCCTTCTTTCCGCGCTTCTTGACCTCCTTGCCTCCACGCTTGGTAGCAGCAGCCTTAGGCATATTGAATGAGTTTTGTGGGAAGACTAGGGAATGAGTCAGTCAATCAAGACCGATGCCAGGATGCGATTGGAAGTCCACGAAATGCGCAAAGGTTCGCATTGTGTTGAGCTGGCTGTGTGACCCCGACCCTGAATGGGCGGTGGCGTTGATGCGACGCGCTCAGTGCCAAAGGGATGACGCGCCATGTGGAGAGCTCCCATGGCGAGTATGTGCTTGGAGACGGAGCCTGAGGACGAGCTGGGGCGCAATTGCAATTGCGCCCGTGGCCGAGGCGCATGGGTGAAGTGAAGCTCAAAAAACGCGCGAATGAACTGTCTGCATACCTTTGAGGTGTTTTTGATAAGATGGTAGCGGATGTGGTGCTGATGTCGCGGTGCTGGGCTGCGCGTCCCCGTGTTAGCTGGGTCGGCTCAAGATGCGCGATGGTCGCGGTGATGAGTAGATGAAGGTCAAGCCAAGACGAGGCGGGCGCGCGATGCACCACGATGCCAGCTCCAAAACAGCGTTTGAAGCGTGTCACGATGCAAATAGAAGCCAAAAAAAGCTATTGCGCGGTATCACCCGGGTCAAGAAAGAAAAAGGTGATGGGAGATGATAGTGACTTGTGTTGGGTGGTGATGCGCCGCCAACGGGAGGTACTCACCTGTTGCTGCGTTGCGGTGTGCTTTGTGAGGGCGCGATTGTATGGGAGACGAAGAGAGAGAGAGAGGCAGAGGGCAGAAGGGCGGGCTGTATGGGGGGAGGGTCGAGCAGCCTTTTTACTGTGGGGGCGAGTGATTGTGTGAGCAAAAGGTGGGTGCCGTGCGGTGCGGTGCAGGTGAGTGCTGGCGCAGTGCAGCTGTTGCCCGGCGCGCGTTCCTCCTCCACCTTTTGGCCCAAGTCAAGGTCCGCCGCTGTTGCCCACGCCCACCGCACCTCACACCACCTGGGCACACACCCGCCCGTGGACTCCTGTCTGGGTTCCATTGTTGTCTGGGTTGCTTGCTGTCGCGCCTCGAGTTCCGTCGCCAGCAACCACACCAATGAGTGCCTCTGGCTGCCGATGCCTCTGCCCGCCCCAGTTGCTCTGGACTGGCCTGGGCTGCCTTTGAAGTGGACTGTCACTCTGAGCTCCGGCACTGGCTACCAGCCTGTCACCACTCCAGAGTCCAACCACGCTGGCGCGCGCACTCGGCCCACTGACTGCCCGAGTGTTCTCGTACCAGTACTCTTGGGCCCAGCGCCAGCAGTCTCGAGGACAACCTCCCCCTCTGGAAGCCCAAAAGAGCACCCTCGTCTCTCGCACCAGCACTGCAACGCACCATCACTTGGCCATCATACTTAGGTACTAGTGGTACCTTACGTACATACATTGTACGAGTAGCACGAGTACCGCCTCCTACCTACTATTTCGTCGCGATTGATTGACCCTGTTCATCTGAGAGAGCTGGCCAGCAAGGGAAAGAAATTCCCTTTCTAATAGTACAGGGCGTCGAGGAAGCGGAATACCCAGCTTCATGACCAGCAGGTCTACGAGGTACGAGTACTGCGCCGACCGGTGTCTGGGCTTCTGTTTTGCAGGCACTTGCGCCATGGTGTCTCCGACGGAAGGCAAGGGCAAGTCACTTGTTGTTGGTCGGAATGAGATGGAAGGGGGCAGTTCGCCTGGCGCGAAGTACCGCCGCCCAGCCGTTCCTCCCTTCCCTCGCAAAATCATGCGCACCCACCACGCTCTGTGATTCGACACTGTGCACTGCCGTCTCCCCTCCAAAAACCGGGCAGGTGTCGCACTTGCCTCGAAATGTGTGATACTGTACAGGTACAACGATCGCTCAAGCCTGCCGCCGGGATGAGACCATCATAACCTTGTACTGGGATGGCTGGAAGAAAACGGGACACTGTGTACATTGCACATCTTGCTGACGCCCTCGTTCCAGGAAGGGTCAGCAACTTCTTGGTGCAACCAGGCTCCCTCACCTTTTGCAGACCTCGAGAGTCAGCGACGCTCGCAGCCATTCCTTGTTCTACATGGGAACCTGGTAGGCAATAATAAACGCGTGCCTTGTCTGTACCTGCACATAATATCATCTTTCCCCTTCCAGTTCTTTTTTGCTCCAGTCACCTTGCCAAGACATGATGAATATCCATTCTACGCAGATACTACGTCGATTTCCACGTTGAGTGCCGTCCCTGGAACGATGCTTCGCTTTGATTGCCATTCCCAATGTCAGACCCCATTCTACTAACGTTTGTCGGCAAGGCTCTCGCTTCCCAACCCCTGCGCTCGACAGAAACTCACTATTTCAGGTCTCTTGCACCCAAAACATGAGCACGGGTATCCATTCATCCTTTTGCCGACTATTGGTTGCTATCTATTGACACCGACTTGAACCCTTCTCCCCGGGTACAAAGTATAGGGTATATGGCCCAAGCTACGTACAAATATATGACAGACCCTCCGCATCGATAAATCCATAGTCTGCAAACACCCAAAAACAAATGTACTTGGGATTTCCTATGGCTTAGCTTTAACCAAGCATTAGGTAGTAGCGGAGGCCATTTCCGTGGTTGGTCAATTCAGTTGTTCTGTAACACCGCCACTCATCTTGTCCTCGCTCACCACCACCACACTGGACGAAACCACTCTCACGGACCGCCTGTGTAACATGTGCCAATATTCTCGCCTTGCCTCGTGAATCAAAAGACCCCTACTACTGTCGTTTGTTAGATGTTAGATTACAGAGTAGGGCTTCATCATACGTCCCTAACAACAGGCCACTTGCTACATATTTGCGAGTTCGTTCCGGAGTCTCCATTGACCTAGCTCTTGTAGGTCCCTGGCAACGTGTTCGTATTTCGTACTATCATCTAGATGCAGCCTTCCTGGACTAACTTACCAGATTGTTACCTAGGTATTGTTGGAAAAATGAACATTACGCACTACTACTACTAGGAGTACGGAATCTCCCCCTCTCCGGCTGGTCCGATATTACGCACTTTCTAAGTAGCTCCAACCACCCATACGAGTACACCATCGCCGTCGCTCAACTTCGTACATATTACACCAGCGCCACAAAGCTTGCACCGGCCCGCTGACGCCCCATTTTTGACGACTTATGGCGAACCCATAAACCATCAGGTCACCACGCACTTTTTACTGGGCATAGTACCGTCGGTAGCCCAGTGCATTGTGTGAGGGCGGAATGGCACCGCGCCCAGCAAAGTATCGGAGCACAGCTAGGCCATGCTTGCGACGCGATACTTCTACTCTCATTGGAGGACGGGGTGCGAGTACAGTAGGCCTCCCGTCGAGCAGAGCATCGGCTCCCCCTAAAGTTTCAAGCAAGTGCTCCGAGCGCGAGCAGAGCGATAGGATCCCTAAAAAAAAAAGAACTCCACGAAGTACATGTAATTGCTGAAAATACCATGTATGAGTGCTACATATGGTAATACTTGGGATACTAACACCCCGCCTGGCATCTCCCGAGTAAGGAGTACGAGTACTAATTCGAGCCTTGTTCTATACTGGTGCCGCCTACAACAAGTATTTGCAGTCTCACTTTCCTCTGTCCGCCGACTTCTTTGCTAGAAACAATGGGGGGGCAGCAATATCCTCGGTGGTGTAGCGTCTGGGCTGGCTGAAAACAGGGCGTGTAAGCGGGGTACTTTGATCCGTGCATGACGAGGTGTACCGTCATATAGTTTTAGTAGGTACCAGTACATGGCTCCTGGTACCCAGCACATTGCCCTCATCCCTTGTTGAGCTCACTGTTTGAGCACCAATCTGCCGACAGTCCCTACCAGCCTCCCTCCCTGGTTCCTTCCTCACGCGCACCGGGAGGGGAAGGGGGAGGTTACGCGGCGACAGCCAGAGTCGCAGTCGTAGTCACACTCGTGCTACTCAGAAATGCCTTCAGTTTGGGCGGCTTTTTTGTCTCGCTTGGCAAGTCACAATCATCACTGGTACATATTAGTGGGACTTGGAATTATCTGCGAGTGCAACCAGAGCAATTGCCTTTCGAAGAGACCTTTGCGACGCGAGTTATCATTCACTCGTATTCCCTAATAGGCCACTGGGAGGATCACACGGCGAAATGGCCGCAACGGCCACACACACACACACACACGCAGCGCGTGCGCGTCGAGCAGAGGTACTCGCCGCGACTTGGATCGGAGGCGGGACCAAAATAACGGAGCGGACCATGATGTGCGAGCAGTGGGCCAGTCGAAGCTGATACTGTGCTGTACCTCTCCGCTGGCTGGCTGGAGGCTGGGAGCCTGACTCCTCTGGCTCCCGGAGCTGGACGACCGGTCGAGCGCCGGAAAAGGGGAGAGCTCCCATGGTTCCAGGTTCCCAGTCCCCCACCTCCAAAAACACAAAACGCTCCACCCACGCCTCTTGAGTGATATTGCGCTGAGGCGGCTGGCTGGGCAGAACAGGGACTCTGGCACCCCCCTCCCCAGTACGAGTAGTAATGACTCTGCATCAGCGCATACCGCCGCTAGCATATTCGGGGTCTTCTCGCGTCCCGCACTCCTGACCCATGGTCCATGACACCATGAACCACTTCCTGCGCGAATCCCTCGGACTTTTGCTCTGTTTGCCAAGCCATATCACGTGGGCATGAACGCGTACGGGAGTGGTCATAGCTCCTGCGGACGCTAAGCCCTGTTGAGCGGGTCGGCATCAGGAACCGCGGTAATGGCAGTTGGAGAGGAACATGGGAAACTACAAATGACAATTTCGACATGAAGGCCTTTGGCCATATCTCTGTGGACTCTAGAAGGTTCTCGGGGTTGCCCTTGTCTGTCGTCACTCGGGGTTGCCCCTGATTGACGACAGACAAGTGCATGTCCTCATTATCTGTGTGTCACTGCCATCAAACCATGGCTGGAGCATGCACGATAAATCGTACGTGATGCTGGTGGGTGACCATGAATAGCTGTCACCCTCATTACTCAAGTCAGGCTGTCCTCGGCGTGGCCTCCCCATCAGGGTATCTTTTCCATAATCAGTCATCATCCTCTGGATCCAAGACCAGATCCCGCAACGTCTCGTCTCTCGCCCAGTCCACGCCGCTGCCAGCAACCACTCCGCCCGTGATGCCCTTCATGATCCTCCACCGCTGCCGGCTGCTCTTCAGCTCATCCTCCAGGCGTTGTATTCCCTGCTGCGTCTTCTCGTCGCGCATGTACCCGGACTTCTTCTCCTTGATCTGAGCAACCAGGTCCATGACCTCGGCCGCTAGGGTGACGTTCTGGCGGGTCGCTCTGAGCGCCTCGCTCTGCGCCCGGGTCGCCTGCCCGCGCAGTTCGCCCGTCGCCGAGGCTAGCTTGGCGACATCGATGGCCGCTTCGTCGCGCTGTTGGATGTACGGTAGCAGGTCCCTGTGAGGAAGATATGAGTCTCCCGTCTGTAGAACACGGGCTAGGAACAACACAAGAGGTGACATACCTCTCGACCGGCGACGCCTCAGTTCCGTTGTGCACCGCCTTGAGTATCGGGTTGGCAGACAGGACCGAGTCGATCACCTGGTTCCTCAGGAGGTACTTTGCCCTAGTCTCGAGGAGGTTATTGCGGGCGGCCGTGGCCTCCTCCGGCGTCATTTCCTCGCCTGCGTCATCTGCATTGCGTGTGAGCACGAGTACTGCAGGCATCCGTAGGGTATGGGGCAGCTTGCCTGCCTGATGCGACTGCTGCGCGTTGATAATGGCGATTTCCAGGCGCAGTTCCTGGAGTCTATCGTAGAGCTCGAGGGCCCTCTGCTCGTCGTCGGACAGAGGTAGGCGGGATTCGCTCTCTTCGATCTCGATGTCATCCGGCATGGGCTCGTCATGGGGCGCGTCCATTTTGACTGGGATGCTGGGCAATTGGGAAGTGTATTCCTGAAGATGTGTCGCGTCGCGTGTCCATGTTTGCTAGTGGAAGTGTGGGCGTGAACTTTTCGTGTAGTGGTGGTGCCCCTCAGCGAACCAAAAGTCCATCAAATCTCATCATGAGATTCACAACGAGGTGGCAAAACTCATGAAAGGAAGGCCACATTCTCGGCATCACATTCAGTCATATTATAAAATTTCACAGAGAGGGATTTAGCCGCATCATCACTGGATATCGGCCGAGTCTGGGACAGCAAAAATGAAGGGCGAAATGACCAAGGTCTAGGGTAGTGTTTGTGTCAACCCCATAAATCTACGCTTCTCGCACCAGCGGCCCCTTTTTAGGCAGGGGAACTATTTTCAGGTCCAGCTTCGCCGGGTCTTTCTCCTGATTCCAGTACACCATCGCATATCGCAGCCAGTGCGCATACGTTCCCGGGACCACGTCGGAGCCCTCGTGCTTCCGCCACAGCGACCCGAGGGTCTCCCCAAAGACCCTGAGGATGAGCCCGTGCGCCAGCTTGAACCCCCAGCTCCTCTGCAGGCACCCCTCGACAATCTCCCTGGCTAGCTTCTGGTCCCCGCTCTCCTCCTCGCCCTCGCGCGGTAGCGGCAGCGACATGAGCTGGAACGCCCAGGGGCCGTTCCAGGCGGTGAAGACGTTGATGAGCTGCGAGCCCTCCATGAAGTCGATGGCGTAGACGTGCCGGGCCACGTAATCGGGGCCGTTCCACCCGCCTTCGTCGTCCACGAGACGCATGACCTGCGTCATGACCTGCCCCTGGATGATGTAGTCTGTAAGCAGGACCTTGATCTCGTCCGGCCCGTATATCTTGCCATCCTCCTCGAACGAGACATCCCCCGCGGTGTCCTGCAGGAGCACGCCCTCTAGCAGCGGACTGGCGTGCATCCCGTCGGTGGAGGCCTTGCCTCCGTCCTCGGCCCACAACGCCAGCATCAGCCTGTGGCACCGGAGGAACAGCGGGTTGCTGCGCCGGGAGCATAGGAAGTAGTTTGTCAGGCCCGGACGCTCAGGGCTGGCAGAGCTGTAGGAGAGGACCTCGTAGGGCGAGTCCGGGTCGCCGACCGTCTTGCTGTACAGACGGTCCAGGTCGCCAATCTGCATCATGCCCACGTCGGCGTAGACGCCGCCGTAGCGAAGCAGCAGCGGCCAGCGGACGAGGTCGGAGGTGTGCTGGACGGCGTACCGCCCCGTGAGGGTGCCCTCGATGAAGGCCTGGGGGAAGTTGGCCTCGGTCAGGTCGATGAAGCGGGCAATGTTGAGGGGCGATGAGGCCTCGCGGTCGATAACACGGATGGCCCAGCCTTGGGGGGAGAAGCGGCGGTGGTAGGCGCGGACTGTGCGCTTCGCGTAGGGGTGCATGGTTGCGTATCCGGAGTGCCAGAAGAACCAGATGTTCTTGTCGCCCATGACGGGCTCTGGGTTCATGAGATCATGGTCGATCTCGGAATCAGGGCGCAGGTCGAGGAGATGCTCGGGGATGGCGTAGAGCCCCGAGGGTATTGGGTGGCTGGGAGATTCCATGGTGCAGCTGCCAATTATCGTAGGGGCCCGAGAAGGAGAACAAGTGGTGTCCATCACGGGGCCAGTGGTAATACAACCTGCTGAGCCATTCTTTCACATCTTTCGACCTTCATCCGTGTACGGAGTAGGTAATATCAGGGAGTGGTGAGCGACTCAAAGTGAGTCACTGTGGAGTGAGGGACGCGAACGGCGAGTTTGTGGGGTCAAGACGGGAAATTAATGCGCTACCGAATCTTCAAGATTTACGAGCACATACAGGTTTGGCCTTTGATGTGCCTTCAACCCATTTACGTACTAGGAGTGGAGCGTGAATGTTGAGTTGAGGAGGACTAGACCAACACCGCAACGATAGAACCATAGCAGTGGACTCAAGATGATCTGGTGGGCTACGTAGGAGAAAATCGATTTAAATGATTCACAAGATAGTTACTACATAGTTAACATCAATAGACTGCACAATACGGAGCAAATTCGAACCAGAGGCAAAGGCTGGAGCGAGTGGCACGCACTAACAGATCCACTCATGCACCTATCCGTAGATCTGGGGAAAGCTCCATAACCTCCATGATGGACCCCTAAAATCTTGGCGGGAGCATGAGATCATGGGAGATTCGAAATGTCGGTTCCTTAATCAATTACGGCGCACGGATACGAAGTACTATGCATGTACGTACGGATACTGGACCCCAGACCCAGGACCCAGTACTATCAGAGAGACCATGGTGATAATGCTACGTTACACCTTAAGATGCTACTACTGCTTATTTCACTAATAGGTAGCCTGCCGTGATAGCCGACCGTATCTGTGTTTGGAGGTTGGTTCCCCCGCACTGATAACGCGAGCCAGGAACGAAGGATTCATCAGCATAAGTACGAAGCACTCGCCGGGAACCGACACAATGGCCCAGGATAAGCAGACGGCGTTCGCAGTCCCTGGTATGCCAACATGACAGACAATATGGGAGACAAGGTGACAGCCCCAAGTGCCACGGAGGCGGTGGGCATCCAGGAGCCACGAGACTCGACAGCGACGGCGACCAAGATGGGCAGGAATGGCATCGTCCCTCACCAAGAGCTCACCGAGGCCATCCGCGCCGAGCAGGACCTGTCCTTCATCGAGGCCGTCAAGATCTACCCCAAGGCCATCGGCTGGTCTGCCTTTGTCAGCATGGGCGTCATCATGCTCGCCTTTGACCCCCAGCTGCTGGGTAACCTGTACTCGATGCCCCAGTTCCAGCGCGACTTTGGCTACCTGTACCAGGGCGACTACATCATCGACGCCGCCTGGCAGACGGCCCTCAGCATGGGCAACCCCGTCGGCCAGGTCGTGGGTGCCCTCTTCGCCGCCTTCCCCATGGAGCGCTACGGCCGCAAGAACACCTACGCCGCCTGTGTCGTCCTCGTCGCCGGCCTCGTCTTCATCCAGTTCTTCTCCCGCGACATCCGCCTCCTCCTCGCCGGCGAGCTGCTGGCCGGCCTCGTCCTGGGCATGTTCGTCGTCATCGCCCCGACCTACGCCTCCGAGGTCTGCCCCGTTACCCTGCGCGCCCACCTGAGCTCCTACGTTAACCTGTGCTTCGTCATGGGCCAGCTCCTGGGCAACGGCGTCACCGCCGGCACCCAGAAGCGCGAGGACCACTGGGCCTACTCCATCCCCTTTGCCCTGCAGTGGTTCTGGGTCATTGTCATCCTGCCGGGCCTGCTGTTCATCCCCGAGAGCCCCTGGTGGCTGGCCCGGAAGAACAGGCTGGAGGATGCCGAGAAGTCGCTGCGGCGGCTGGCGTCCGACAAGGTCAATGTGGCTGCGACCCTGGCCTTCATCGTCGAGACGGATAAGCTGGAGCAGGAGATTGAGGCGGGTAGCACGTACTGGGACTGCTTCCGCTCTTCCAACTGGAGGCGTACTGAGATATCCGTCGGCGTGTACTGCACGCAGGTCCTGAGTGGCATCTATCTCATCAACTACGGGACGTTTTTCTTCGAGCAGGCTGGGCTGCCCACGGACCAGGCGTTCAACATGTCTGTTGGCTTCTTGGGTAAGATCCTAATTCATTGTCAGACGCTCCATCAACAGTACTAACGTATGCCTTAGCCGTTGGTTTCGTAGGCACGCTCGTGTCTTGGGTGCTGCTTCTCCGATTTGGCCGCCGTTTTCTCTTCGTCAACGGCCTTGGTGTACTCATGCTACTCCAGCTCCTCATCGGCATCCTGGATTGCGTCCCCGGGCGCCCATCTTCCGTCATCTGGGCCGAATCCTCGCTCATGCTCGTGTGGAACTTCTTCTACGACATTTCCGTCGGCCCCATCTGCTTCGTCCTGCTGTCCGAGTGCTCGGCGACGCGCGTGCGCTCCAAGACGATTGCGACGGCCACGGCCGCCCAGGGCGTCCTGGGCATCGTCATGACGGTCGCCATCCCGTACATGATCAACCCGGCCGAGGCCAACATGCAGGGGAAGTTGGGATTCTTCTTTGGCGGGCTGGCGGCCCTGTGTCTGGTCTGGTCCTTCTTCCGCGTTCCGGAGACGAGTGGTAGGACATACGAGGAGCTCGACTTGCTGTTCGACTGGAAGGTGCCGGCCAGGAAGTTCAAGGGGTACTCGGTAAGCGAGGAGATCGCTGCACGACGGGAAGCTCCATAGACTTTGGCCTTCATGTTCTTTGAGAAAATAAACGCGTTCACTGGGACATAAGCCCAGTTGCCGCCTCGAGTCATCTTTTTGCTATCGGTCCCATTTGCCTCATAACCCTTGAGATCCAAAGAATGATATGTGAATGGATGCGAAGTATACCTTTACTACCCCTAGCATGCGCGATGGCCTTCTTGGACAAATGTTTCCCACAAGTTCTCAAAAACATCTGCCAGCCCCCTGCCTGGGCCTCCAGAGCATCCTTGAGCCACCAATGGAGGTCTCCTGCGCAGATCAACCCCCAACACCACAAAGAGGACCAGTGATAGAACCAGCCTGTCATAGTAGATCCTGAAAGGTACTGCAAGTGGCACCTGGCTGAGAACAAACCCCGTAAAATCTGGCAGGGTGTACAGAATCTCGACGTTGACGACGGAAAAGTAGAAGTAGACATGCAACAGAAAGAAGTATGAGAGTATCGGGAGGCCGTCCAGGTCCCTAGGCTCTATCTCCTTCTTGAGCTCCGTCTTGCCCTTGTACGCCTCTATTCCGTAGAGACGCCTGTCGCCAATAGCACGATAAGTCCGTGTTGAGGATGGCAACATGCTCGACTCGGAAGGCCAGGGTCTCCCAGTCATGGCCGCTGTCAGGCAAAATGCTGTCACATACTGGATCATGGCTAATATTATGAGCAAGTACGAGTATACACAATGCTCGGCCAGGTCATGGAGGCCGTTTAGTAGTAGATTCATCATGATGGCGGTAGCAGAATGTATAAACGTGGTCGTGTATACAGAGGCCCGAGTCGGTTATATCCAGCGGGTGTGATTCGAAGGGTGTTGTTCTGGAGAGATTCGTGGACTGTGACTGGGTGTGTCTTGTTGTTCTTGGGAGACTTGTAGCCGGTGGCCCACTCCGTTGGCGTGGCGTTGATGCAGTCTGGATGTAACTCAAGTAAGATGGCGGGAAGAAGAGTGTCACCTCGAGTGTTGATCTCAGGTAAAATGATGAGGAAAGAAGTAATAGTTTGGGTGCTTGGGGAATGGTGAAGGGAGAACATGACAAGCTCTGGGGTGATACAGAAAGGCTTCCTTTATACCAGCGAAAAGTAAGGGGAAAAACAAAACAACAACAAAACTATAATCAGACCTTGGATTTGGCACGGTGACCAAAGCCTAAGTCCAACTCACACCGAATCCCCTCGATTAACGCAAGCCACCACACCCCTACAACCATGACGGTGGTGGAAGTTGTTGTGGTTTCAAGGCCAAGGGGGCATCTAGGTACCTCACTACATGTACTACTAGTAGGTGTCTACGACGCACCGTACAACTCTTAGTGCTATTAGTGCCAGAATTCGCCTATAAGCTCGTCCCTATTACTACTAGGTAGGTAGGTAAGTACTAGTTGGGCAAGTAGGCGGTTGATTTCTCTGGATTTCACACAGTAGCTTGCATCTGAGTGATAAGAAAGTCGTACGGTGCTCGTTTCTAGTAATGAGCTAGGTAGCGTATCAGGTCTGCTTTCCTACAGGGAAGCTGGGTTTTATTTGTGGTGGCAACAACCTTGATGTTCCCGTTCGCTTCAATCTTGTTCATAGCCACTGTCACATACAGGCAACTGTATCAGATTCCTTTACCCAGCACACGAACCTTCTATTGGCTTAATATGGGCCCCTATCCCGTGAAAAGAATTGACTCGAGAGAACCGGAGGGCGGGGCTGTCGATTGGAAGCCGGTATAAGATCTGTCCGTCCAAGTTTCCATGGTTGTCCAGATATGGGTGTCCAGTTACCGCCAGAATGGGGATCAATTTCGATAAGAGACACGAGAGCTTCAGTTTAATTCATCTGCCATGGCGCCAGTATCCATGTCGTTAGTTTTCCGAAATGGGTTCCGAGCCAGCGTACCAGGGGGATACCATGGCTTCACGGTCCGAAAGACCTAGTTGTCACATGGATTGGAAGGGGGTTCCGCTGGAACCCTAGGGACCAGGGGCGTCGGATCTTGTCAAAAGTTTCGTCCTGGGGGGATCGCACATGGCACTTCTTGATCGAGGAGGTACTCGCAGCCTCAGGTGTGCTGTGTATTCACCCTCGTATAGTTGCCACCGACCGACCATGTGAGGCAGAGTGCCATGTGAAGATCCCCACGAAAACATACAAATATTGGAAACCTATAGTAGCAATTAGTATTGATCTAGATTAATGATTATTATATCAAAATATTAGCTCAATACTCACAGAATACCCACGGTTTTTAGGGCGGTTTCGCTTGGGATCCATGAGGAGCAAGAAAAGAAGGGGAACACAATATCACTGCTGTGAGTACACCGTCGTGTGCTAGGGGGATGGTCCCTCCGTCAGTGCCATGGCGCGGTCGAAGGGGTCAACTGGTGCCATTAGGGGCCATCGGGGATTAAAAGCGAGGGCCTCGGGAATTGAGTGAATCGTAGTGTTGCTATGCGCCTTGCATCATGATTCATGACCAGCCTCAGCGGCAGCACTGGGATTGTGATGGTCGAATTGATGATGTAGACGGGAAGTTGGGCCCTGGCATGGCAGGTCTGGGTGGTGGAGCCATCGTAAGGTACGGAATCACGGGTAAGCAGGTGCCCCTGTGGAGCACTGGAGGAGGAGCGGGCTCACAGTGGACTTAGTGGAGGAGGACTGGAAGCAGTGGAGCACTGAAGCAGTGGAGGGGGGGCGCCCTGGCACGTGGGTGGATCTTCATTGAATCGCGGGCGGCCAGGCGGCAGCGTGATGGCATCCTAGATCACGACACCGCCATCACACAACTAGTGAACGGGTCACGCGAGGTTGGTGGCCCCTACGGTCAATCTCTCGAGCATCGCATGGTCCTCTTCTCTTTTGGTATTCCGATACTACCTCTATCCATACGTTCTCTCCGCTGCGCCGCCCCATCGCTCCATCGCTGAGCTCCGCAGAGGAGCAAGCTTCGTTGCCTCAGTGTCCATAGGCAATGTCTCGGGATGGCTACGCAGGTGTTGATTGCCCATACGGGCCAGCGCCTCGAGGTCGACACGGCCCAGTTCCCTAAGTATGGCGCTGTGCGACTGTGACGATGGTCTCTTGCTGACAGCGCCCATAGTCTCGATGATTTCAAGACCTGGGTCGCCCGGAACAGCTCGGTCACACCTCAGCACTTCATCGCGCTGACCCCTCAAGGCCGCAGCGTTAAGCCCGCGAGCCTATACAGCGAGGCACGTCTCGTTCCTGCACTTGGAGGTGAACTCTCTGCTGACCTCGCGTAGAAGGAGATTTACATCTACGATATCCGCATGTCCCAGGCGCCCTCGCCTGATGGATCCTCGTCCGTCGTCTCCCAAGTCCAGCCCCCCAAACGCTACGACCCCCCGAATGCCCCCAACTCGATAGAAGATGTCCAGGCCATTGCGTCGTGGCAGGGGCTCTGCAAAGATCGCCGAGCATGGGCGCTCCACGTGCTGGAAGACTGCGCCGACATGGATGCTACCGCGCAAGCGCGATTCGAAGAGATGGATGTCATAATCAAGTGCCTGGATGCCGCCGTCGCGAACCTCGAGATTAGCGTCAAGCAGCTTGAGCCAAAATATACCGAGCTGAAGAAGTGGGTGGAGCCAGCTCTGGAAGACCACGCCCGCCTGTCGACGTCGTGGCAGCAGTATCTGGCCCTCGCACGGAACACACCTGTGGCACCGTCGGTGGTCAGGTTCATGACGCGCAGCCAGATATCAAAGAGTAACCCTACCCTCGAGGACCTAATAGAGCCGGAGACGGCTAAGAAGGCCGGGAAGCTAGCGTCCACAGCCCACCGCAGGTTTAGCGACAAGGCTGCCGACCTCGACAAGGCCGCAAACAGGATGTACCAGAGTCTGGACAACCTCATCGCGGATTTCGACCGGTTGGTCAACCGATCGGTCCTCGGACGCAGTGACGAGTCGGCCCAACTCCTCCAGGACATCGAAGCCGTCGCCAAACAAATCGATTCCGACTACCGCGCGACTCTGAGCTATGGAGGTTCTCAGCGGGACGTGGCGCAGGCCTCCAAAGCAGCTTCGAACCACACCGAAAGGCTGGTGCCAACCTTGAAGAGGCGCGCAAAGGAAATGGATGATCTAGTACACTACGCCACGCAGTCTCGCAACGCCATTGCCTCCGAGTCGGTCGAGTTCATGAAAGCCATCACCGAGATCACCTCCCTCCGTGGCAACGTCAAGGACCACATCAATGTTCTGAACCAGTCGGAAGATGACATGACAACTTTTGATTACCTTCGTCTGATCCACCAGCTGCCGTACATGTACGCCTCCTTTCTGGTGGAAGCGATTCGTCGTCATGAGTGGAATGGCAAGGTCAAGGCGGACTCATCGACGCTTGCCAACGAGATGGCTCTATTCCAGGACGAAGAGTCTAAACGGCGTCGGAAGTGGCAGAAGATGGTAGGGAGTACCTATGGCCCTGGTCTAGACACCAACGTGATGGGCTTGGAGGTAAGCGTTCTCGGCGATGACAGCTCATGGCCAACCGTGAACAAGAACGAGTTGGAGGTGTTTCTGGGCGCTCTCAAGGAGCAGGACATGGAAGAGGAAATTCTAGAAGATGTGGCTCAGCTCATACGAGAACTCGACAGCCCCACGAAGCAGCAGTCGAAGAGACTCAAAGCGTTCAAGAATGGGAGTGTTCACGAGGCAGCCTTGGGGAGGAGTGGCCTAATGATTCGTGGCGATGACGACCTTTTGCGATCCTTACAGGATGACAAGTCCAAGTTGGAGAGCAAGGTCAAGACGGCCGAGAGTAGGGTGCGAAGACTGGAAGACCTACTTCATCGGCAAAGCCAGGCCGCACGACCAGGAAACTTGTTCCAGCCCCAGACAAACTCGACACATGAACGAAACGATTCCAGCTCCTCGATCAGGTCTGGCCTCCCCGATGGACAGCGTATGTCGTCAGACGGAACGGATTCACTTCTGCGACGGGTATCGGAGCTCGAGAATGAGCTGCGAGAAGAGAAGCAGCGGTCCTCCCGTATCCAGAAGGATCTCACCAACCGGGCAACCGAACATGATGACATGAAGGACCAGATCCAGGAGGTGAACTCGACTAAGAAAGACCTGCTAGAGAATATGGAAGCTCTAAAGCGGGAGTTTGTGGAAGAAAGGAAGTCCCTCGAAGATGAAATCAAGACTCTCAAAGCGCGTCTCGAGGACACTGAGGACGAGATTGAGCATTTTGGAGAATCTCGGGAGAAGGAGAGAGCTTCATACGAGGAGAGGGTCCAGCAGCTTGAGATTGAACTTGAGCGTGCGGACAGGGAGCGAAAAGATGAGACGTCCAAGGCTCAAGGTCAGGTTGAATTTCTCACGAATGAGAGCCGTATCCAGAGAGAACAGCGCGACTCATTGGAACGGGAACTGCAGACCGCGAAGGATCAGGTGCACACTATCTCACAAAATCTGGGGAACCTGCAGGAAGCTGCAGATGGGACCTTGCAAAGCCTCAGGGATCTCCACTCACAGCTGGCTGACAGCGGCCTACCTCCCGACGACTCGGAATTGGCTGATGCTGTGCAGACCGCGGTGACGGATCTACTCGCGAAACTCCAAAATATGGAGAGTGATAACTCTCTGGCTCGAGACGATCTGGATCAAACGAGAAACCTGGTCAAGGAACTACGCGAGGAGCTTGCCTCGACCAGGGATAAGCTTGCAGCTGAAGAAGCATCTTCTTTACACGCTCGGGAGAGTGTTTCTGAGGAAAAAGCCAGGGTGGAAGCTGTAGAGCACGAACTCGCCCAGAGTAGGGAGCAGCTAAGTAACGCGCGAGCCCGGTTAGCAGCCGGCGAGACGGGCTCGGAGACGCTCCAGAAACGGGTCGAAGAGGAGGAGAAGAAGGTCGCCAGCCTCAGCGAGGAACTTGCTATGCGACAATCGCACGTGGGGAGTCTTGAGGAGGAGCTCCGATCGTTTAAGGAGAAGCTGGACGCGGCGCAGGGTAAAGTGTCGCACCTCAGTGGACACCACGATGGTCGTGGCGAGAGATCCAAGGAGCTCACCCAGCGGCTCTACTCCCAGAATGACCGTATGTGCCATCTGCTAGAGCGCCTAGGATACGCCGTCTCCCGCAAGGACGATGCTATGGCCATTACCAAAGTACCACGTGCAGAGCGGACCGTTCAGAATCTCAACGACTCGTCGGATCCTGGGACTCTGCTTCGGAAATCGGGTATGTTGGGCGCCAAGGCTCTGCATGACAGCGCAGAGCTGGACCTCCTACACTGGACGAGCAGCAGCGACGCTACGGTTGAGGCTGAGAAGTACGCAGCGTTCATGAGCAAGCTCGGAGATTTTGACACAGACCTATTCGCAGACACAATCTATCACAGGGTCAAGGAAGTCGAGCACAAGGCACGCAAGTGGCAGAAGGAGGCTCGCGCGTACAGAGATCGTGCGCACATGGTGCAGAAGGACTCACATGACAAGATTGCTTTCAAGCACTTCAAGGAGGGGGACCTTGCGCTGTTCCTACCAACCAGGAATCAGCAGGCCGGGGCTTGGGCAGCTTTTAATGTGGGATTCCCGCATTATTTCCTCCGAGAGCAGGATGCACATCGCCTCCGGAACCGTGAGTGGCTCGTGGCGCGCATCACGCGTATCCAGGAGCGAGTTGTCGATCTCTCCAAGAGTCTGCAGCCCAGCACCGACTCGGCGTTGATGAATGACGAGGAGAACGACAACCCGTTCCAGCTGTCGGACGGCCTTCGTTGGTATCTCATTGATGCCCAAGAGGACAAGCCAGGGGCTCCCTCCACGCCGGGCATGGGAAAGTCGACTGTCGCCGCCAATAACGTCGAGGCAACGGCGAACATCCATACGCACACGGCTGGGGTGAGGGGAAAGCACCGCGACAACGCGCACAGCATCGAGGGCATAAACAAGTCGCTCTCCAAGAGCCTGGAGAGTAGACGCAGCAGCTCGAGCTCAAAGAGGGCCCTGCCTTTTGCTGGCGCCGGGGCTCAGGCACTGCTGAAGAGCAACCCCATCGCCAGCGAGACTAACTCTCTCCGAGCTGCGGCGCCAGAGACCCCGACCGGGACAAGCCCCGATGGTGTCAGACACCAGCCGGGCCCGTCCGGAACGTCGGGTATTACGAAATCAAACGATAGAGGATCAAACGATAGAGATGGGGAGTCTCGGGCAAAGCCCAAGGTGGATACGGAGGCCCAGCAGGACGAGTCAAGGCCGACTGGGAACGAAGACACGACCAAGACTCCCGAGGTACGAACCGTCGACTCTCTTCTTGGGCCGTAGAGCATTACTGATTGGGCGCTCTCCAGCAGCCACGGTGGATGCTCGACCGGCAAGAATCGTCTGGGAGCCCAACAAAAAGGTCAGTGGTGTGGGATTCTCTGTGGAGTGTGGACTACAGCTACGAGAGCCCGGGGAAGAAGTAGTCGTCCCCCCGGTGCGGTCTCCCCGGTGCGATCCCTGCGGGCGTTGGCATGTGGGGTTTATGTGCGTTGGCTGGGACAACGGTGAAGTATAGTGCTGTAGCCTGTACCTGGGAGACAAGCACATGAACCTGGAGGTGCGGATGGCGTCGGTGTTTGGGGTTTTGCATCTGAGGCGTTCGTGTCTCGATAGACTCGCATGATATCCTTGACGGAGAGGCTTGGTAGACTGTTTCCATACGGCATTGCATACTACTCGGCAGTACCTTGGTGTCCCCACCTGTTCAATAAAAATACAACTACTGGTAACAATATCCTGGCAGCAAGTTGACGATAATACGGGCTGCATGAGTGAATGCGGGCATTAATAAGGATAATAATCAATTAGTTACTTTATTCTTTGCAGGATCGCTGGGGTGGACCGTGGACGGTACGTCATTTCGGCCTTATCTGGTGAGACAAGGGTACATGTACTTCGTAGGCGACTTGATAAGCATGATGTGAAGCTTGCATTGCCCCTCGACTCTTAGCTCTTCCCCTCGCTTCTCCTTCTCCAAACTCAATTCCGACAGACTGCACTGTCACTCCCCGACGAAGAACGATTCCTTAGCCGACAATGATATGACACTGGCATCTTGAAGCGATGGAGCCTGAGCCTCCCCCCAACCGAGAAATGGCACGACTGCCGCCCGAAGTGCTTCAGCTCATCGTCGAGGGCGTCCTCCCCGCCAACACACGAGTCCTGATCCCGACGTCGCACAGCGCCGCCCGCACGCTGCTCGCCCTCACGAGGGTATCACGCGTCACCTACCGGCTGGCCTCGAGGCTGCTCCGACAGCGGTGCCTGTACCTCGAATCGAGCCGGCGGCTGGGCATCGTGCTGCGGTGCATGAACCGACTCGTGCCGTCCATGCCGCCCTCGCTGCCCCTGCGCCACGTCACATCGCTCTACCTGTCGCCATTCGAGGCCTCGCTGGATGACCAGCCCACTGCCTTGTGGGTGCGAGAGCTGTTCTGCGAGGTGGCCGAGACGCTGCGGCGGCTGGTGGTCCATATGCCATTCCGCAGCCTCGACCCGCTCGACGACCACCTCAGCGTGCGGCGGACCCTCCGCGACGGCTTCGAGCAGCTCGTCGGGCTCGAGGAGTTTGTCTGCCTGGGCGAGTACCCGGCGCTGAGCGTGCCCGGCGGCGACACGGACGTGTGGCGGCTGTGGCCGGAGCTGCGGCGGCTGGTGCTGTTCGACGTGCCGGCCGACAACCACTGGCTGTGGTGGGACATTGCGACGCTGCGGCGGCTGGGACACGTGGTGCTGGCGCGGCCGCGCAACCTCGAGGCGGTCAACATCAAGGACGAGTACTTCCACAAGCTGCCCCGGGAGCACCCGGCGCTGGACCGCGAGATCCGGGTAGTGCTGCTGGACGTGGCGCACGAGATGCCCCGGGTGGACGTGGAGGGCTGGGCGCAGGTCGACCCGGAGGCGAGGATGACGGTGGAGCGGTACGAGGTGCCGATGCCCTTCTACGGCGACGAGACGCCCAACGAGATGGTGACGGGGTGGGTGAAGAGGGGCGCGCTGGACGGAGCGCTGTGGGGATGGCGAGGGCAGCGGATAGGGGAGCTGCCGCCTCGGGGGCAGGCTACGTGAAGATCAGGATCGGGGCCTGGGAGACTGGGGGGGGGAGGAGGAGCCTCGACGGGGAATATGACCATTGATGTGGATATGAGGATACATGCGCACACGACCATTTCTTAGGGGGAATCTAGAAGGTATCCAGGGCTGCTGCAGTACCCGTGAGGGGCTGCCTAAGGGCCCATGATGAGAGAGCCAGAGAGCGGACAAGCCAAGAGGGAACTTGACAAATAACGAGACATTGCGCAACGAAACACGACGAAAAAGATAGCTGCAAATCCTAGATCGGGTCTGATGATGATTCATCCTTTCAGTGGAGCTTGTGGTTTTGAAAGGAAGGCCCAACTGCTGAAGCTCTCCCCGCTCCACTATCCGCTCGGGCCATCCACGACCCATCGCCAACCCCATTCTTTATTCCCGCCGTACGCAATCCCCATACGCAATCCCCCATCCTGGGCCAACGCCGTTCGCGCAAAACCCTCCTTCTCCCCAGAGACCCTCGGCCAGCCAGTTCCTTGTGCCATCCTCTCATTGTCCTCCCAATCAACAGCTGCATATCCAGTCGCCAGAGCACCCAATCCATCTCCCCCGATCGAGCATCGGCTTGGCACGGACGGCGGAAAAAGCAACGGGCCCGCAATCTCTGCATATCTGCCATGGTCGTCCCGAGAGTGCCAGCTAAGATATTGCTCAACTGAGTTCCTGACCCAGCGGTCAACCCGTCAAACCCGGCAGCCCGTTAAGCCGTCAGCCACACCTCCTCCCGTCCCCGTCGCACTGTCGCACACCCACCCACCCCCGCAAGGAAAAGAAGACATGTCGATACCTCTTTCTTGAGAAATACCTCTCTCGCGACGACGACGCCCGTCTTCCCACTCCCTCCCTCCTCTTTCCTCTGCCTCTGCCGAGTCCTCGCCGCCCATCGTCCCGAGACACCGAAGTGGCGTTAAGGCACGCCGATCCCGGCACGACGACACCGGGGCGAGACGACGACACACCAAGCACCAAGCATCAGCAATGCCTGGCAAGCCCGCCACGGTCGCGTCGTACGCCGCCGGAGCCTCGCTCGCCGCCGCCGCCCTCATCTACGTCTTCGGCCCGACCTTTGCCCTCGACAACGATGGCTCCTCCCGGAAGAAGACCACTGTCGGCCTGCGCAACGCCGCCAACGACTGCTTCATCAACTCGATCCTCCAGGTCCTCGCCGGCCTCGACGACCTGCGCATCTACCTGATCCGCGAGACCCACCGGCGCCGCATCGAGGACCCGGCCGTCTACGCCCACCTGGTCCAGCCCCTCGGCGCCGCGCCCCTGCCGGACTGGAAGCTGCACGGCCTGCAGGACGGGCTCGTCACCTACGGCCTCAAGGAGATGCTCGACACCCTCAACGAGCGGCCCCTCTACAAGAAGTCCGTCTCCCCCTTCCCCTTCCTCCGCGTCCTCGAGATAGCCTTCCGCCAGCGCATCAGCCGCCAGCAGCAGGACGCCCAGGAGTTCCTGCAGATTGTCGCCGAGAGGCTCAAGGACGAGTACCACGCCGGGCGCAGGGCGCGGCTGTATGCGCGCACCCACGGCATCACGCCGACGGAGAAGGCTGACGACGACGACGACGATGACGACGACGACGACGGGAGCGACAAGGGAAAGAATGGCGGCGAAGAGGCAGTCCCCGGGCTGTCGCTGAACGGAGTCAATGCCTCAACCGCCGACCTATCGGGCACGGAAGCGCCCACCCCCGACACGACGCAGCCGAGCATCCAGCCGATGCGCCTGCCGACCGAGATGGAGGAGTCCTTCCCCATGGAGGGCAGATACGAGTCCCAGCTGCAGTGCATGACGTGCCGCTACCGGAGTAAACCCCGCGAGGAGACATTCTGCACCCTCACGCTGGCCGTGCCCCAGGTCTCGTCGACGTCTCTCGGCAACTGCTTCGACGGCATCTTCAAGACCGAGTACATTGACGACTTCAAGTGCGAGAACTGCCGGCTGCTGCACACCAAGTCCACCCTGGAGCAGGAGCTGGCCCGCTCCACCTCGGAGCCCTTCCGGAAGACGGCGCGCGAGAACATCGAGAAGCTGCGCGTCGCCATCGAGACGGACCCGGAGCACCCGCCCGAGGACGTGGAGCTCGTCGACAGCCGGTACGCGCCCAAGCGCAAGATTGCCAAGACGACGCGCATGACCATCTTCCCCAAGATCCTGGCGGTGCACCTCTCGCGCTCCATCTACGGCGCCGGGCAGATGACGCAGAAGAACTCGGCCAAGGTGTCGTTCCCGGAGCACCTGCCGCTGGGCGGGCTGGCGGACCAGCGCAAGTACAGGCTGCTGGGAGTCGTGACGCACCGGGGCGGGCACAACAGCGGGCACTACGAGGCGTTCCGGCGGCAGAGCCAGCCGCGGCCGCCGTTTGCCAACCTGAACACGTTCCAGGCGTCCGAGGTGTACAGCAAGACGCCGACGCCCGCCTCGACGCCGGAGATCGCTGCCAGGCGCATGGCCAGCCCCGCCGTCTCGACGCCCGACCTCCTGTCCGGGTCCTCGGGTAATAGCTCGTCGACGCCGTCGCTCGAGTCGATGGCCGTGCCGCCGCGCAGCGTGCCCCGGGTGCCGTCGTCGCCGTCGATGACGCGGGAGCAGAGCCCGCTGGCCAGCGTCAAGGAGAAGGAGAGGGACTCGGACAGCAGCAGCTTCCGCTCCGTGGCGGCGTCGACCAGGTCGGCCCTTTCGAAGCTGGGATCGCCCAAGTCGTCGAGCACCGTCAAGGACGGCGCCCTGTCCCCCCAAGCGTCGGCCTCGACAACAACAACAGCGGCGGCGGCGCCAGCAGCAGCCAGGCCGCCCAAGAGGCGGAGGCCGGCGGAGAAGTGGTGGCGGGTGAGCGACGAGAAGGTGCGCGAGTCCAAGACGAGCGACGTGCTGGGGATGCAGAGGGAGGTGTATCTGCTGTTCTACGAGCTGGAGAAGGACTACTAACCAGTCCTAAAAGAGCGTCCTTGCGGTAACCAAGTTTCCCGGTGGTTTTTTATTTCCCTGCATAGGGCGGCGTTATTATTTTATTCTTCGGGTCTATCCAGTGGCATTCCCTCCTAGAAGTTGGGCCTGTGGACGAGGCTGCACTGGCGGGATGCGTACATAACAATGGGCTACCATCGATATAGGCGGCCAAAGGTACATAGTGTCTCACTGGTCTGATGTAGATACTGGGGAAGACATTGAACCACTGATATACAATCTTACATGTTAGTACGAACACGTACTCGTACGAGGTACCTCGCCTGTCTCATGCGCTCATGCTCTCGTGCTCTTCTGTCCAACGATGAAGGACGGAAGACGAATGAGGCTCAAAGAGGGCCGTACTGGGTGCAGCGCTAGTGGCAGCGCCAAGGGGGCGAGGCGGCGGGGCGACGGGCACTAAAGATCACTAAAAATCAGGGGAGGTGGAGGGCAAATTGGGGGACCAAATTGTGACTTGTGAGTGGCAGGCAGTGGAGGAGGCCCTGAGCTTCAGCTGGGGGAAGAACCAAGCACAAGCTGCACGAGAATCATCTCTTCCTCTGTTCCAACTGCGCATCCTGGTGCGGGTCGTGTGGCCTGCATCGCTGCGTTGTAGCGCACGAGACGGTGTGGCTGGTCTCGGCCTACTCGTAGTACTCGTACGTACTTCTCATCCACCTCTTCCAGGACCACCACTATTAGTGGTATTATTACCATCTAGCACTGGCCACAACGACTCATCGACGCCCATGCTGCCACCGTGCTTAAGCGAGCTGGTCGGACCGTCGCCGAGCTGCGTCTCATGCACGGCAGCACAGACGCGCTGCACAGCACAGCCCACCTGCTGCTGCTGTGGTGTCGTCCCCCCATCGCTGCATAACAGCCACAACTCGAGCCCTCGGCCATTATAGGTGCTGTATGTACAGCATACCTATGAATACGGGCCATTTGAGTACGGAGTATTTGTACGTGAGCCGCAGGAAATTTCACCATGGCTCCCGAGGACACCAACCTCGACGGCCAGGGGTCCTCCACCACAGACGACTCTCCTCCCCCACGAATATCTCTGCCCCGACCACCAGATCTCTCATCCTCGACGCACTCAACCACTTCAACCACCACCCCGATAGCCTCCTCTCTCGAGCCCCCGAACCATTCCACCGTTGCTGCCGCGGCTGCTCCCGAGCCTCAGCGGAACGGTCACCCCAAGACCCCCGATGCCGGCTCCGAAATGTCCAACCACCACCACCAACACCACCATCACCACCACCAACTCCTCCACGATCAAGGCCACCATGGCACCGCGCCCTATCCGCAGAGGCTTCACTCCTCTATGCCTGCATACCACGTCCACGGAGGCCCATCCCCCATGCCCTACTCGCCGTACGGATCCCCGACCACGCAGACAGGCCACGACCACGGGCCTGGCCCAGGCCAGGCCTCCTCGAGACCAATGTCACTCCCGAGCATCCGCACCATCAACCCCATGGCGCACCAGACATCGCAGGCCATGAGCCCCGGATACGGGACAAACCTGCCCATGGCCCCCACCGTGTCCAGCATGCCCTACTACCCGGGCCACAGCCCCTCGGCCGTCCTGCCCTCCAGCTACGGCCGCCATGCGTTGCCCTCGGATTCCCGGATGCTCCACCGACCGGCGAAGAAGGTACGGGCTGAAAATAACATCTACTACCTGACACAGGCGGAGAGTATTGGGGGAAATACTAATGTGTTGCGTGGCCGGGGCTGATCATGAGTGGACAATGTGTAGGAGATCAAGCGTCGCACCAAGACAGGGTGCCTGACGTGCCGGAAGCGCAGAATCAAGGTGAGTGAGACGTCTTTTTCCATTCTTGTCGTAAAGCCAGCCGCATATAAGACGGCATACCTATATAAGGGTTTGCTCCAGTGCCGCTCTACCACATCGGGCCGTCTGCGATGCGAGGCGGCCATGGCGGGCGCCTCCCGAGTCTTGGTGGCCACGAGGAGGCCAATTGAGGTTGGCAAGCCCCCCAATTTGGCTGAAATGGTTGTCCATGGTGGCATTCTACGGCGGAAGAAGCAAAATATGGGCGACCTAGTTTGGCACCAACTTGTCTCTCCAAGAGCTGCCGTGCAGATCGCGCCGGGTGGTCCCCAGTTGATGTACCTCCAGAGCTCCCAGCTGCTGTACCACCACCACCACCACCACCACCCGTCCAACTGTACCCCTCCACCAACCATCTGAACCCCAACCACCACCACCACAACTCTCCCACGCAGATACTTTTTAACTGCTACCACAATCCGCCATCCGCCTTTGCTGACCGATTCTCGACGAGCAGTGCGACGAGAAGCATCCGACCTGCAACAACTGCACAAGGTCTAAGCGACACTGCCTTGGCTACGACCCCATTTTCCGCCCGCAAATCATCGGCGGCGGCAGCTCACCCCATCCTACCAACTCGGCTCGGAATCCGCCGCCATCCTCGCCGGCGCTGCCCTCCGAACCCTCCCACGCGCTTCCGTCCCCGGGTCTATACCCTGACCAGAAACCACCACCTGCCTCGGGCGCGCCTGGGGCTCCCGAACCCCCTCTGTCGAACCATCCCGCCCCGCCCCAGAGGGAGCTCCCCACGCCCGTCTCAGCTTCGTCGCCACATATCAAATCCGAGCTTGTAAAACTCGAGCCAGGCGAAGAAGGCTCGCTCGTGGACACGCGATTTCCTCCTCACCAGAAGCCTCTACCTTGCATCCCGCACCCCAGCAACGGGCTGTCCACGAGCCAGCAGCCAAGTGCTTTGAATCACTCTCCGGCAGGTAGGCAGTCATCGCCTGACCACCCCCCCAGATGGCACATGCTCACACCGACTATGCAGTGAGGAGGATGAGAGTCGAAGAGCTCATCAACAGCTGGGGCCCGCCGCCCACTGCCCCGGAATCCATCCGGAGTGAGGACACGTACCACGAGGTCGTCAAGGTGTACCACGAGATGTACGCCCCCGGGCTCCACTCATTCTTCGAGTCGAATTGGTTCTATTTCTCGGAGAATGGAAAGATGTCGTTTCCTCGGTATGAGAAGCTGGTCGGGCACATGGCCGTGTTCTTGAAAGTCCTCGAGGGGGTCAAGGTCAACGACCACGCCCAGATGACATACTCCGGCGCCCTCGAGCTGAGGCTCGTGTGGGAGCTGGCCAGGATGGCAGCATCCGCTGCCCCCGACAACGCCGACAACCGGATGCGCGGCACCCTGCCGCCGGAGAACGACCCCGTCGAGGTGAAGCATCGCTTCCGCGTCGTCGAAGCGCTGCTCGGCGGCGAGACCGTCCCCTGGAACCCGCTCGGCCCGCCCGTCCAGGACGCCAACCCCCACCGCACGCGGGAGTTTGACTTTTGGTACCAGCTCGGAGAGTTTGTGCGGAGACCCGCCGGCGGGCAGGGCGGCGCCGTCGGGCAGGACGACAAGGCGGGGGAAGACGCCCTCAGCCGGCTACGGTGGCTGCTCGACGGGAGGGAGAACCGCGACGTGCTGTACTCCATTGCCGTGCTGCGGCACTACGCGCACAGGTTCGACATGTCCCAGGCACTGCAGGCCAAGTACCACCTGCCCGAGGAAGACCCCCGTAACAAGGTGGTGGTCGCCTCCAAGTTCATCTCGGCCCAGGCACATGTGACGGGTGGGACTACCAACGTCGTCCGTCGGATCTGCGACATTGCCTCGCGGTTGTATGTCAACCCCGGCGACAACGTCCGTGGCGTGACGAGGTGATGCCCATTTCTGAGCGCTGGTCTTCAGACGAGGGCAGCCAACTCTCAGGCTCCGACTGCCCCTTTTCGGAGTTATACACGGATACCCTTTCTCATTTCCACTCTGCTCCGTCCTTTTTTTTAATTATCCTCTTCTTTTTATTATTATTTGGCAGGCATAGCAATGGTTGGGAAAAGGTTTTGAGACAAATACAAAAAAGAGGTCCGACTCATTGAGCGGCGTCGGCCTCCGGTTCGGCTTTGGCGGTCATAGAAAAAGGGTCTGCATCGGTCTAGGGACCGGCATTCGCACACGGAAATATAGCTTTACGGGGCGTTAGTCTAGCCCCTTTTGTAATAAATACATATGGCGTTGTATCTTCCGAGACGAATTTTTGTGAAAGGGGAACAGTTTCCTTTCATCTAGGTATCATCTCAGCTCGGGCGATTTCGCTGGTGATACTAGTCGCATCTTGGCTATGTATATGATAACCCTAGCCATCTTGAACCTTAGAATGGAGGTCTGGGGAGGCCACCAAGGACTGTACGTAGGGTTTCAGAGATCCCAGGGGGTCAATCGTTAAACACGGCGATAGATCAGCGCATCGGCATGCGTGCTGTGCTGTCGCTGACAAGCCAGCCAAGCGGTTCGCGAAGATAAACGATACCAAAGTTATCGCACCATATAATGTAACACCATATGATGTATATGTTCATGTTACATGTAATCCTATGTGTATCAAAATATGTATTCATATATATATATATATTCCCATAGGGGGTTTATACATTGTTGTGCTAGGTAGTTCGTATATTTGTGGCCTGGGCATTGTGGTGCCTCGCTTTTGTTACCAACCGCTTACCACCATCCGTCAATCAACCTTCAGTTCCCAGTGCAACAGAAGACACAGTAGATAAGATCCAATGGCCTGTAATATAAAATGCTAAAGCAGCCGGATATCCGTAGTTCAGATAAGACTTACACGGCATGTGGGTCTAGGGTATATTGAGGAGGTGTGTTGCTGACACCTAGACCCCGACTAGAATGCCCACAAGAGCTCATTGTGCGATATGATTTGTTACGATTCTCTGAAACTAAATAGCTCTCCTGGATTGTCCTTTCATTGCCTCGTCCGGTTCGGCTTTGGAGGGTGCCAGGGTCGCTTGCGCGATGAGGTGAGTCATGCTGGGGGTCTTTATAAGCAGGTAAGCAGGGCCCTTTCAAGTCAACCAAGCTGACAACCGTGCAAGAAGTCACCATCATCATCACTGATCGCTATTGTTTTGAAGAGCTATGGCTCCGGATCGTACGCTCTCCTCTCCCTCTCCTCCTGGCACGGAGCCGGGGACCATCCTCTTTGAGACGGACCGGCTCATCGTGCGCCGCTACCTCCTCACTGACGCTCCCGCCCTGGCCGAGGCTGGCAACCACGTCCAGATCTGGGATAACATGACGGACCGCTTCCCCTCGCCGTACACCCCCGCAGACGCCGAGGATTTCATCAGGAGGACAACCCTTGAGCCGCCCGCAGAGGGCCACTCGCCCGAGTACCCCACCGGGACCGCCATCATCACTAAGCAGCCTGGCGGCGAGGCTGGGGAGCTGATCGGCAGCATGGGCGTCAGGCCGGGGTCCGACATCACATACCGCACGTGGGACCTGGGCTACTTCGTCACGCCAGGGGCCTGGGGCCAGGGCTACGCGACTGAGGCGGTGGGGGCCTTTGTGCGGTGGCTGTTTGCGACGTGGCCGGCCCTGGTGCGTGTGCAGGCGTCGACCTTTGAGTTCAATGCTTCTAGCGGGAGGGTGCTGGAGAAGTGCGGCTTCGTGAGGGAGGGGTTGCGGAAGGACTCGGCGGAGAAGAGTGGAAAGGTGGTCGGCGAGATCTTGTACGGCCTCGTACGACGCGATCTCGAAAAGTGATAAGCGTGGTACGGAGTAACACGGGTGGATTGAGCATGACGGGACATAGGGAAGTAAATATACAAGAGGTATTGGAAGGAATATGGCCCATTAGCTGCCCCAATTTTCAATAACTCAAAGCATGGGAAAACATGCGACTCAGAGGACTCTCCTCTCGGCGATGGTGCTGAAGGTGGTGCTGAAGGTGGTGCTGAAGGTGCTCTCCCCGATCTGGAGCTGGACTCGCTCGCCGGCCGCCGTCTCTTGCATGGTTAGTAGTACCTGGGAATCAATTGGGAGATCACTAACTGCCGCCGGCCGTTGACAATATTGACTGGCTGCTGGAGGTGTGGTTTATAGAGGCGTAGAGTGAGGTAGTAGTGTACTCGAAGTTGATGGTGAGAATTCGTCTGGCCACAAGCCCACCGTAACGCTTGCTGTATTAATTCCCATGCTGCCTCGTATAAAGGGAAGTAAATGGAATGCACAGATCAACGTCGCCGTGCTGTGAGAGTGGTTCGTTGATGAAACGATGCATGGTTATGCATGACCTTGCGTTTACTTGAGCGACGAACGGCGATTTAGGTAGTACGCTAGGCACTGGAGTCTAGGCTCAGGCAGTCAAGTCTGAGGACTTGCAGTCCTCCACATGAGCTTCTGGCCGAGAACCACATTGGTAGTAGTGGGATCAAAAGAGAGCAATGTGGAGTGGTAAGATGGTGGTTCTTCGCCCTGACCAGTTGCAGGATGGAACCCCGCACAAGGTTCTTTCCCGATTTATCACAGCCACCAACCAGCACACAGAATTATAGGCAGGTCTTGGGGCAAAGCATTTCGCCAACCACGCACGTGAATTCTTGGATTGAGAGCAAAACCGAAGAGGCGAAAAAAAAGGACCAAATAACAAAAAAGAAACAACTGAGTAGAAACAGTTGAAATGGTCAGAAAGGGATTCGAACCCTTGCCTCTTGCGAGACTGCGACCTGAACACAGCGCCTTAACCACTCGGCCATCTGACCTCAACTTGTTGTGATGGGGACAGATGCCAACTAGTTCATGAGCATCACAGGATGTGGCAGGGGCAAAAAATAAAACGAAAAGAAAAAAGAATTGATCAGAAAGGGATTCGAACCCTTGCCTCTTACGAGACTGCGACCTGAACACAGCGCCATAACCACTCGGCCATCTGACCTCAATTTCTTATGCTGATGACAGATGACAATCGCATTGTGAAGATTGGCAAGATGGAGATGGTACGAAATATAAACAAAAAGCAAAAATAATTGGTCAGAAAGGGATTCGAACCCTTGCCTCTTTCGAGACTGCGACCTGAACACAGCGCCTTAACCACTCGGCCATCTGACCTATAATCTTATTGATTGGTGGAAAGTTGAGCGGCTTTTGCACTTAGAAAGGTAGGGTCAGACGGCGCCACTTTGCGACGAATAATCCATGGCACCCCATTGGCCCGATTGCGCGAAAACAAAAGTCCGAACCCACCATCACCACGAAAGCTCCAGTTTCGTCAACGACAAGACGAGCTGTGGCAGCGGATGACGAGCATAGTCAACGAAGCCTCAACGACGTCAGTCTGCCGACGACTCTGCCATTGACCCCGGGCAAGAGGTGCTGAAGGGAGAACTGTTTCTTCTCCTCCTGCTGCTGGCAACCTCTGTGCTCATCCGCAATGGCCTCCCCCCTTCAGAGACTCGCGGGCCGAGGTGCTAGTCGCCTCTGCCTGCGCTCGACGCCCACGCCTCTGGCCACCCGCCCCTTCTCGACGACATGCCTGCGCAAGTACGCCGCTCCTGAGCCCATGGGCACTCGCCTCATCCCCGTCGATGACGACTTTGCCCACCCCTCCGACCCCTATGGTACCAGCCGCGTCCTCCCCGGCGCCAACGAAAAGTCGCGCGAGAACTCGATCGAGGACCGCAAGGTCCGCCACTATACCGTCAACTTTGGCCCCCAGCATCCTGCCGCCCACGGCGTGTTGCGTCTGATTCTCGAACTCAGCGGCGAGGAAATCATTCGCGCCGACCCCCACGTCGGTCTCCTCCACCGTGGTACCGAGAAGTTGATCGAGTACAAGACCTACCTCCAAGCGCTACCCTACTTTGATCGTCTCGACTACGTTTCTATGATGACCAATGAGCAATGCTTTGCCCTGGCTGTCGAGAAGCTGCTCAACATTGAGATTCCCGACCGTGCCAAGTACATCCGAACGCTGTTCGGCGAGATCACCCGTGTCCTGAACCATCTCATGTCCGTCCTGTCCCACGCCATGGATGTTGGTGCCCTGACGCCTTTCCTGTGGGGTTTCGAGGAGCGTGAGAAGCTCATGGTAAGTTGCTCTGTGCCGTGTTGGCTCTGCCTTAGTGCCAATTGCTGATGAATCCTGGTAGGAATTCTACGAGCGTGTCTCTGGCGCCCGTCTGCACGCCGCCTATGTCCGCCCCGGTGGTGTTCACGAGGACATCCCTGTCGGCCTTCTCGACGATATTTACCAGTGGGCCACCCAGTTCGGTGATCGCCTTGACGAGACCGAGGAGATGCTCACGGATAACCGCATTTGGATCGAGCGTCTGAGGGGCGTTGGTGTCGTCACCGCCGCCGATGCGCTCAACCTCTCCTTCACTGGCCCTATGCTCCGTGGTTCTGGTATCCCCTGGGATATCCGCAAGAGCCAGCCCTATGATGCCTACGACAAGGTTGAATTTGACGTCCCTGTCGGCACCAACGGTGACTGCTACGACCGCTACCTCATCCGCATGGAGGAGTTCCGCCAGTCCCTGCGCATCATCCACCAGTGCCTGAACCAGATGCCTGCCGGACCCGTCCGTGTCGAGGATTTCAAGATCTCCCCCCCTCCCCGTGCTGCCATGAAGGAGAACATGGAGGCCCTGATCCACCACTTCCTCCTCTACACCAAGGGTTACGCCGTCCCCCCAGGTGACACCTACTCGGCCATTGAGGCCCCCAAGGGTGAGATGGGTGTCTATGTTGTCAGTGACGGTAGCGAGCGCCCCTACCGGTGCCACATCCGTGCGCCCGGCTTCGCCCATTTGGCTGGCTTCGACCACGTCTCGAAGGGCCATCTTCTGGCTGATGCTGTGGCGGTCATTGGTACTATGGATCTGGTGTTCGGTAAGTCTCCTGGACCCTAATATGTTGACGTCCCTGAACTAACATATATTTAGGCGAGGTTGATCGGTAGAGAGGGTGTATGCAAGACAAGCTAGAACAGGTCTCCTTTGTTTTGTAACCATAGCTGACGAGAGGAACAAGAGTATATACTCCTCTGATAGTTGTGATCCAATTCACGATTTTTTACCACCTATTCCTGATGCATTTCCGAGACTCGTGAGATTTTCTATTGTCACATATTTTACAGTGATTCTACAAAGAACAAGTACAAGATTAGAATACCTTGGCCCCGGTCCCAGATGCCTGCTCCATGAAGAAGCTCTTCAGGGGGCCCAAAGCATTGACCGCCTTCAAGCCGATGGACCTCAATGGTACTAGTGGTCCGCTCTCCACCGAGTATAACTTGTGGAGCTTGTCGCAGACGCCCATGAGCACATGGTTCGCGGCGTACCGCTCCGAGTTATACGACTCGAGCCACATCTGGGCGCCCAGATCCTGCCCATGCGACACGGCGTACTGGATAGCCTTGACGAGGCTCTGCACGTCGCCCTGGCCCTGGTTCAAGCCCTGTCCGGCAAGGGGATGGACCGTGTGCGCGGCGTCGCCGACGAGGGCAACGCGCTCACTGATGTAGGTGTCGGCATGGCGTAGCTTGAGAGGGAAGGACGCAACGCTGCCTTCCTGGACGCCGACGACGGCCTGGGGGATCATCTCCGGGTTGATGGGCGTGTGTTGCGCTCTCCAGGCTAGTTCCTCAGCCTGTCCCTGACTCTGACTGTGCATGTAGGCGATATCGACAGGGCTAAGGCGGAAGGCCGCATTGACCATGGCGATGAAGTTCTTAGGGTCTAGACTCTTGAGCAGCGAGGCGTTGGCAGGCGTCGTGGACCACACGAGCGTTGCAAAGTTGCCTGGTAGCGGTAGCATGGCGACGGGACCCGTTGGCAGGAATCGCTGGTACGCAATCTTGTTGTACTCGCCTCCCCACCCGTCGCCCGCCAGTTCGAGGGTCGCCACAACGCCGTGCCTCCCATAGTCCCATCCTCGGCTCTCGATGCCGGAAAATGATCGAACAGGGCTGTTTGCGCCATCGGCACCGACCAAGAGGCGAGCCGTGAGGGACTGGCCGCCAGATAACTGGATGACAGGCCACTCCCTGAGGTCCATATCCTCCGTCTCCTCCCCGAAGCCGATGCTCTCTACTCTCGATTTGTCAAAGACATCGACGTTCCCCAGCTCCTCGAGCCTCTTCATCAGACCCGATGTCAGGTTCAGGTTCTCGGTCATGTAGGCGATAGTCTTGCTGGACCCCGATCCCGGCGGCCAGTCAAACTCTATGCGCGCATCGGTGACACCATCCCACACCTGCATCTCCTGGTACTCCTGGATGCGCTCCCGCTTCATATGGGACCATGCGCCTATCAAGTTGAGGAATTGGGCCGAAGAAGGTGTGAGGGAGCTGCAGCGGTTGGAGAATTGGGTCGGCGGGAGGGAGAATGACGACGTCTTTGCGAGGTCCTGCGCTTCGACGAGGGCGACTCGGAGTCCCGAAGTTACAGGATTGGCACCTGGGAGTGTCTTGTCAGTGTAACCCCCACCAGAGCGATCAGCTGTGAAGCTCACGGAGCGCGGTGAGGAGACTGAGCCCTGCCGGGCCGCCTCCAACACAGACTACATCGTAGATGTCGTTCCGTTGAGTCGAATACGTGCGTTGTAGCCCTGTCTGCACGCGGCGGGAGCAGCTGCGGCAGACAAAGGGAGACTTGCCCAGAAGGGCACGTCCTGCAGTCATTGTTCGGGTGGCCAATTAGCTCCAATGGGCCGGGGGGAGAGTTGAGGGGATCTTCACATCACACCTCGAACGATGTTCAAGAATAGCTCTGACCATTTCCGTACCATGCGCTTAGGTGTGGCGAAAGATGTGGCTGACCTCAATTGTGGCTGTGCACGGCCCAGAACAGAGACGGGCACGATGGGGCCAGCTTTGTTTGTTGCCACAGAGACAAAGGCCATTGCGTCAAGGGTCTTTTTTTCAGTCAACAACAACCTGGCCAGGCTGTCGCACTTCGCCCTTGCATCCTTCATCAACCCCTCACTTCGGCTGGGCACATCTGCTCTAATATAGCTGCGGGTCGCCTTTTCTGCGACCGCCTTCTGAGTCGCATTGTCCCTACGGATTCGCTAGCAGGAATCTGTCCTTTGGCGCATTCCTGAGGTTTGGCTTGAGTCCCCCGACATCTCTGGCGTCATTTAAGAACGGACGGTGTCTCACCGAACCTTCCAACTATTCGTTTTGCTGGCATTCGTGCATCACCACTTTTCGCTGCGATTTTCCACGCGCTCTATCCTTCCACCTCTCTACCGCCGATTCTCCGTCAATCGCGAGAATGGCAGACATCGACGACTACCTCCAGGAGGGCTTTGACCCCCGGAGTGTGACGATGCCGCGATTGCGGTCCATTCTCGTCACACACAGTGTCGACTACCCGTCGACAGCGAAAAAGGCGCAACTTGTGAAACTGGTCGAGGATCATGTCCTACCCCAGGCGCCCAGGTTGCGAGCGCAAAAAGCCAGGGCGAAGCGATCCAGCATGGGCATTGTCAACGCGGGCAGCGCTGAGGATACCGGCACCTGGGATGACCACGACCTTGCGCCGCCCCCATCGACAGTCAAACGATCCAAATCGCCGAGGAAGTCGTCAGCCAGAATTAAGAGCGAGGACCCTGACGATGTCCCGGCCCCGAGGAGCCCGACCAAGCGAACCTCCAGGACTGTCAGCCATGCGCTCCCTCGCGCAGAGGAAACACCAGTGCCCGATTCGGTCAAGTCCTCTCGCCGGACGAGCAGGAGAACTGTGACCCCTCAAATAAAGGACGAGTCCGAGGACGAAGAGCTCCCACTCGACGAAGATGATAATGTCTTCACAGCCGACAATCCCTTCCAGGGCGGTAGCTCACCCGGACCTGTCAAGACGCCGCGACACCGCCGACGTACTAGCGAGATGGAAACAACAAGGAGCGCAAGGTCCTCTCGGCGTAAGACGGGCGAGACTTCGCAATTGTTTGTTCCCAAGGCTCGTAGGCAACAAACACCTGACGATGAGCTAGAGCCAGGCGAGGAGTTCACCCCCGATGCGCAGCTTGAGCTAGAGGAGGCAGCTAGCAAGGGAGAGGTTGCCGTACTACCCCGCAAGGCTACCCGCAAGGCCTCCCGTCAGACCAGCCTCAAGACCCCATTTCTGGTCTTGTTCTTGACTCTTCTCGGCGCTTACTCTGCCTGGTACCGCCAGGAGAAGATTGCTGTCGGCTACTGTGGGCTAGGGCGCCCAGCCCAGAAGATTTTTCCACCGGAAGTATCTGTGCCGGAGTATCTTTTACCGTTTGTCGAGCCGCAGTGTGACCAATGTCCTCCTCATGCATACTGCTACGAGAACTTTGAGGCGCGGTGCGAGCCGGACTTTGTCTTGCGCCCTCACCCGCTCTCTTTCGGTGGCCTGGTCCCCCTGCCTCCGACTTGCGAACCTGATGGCGAGAAGGCTCGCCGGGTCCAGGCTGTTGCTGACAAGGCCGTCGAGGAGCTCCGAGAGCGACGTGCCAAGTTCGAGTGCGGCGAACTCCTTGACGATGAGGGAAACCTCCAGGACACCCCCTCCATCGATGAGGAGGAGCTCAAGCAGACCGTCAGCCTCAAGCGAAGCAAGAAGCTGAACAGCGCTGAGTTTGAAGATCTTTGGACCGCTGCCATTGGCGAGGCGACTGCCAGGGATGAGATTGAAGCCGTGACAGCTGAGTAAGTCTAACTCTCTTTTGCTCTACGCCTCTATTTTGGCCTAGTTCTATTCCCCGTCACTGATTCAACACCATTTCTGACTTGAAAACTAACCAGATCCGTCGTTCAACCAACAGAACGGCCGATTCCCCCGGTTTTCCAAACCGCAAACTCTCGTCCACCTCTCTCGCTCGCGTTCCGATCCGCTGCGCGGTCAGGCGCTCCATCCGACTCGGACTGGCAAGGCATCGATTCACAATTGGACTTCTGATCCTGGCGGTCATTGGTAGCTTTGTGGCCAGAGCTCGTTATCGGAAGCACCTGCTGGTGCGAGCACAGGTTCCTGCTCTGGTCGACTTGGTCCTTAAGAGGCTTTCTAACCAGAAAGAACTTGGAGAGGAGGAGATCGATGAGCCCTGGCTGTTCCTTCCGAACCTGAGGGATGATGTGCTTAGGTCGGTCCACTCACTCTCAGAGCGAGAGAGAATCTGGCAAAAGGTCAGGGCCGTTGTCGAGCTGAACAGCAATGTGAGGACGAGTCAACGGGAAGGCCGAAATGGTGAAGTCGGCCGTGCGTGGGAATGGATTGGTCCCACCACCACTGGTGTCGAGAGCGCTCGGAGACGGCGGAGTGGAAGGGTCTTGTGGGGCCCCGAAGTGAAGTCGGAATCACCAGAGCCGTCCAAGGAGATGAGAGAGGTGAAGAAGTGGGATGAACCAAGACCGATATACTGAGGCTCCGACAAAAGTTGGATCTGACGACACGACACTTGTCACCTTTCTTTGTGTATATGTCTTTGATGGCTACAGTTGCCGTCTGGGTTTGGGTGGTTGTTTGCTTTCGGGGGTTCACCGTCTGGGTTTGGCGAACGGACACGGCGTTTTGGGACTCATATCTGGCACCAACAGACCTGTGTAGCACCTTTTTGTTTGAGTAATTCAAGATACGCTATCCACGCTTAAGCAACATTTTTGGTCACTCGTTTGGTAATTTGTTGGGGTATTACGGATACTGGTTATCGCTTTTTACGTGGTTCGTGACGAGGCAAGGATTTTCGACTGATTCTTTCTTTCTTGCTCCCATGTGCTTGTTTGCTCACCATAATTTCGTCTCTCGATACGTAGATAGTTTAGGTAGTTTCTCAATGATATCAAATTGACACTGGCGAGAGCAGTCGAGCAAGTTGAGACAGCCGGCACAATCACACGAAATAGAGTCCCAACACGAAGTAGTAGACAAAGAGTCTTGATTTAAGTAGCTAATGCACAGGCCTTTATAGACACAAGGGTGTAACAAAGGGAAGTTGTTGGTTGAGGGATCCCTCTAAATTATCTAGCGAGCGGCTGGGTTGTCTATTGGGACTTGGAAGCGACAATCTCTGCGGGGGTTTGTTAGCAACAGAACAGCCTAGGGGGCATACTAAGAGGGTCACATACTCTCAACGTCCGCGACGCTCTGCTGGAGGATCTGCTGCAGAACCTTGGGGTTCTCAAGCTCCTTCTGGACCTTGGCGATGATGGACTCGGCAAGCTCGCGCTGCTGGCGCTGCTTGACCTGGCCCTCGTAGCGCACCCACGAATCGAGGACAGTCTTGGCCTCAGCGGCAATGGCGGTCTTCTGCTCGAGCTCGTAGGCCTGAGCCTCAAGCTTGGCAGTCTCCTGCATGGCGTGGTCAGCACACTTGTTCCGAACAGTCCCACAGTCTATCTCCTCTCTTTGCTTGTCTTCCCCGTCTCCTTCCATCCACCCGGGGAATGGCACCAACCTTGGAAACCTCGAAGAGGGACTTGGTGATGTCAACGACACCGCTCATCTGCTGGACGTCGCCAATGCGGCCCTTGACAGCCTCGGTATGGTCGGCACGGGCGCTGTTGAGGATGTTCTTGATCTTCTCGTTCTGGGCCTCGGCCCAGGCCTTGTACCCGGGGCCACCGTACTTGATGAGGCCAGTCCAGACGGCCAGAAGGCAGACGGCGACAACGGTCTCCTCGTTCATGACATAGTACTCGTTGCTGAGGGCGTAGACGCTGATGCCGGCGGCGCTGCTGAGGATGGCGCTCTTGCTGAGCAGGCTGCTTCCGGGGAGGGCGTCGATGATGCTCTGGGCCTTCTTCTTGGGCTCCTCAGCGGGGACGTTGCTCGAGTAGCGGGCGGCGGCGGCGGACAGCGCAGGAAGGGCCTGGCGGGCGACCGTCGGTCGGAGGAGGGGAGCTGCGCCTGTCGCGAGGTCGGGGTTAGCAAATTAGCAATTGGGGGTCCAATCGGCCGCGGGCGAGGAGCCAGCCGGCGGGGAGACGTACCGGCAGCGCTTCGCACCAAACGAGAGGCCATTGTGAGATGCGGTTTGATGGGGTATCGAGGGCTTAACGTTGCTCTGGATGCCGGGAATGAGGTTGAGGTTTTATCGCGCTAGTTCGGGAACGCAGAGCTTGTCACGTGAGGGTCGGGATGAGAGGAACTGGCTGTCATGTTGACTCAGCCGAGCTATTGCCGAAGACAAGGGTCTTGTCTGGCGCTAAGATCTGATTGGGCCAAAATTCAATGTTCATTGAAGATTTCAGGACTTGGGATGTTTGCATCAGAAAAATCATCCTCACTGGCTGTCTTTTTGGCGACGACTTAACAGGCTTCATTTTGCTGTCGTTGTTTTTTTGTTGGGTCCCTGTTTACCGATACATATCATCTCTAGGCCGCAGCCATGCCTCCCAAAGATCTCGCCGAGCGCTCAAAGCGCAAGAGGGCCTCAGAGGGTGAGAAGCCGGAGAAGAGGCGGCGCTCATCTGGTAGTGATGAGGAGGACCCAAACGCCAAGATTCTGTTGATGGAGAAGGGAATTCTGGAGTCGAGGAAGAACTACAACGACATCGCCATCTTGCTGAGCACCATGAGCGATCACGAGGATGGAAACCCCGAGTCCATGCTGGCAGCAGTGGCACTCTGCCGTGTGTTTGTGCGGCTCCTCGCCCAGGGGTCTCTGATTCCCAAGAAGTCTATGTCGGAGAAGGAGAGTGTTGTGGTCGGCTGGCTGAAGGATCAGTTCTCCGCCTTCAAGACTGCCCTCCTGTCGTTCCTCGAGGACGAGGATCTTGCCATTACAGCTCTCACACTCTGCCTGAGAGTTCTCACAGCCCAAGGCGAGTACATGCACAGCGGTGAAGATTATAGCTTCCCCGCGCTCTTTCTTCAGAGCATTGTGTCGACGGTTCTTCGGGGGAACGATGAGGATGTCAGGAGGGCGTACATTGAGGAATACGCCGAGCAGTTCGACGATATTCGCTACTACACGTTCAAATCCGTCAAGTAAGTCTCACAAGCACCCTTGACACGTGGTGAACCCACAAGCTTACCTTATGCCGTAGGGCTATTCTTGACGAAGCGTCAGCCGAGGACAGTCTAGAACTCTTCGACTCTGCCTTCGCTCTGCTGTCTGCCTTGGACGGCGTCCCGGAGTCGGCAGATCAGCTTGAAGATTTCGCAGTCCCGCGACCCAAAAAGAAGTCTCACAACCTGCGCTCCGTCACCCACCACAAGAGACAGGGCCAAGACGCATGGCTAGCTCTCATGGACGTTGCCAAGACGAGGGAGCAACAGAAGCGGATTCTGAGCCAGATCTCCACAGTCATCGCGCCTTGGTTCGTCAAGCCGGAGCTTCTGGCTGACTTCCTGACCAACTGTTACGATATGGGGGGCTCCATGTCTCTGCTGGCCCTGTCTGGTGTCTTTTACCTCATCCAGGAGCGCAACTTGGACTACCCGTCATTCTATCACAAGCTCTACTCTCTTCTCGACAGAAACATCCTCCACTCCAAGCACCGGTCAAGATTCTTCCGGCTGCTGGACACGTTTCTCGCATCGACCCATCTTCCCGCGGCCCTCGTGGCAAGCTTCGTCAAACGTCTGTCGCGGCTAGCCCTCAACGCGCCACCGAGCGCGATTGTGTTCGTCGTCCCCTGGATTTACAATCAGTTCCGGCGACATCCCACGTGCACATTTATGATGCACAGGGAAACAAGAGACCCCGAGGATAAGCGTCACATCCAAGAGCACGGATATGATGACCCTTTTCTTCCCGAAGAAACGGACCCGATGAGGACGAAAGCCCTCGAAAGCTGCGTGTGGGAGATTGTACAGCTCCAGTCGCACTACCATCCGAACGTGGCCACCATTGCCAAGATCGTCTCGGAGCAGTTCACCAAGCATACGTACAACATGGAGGATTTCCTGGACCACTCGTATGCATCAGTGAGTTTGACCCTCCTTCCCATGCACACGCAGACGTATCAGGGATGCAGTAATACTGACTGGAGGCAGTTGATCGAGGCGGAGATGGCCAAGAGTGTCAAGAAGGCCCCCGTGGTGGAGTTCCATATCCCGAAGAGGGTATTCCTGCCGCAGGATGCCCCGGCAGAGACGCCAGACAGTCTTGTGGTCAAGCTGTGGGATTTTGGAGGGTCGCAAAGTTGAGCATGACGCTGCATGATACCCCGTATTGGTAGGAGTTAGGACGCAAATGAGACTCGGGTCAATATATTAACAATGCTCGACCAGTGAGGATCGCGGGTTTTCCGAAGCAAGCGAATTCGTTCTCAAGACGCCATGATGGCGTGCATGCATATATGTGTGCATATAGATGTGCATCATGTGCATGTCCTGCCCAAGTACGGATATGCAGGTAGGAGTTGATGGCTGTCAAGGATCACGGCGAGCTTGCATAGTACTACGTATGTGCCGTCCATGTCTCAGCTATATTGGTTACTAATATCCGTACACTAGTATTTTTAATACTGCCCAGGTACGGATAATAAAGGCAGTTTTAGGTGTTTTTCTACGAGTAGAATTCCGCGTAACCACTGTCAACTCGTATATTGCGTATCGGCTGGTGACCAGCGTCCAAGACATGGCCCCCATGTCCACGCTGGCTGCCCGAATTGAGCTTGGGGCGTGCCAAGAGAGGCCTCGGCATGGCTGTTTTGGTTGCCGGCACGATTCGCACCACCTGGCTTTTGGACTCCGTATCCGTACCGCTGTTGCACTGGAGGCGGATTGTGTAGCACAGTGCAGCGGGATTGGACTGTCTCTCGTTCTTCGGGACATCGGCATCTCCAATAGCCGGAACTACGGGCCAGCGTATCAGTATGGGGTATCTGGCCCCAGATATCCAAGTTAGACCCCGAGGGGACATGTACTATGCAAACCATCCCTGCCTGTACCCATGCAGGAGTTGGAGATAAGGTATGGAACAATTCTGGGCCATTGCACTACTACTAGTACTGCTATTAGTACGTCGTACTATTGCTATGTATGTACGAATATTATAGGTGCTGATGACCGGAAACAGGACCCTCTCGGCTGGGCCATAATACAGTAATAATAATAGCAGTTGCTCATGCGCTGATAAGGCCCTTGCTGGCCCTTGCTGGCCCTTGGAGGCTTGGAGGCCCGCCATTGTTCTTGTTGGAGTAATACGAGTAGCGATCCAATGCGTGGGGCATCTGCGGTCGCACATTAGGCCGACGATGAAAGCTGCTTATTACGGAATGCCACTTCCAGCGTCAATCCCCCTGGATCCCTGACTTGTTAGACTACTTGCGGCTATCAGCTCCCCCGCCTTTCCCAGTGACGCCAGTACGCCACCAGATGATACTATATGTCATGGACAGACATGGATAGACCGCCGGTCTTGTGCGCGGGGGCTTCGAAGTACAATAACCGGGCCTTGGGCACTTCTCTGTGAACCTGCCAGCTTGCCCCGTGTTACTAGAAACCCTCTTCACTAGGTACTTAGGTGCCATTCCAAACGACTGAGCCATTGCCTTCACCCGTCCTGGAATACCATACCTCCTTTTTCTCCCTGAACCCACACAATGACGTCGACCGAGAAGCCCAGGATCCCTGAGGACAGTCCGACGCGCGCTGATGATGGCGTCGAGGAAGGATCGCTGGTCGACTACGAGCTCAGTCCAGGCGAGGACAAAGCTATCCTGCGGAAGATTGATAAATGGTATGGAATGAGCCTGAATGACATGGATGATGGCTGACGAGTATACTTGTGTGAATAGCTTGCTGTTTGTGATGGCGCTGTCATACTTCTTCCAGTTTCTGGACAAGACAGCCCTTGGGTCAACGGCTATCATGGGCCTGAACGAAGACCTGGATCTCACGGGCTCGGAATACTCATGGTCAAACAGCATCTACTACTTTGGATATCTGATTGCCTCGTATCCGGCAGCTCTGATGATGGTCCGCTGGAAAGTCGGAAAGACCATCAGTGCCTCAATGTGAGTCTTTCTCCGAGACCACGAAGTTTCATTCATGAATTATTATTTTTTGTTTTTTTTCCCATGCTCACATTGCTAACGCCCCGAGAAAGAGTGGTTTGGGGTGCGGTCTTGATGCTGACGGCCACGGCCTTCAATGGCAATGGTCTTCTTGCAACCCGTTTCTTCCTCGGTGTGACAGAGTCCGCCATCGCGCCAGGGCTTACTGTTGTTGTATCCATGTTCTACAAGCGCTCTGAGCAGCCACTGCGCCATGCCGCTTGGTTTCTTGGGAATACATGCGCGGGAATCTTTGGTGGCCTGATCCAGTATGGCATCGGTCACATCCAGACCATTGCGTCCTGGAAGGTAATTACTACTACCTATGCTGCCCCTCGGGGTCTACCCGCGGCTTCATGCTGACTGAGATCCAGGCGGTGTTTCTTATCCTAGGCGCCGCGACTGTTGCATGGGGAATTGCCGCCTTCTTCCTGCTCCCCGATACTCCATCCACTACGTGGTTCCTCAACAAGTCTGAACGATCCAAAGCTGTGATCCGAGTCAAGGAGAACTTGACGGGAATAAAAAACGACGAGTTCAAGTGGAGCCAGTTCACCGAGGCCATGTTGGATATCAAGACGTGGTTGCTCTTCTCCATCAATCTCGCGGCCAATATCCCTAATGGTGCTGTGACGAGTGTGAGTCTTGACATCAATCATCATGATTGCTATGCCCCAATGTCGCCCCATCTGCTGACCAACATCCATTGCGTGTTTTTAGTTCAACTCCATTGTTATCAAAGGCTTCGGCTTCGACACCTTTGACACCCTGCTCCTCTCCTGCGTCCCCTACATCCTCCAGCTCTTCCTGGTTCTCTCCTCCACCATTGGCAGCACCTATCTCCGCAACACGAGGACGCTGTGGATGGTGTGGCACTTCTGCGTCTCCCTCGCCGGTGCCGCCCTCGTTCGACAGCTTCCCGAGGAGAACAAATGGGGTCGCTTCGCCGGGGCCTGTCTCTCGCTTGGCTACTCGGGCAATTTCCCCCTCATCATGTCTCTCGTGTCGGGCAATTTTGGCGGCTTCACGAAAAAGACGACTGTCAATGCACTGGTGAGTGAACCAACCCTTACCTATTTGATATCCCCTTAGAACTTGAACACGATGAGACCAGGTTGTACTAACCAATCTCGAACGACAGACTTTTATTGCGTACTGCACTGGAAACATCATTGGCCCTCAGCTGTTTTTCGAAAGGGAAAATCCTGGCTACAAGTCGGGATTCCTCGCCATCATGGTCTGTCTTGGGCTTGGCATCGTCCTGACCTTGGTCTTCCGCCTCTACCTGACCTGGGTGAATCAGACCCGCGACAGGACAGCTGCGGTGGAAACCAACGTCGTGGTTGACTCGGCTGGCAACATGGTCAACCTCATGGACAAGACCGACAAGGAGATAGAACAGTTTAGATATGTCTACTAGCATAGCATCAACAGGTCGCGTTCCGGTTGTGACTTTAGTGTTGCACCAGTCTTCACGCATGGTATATATATAATACTGAATTTGTCTGATTTGCGCTTATCTGGTGGAATCAATCACTGGGTGGCACGCTTTATATCCTCAGCCCACTCCTTTGTCACATCCTCAGCAAACACATCCTCACTGAGAACCCGCCACCCCACGACAGCCATGCCTTTTCCCCATTCAACCGCTCTGTCAAAAGACTTGTCCAGCCCCGCCGCGTCGGCAAAGCCAGCGGTGTGGTTCCCCTGGCCCTGGGCTGTGTCGATACCAAACGCGCCGTGGAACCCCGGGCAAACATAGCTGACGTTCCCCATGTCCGTGGAGCCCGCTAGAAAGTCGGATGGTTCGTATAGCGAGACGGTTTCATTCGATGTTGGCCGAAGGGAGCCCATGGCAGAGACAAATGCCTGGCAGAGAGGCTGCGAGGAGCGCAGGTCGGCATACGAGTTCAGAGCTTCATATGAGACCGTGCAGCCAGTGGCCAACGCGGAACCCTCGAAGCAGGCTTTCACGCGATCCCAAAGGCGTTCTGCCCCGGCGAGCGTGTCGCTGCGGACTGGTTGCTGTTAGTGACATGTACATGTACACACGTGGGTGTATACCCCTGGGGAAGGAGACGTACCGTAGTATACAACGCTCGACTTGCCGGGAATGACATTCGGCCGGTCACCAGCCTCATCAAACACGCCGTGAATTCGCTCGTGCGGGCGAATCTGCTGCCGAAGCATGGACACGGCATTGTAGGAGAGGCACACGGCGTCGAGGGCGTTGACAGCGTTCCACGGCTCCATGGCCGCGTGAGCCGTCTTGCCGCGGAAGCTGATGCGCCACTTGACGTTGGCGAGCATCTTGACGGCGGCGACCCCCGTGACGCCCGGGTCCTGGAGGAGGTACTGCGGCCCCGGGTGCGTCATGAGACATGCAGCCGCGTGGGCGTAGGCCCCCGCGCGGATGAGGTGCAGCTTCCCGCCTCCGCCCTCCTCGGCAGGGGTCCCCAGGAGCCGCACGCGGCCGGGCTGGCCCGAGGCCCTGAGGGCGTGGACGGCGCCGATGAAGGCGGTGAGGCCGGACGAGGCGATGAGGTTGTGCCCGCAGGCGTGGCCTATGCCGGGGAGGGCATCGTACTCGGCGTTGAAGACGATGAGGCGGCCGCCAGAGCCAAAGTCGGCGGAGAATGCCGTGTCGACTCCGTACGCATGGGGGGTGGTGATGATGCCCAGGTCGGAGAAGGGGGGAGAGGAGAGAAGACGAGTGAAGGCCTCGTGAGCGCGGTGTTCGTTGTAGGCGAGTTCTGGGTCGGAGTGGATCTGTCTTTTGTGTCAGATATTGATCGCGCGAGGGGCTCCTAAAGGGCCTGGCAAAGGGCCTGAAGCATGATCAGAGGGGGGGAGAGGGGAGAGGTGAGGATGGATGGAGGGGAAGGAGGGGAGGAGGGGAAAGAGGGGAAGGACCTTGTGGTTGATGGATTTGATGAACTCGAGGTGCGAGTCAACAGACGACGAGATCAAGGACGAAATGTCCCCGAGAGATTGGTCTGCCATGGCTACTTTCATTTGGGGCACCATGCAATCCAGTATTGCCTGTGCTGTGAGGGAGGATAGATGGAGGGTATAACTTACAACAGGTGCGATGGGTTGGGGTTAGCCATCATCCATGGACGTGCCGACTGCCGATTGGGTAATGACACCATGACTGCAATTCTCCATACGACGACATACGCCTAGTTCTTTGATTGCATGTATTCCCGCTGATGTTGCCAAAATATTTCCTTTTCGGGACAGTGTAATAACAAGTAGTGGTCCATCGTATCATCGGCTCCAGAGGAACTCCAGTAGGTTAGGCCAAAGGTGTGGTTAAGGAATTTATCCGCCACAAAAGGCACAACTGCAAACTGCTGGGTGCCTAGATAAAAATTAGGATAGCAATGTTCAAACATCTAACAAAGTGTCGAGGGCTCGGAGGGGGCTGACTCGGGAGGCACAAGGTTGCCTTGCGCTGCACATGGCATCATTTGGCATTGAGCGATGAGCATGGGAACCCGACTATATTTTGCTAAAGATAAGCCTCTAGACCAGATGAATGGTAATATGAAGGCCTGCATAACCGGACCGCTTCCAACTAATACCGTCAAGTTAGTCAATCATATACGGGGCATAAACTACTACTAATAGTACGTACGAGATGTAACAAAAGATCAAACGAACCTACCAGGTATATATACGGAGACCCCACTCCAAGCACTGCTGATATGGAAATTCCTATCTAGGTTGAGAGAAGAGATACAGAGTACTAATAGATAACTCCCCTAGGAAAATTATAGCCATGATCCATGTAGCTATTTGTAATGCACTACAAATGCACTAATACAGGAGTCATCAGGAAGCACCTCGTCCAACCACCACTATAGCATATAGGACTAGTACCGCAGTTAGTGTCTACCACCACGAACTTACTAGTAGATTAATAAGTAGCCACCAATGGAAATCCCACTTTTTGTGGCGTCAAGGCACGACGCCGATACCGCAGAGTTTGAATGAGGGACATCACGTGCGCCAACGGGAGGAACCTTGGCTGGCCGCCCAAGTTGGCACCTGGCAGCCAAGCCAAGTGCCCAAAACCACCGCAAGCTCATGGAATTTTTCCGTCGCCTTCTCGAGCGTGGCCATCTTGACGTCCGGTCAGTCGACTCACTCGACTGAATTGCCCCATTTTTGCATCATATCAGGCTTCTTTATCAGTTTCGTTTGAAAGATTCCCAAGATGTGTGGTGTTACAGGTCTGCTGGTTCGTCGTTCCCTGTCACTTAAAACCCTGGTATCAGTACAAACTCACTCATACTGACTTTCACATAGCTGGGCGACACAAAGGCCACCATGGCCGCTGTCGACCTGCATGAATCTCTCTACCTGCTGCAACACGTTTGTGCCCCTGCATTCCATCTACGGGATTTGATGGTTCTGATACTCACACTGGCATCCGGAACAGCGTGGACAGGATGCTGCCGGTATCACGGTATGCCAGGGCGGAAGAGTCTACCAGTGCAAGGGCAACGGAATGGCTGCCAAGGTCTTTGCCGAGGGCAAACGTATTCAGCAGCTTCCGGGCTATATGGGCATGTGCGATTTTCTCTATCCGTTTATACCGAAACTAACCGTCATCAGGTCTGGGCCATCTGCGGTATCCCACCATGGGAACCTCATCTGCGTACGTGCCGCGGCCCTCAGTGCTGGCTCTTATAGTGTCACTGACCGAGGTTTTCATTGCAGGTCTGAGGCGCAGCCCTTCTACGTCAACTCGCCCTTTGGACTTTCGATAAGTGTGAACGGCAACCTCGTCAACACCGAGTACCTTCGCAAGTTCCTCGATGAGGAGGCCCGCCGCCATGTCAACTCTGATTCGGACTCGGAGCTCCTGTGCGCACTCACCGACTCGTCCTTGTCAAGCCCTGGGCCAGAATGCTAACTAGCGTCCTCCAGCCTGAACATCTTCGCGCATGGCCTTCAGAAGCTCGGTAAGACCCGTGCCAACTCGGCCGACGTCTTCACTGCGCTTAGCGACGTGTATGCCAAGTGCCAGGGTGCCTTCGCGTGCACTGCCATGATTGCAGGCTTCGGAATCCTGGGATTCAGGCAAGCTCTTCCCACATGTGGCTATCTGTTCCTCCGCGATCTAATTCAAATAGGGATGCCAATGGAATCCGCCCTCTCTGCCTCGGATCGCGACCCTCTGCCACCCTGCCCGGAGCGACTGATTACTTCATGGCTTCGGAATCCGTTGCCCTGAAGCAGCTCGGCTTTGGCAACATCGTGGATATCCTGCCCGGCCAGGCCGTCTTCATCGAGAAGGGAAGAGCCCCTGAATTCCGCCAGATCGTCGAGAGCAAGTCCTACACGCCGGACTGCTTCGAGTACGTCTACTTTGCACGCCCCGACTCGTGCATCGATGGTATCTCCGTGTACCGCAGTCGGCAAAACATGGGAGAGAAGTTGGCCAAGAAGATCAGGGAGACCCTTAGTGAGGAGGAGATCAAGGCCATTGATGCCGGTACGTCACATTAAAACACTTTTGATTCGAGAGTACTAACAGATTTTTCTAGTCATCCCAGTTCCCGAGGTATATCAACATCCGGCACACACTAATTACACTCGCAGGGTCCAAGCTAATCTCTTACCCATAGACGAGCAACATCGCGGCTGCTACTCTGGCCGAAAAGCTAGGGAAGCCTTACGTGACTGCGCTAATCAAGAACCGCTACGTCCACCGCACTTTCATCCTTCCCAACCAAGCTCTGCGACAGAAGAGTGTCCGTCGCAAGCTTTCGCCCATCGATTCCGAGTTCCGGGGGAAGAACTTGATCATCGTGGACGACAGCCTCGTCCGTGGCAGTGAGTAAAACCGTTCTGTCAAGTGTAAAATACATGTTAACCACCGTATCAGCTACGTCGCGAGAAATCGTAAGTCGACTTCTTGTCATTTGACTCACAAAGAGCGCACCACTGATAAGAGGTATCTTCTAGGTTCAAATGGCTAGGGAAGCAGGAGCAGCTCGCGTCGTGTTCGTCTCTTGCTCTCCAGAATGCACACATCCGCATATCGTAAGTGTTTGAGTACTGTTTTTACCGTATTAGAAACGGTACTAACCATGTACAAAGTACGGCATTGACCTTGCGGACCCTGTTGATTTGGTCGCCCACGACAAGACACGCCAAGAAATTGCCGAGTACATCCATGCCGACGACGTCATCTTCCAGGACCTTGACGACCTGAAGGCCGCGTGCATGGAGGCAGCCGACGGCACGAGCAAGGTGGAGGACTTTGAGGTGGGCGTCTTCTGCGGGAAGTACGTCACGGAGGTGCCGGAGGGCTACTTCGGGCACCTGAGCGATCTCCGCAACGGGAAGCGGGAGCAAAACGGTTTGACGGACATCAAGGCTGGCGAGAATGGCGGAACCGTGATTGCCAGCTCGGGCCCAACCAACGAGCCAGCGGATGCCGATGAGGCCGACGCTCTCCAGAATTCCAATGGCATCAAGACCCCGGTGGAGCGGGAGGACATCAGGTATGTGGTTGCTGACATTGGATTTGCTCGGCGTTTACGAAACTAACGTTGCAACAAGTCTTCATAACATCGCAAGCGAACTCCCGGCTCACGAGAAGCCGTGAAATATCCAAGATTTGCGCTTACAATGGGCGTCTGCCCACTTTAGATAATTAGATTTGCATCGCCATAGCCATTGAAAAGTTCATATAAGTTAAGGTCGTCAAGGTTGTATCGAGGGTGAACACGAGGCCAGTGGGGGTCGACGGAAGACAATGAAGCCCCCAGATGACAAAAAATATCGGAAATCCCATCACGTATGAATTTAACATGCCGAGCTGAAGGGCACTTTTCGTATGTTTGAAGAATTGTTGTATTCATCATAACTACTAATAGTACCTAGCCCATGTGAAATCGGGCATTGGGCCACTTTTCGTACCTTTGCCACATGTAGAAGTGCGACCGTGACATGGGGGCATCATGGAACCCGACGCCAATCGACCGACCTCTTAGCTTCCGCCACATCCACCTCTGCTCAGCTGGCGATTTTGACCAAAACCTCTCAGCTCTGGCGCAGATATCTTTGCTCCCTCGGGAGCCACTTGTAAAATGGCCGCCAACCGCTTCAACCCCCTCAGCGGCCTTTCAAGATCGCCTCCAGAACTGCCGAGCCCATCTTCGGCAGCTGGTCGAGCACGAGCTCAGCCACCAGGTTATGATCCCCAGCAGCCACAACCACAGCAGCAGCAGCAGCAACGCCCTGGGAAGAAGCGGAAGAATCACCGAGGCGGCAAGAAGAAGCGCCAGCGGCGGAGGAGCTTCGCCGCCATTGACGATGACGAGCATCGAAGCGAGACCGGCACCGAGGCCGAGGGCCTATACCGGATGTCCAACGCCAACCTCAGCGGAACCAGCATCGATAGCGAGACGTTGCTAGACCACCGGTAGGTGTGGGGGAGCCACGGGGAATGCATGCCGAAACCAGAGCTGACTTGCTCGTCTAGAGAACAACAGCCAATGCGAATACGACGAGCTTCAACAATGGCCGCCGGAGGGCCGGGGGTTCCCCCGTCCCCGTTTGCCAGCAGGCTCCGGGCGGTCCAAAACGCAGACAGCGGCGACGACGAGAGCTACATCAACGCCCCCGACGAGCGCGCCCCGCTGCTCCCAGACCCTTCCTGGCGCCACGGGTCCATCTTTGGTGGCCCGACCAGCTACGGCGCCGGCGAGTCGAGGGCTGGCCGACCCAAGAGCCATGGGCAGCAGTCGAGTGTGTCCTCCAATGCGAGACGAGCTGCCACGGCTTTCAGCGTCAAGGACACGTACGATATCAACAACCCGCCCTCGGTGCCGGCGTCGCCCAACTTCAGCGGCGTGGATCGCATGGAGATGACCCTGGGGGATGTCATGATCAGGGACGAGCTTGACCTGCACCAGGGCAGCCCCCGCCGCCATGCCAGAGATGAAGATGCCTTGTCGGACATTGGGGACATGGGAGGTGCAATCAGGGACAGCAGAGGGGGGCAACGCGTCGTGATGGACCGGCATGGGGAGCAGGACGTCTGCTTTCCCGGCCCCGGCATGTCCGAGATGGGCGACGAGGCCCCGCCGCGAGGCCCCGAGGAACAAGTCAGAGCACGGCGCCGTCGAGGGCAGTGGCCTGATCTGTCGATCCTCGAGGAATGGAAGCACATGGAGAAGGAAGGCCGCACCGAGGAGCGGCGGGTCAAGACCATCACGGAGCCGCAGCTCATCAACGGCCGGCTGCGCCCCGTCCGGAAGGGGTGGTACGAGACCGACGAGGATATCCCCTACAGGTTCACCTACTTCAACGAGGAGTTCCAGAGCACAATCCACAGCCAGACCATCTCTGAGCTGGTCCAGCCCGGAGGCAGCTTCCAGGAGCTATTTATTCCGGAGCCCCGGGTATTATCAGACGACGAGTCCGACATGGAAGAGGATGACGACCCGTTGGAGCTTAAGCCTAGTCGACTAAGCACTGGCGTTACAACTGAGTCGAGGGCATCTACTCGTCAGCCGTCGTTTGCCGAGTCTCGCCCAGAAGGAACATTATCACCCAGAGATACGCCCCATTCCAGCTCCGGCCGGGCCACGCCTAGTGGCACCAAGGAGCCCGGGGATACTACCTCCAAGCCTTCGCAGTCCACGGAGGAAGAGGCGAAGCCTAAAACACCTCGCTACGGAGACCGCCCGGTGTGGTGGCTTGACATCCTCTCTCCAACCGAGGCCGAGATGAAGGTCATCTCAAAGGCTTTCGGCATACACCCCCTCACGGCAGAGGACATCATGCTGCAGGAAGCCCGCGAGAAGGTCGAGCTGTTCCGCAACTACTACTTTGTCAACTACCGCACCTTTGACCAGGACATCAAGAGCGAGAACTACCTGGAGCCGGTCAACATGTACGTCGTCGTCTTCCGTGAGGGCGTCCTGAGCTTCCACTTCTCGGTGACGCCGCATCCCGCCAACGTGAGGCGCCGCATCCGCCAGCTGAGGGACTACCTCCTCCTCTCGTCGGACTGGATCTCGTACGCCATCATCGACGACATCACCGACGTGTTCCAGCCACTGATCGAGCACATCGAAGACGAGGTCGACGACATCGACGAGGCGATCCTACGCCTGCATTCTGGCGCCGACAAGTGGCTGAAGAACGACAGGGATGTGACCAAAGAGCACACCCACGACGATGCGGTGACGGCGACAGAGTCGACGAGTGACATGCTGCGCCGTGTCGGCGACTGCCGGAAGAGGGTCATGAGTCTGTACCGACTGCTGGGAAACAAGGCCGACGTCATCAAGGGCTTTGCTAAGCGTTGCAACGAGCGCTGGGAGGTGGCCCCGCGGTCGGAGATTGGGCTCTACCTCGGCGACATCCAGGATCACATCATTACCATGACGTCCAACCTTGGCCACTACGAAAAGTATGCAATAGCCACCGCGGCCGCACACATACGCTTGGTGCACAAGAGGTTTGCTAACGGTTTATCACATAGGATCCTATCTCGCTCCCACGGCAACTACCTCGCGCAGATCAACATCCGCATGAACGAGCGCCAGGAGCAGACGGCCGACGTCCTCGGCAAGCTCACCGTGCTCGGGACCATCGTCCTCCCCATGAACATCATCACCGGCCTCTGGGGCATGAACGTCTGGGTCCCCGGCCAGGAGTTCGAGGGCGACCTGACGTGGTTCTTCTGCATCACGGCGGGGCTCCTTGTATTCGGCCTCGGCTGCTACTGGATCGCCAAGAGGGTGTATGGCATTGTATGAGGCAGGGAAATATCTTTGTGTGTGTGTGTGTTTTCTTGGGCATCGAAAAGCTCTGGATACGGATTTTTGGTGTTTTTTGGGGGGGTCGATTACGAGGCGCAAGGGGGGACGGCGGTTCGTCACGGCGTTTTAACTTGCTAGACGGGGACTTCTTCGCGGAAGGGATTGCATACGAAACAGAAGGCGGATCCACGGAACTTGCATCGTTCACTTCTGGTCGTTGGCGAGCATTATATGTACGCTCTTGGAAATCTAAAATGATATGAGTCTATTCAAATTGTCATGGTCAGTAGACCGACTGGTTATGATGTGTTGTTGGGAATAGCTTAGGTTTGCGTTGCGAAGCTACCCTATAGTTATAGGTTGATTATGACATGTAGAGAAGCCTGGAACCAGGAGGTTGAACTGGGGCAGGTATTACCTGGGAGACTCTGGAATATACCCCGATCAAACAATGTCAATACACCAGAGGATTCTTGTCATATTCGAGATGGGTATTATTTGTGTATGACCGCCCTGTACTCTAGATATGTGACCCATAACTCTAGGGATTGGGGACACAACGAGACTCTAGGTAGTAAAGCGCCAAGGCGCTCATTAAACTGCCTAAATATCCTGTGCGGTGATAAGCCTTCGATGGTCGTTCCCGGGTCCACTCCAAGGCACCACCGGTCTTTCCTTCCTCCTGTTTCGTGACTGGTTACCGTCATACCATGAGTCGGAATCGGCCACGCCCGAATGAACCGGACCATGATGCCAAGCCATGGTAGCTATGCGATGGAGAGCATGGAGCCCGCAGTAGGCTGAAATTGGGCGGCATAGTCGATATGCTAGTGTAAGTTTCCGCCGGGAGACCCGAGAGAAATGGGACCAGAACTATACGGTGGCGCATTGATGATGCTGTCAAAGTATGCTTCGTGCCGCCGAGTTTTGACCCAGACTCCCAGCTATGTGATAGAATTATCTCCGCCAGCATCATGGGTCTAACCCACAGATTAGTTCCGGCGGAAGCGTCGTTTCACTCTAAAAGAACCGAGTCGCTCAATTTATGGCGGAATCTGGTCCTATCTCCGCTGCGCAGCAAACTGTGCCCTGAGAGCCAGAATCTGCTGCCTCTCTGCCTCCGGTAGAAGGTTGATCTGAGCCTCGGGCAGCTCCATGACCCGCCTCATGAGATCATCTGGGTTGAGTGCTGGCGCGGCGGGAGCTGCTGGTGCAGGCGCGCCGTAAACCTGTGCAGGCGGAGGGGCGTAGGGCATTCCGGCGACGGGGGGCGTGGGGTTGGAGGCTTGCGGAGCAGGATAGCCCGGGATAGGTGGCGCTGGGTACCCCTGGGCCGGGACTTGGGCTGGGGGAGCACCGGGGTCGACGACCGAAGAGACGGCCTCGGGGGAGACCAGGCCCATGAGGAGCAAGGTCTGGAAGATGGCGGCCGCGAGCTGAGGGGCTTGTTGCAGCAGCTCGGTCGCCCTCTGGGGCTCTGAAGTTGCCAGTGCCTTCATTTGCGAGACAACGTCCAAGAGCTGTGTTGGCGGAAGCGTGTTCAAGGTCTGCGAGATGGCATCGGTGCACTTGACCCCGGGGGGGAGATCCTTGCCGGCTGGTAGGGGCGGGAGAGTGCTGCTCTGGGATGCGTAGTTGGTAGCACCTGTGCCGTTCGAGGTGTGGTGACCCGAAGTTCCCTGGTCTCGGTCGTCATCGCCCGACTTCTGCTCGTTGCTGAAGTCGACGCGCAGGCGACGACCCATGATTTCGTAGTCGTTTAGGTTACGCACAGCAGAAGAGGCAGAGTCTGAAGGAAGACGGGTCAGCTCAACCATCACCAGGTGCCAGGTGCATGCACGTACCCGTATCAGGATAATCAGCGAAGCCGAAGCCCTTAGGACGGCCCGTCTCGTTGTCGTATACAAGGCGGAAGCGCTCGACCTTCCCAACGCTGCTGAAGATGTCGGTGATTTGTTCTTCGGAGAGTCCTGCGAGGTGAATGTGTCAGTAGAAGGTTTTGGGGCGCACGCGCAGGTGGCGGCTGCTGTCAGGGCCCGTTGGCACTTACCATAGGGGATGTTGCCCACAAAGACAACACGGGAGGGGGGTCTCGTAGACATGGCTCCGGCGTGTCACGGACAAACAATAGCAGTGCAAGTGCTTGGGGGATTGGTATTCAAGGACTCGGGCAGGTTCTGGCTAAAGCTTGGATCTGGCTGGCTCTAGAGAAAGGAAGGGTTGTGACGAGCTACGACGGAGGCACGCGCGAGACCAAGACGTAGGAGATTCTAGTGGTATAGAATGCAAATGGAACAGAACAGAGAGACTGAGGATCTTGAGTTATCTGCGTTGGTGGCTGGGGTGGGGAGGAATGGCGAAATTGATATTGAATGGTGATACGGCGAAGATAGGATTAGAGAATTCGAAGTTGCAAGGCTTGCGATCGTCGCCTGGCTGGGTCTGGGCGTAGCCTCATCCACCTCGTTGAATTGAGGTGCAGCTTGGCGCGCCAAAGCGGCTGGGCGCCACCGTAACCGGTGTTTTGCCGGCCAGGACCCTTCCAGGAACGCCAAGCCCAATTGGGGTTCATTGGTTCAATGGACCGCCCGTTGGAGTCGTAACAGGCCAAAAGTTGGCGCCAGCTGCTTGTACTTGCGACTGTGGCCTTAACTCCAGCGCCGCACCACCACCGTCGACGTACTCATAAGTCGTCTGCCTTTGTTTCCAGGAGCAATTGGCTTGTGTGCCTGGTCTGCTGCCTTCTTCTTCGTCCTATCTTTGCTCCTACAAACTGAAGTGTCTTTAATTTAGCGTTTTAGCGTCGCCTGCAACCTGTTCTTTTCTTGGGGAGTTGGGGCGGACTCTGCCGTGGACCGACTGCGACGAAGCCACCATGCCTCCTAAATCGAGATTCACGAGGCTTGACGCCTTCACCAAGACGGTCGATGAGGCGCGTATCCGAACTACGAGTGGTGGAATTGTCACAATCGTCTCGCTGCTCGTTGTGGTGTTCCTGGTCTGGGGGGAATGGGCCGACTATCGCAGGGTCATTATAAACCCCGAGTTGGTCGTGGACAAGGGAAGAGGTGTGTATACCGAGCGCTTAACAGCTTCTGTTCCTTTTAGGGCGTTCCCGGACTAATGCGACCTCCCCAGGCGAGCGGATGGAGATCCACCTCAACATGACCTTCCCTAAGATGCCTTGCGAGCTCCTCACGCTGGACGTCATGGATGTCTCGGGCGAACAGCAGCACGGCGTCAAGCATGGCATCAACAAGGTCCGCCTACAGCCTCTGTCCAAGGGTGGTGGTGTTATTGACATCAACTCTCTTGCCCTTCACGACGATTCGGCCCTGCACCTCGACCCCAGCTACTGTGGCGACTGCTACGGCGCGCCCGCGCCCTCGAATGCGCTCAAGGCTGGCTGCTGCAATACTTGCGACGAAGTCAGGGAGGCGTACGCCCAGGCATCTTGGGCGTTTGGCCGTGGTGAGAATGTCGAGCAGTGTGAGCGCGAGCACTATGCCGAGAAGTTGGACGAGCAGAGGCAAGAGGGCTGCCGCATCGAGGGTAGCCTGCAGGTCAACAAGGTCATGGGCAACTTCCACCTTGCCCCTGGCCGGAGCTTCAGCAACGGCAACATGCATGTCCACGATCTCAAGAACTACGTAGACGCTCCCAACGGCCAGAAGCACGACTTTACTCACATCATCCACCATCTACGGTTTGGTCCCCAGCTGCCCGAGTCGGTTGCCCAAAAGATTGGCTCCAGCGAGCTGTTTGCCAACCATCATCTCAACCCGCTGGACGGCACTCGCCAGAATACCAGGGACCCCAACTACAACTTCATGTACTTTGTGAAGATCGTGTCTACCTCATACCTGCCTATCGGGTGGGAGGCCAAGCTCCGCAAGATCCCGGGGATGCTAAGCAGGAATGCTGCTCTTGGGAGCCTGGGCTATGTGGCCGACGGCAGCCTCGAAACTCACCAATACTCTGTCACGAGCCACAAGAGGAGCTTGGCTGGAGGCGATGATTCTGCCGAGGGCCACGCTGAGCGGTTGCACACCAGGGGTGGTATTCCCGGCGTCTTCTTCTCCTATGTGAGTTACCTGTTATCAAGTCTCGGGGGAAATCTCCATCTGCCTTTCTGACGCTGACATGATTTTAGGACATTTCTCCCATGAAGGTTATTAACCGCGAGGAGCAGAATAAGACCTTCCTCGGGTTTTTGGCTGGCGTTTGCGCTATTGTCGGAGGTACTTTGACCGTGGCCGCGGCAATTGACAGGGGTCTGTTTGAGGGCACGACGAGGCTCAAGAAGCTGCGGTCTAAGGATCTATGAGGTCATGGTGGGGAAGGGAGGATGTATGTATTCTGGTTTTCGCTATATGTAAAGGTCAGAGATTTCTCGACTGGTAGATGCATGGGTTCCGGCGTTTGGGATAGCTTGGCTGTAGCAGAAAAGGGGACGAGCAAAAGAATGAGCAAGTGATTGATAAAGCCGACCCGGTTCGAATAAGCATTGGTATGTAAGAACTGAGTCCATTTATCCGAATTACGCGGATGGTGGTTTTGTTGCTAATGTACGTACGAACGCACGTACATATAGTACTCCGTAGTATTAGCAAGGTAGTACGTACTACGTACGGATACTTGGTAGTACTATGTAATAGTACCAGCACGGATATTACAGTACTACTAGTATTATCAGTACGAGTAGTACGAGTAGTACGAGTGCTATGTACTATGCACCATGTGGTATTAATGCTACAGTAGTGATTCAGCCGACCACGTTGACGACAAAAGTAAATAAAAGAGTGGGCACACGCGCAATCTGAGACGACACCGGCTCTAGCTGAGACGGAGCTGTCGCATCGGTTGCATGTGATGAGCAAGTCTCATGTTCCAGGTGAGGACGCATCTCCCCCTGATAGACCTGGGTGTCCCTGCGGTTGAACTCTCAGGTCTCGTGAACCGTTTAACTTGAAGTTGCTATAATTGGACACGTATACGGATACGCATACCTAGATAGTACGTACGGAGCAGTTGGGTCTTCGTAAGGTGGTGGCCAAGAGTTAACCCGCTGATGGAGACGTCCACTAGCGTAGCTTAGTTCGATGGCACTGCCCGGCGCTGAGGGGCAACTTCGCGACTCAATCCATGCCAAAAATAGATGAAAGAATAGAACACTTTCACTGGTGATCATCATAAGCTGGCAAGTGGCAACTACGGTTGCTGGAAGTCGTCATCAGACTGTCCCAGGTATCCCAGGTCTTTAGTGGGTGTTGACGAAATGAAGTTGCCCAGTTGGTGCGACCGTCGCTGGGACGGGGTCAATGCACCCCAGACAGTGGCTGTCAACCTTGCCAATGACATGCACCAGGTCCCTGAAGCATTGGCTGGTGTGGGACCTGGGCCAACAGAAGATGGTGTGGTAGTGACAGAAATAACCAGACATTTTCCGCTGTTGCATTGGTGGAGGCATGGCCCCATAAATGTTTTGGCCTGTGGGCGGCGCTGTAACTGCCACTAGCGAGCGGGACAGGAGTGAGGAGATGGGCCCCATATGGAGGCCATATGGGGGGTAAGGAACGCCCAACGGCAACACGCTCAGTCCAACTGGGCAACTGGGCAACTGGGCAACTGGGCAACTGGGCAACCGGTGCAACCCAGTGCAACCACCCACCTTACCCACGGCCTGAGTCCAGGGACCATTTCTTCTCACCTCCTTTCGAATGCATCACGATCTCGACCCCCTACTCTTCCATTCTCCTACTCCTACCTCATAGTCGTACATCCAACCGTGGTCGCTCTTTTCCTTGTCCTTACTCGTCGGTCGCCTCCTTTCGATTATTCTACTACCCGACGACAACGCTAGACGTTGGCGACGTCGCGTGTTAATTGACTGCCTGTACTTTACGGACACGCAGCACTTCCACATTCGAATCGCACCACTGCGCCTCAGCCGCAGCCAAGCCCTAGTCTGTCCTTATCGCATCGACGGTATCCATCTTCGACTGGATTGTCACCCAGGCGCCTTATTATCGCCGCAAGCTGCATCGTTTCCTCATCGAATCCTCTTATTCGCCCTCGTCGACCAACCGACTGTTGACAACACCAACCTGCTGGCTGTCCTCCGTTGTCGAACCGAAAGCGTACTTCAACCCTCACCAGCCTTCGAAATTACCTGGAGCTACGTGTTGGACTTTTTTAGGCTATTCTTATTAGCCCGCGGTGTGCCAGTGTCGCTGCTGTTGTCGCCGTCTGCCCGAAATCGATGTCTTCTCCCTCTATCCCTATTTCGATACCGACTTTCGACGTGACCGCCGGTCAACTGCGAAACAAACATCGTACGGGCGTCTAGCTGCGACCTCAGCAAGAAGCCCGGGTTCTTGGCCGGCGATTCTGTTTGACATCATTGTTTCCCGGCCTATTATTCGTTGATCTAGAAGTCATCATATTCAATCACCGCAACACGCAATACGCCAGTCACAATGTCGCAAAATCGCCCCAATCTTCTGGACCTACGGTCTAACTCTAGTACTTCGAATCTTTCGTCATCGTCGAAACCTTTGCGCTCGCCTCGCATGCATACCGCTGGGGAGGCCCCCCCTGAACTATCCCCTCTTGATGCCTTCGCATTGCAGAGCCGCATGCTGGCAAAGCAGCTTCAAGCAAGTGAGAAGGACGGGCAGCGCATGAGCCGTCTTCCTCCTTTAACGGTGGAAAGCCCATTGATTGTCCAAGGCAGGTCCGACTACTTTCGCTCCATGTCGAATGAATCCGGATCGGAGCCAGGCCAATCGCCAGGAGAAGACGTCTCAGCCGGGTTAGGGTTGAGAACCGAATACCAGGACGCTTTTGACCCAGATGATCGACCAAGATCGATGCATCCTCGAATGAGCCGCGTCTCCCCTCCCCCGGATGAGTCGATACCCCCGGTACCTCAGCCCCCCCTGGATGATTCTAGAGGGCGACCGTTGGACCAGGTTGAGGAGAACCCTAGCTACTTTGGAGCTCGGAGAGAGCGCTCCCCATCACTGTATCATAGTGATACTCAGTCTCAGCCTGATAGGCAGATTGATCGCCTAGCCGCCGGCAAAGACAACTCGTTCCCGCCCCTATCGCCGCTTCGGAGGCCTTCTTACCCAGACTCTCCTGAGAGACCAAAGCAGGGTTCGATTGACGAGTTGGGGCTGGTGCCGCCCCGATCTCTGTTTCCCCAGCGCAGTTCCAGCATCATATCCTCGCCCCTCCTGCTTCCCGAGGACGATAGCTCAAGCAACATGGGGGGGTCTTTCCACTCGTTACCCCCCCGTAAGTTGTCGTCTGGTAGCGTCGCTTTTGGAAACCCGATGGCCTCGCCCTCCTTGGGGCATTTCAAGAGATCCCCATCTGTGGGATCTGATTCATCTGCCCTCCCACGTCCGTCCTTCAATTTCTCGAGGCCATTGAGTCGGGCCGGAACACCAACCTTCGACTCGCCTTCTAGGCAAGCATCCTCAGATAGTCACCCCTCGTTTGTCTTTGCGGACGATTCGGCGCATACCCCGGTGAGTATGCACAGCGACGCTTTCCCGGACGTTCCTCCGGAAGAGAAAGGCCCTGGGGCGCCCTCATACATCTACTCCAAGTTCACATTACCTCGGGGGAAATGCATTCAGCGATCGGATGATCCGGAAGCACAGACCCAGGTCCCCTCTCGCTGGGACCAGCCCATGGTTCCTCCCGGCATGCAGTGTGCTCCTATGGCGCCCCCATCCCCTCCGTCCCGACCTTCGACCTCATCAGCAAGGCCTATCGCGGACGACGCTGTGAGCATGATGAGCAGTATGACACGGCCATCAATGGACGCCAGCAAGGTTAGCATGGATAGTTCGAGACTTGCTGCTGACTATCCCCCACCCCCCGCCGGGCGCCACTCCAACGACGGAAGCCGATCATCTGAGGAGGCTCCCAGGGGCCGTGCCCGAACGTCAACTATGCACGAAGTAACCCGCGGCCGGACACCTGCCTCGCAAACTGGTACTAGCGACTCCGCAAGCACGATCCGGCCACCGCCAACGGCCCGTTCAGCAGCTCCAACAGCGTCTGAGATGTCTGCTGAGGAGCATCTCGCCAAGGGCATTGAGTGCCACGAGAATGGCTCACTGCAAGAATCTACATACCACCTCCGATATGCTGCGCGACTGAATGACCCAACTGCTATGCTTTTGTACGCTCTGGCCTGTCGACACGGGTGGGGGATGCGGGCAAATCAGAAAGAAGGTGTTCAGTGGCTGAGGAAAGCTGCTGAATACGCTCAGATCGAGATTGCAGATGACGAGGACCAGGCCAAGGGAGGCAAACATGTTGATGCCATTGAGAGGCGAACTCGGAAAGCCCAATTCGCGCTCAGCATTTACGAGCTCGGCGTCAGCCACATGAATGGGTGGGGTATTGAGCAAGATAAGGCTCTGGCATTGCGTTGCTTCGAGATTGCCGGCAGTAAGTTTCTGTCTCATTAAGTTTCGGTTTGCGCTGGCTAATCATTCTTTAGCTTGGGGTGACGTGGATGCCCTCGCCGAGGCAGGTTTCTGCTACGCTCAGGGGATTGGCTGCAAGAAGAATCTCAAGAAGAGCGCCAAATTCTACCGCATGGCCGAAGCAAAGGGGATGAGCATGGTTGGCAACAGTTGGTATGTAACATTGCCTGGGCAGAATGGCCTTGGTTGGCGACTATAACTAACGCTGCTTGCTGCAGGATTCACAAGCCAAAGTATATGGATGAGGAGAAGGGATCGCCGAAGAAAGATAAGAAGAAAGCACGGAGCAAGTCCCGGACGAGGACAATGCTAGGCCTGAAATCATAGGCCACCAAACCGCCACCAGCCAGCACACACGGGGCTGTAATGATCACGACTCTCATCATCGTCTATCACAGCCATCTGCATCGGAGTTTAGGGCGGAGCACTGGCGTCAACATTGACAAATTTTGTAGCATTGAGCGCGTGGAACAACTATTTCTTGTCCTAAGAAGCTATTAGCGTTCACTTCGGGGACGGGATGCTGGGATTGGCATATTAGGGATATGCTGGGTGGAAAGACTTGTTTTGGATGGCAGACGATTATACTGCCAGGTTCATTTCTCACAATTTATAGAGAAAACACAGATTACTTTTACTTAGTAGATTTCCTTTGTGTGAGTTAATTCTCTTGAAAGATCCGGACTGTTGGACTTCATTATGCCAAATAAGATTGTTCACACCCCAAGCGTCATGGCCTTTACCATGTCGGAGCAAACAGAAGCCTAATGCGTTCAATGTTGTCGTTTGTCATGAGCGAACCATTGCTCTGATTCTAGTGTGCCTGAGTGTTTTGATATTACAATTGTGACTCGACATCCCCCATTCATCCGTAGTGGTCTTAGTTCTTTTCTTTTCACGTGTCCACGTCCATCTTCTCTCCTCCGACCGGCACCTCATGCACGGAGACATACCGGCCGATCTCGTCCTTCTTGATAATCTTTTCGTTGAGTACCGCCGTAGTACCCTTGGGGTAGCGATAGCTCTGGAGCTTGGCGCTCTTCTCGTTGGGGGTGATGTAGTTCCTCTTCAGCGTCGTCTTCTCCTTGGTGATGACGGCCACGTCGACGTTGGAACCAGAGCCGAGATCGTTCCAGATACCGGCCAGAATGGCGTCGCTGGCCAGCTTGATGGCCTCCTCCTCATTGAGGTCGGCCTTCCACTGGGACTCGAAGACGCTCATGGCAGCGAGGGAGCCGGAGCCCATGGTGACGTAGGGCAGCTTGTCGGTGCTGCCGTGGGCGTGGACGGTGAAGAGGTGGGTGCCGGTGGGGTCGCAGCCGGCGACGACGAGGTAGGCACCGATGTGGCCCTGGTGGCGGAAGAGGTGCTGCTTGAGCATGGTCATGCAGGTGACGACGCGGGGCTTGCGGCCCGTCGAGAGGGAGTGTAGCTCGAGCTGCGACGAGATGAGGGCCGTGGTGAACTCGGTGTCGGCGGCGGTGCCCGCACCCGCGCACCAGATCTGGGGGGCGATGTAGTGAAGCTTCTCGCAGTTCTTGTCGGCAACGATGGGGCCGGACGTGGCTCTTGTGTCGGCGGCGATCTGGATGGAGGGACAGGGCCCGTTAGCTGCGGTTTGGGGGGGGAGGGGGGCGGTATGGGTATGGAGTGGTACGCACCACGACACCGCCATCATATATACACCCGACAATCGTAGTTCCGGTGCTTGTGGCCTTGGGCAAAGGCATGCCCTTGGCATGAAGCGCCAGGTTGCGGTTGTAGTTGGAGAAGTCGAAGCCAGGCATGATGGGCGACCGGCTGGATGCCTCTCAGGTATGGCAACTGTACTGTTTATTTCTAGTCCCTTTCTATCAGGTATCGTAGCCTCCTTGGTCGTCGTGGTCGTGGTCGTCGAGTTGAGTTACAGATGTGAGAGTTCAGAGTCCGTTGAAGGTGGGCTGTCGCATGCCAGGGATCGATACCGGAGTTGAAGGCAGGGCCAAGATGACGAGGCGGAGGCTGCCTTCAGCAGCAGTGCACGGCGTTGAGCTCCCCTGCCGTGGTGTGCTGTCATTGGCTGCTGCCTTGGCGTTGTGGGCGCAAGCTGCCCCACGTGATGTGGCGTCGATGGAAGCTCCAGCCTCCAAACACTCCAAAAAGTTCAGGTGCAAGGCTGTCTGAAGAATGTGCGACGATCCAGGTGCAGGCGAATTTCTGCCTCCCGTTCCTTGACCACCAAATCTTTCCTTTTTCTATTACTCGTATCACCCCTCGGACACGGCATCCTGTGCAAGAGCAGGTACATCCGTGTTTGTGTTGCATGGAAGTCTAGTTGGCTTCCCAGGGAACCCTGAGCCTTGGGAACCAAGCGTTTTGCAATCGATCGCGACGACCGCCGCCCACGACCTCGCGCGACCCAGATAACGTTCGAATCCCCGGCGGACCAGAATTGAAGCTAGGGGTGTCAGACTGCTGAAGACATGGCTTTCGGGTTCGGCAAGACGAGTGGCGCCTTGGGCGGAAGCGCAAGCGGCGGCGCTGTGAACACTGGGCCTGATCTGGATACGATCCAGACCGAGGTGTGCATCTTCAGTCATACACATATTCACGCGAATTTTGATTTTGCTGACTTGGACCCTACAGGAACTTGGATTTCTCTCCATCGCCGGCGACGCCAAAGTTCGCCTTACCACCTCCTGGGACCCTCTACCCGCGCCGACGTCGTCGCTTCTTGATATCGCCTCACAAAAGGGCCTTGTGGCCGCCGCCGGCCCCGATCAGATTATAATTGCCACGTCCGAGTCCATTCGAAAGGGCTTCGAGGGCGAGAAAGATGGCGACTCCGAAATCCGAAGATTTGAACCTCAGCTCAAGCTCCCCATGCCGATGAGGGTATCGCAACTAGCTTTCACGGCAGACGAGAACTATCTCATCTTGTCGGCAGAATCAGGGGGCGGGCTCGCCGTATATGAGGTTCAAAGCCTGTTGTCAGGGTCGACGAGCTCGGCCTTCGAGCTAAACACTAACGGAGAGTCTTTGCGTGTGCTGGCGCCCAACCCAACCTCAGAGAAGGCAGAGCTATGCGCTATTGTGACGGCCAATGGCAATCTGCACATGGCGAATTTGAAGGAGAGGAAGATTAGCGATCCTCTCAAGAAACAAGTTAGCTGCGTTGGCTGGAGCTCCAAGGGCAAACAGCTTTGCGCCGGGTTGGCAGATGGCACCATCCACCAAATGACCCCCGAAGGAGAGCCCAAGGCGACGATACCGAAACCTCCCACCTTAGGAAGCCACCATGGTATGGTTCTTCCACCCCGGTTACTCCCATGCAATGCTGACAACGTGTAGTTTCATCTGTTGTTTGGCTGGAAAACAACTTGTGGCTGGCCATTCACACAGCTTCGAATGAATCACCGCCGTCCTGTGTCTATTACATTATTACTCGACAACTCCCTTCATCTTTTACTTTCCAAAAGATTGCTGATCCTGTCGAGCCGTTTGTCCCGGATAAGATCCCACACCATTCGCTGCTGAGAATAAGAGATTACCCGCCTGACTTGCAGGATCTCCTCCTCGTGTCCTCTTCAGCTTCCACTGAGGTGGGACTTTTAAGCAGGTCGAAGAAGCCTTTGGCAAGCGACAAACCGGCCGACAGCATTACCGGCGTTTTCACAACCACTGAACTACTCGACGATACTAGAAGGCCAACCCTGCCAATGACAGACTCGATGGAGGACTCGACACCAGTGGGATTCGCACTCGACTTATCCAGCAAAGACAAGGTCTATAGGCCAATTCCCTCGGATGAAGAGTTGAAGGAATCACCTACCCCTCTCCCAGGCCTTTGGGTACTTACCCACGAGGGCCTCCTCTGTGCCTGGTGGCTCGTATATAGTGAGGCGGTCAAACAAGGGACAGCATATCCTGGATTGGCTGTCGCTGACGCGTCTTCTGCCACTGTAAAACCATCCGCTCCTGCAGTATCGGCATCGCCATTTGGGGCCACTGGGGATTCTGCGTTTGGTTCAACTACGCCTGCCGCCCCTGCCGCCCCTGCCGCCCCAGCGTTTGGCTCGTCGACTCAATTAGGTGCGAAATCGTCGCCTTGGGGAGCACCAAGCTCTACAGGAAACAAGGTCCAGACAGGCGGGTCTACTTTCGGCCAGAGCTCCTTTGGCAGCTCTGCTTCCCCTTCAACGCCATCTTTTGGAAAGCCCAGCACCTTCGGCCAAGCTTCGCAAGTTGGCATGAGGACGTCCCCCTGGGCGTCGGCTGGAGGTTCCGCCCCTGCATTCGGGCAATCTGGCTTTGCAAGTTTTGCCAATAAGGGGCCGAGTAGCCCATCTGGTGCTGGCGCCCAGAACTCGAACCAACCGGCTACTGCACCATCGTCTGGCGGCTCTGGCGGGTTTGCCGGGTTTGCTAGCCAGGGTGGCTTCGCTTCTGTTGCAACCAATAGTGGACCTAGTGTTTTTGGTGGCGAGAGCAAGAGCACGACGAGTCCTTTTGCGTCTTCGGCGACTAAAGACGGATCTAGCGTCTTTGGCAGCGGGAGCAAGCCGGCTTCTAATCCCTTTGCTTCAGCTGGAAACAATGATGGTTCGAGTGTCTTTGGCGGTGGAAGCAAACCTGCTCCCAACCCATTTGCCTCAGCTAGCGCTACCACTGGTAGCTCCGTCTTTGGTGGCTCCGGGAGTCTGGATAAGAAACCCGCCAGCGTGTTTGGAGCCAAGACCGAGAACGAGAAGTCTTCTGGGACCGGCGTATTTGGATCCCAGCCTTTCAAGCTAGAGAGCTCTTTCAAGCCTGACCCGTCGGCCAAGGATGAGGATAAGAAGCCCCCTTCGGGATCTGGAGGTTCCATGTTTGGCAACGCGTTTGGCTCTGCTCTGGATGCCGCCAGCGAAAAGGCTCCAGCATCACCTCTTCCTTCCAAGGACGAAGATATGGATGCAGAAGACTCAGCCGAACAGACGCCACAAGCGAAACCACAACAATCAGTGTTTGGATCTGTGACCAGTCCAGAATCAACGACCCCGACGACAACGCCTGGTCCACTCAGGTTTGGAAATACTACCACTCCCGCTACTGGTAGCTCAATATTCGGCCAGCCTACCCCGGCTGCTAGTTCAGGAGGCAGTCTATTTGCTTCCAAACCGAATTCAAAGCCATCTGGGTTTAGCTTTTTTAATCAGGCCAAGGAGACATCCAAGCCTGACGAGCTCGAAGCCCCTCTTCCCCCAGACACGACGAGCAGATTGGTGTATCCGCTAGGAGACTCTTCTTCGTCATCGGCGACCTCGAATGCGCCTCAACCTGCATATGGTGCTACAACAGCAACTTTCAAGGCAGACGACGCCCCTCTTCCGCCGGATCCTACCTCGACCACGCCGAAGCCAAGCAAGACAATCAAGGAAGAATCCCCTGAATCAACAACAGGAGTCGAGGCGCCACTCCCCCCTGATTTCGTTCATGTGTCCAAGCCGGCAGAGGCGGCTAAAGCTGCGACCGACGCACCCTTACCACCCGATTTTACCAAGTCAGCGAAGCCGGCTCCTCGAGAATCAACAGAATCCAAGGCTGATGAAGCTCCACTGCCGCCGGACTTCGTCCCCGCCAAGCCGCTTTCTAAGGAACCATCATCTGTGCCTTCTGTTCCTGAATCTGAAGAAGAGGAAAGTGAGCTTGAGGACGATGCCTCAGAGGGAAGTGGCGTAGATGTCGCAAAGGACCTCAGCCCGGAAACGAGTGGTATGATCGTAACTCCCGGCTTTACGCCTGAAAGCTCGTTCGGCGGCATTGCCAGCACTACGCCAGCCACCGCGCAGGCTGGCCAAGATCGTCCACGCCCCCTGTTTGGCGAACTCAGCCGGAACGCTCCCCTTTTCGCGCGCCCCACTGGCAAGAGCCCCCGATCACCAAGCCCCATACGGGGTGCAATCCCCAATCGAGTTTTGAGATCCGAGGCGACGCGGTCGGTTAGTGCCCCTGGAATGGCGTCCCATATTCTTGGACCACAGCAACCACAATCTCAACTGGGCAATTCCATCATTAGCCGGGAGAAGCTCTCGCAAGCTGAAGATTCGTTTGTCTCGCAGCATAGGAAGCTGAAGGAGCGCCAAGAGAGGGAGGAGACCCAGCCGCTTGTTGACGAAGAAGACGACCAACTTCAAGGGATTCTTTCCTCTGAAGTGGAGCCTACTTTGGAACTGGATGAGTTCATAGCCCACCCCAACCCAGTTCCGCCGGCCAAGGAGAGCATTCCGTCGCAGGTAGAAGCTGTGTACCGCGATATCAACTCGATGATTGATACTATTGGTCTGAATGCCCGCTCCGTCAAGGCATTTGTCAAGGGTCACACTGAAATGCGCAATGAAGAAGGTCGATCAAAGGATGATCTGGAAGATCCAGATAGCTGGGTGCTGTGCGAAATTGACGAGCTAGGATACGTCCTTGAACACGAAGTCCACGCCGATCTCGAGGAGGGGCGAGTTAGCGACCTTGAGGGCAAACTTGAGGCATGCCAGGAACTCTCCCGCGACATGCAACGTCTTCGGGCCAAACAGGAAGACCTGAAGAAGATTATTTCAACGAGGACGGATCCGGCGCAAGCGGAGATGACGCAGTCCTTGCCTCTGTCTGCCGAACAAGCTGCGCAGCAGAACGAACTGCGGCGGGAATTCGCCAACTTTTCAAGACTTTTGGCCGAAGCTGAGGAAGCTCTGACACTGTTGAAGACGAGAATTGTATCAGTGTCAGGAGCATCCGGGAGAGGGGGCACAAACGTACCCACGGTGGAGGCAGTTATGCGCACCATCACCAAGATGACGACCATGGTGGAGAAGCGAAGCGGAGATATCGATGTGCTGGAGAACCAGATGCGCAAACTGCGAGTGGGGTCACCAAGCCGCGAGGGCTCCCCCATGGTTACGCCTCAGGCGAAGAGGAGTGTCATGTTCTCACCCGAATCTACCCCATCGCGATTCCGGCATAGCTTTGCCGCCAGTATCGGATCTCTAGGGAGCCCGGCTCGGGCGACTCCACCAAGGAGGAAGGTCAGCGGCTTCAGCAAGGAGGAGAAGAGTGAGCTCATGGACAAGCGGGCCAGAAGACAGGCCGTTTTGGGAAAGCTCAAGGATAATGTGGAGAAGAGAGGCGTTCATGTTTGGAATATGGAGGACATTGAGTGATGATGGGCAGCACGGGAGGCGGGCGTCGAGGCCAGAGGAATCGGCAGCAATCAATACGGGACGGATGGGACTATTGCTATTGAACGTAGTGTAGATACTAGATAGTTAACTGGACCTTTTACAAGGTGAAGAGCGTTTCTTGATGTGATACCCAAGTAATACGGATACTATAGATACTATTCATAGTCTAAACTAATACTAGTGGCTGGCTAGGTGCACTTGGACCAGTGGGTCGTCAGCGAGCCACCTCCACACCGAAGGCAACGGCTCACCTGGAAAGTTTGGAGGGGCATCAAAAAATTTCCCGTCGCAACTCCCAAGTCACAACCTTGCACAACTTACAAGGAGCAGACATCGCCATGGCTCCCCCACAACAGGCCAATTGGAGGCAACCTCCGAACACGGAAGAGCTCAATAAACGAAACGTAGGTGATCAAACGCCATTTGGCAGAGTCGTCCCACGCTGACATGGACTGGATCCACAGACTGTCCGCATCGGCAAGGAGGTTGTCTTTGACACGACGTCGGTTGACTTCCCAGGTCACGTTCCCGGCGAGGACCAGGTCTTTTCCATCGATCGCCTTCGGGATGAATTTCACGTCGAGTTCCACCAGAACGACCCTTTCCACGCCTCCTTCTCCCTCATCGGCATCGACGCCTCTCTCGCCAACGCCTTCCGCCGCATCCTGCTAGCCGAGATTCCCACCCTCGCCATTGAGAATGTCTACATCGAGAACAACACGTCGGTCATCCAGGACGAGGTCCTCGCCCACCGCCTGGGCCTCATCCCCTTCAAGGGTGGCCGTGAGGGCCTGCACGACTACCTCAAGTGGTATAAGAAGCCCGACGACGGCAAGGACCCCTACGCCAACTGCTTCGACTGGAACACGGTCCGCCTCTCGCTCAACATCACCTGCACCGTCAATAGGGACGCTCCGCCCAACGAGAACGACCCCCACAAGGCCTACCACAACGCCCACGTCTACGCGCGCGACATAGTCTTTGAGCCCATCGGCGACCAGGTCAAGTACTTTAGCGGTGACGACGCCATCGCCCCCGTCAACCCGGACATCCTCATCGCCAAGCTGCGCCCCAACCAGACCATCAACCTGGCCATGCACATGCACAAGGGCATCGGCGCCGACCACGCCAAGTTCTCGCCCGTCGCCACCGCCTCGTACCGCCTCATGCCGACCATTGACATCACGCGGCCCATCCTGGGTGCCGACGCCGAGAAGTTCGCCAACTGCTTCCCCGAGGGCGTCATCGGCCTGGAGAAGGTCTCCAAGAAGGAGGCCGCGCAGCAGGGCAGCGGGTACGAGGGCCACGCCGGCGAGCTCAAGGCCGTGGTGCGCGACCCCAAGCGCGACACGGTCAGCAGGGAGTGCCTGCGCCACGCCGAGTTCGAGGGCAAGGTCAAGCTGGGCCGGCGGCGCGACCACTTCATCTTCTCCATCGAGAGCACGGGCCAGTGGGACAGCGACGAGCTCTTCCTCGAGTCGGTCAAGCACCTGAAGCTCAAGTGCAAGAAGCTGGAGCAGCAGGTGATTGACATGGCCCGGTGATGAGCTGGAAGGGGCGGCGAGAGAGGGCTGAGAGGGCTGTGCGGTCTTGCGGGAGTTTGTATAACTATTACGGTAACTTTGCTGGATGTGGTTCACTTTCGCTCTGTATTGCGGCTTTTGTGCTTTGCGGGTAGATAAAACGGGAAATGATACCATGAACGACTTCTAAACCTGAATCGCCCGAAACTGGCCCGGTGAACACATGTCATGTCTGTTTTGTCTGTCTGGGTTTTTTGTTTTCCCATGCATGTGTATGTCAACAAAGAAATTCACGAGCCAACGCCGTCATGTGCCCCCAAACGCCTCTTGATGCGCTTCCCTTAAAAAAAAGCCTTACCCCCCCCCCCAAACGTGGGTCTCGTCGGGTACACCACCTACTGCGCCCTCGATCTGAACTTGAGGTAAAAGTTGAATTCGGTGGGGAACGCAGGATCCGTGACGACGACGTGCTGGCCGTCCTCGAGGCCGAGCTCCAGCAGCGTCTTGGACAGGTTGGGGCTGGTCGCCTTGTGCAGCGCGAGGGGCATGCGCATGTACAGAGACTTGCCCTCGGCGCGGATTGAAGGCTGCTTGAGCTGGGCTTCCGGGCGGACGGCGAGCGAGTCGAGGACGTCCTGCAGGGTGGCGCTAGGGTCGACGTCGAGGGGGCGGGACTCATCGCTGCACACGGGGCAGTCGGGCTTCTTCTCGTGGTTGAACGTGTAGGTGTAGATGCTGTCGTTGCCCGAGTACATCATGTAGTTGTTCTCGAAGCCCAGGCAGGGGACGGACGAGGTGGCCAGCTTGAAGGCCTCGTTGCAGCAGGCTGCGGCGATGATGGCGTTGGTGGAGGCGATGGCGGGGATGATGTTCTTGATGGTGCCCTGGGTCAGAGAATAGGTTACGCCCGGGATGTTGAACTCGTTGGCCCGGGCGAGAGCCTTGTTGTAGAGCCAGGTGATGTGCTCGGGATCGTCCTTGTCGAGCTTGGGGAACGGCTTCTCCTGGTCCCAGGCGATGACGTGAGCCCACTCGATGCAGTGCTCGGGCTGGCGTGGGATGGAGGCGAGAGTGCAGAGGGGTACTTCGGCGCGGGGGGCGTGCATGTCGAGCTGGCACTCGATACACGAGGTGATGGAGGGAATGATGACACGGGCCTGGCCCTTGAAGCCCTCTGTGCCGCCATCAACGAGCGGCTTGATGCTATCGGCGTCTCCCTCCTCGGCCAGGGTCACCAGAGTGGCATTGATCCATCTTCGGGCCTCGATGCTATCCAGTCCACATATGACTATCTGGAACTGGCGGTAGAAGTCGAGGTCAAAGTCCTGTATGCGGCAGTTGTGTGGCGTTATAGAGACTCCCCTGGCGCGGTTCTCGACGAACTTGGCCGCGACCTCGGCCTTGTACTTGCCGACGTCTGACTTGCGGAAGAGGAACTGTCTGTTGAGGTTCGAAATATCGATGGTATCTAGGGGAGAAGCGAGAGGTGAGTGAAGTGTCCTGTCCATGTTGACGGATCATGCGCACCCATATCGATGACGTGGATATCCTTGAATCGGGACATGGCAAGGTTCTTGAGGATCTCGCATCCTAAACCGCCGGCGCCACTTTGCAGGATCGTTAGAGTCGCGTGCGATGGGATACCAGGATGAGGGAGACCAACATGACACTGCCCTGTTGGTTAGCTCGGTTTCCAGAACTGCAGGGCGCGGGGTGAGACCTACAGGATCTTGCATTCGTCTATCCTCCTCAGAGCCTCCTCAGCCTGGGAGTCTGGATCGGTAAAGGGGCCTGGGGTGCGGCGGATGTGGTCGAGATACTTCCTGCGACAGCGGTCAGACGGTCGACTTGGGCGCGTTGGAGGGGGCGTTTGGAGGGCGCTGACCACTTGGCAGTCTCGTCAACGGCGTCGGCGACGGCCGGGGCCTGTGTAGCGACACTCATTCTGGTTGGAGGTGAGGAGGGCCCAAGACTGAGTACATGGGCATTTGGCTGTCCAGGTGCAAACGAAAGGAGGAGAAGCTGCGTGGTTGTGGCGGTTGGTTGTTCATCTCGGTGAGCTCGGTAGGTGCTAGTTAATGCTACCCCCAAGCTTCGGTGAAGGTGGGGTAGCACCAGGTACTAACTTAGGTAGCTTCAGCGTCCACAAAGGCAAACAACTTCCAACCTACAACCTCGAGCTCGGTGAACGGCTCACCTTGACCATCTTCACACCCAGCCTAAGAACCATGTGCAGGCCATGATACCCAGCCAGATGGCGCCAGCGCAACCATGGACGACCTCCTCACGCCCGTTACCACCACCTACCTGAGGTCTAACAAGGACGACGAGCCTCTTCTGGCAGAGGTGAAACCGACCAAACTTGTCGAGCTGCCATCTAGGCCTAGCAAGATTTCATCTGCCGACGAGGCCCTAGACGCACTCAGGAGCCAACCCGACTATGACACCCTCATCACTGTTCTGCGCTTCCTCGCACGTAATCGCCAAGATGCTGGCGCCTTTAGTCTTCACGTCCCCAGCCCCAAAAGCGCTGCCCTTGTCCAGACACTCGTCACCGAGATTGCCCCCAACTATTGGGAACTTTTGCGCGAGGGCTCGGAAGATTTGAAACATGGCGCAGACAGGCATGATTTGGACCTACTTATCCGTTGTCTGCGCAGTGTAACTGGTATTAATGCCCTCGTATCCCACCTCAAGGCTCTGATACAAGAGGCCAAGTACTCAAGCAAGGAATCGAAGAGGCCGGATATCTCACTCCATATATCCATATTTCTCGACATCCTAGCAGAAATACTAAAGGGAGAGAAGGCCGTCCAGCAAATATGGACAGCCTCGACCTCCGGGCTGGGTACGCCGGCGCTCAAGAAGGTCCAGTCACAGGTTCTTCTGTCCATATTGACTGGTGGAAAACTCGTCTCGGTTACGGGAGAGGCGGCCGATATCCTCGGCCGGGACAAAGTGCGACAGGAAACTCAGTGGGTGACCGATGGCCTTGAAGTCAGCAAATGGCTCGGGCGAAATATAGCTTCCTGGGCCAAGGCTGGGCCGGAGGATGCGGAGCTTCAGTTTTGCTCCGACCTGTTCCAGAGAGCAATGTCACTGGGGTACTCAGGTAAGATCCATCGTCTCCCAAGTCCTTTTTTATTTCTGGCTGACCATTGCTAGACCATTTGATTAGACTGGTCATTGATCTGCTGGTGCTCTCCCGAGCAGGCGATCCAGACCGGTTTGCCCAGGTCTGCCTCCATTCCTCGAGCCAAGGAAGAAGGGTTCTGCAAACTATGCTGGATCACTTGTCTGAGAAGTTCCTAAACCGCCTAAACATGGAAGATGCGACCGCCAATCCCATCATATCGGCGGTTGCTGGCGCCATCCACTCTGCGACGGCTGGTGACGAGTCGCGAATTAATGAGCTCATCAGGTGGTGTACTTCCGCTTCAGGGGCAGGGCTTGGTCACGGAACCGGCATTCGACGAGCAGTCCTGGCTGTTATAGCCAAAGACAAAGAGGCCATCACTACCGTATTGGAGAAGAGCATATCCCAGTTTGGTGATGAGTTGTATATTCGGCACGCTGCCATCTTGCAGCAGAACGGTATGTCTAACCAGAATTGTGTTGTGCCGGCTCCAGTTGCTCACGACAAGACGCAGTGCATGCCGAAATTCTGCTACTCAGCGCTGGATACGTGGGCCGACTGTCCCCCATCAAGCTAAACATGCAGCTGCGCTCTGGGCCGTATCTCAGCACAATTTCAAACCGCATCGCGGCAACCCAAGTCAGGGCTCGCTTCCTCGGTATGGTTGTCGGCGAGTCGCTCTCCGCTCTAGTGGACGGCAAGGACAAGAAGCTCGACTTTCACATGGAAGAGATGGATACGGATGAGGCCAATAGGTTAAAAGGGCTAACACAGATCCGGGATGAGGTCGGCTCTGTCGATAGCCTCTTGTCTGAAGATTCGAGCACCATTCCCCAGCGCCGAGCGGTTCCAGCACCGAAGCAACCGGCCAAGAAGAAGCCGAAGCCATCTCCTGAAACCGTTTCGTCTACGAAGCCGAGAGCCATTATTGAAGAAATTGGAGACTCGGACGATGAAAACGAGGAGGATCTGGCCCCCTACGTAAAGGACTCGGATCCTGAGGATTCAGACGAGGACCCCACCCTGGTCCAGCGCAACAAGATCAAGCCTCCAGTCTACATACGCGACTTGATAGCCTTCTTCCGCGACTCAGAGTCGTATGAAAAGCAAAAGCTAGCTCTGCAGACAGCCCCACTCCTCATCCGCCGCAAAGCCAACTATGGCACAGAGGTCAGCTTCCACGCCGACGAGCTGGCTGGGCTGCTCGTGGGCGTCCAGGACAAGTTCGAAATGGAAAACTTTGACGACCTAAAACTCCAGGGCATGATTGCCCTCGTGGTTGCCCAACCCAAAACCATGGCCCCTTGGTTTGCGCGCACCTTCTTCGAAGGCGACTATTCCCTGCCGCAGAGGACCTCTGTGCTTGTCACACTAGGCCTATCCGCCAGGGAGCTTGCTGGGTTTGAAAAGTCGGAGTACCAGTCGGACGCCGACTTTGCCTCCAAAAGACTGCCGGAGAAGATGGAGAAGCTCTACGTCGACTCGCAAGCCCAAACTGAGCGTCTACCGGCATCTCAACTCAAGGCACTCCCTTCGACAGCGCTCGACTCAATAACCAAGTCACTCACATCCATCTTCCTGGAGCCCCTAGCTGCAGAAGCCGCCGACGCAGCTACAGGCCCAGATACCCTCAAGCTGCAGAGCTTCACCGCCCGCTACAAGTCCAAGTCAGCGAAGAAACCGCGTGTGCGCCCCATCGCCAACACAACCGCCTCCCTTCTCGCCACATCCTTCTTCTTGCCCCTAACTGCCTACTTCCAAGTCGCCCTTCGCTCCCCCAGACCCGTGGTCCTCAACCCGGCGCTTCTGGGCATATATCTCCAGACCCTGGGCGTCATTATCCACGCGGCCGGCCCGTCGACACTGTCCCTTCCACAGCTGACGTCTGAGCTCTGGGATCTCCTCCTCGGCGTCAGGCAGCACGTGGTGGGCGACCTCGGCGCCATGAAGGGATGGCTCGTGGCCATGGCGGCGCTGCTGGCGGTCAACGAGGGTGACATGCGGCGGCTGTGCGAGGTGCAGGGCAGGGAGGTGGTGGAAACGCGCGAGTGGGTGAGCGGCGTGTTTGAGAGGACGAGGGGCGAGGATGGGGGCGAGGAGAATGAGGTCAAGATGTTGGCTGCCGGGGTGTTGATTAGGATCGGGGAAGCGATTGAGAGGTACCAAGCATTATTGATGGGAGACATGATTGGGTTCTAGAGGCAATAGTTACTAGGATTAACTGCAAGACAGCGGCCCTTGACACTTCACATGGTACTGAAACGCATCCTGGAACGTATTGTGCTTTCTAGTTTTCTATATATGCTATAAATGCTTTCGCCTACTCATAAGATGGTAGTACCACTTTAGAATAATCCGACTTAAAAGGTTTAACCCAACGCCGAGTAACTCCCCCCGAGGCCTCGTAATCGGTCGTATTAAATATATTTACACCCTCCTTTATTCGCAAATGATCCAAGCCCCACAGTTAGAGCGTTTCATCAACGTGCTCCATCCTCGTCGTCCCCCTGGGCTCAAGAGTGGCCAGATAGGTATTCACATGGCTGAGGTGGTCCCCTAGGCACATTGCCATGCGGCGCAGCTCTTCCTTGACCTCCTGGCTCGACGCCTGGCCCTGCATTACCTGTGGCGAGGGGGCAACGGGGATGAGCGGGAGGGACGCGCCCTGGGGCTGGACGGGCTGGTCCAGCTGCTTCTGCAGGTTCTGCTGCGGGACGGACGGCGGGAAGTAGGTCAGGTCCTGGGGACCGGTGGCCTGGGGCGTGGGGTCGTCCATATCCTCGGGGTCCATGTCGGCGAATTCGCTGAGAGAGTAGGGGCGAGGAGGCTCCTGGGGCAAGGGCAGGGGTAGGGGCTGAGGTTGAGGTTGGGGTTGGGGTTGATGGTCTCTTGGCGGCGCATATTCATGGGGCTTGTCACCGTTTAGTGACAGGGCGGCCACTGCTGTGGAGAATTCGGATTCGTCGGATACGAATATCGACGGCTCGCGATAGGCCGCGGGCATGGCATAGAAGGAGGCATGCTTCTCGAGCTCAAACGGATTGGCGCTTCCTATCTCGGAGCCGCTGACAGAGCCTGCTTCCGAATGAGATGTCGACGGTCGAGTGAAATCGCTGGGGGGGTCAGGCAAGCTCATGTCAAGATCAATGAGACTGCTCATGGAAGCCCGAATATCCATGTCAGGGGGGTCGGTTGGGGCGAGGTCGTTGAAGGATGACGATGGGGGGATGGGCTCTGTTGGTCGGTGAAGCAACGCAGGTCGACCCATGTTGGGACTTGGGTCGTCAGTTGCTGGAAACCTGAAGGTTGCTAGATTTGGGGGGGCATCCGCGGCAGGGAACTTGAACACGTCCGGGTCAGCCGAGGCAGGTGGCGGCAAGGCGACGGTAGGGAACCTCCAATCCTGGGTGCGCCTGTTTTCTCTCCCATCAGCAGGGTCACTCAGGGGAGCATTGTCATAGTGCTCCGGGGGCCCCCAGTCGTTATAATCCATCGATGTCTGGGAATCGCCCGCTCTCATGGTGTCCATATCGACAAAATTAGACAGATCGCTTCCATGTAGAGACGCATCGAGATCGATAAGAGATTCCCGCACATCTGAGGTTGGGGCCGAGTCATCCCGAAGCGGTAAATCGGAGACGGGAAGTGGGAATGGCCTTCCATAATACGTCCTCGAATTATCCTCGTAGCTGGACATGGTGTTGGGATCGAAGAGCTTTTCCAGCGGCGCCTTGACGGAGGGGAGTTGGGGAGGGGGTCGCCTGCGGCCTTTGTTCTTCTGTGGACGCGCCGTCTCCTCGTATGAGTCTTGGCTGAAATCGACGTTTGAGCCGTAGACATCGTAGACATCCTGCGGGTCGCCGTTGTTGAAGACTTGCTGGTCAAAGGCAGCGGTGGTGCTAAAGTTCCAATCATTGTTGGCCATCTCGGCTGATGAAAAGTCGGCTGGCGCCTGGGCGCCTCCAAGATTGAAGAGAGATCTCCGGTCTCCTCCCTGAGACTCCCAGAGCTTGAATCCTCGAACAAGATGCGAGAGCGATGAGGTCGGGTAGGCATCCTCAGTTTGATAGATGTAACGGTGCCGCTGAATCTGGTCGATGGCTGGGCGCTTCCTCGGATCGTGTTGCAGACAGTAGGCTATGATATCCTTCAGTCCCGCCGAGTACCGGTCGCCCTCCAAGCGCGGGGTGTGCTGCTTTACGTAGTTCCCCAGCTTGGAGAAATCCATGCCAACAGACACATTGGGTGGCAGTCCTGAAGCAATTTCATAGATCATGGAGCCAAAGGCCCATATGTCGACCTCGGTGCCGTACGAGGCCGTAGGATCGAAGAGCTCGGGGGCCATCCAGTGGGGGGTTCCGATAACGGTGGTGCGCTTGTCAAGCTTGGTCTCGATAACACCAGCAACACCAAAATCGCACAGCTGGACGTTGCCGACCTCGGTGACGAGGACGTTGGCGCACTTGATGTCTCGGTGGATGATGCCCTGGCCGTGGACCCAGTAGATGGCCTCGGCCACCTCGCGGAGGATGGGAATGATCCACTTCTCCTGCAAACCACCGGGGGCCGTGGGACGCATGAGGGTGGCAACACTGCCTCCAGCACAGTACTCGGTGACAACCCACATGGACTGGCCCACGGGGAGGGCCTCGATGACATGGTTGATGTTCCGGGCGCCGCTCTCGCTTAGCAGCTTGAGAGCACCGATCTCCTTAAGAAGATCACGGTAGGTGTCAGAGAGCTTGGGTTCCACGGTGTCGCTCTGATCAATGTCAATAATCTTTATGGCGACAAGCTGCTTGCTCTTGAGGGCGGTGGCCTTGTAGACGCGGCCAAAGCTGCCCTTGCCGATGAGCTCCGAGAGCTGATACTCGGGGACCTCTTTGCCAGACTTGTTGCACTCCTCGACGATGCGCTTCTGCATCTTGGTGGCATCTTCGAGAGCCTTCTTTTTGGTGGCCGACACTTCCGGCCACCTCACCTGGAGCGAAGCCATGGTGCCGTCTTGTGACCTTGTGGTCGCTTACCAGGTAGAGGGGCAGTGAGTGAGAGTTTTCGAGAATTTCGTGGCGCGGGCACAGGGCCTCGCTCTCACATTATGAGACTCAACGCTGCCTCGCCGTGATGGGCATGGCCCGCTGTGTACTTCCGGTTCGACGTGAAGCCCCAAATGCGTAGCGACGCACTTCTTAGTCACGGCGTTGAAGTTGATGGAAGTCCAAGAGCAACCCCACAAAAAGACGTTTACAGGATAACTGCAACGGCAGTTTAGCCGAAGTATACCCGTGGATCTGGTAAAAGCCCAACCGCCTTGGAAACACCCAAACATGCCCAAACAACTCTGGGCAGTGATCATGGCTGGGCGTCCTGGACAGAGCAGTTCGCCAAGAGAGACTTTGTGAGTTATGTGATGAATCCACCGGCGGAAGAACACCCTTCAATTCAATGTGCTCAACATCCTGCGCCGTCGCCGTCATGAGTGAGCATTCACAGTCGGGCTCCCGCAAGGCTATCGCAGGCGCCCACAGCTGAAACCTGGACTGCGCCACCTCTCTAGTCCAGATAAGGCGTTTTGGAGGGACAGGACAATTCATCTTTTGAACTTGTTCCTCTCCTCTCCTCTTTCGAACAAGTTCGAGTTTTCAAATCAGAAATCATTCCTGATGACTTGATTAAGTGGATGGCGGAACTCGTCCTAGGCTCCCTGGGTATTATACCTCTTCTGGGGCTTGCCATCAAATCCTACCAGCAACTGGATGCAAAGATCACCCTATTTCGGCACTATGGCGAAGAGATGCTTGGGCTGCACCAGAAGCTCAGGGTGCAGCGCCGCATGTTCAACCATGAGTGTGAGCTGATGTTGCGCTGTTGCCAGGATGATTGCGAATTCAAACCACAGCGAATGGGAAGACCTAGCGTTGGACAACGGCTTGCGAAAGCTATTGAATGGAAATTACTACGACTACATCGAGTTGGTCCGTGATATTGTCCAAACAATCAAACAGTTGGAGAGTGAGCTTCACTTGTTCCCTGAAACGCATCAATGAGGGCGTCAGAGTATCCTTCAGCAAGACCAACTACAAGGCCAGCTTGAACAGCCTAACAGCGACTTGAAATGCCTGCGAGAGCAGATCTTCCTGCTCCAGGCACCAGCCAAAGGCGGCCGTTTGGCAAAAGGTCCAGTGGTAAATGGCAGCGAGTGGATGGAAATTCGACGAGCATCACAAACTCTGCACAAGGCTCTGATGGCCGCCTGTTGGAGTCACTAAACAGGGCACGCCCAACACTTCATCAAGGAGCGCGAGGAAGCCAAGAGAGCCAGTCGAAACGTTCAAATGCTGACGGGCATGATTTGCGACAACTTTGGTCGGAAATGCGATCCTGCTCGTCAACTGCAGCCCCGAGCCAGATACCAGCGTGCACAAAACACCACCAGCACACGAGGGCTGGGATCACTGTCATCTCGAGGCCCGAAATATGAGCGTCTTCAGCGGAGAATGATGGGCGTGACCCTCGGAGATGGTCCCTCACACTGCACAGCAAGGCCTTCCGAAGCACATTGTCCAGCAATGGGCCCTGCCGATGCACCGAGGCCATAAGATTTACGGCGCTCAATTTGCGCGAGGGCCACAGTATCAGATGGGCTCTGCGCTTGGGTGAAAGAAAGGGCTCTCAACTCAAGCACAGTATTAATAAGAAAGCTGAGACACGAGACAAATGCCTACCTAGGCTTGGGTTGGCCGCTCTTTCTGAAACAACTGACAAAGCTGGAGGAAGTTTCCAAAGACCACCATCCGCACCCGCACCTTCCTTCCATTTGTCATGCAGAAGCCACATCAGGTAGAGCTGGTCTCCTTGCTCAGCACTAGAGGTAGCAGGTGCTAGCAATCCGGCAGTCATACGTCAGAAGACGATCCTCCCAAAGACCAGCAGGGAGCGACTTGGCGAGATCTGCAGTTGTCGAGTTGTACTACTCGTAGTGCTAAGTATCTAACAGCACCGGAAAACCCAACAGGCTGCTAGTTTGGTATGATCGTATACCGAGTCGATCTGGGCAAATGTATGCGTGATTACACTCACACTCAATACGAACAGCCTACTCCGTACAGCCCGCAGAATCAGCAAATACAGTTCATCTAGAGTATTAAAATAAGCTGGCACGGAGCACTGTAGTGGTAGGATGAGACAGGGAGTCAAGACACGAATGTGAGCTACAACGTACTACATATCGTTCTACGTGCGAGTACACACGAGTATACAGGTCCTACAAAGTATTTAGCAGTGCCGAGCTGGGGCCTATAAACGAAGCAAGTACCTCCAGGCGGCCCATCCACCCACCACCACCAGCCTCCAGCTCACTAATGCACCTCGACGGCTGCAGGTGGCTGCTGCAGCATCACAACACTGAAAAGACTCCTTGGGCTGTGTTTCACTTTCAGTCTGTTCTCACGGGCCATCAAACAGCAAACAACATCCTTCCTGATTCCTCACTCGCCAACTCGGCCTCCTCGGCCTCGGTGGCCTGCCCCCCGCATGGCCTGTGCCGGGCATGCCGCCATCCACCAAATACGTGCGCATAGACAGGAATCCTCAAGCTCCTCTTGGCCTGTCGCCGTGCGAAGAAAGCGAAGAAAGCGACCAGACAACTCCTTCGCTCGCCAGTGTCACTGCGACCTACCTACCTAGGTATTAACTACCCTGAGGCTTACCTGGCCAAGTGAACAATGTTCCAGCTTGGAAGCTGTCGACAATCCGGCGGGACAGGCAAGAATCAACCAGGATAAGGCAGTACGAGAATATAGGTACCGACACTAATACGTCCTGGCCCAGTGAGCACCAACACACCGGTTCCCACAGCGCATGCTTGCGCTGATCGTCTACCATGTACTCCATATCGTACAACCATGCTGGTCATGACCCTTGGGACCTGACGTCCGACCAACCGACCGATTGATACTGGCCAGACCTGAAGCTTGGATCTGCCCAAGGCCTACGAGGACGAGTGTGTATCATCGCGCTCCACATCCCTTTGGCGCACACTCGATCATGTCTCAATAAGCTCATTGTCCATTGTTTGCCGCCCCTGACAGCTGGAATGGGACCTCCCTTGGCATCCTCCTTGACGCCTTTGCCTCCATGTGCTTCCCACCAGACCACATGGATGGCTCTGCAGCCCGGTAGCGACCTCTTGCACCCCCATCAACACTGCACCAGTAATATGTACTGTTCAGCACATGGGTTCGACCATTATCTCCGAAACCCTGTCAGAAGCCATGAGTCGCGGGCCCGGGACTCAGAAGGAGGTTGCCGCGTGGAGACTTGGCCGTTCATCATCCATGGTCTGCCGGGAAACGTTAAATAATATCCCTTCGCTCACCCCACATGCTCATATATGCTCGGTCTCCTCCAAGAGTCCTGCATTTGCCTGTTGCGCCATGCTCTAGGCAGCTGGTCGATCCCGACACAGCAAGCAGGCAATGATCAGGCAATGGGCCTGTCCATTATGGCTTTGGCAGGGCGGTCTGCCCACAGCCTTATGGAAACCCAGGGCATACAATCCCTCACTCCGCTCCCCAAGCATTTTCGCGACGGCATGATGTCTATTACAGTCCTTGCCTGCCTGTCATTTATCCTCACAACTTCCCTCTGGGTCTATCTCAACTACAGGCTCATATCGTGGCGACTCGGGCTTAGTTCAAGGGCAAGAGCGGTTGCCAGCAACATCCCCAACCCTCCTTGCCCTCTCCCCGACCTACACTTCGAAGCAAGCGCCTTTGGACCCCAAGGGCAGAACGTTAAGTTGTCTCTCCACGAACGCAACCTGCGCCAGATTCGCGACGCCAAGAACGAAGAATTGCCGAACCAGTTCCTTGTTCTCATCTACAACCTCTTGTTGGCGGACATGCACCAGTCAGCAGCCTTCCTCCTAAGCGCCAGATGGCTGGGGCTGAACGGCATCTTCGTCAACAGACCCACCTGCTTCATCCAGGGCTACTTTGACTCCAACGGGGACCTGGCATCAAGCTGCTTCTTCACCTTCATTGCGATCCACACCTACCTCGGGGTTGTCAAGGGATATCAGCCTCCTCATAAGATATTGTATCTCTTAATGGGTCTAATATGGCTCTTTGTCTACTCTATGTCGACCATCCCACTCCTTGTTACCCATAACGGGAGAGATGTGGGGGGTTATTTTGTACGCGCTGGTGCTTGGGTGCGTATTCACCATCACTCCTTTCCCCATTCAAGCCTTGAAACTCCTTCTAACTAATGTTTTCCTCAGTGTTGGATCAATCGCGAATATGGGGAATTACGGCTTGCCACACATTATCTATTCATCTTTATCGGACTTGCCACAACTACCAGCGTCTACGTCGCCGTCTTCCTCCACCTCCGCCGGCAGTCGAAGCTGATGAACTCCACTACCAACAACGTACATGCAGGTCGTTCACCCGGCTTTCTCATATACGCCGCCATCTACCTTACCTGCACGCTGCCCTTAGCTGTCGCCCGCGTCGCGTCCATGGCGGGCAGCGACGTGTCGACAGGCTACTACTGTTTTGCCGGCACTATGATTGCTTCCAATGGGCTGTTCGACAGCATCATCTTCGGATCGACAAGACATGCTATTGTGTTTGGTTCGGCAAAGGATGTGAATGCCAACGACACGGGTCTGGAAACTTTCTCGTTTATGCGCACGCCTGTCCGCGCCTTTGGGCACGAGGTCTGGATTCAAGGAGGGTCGGGTAGGGGCCGTGGTGATCCGTCTGTGGGTGGGTGGTGGCCATCCATAACAAGGGGAAACTCGCAAAAGCCCGGGACGTATCGGGCACGGTCACGGAACCCCAGCCAAACGTCGCTGCGAGGTGACGATGACAACGGCATGGCCATTCACTTGGATGTAGTGACAACAATGACCGTCGAGGAAAGAAGGCAGTCTAGTATGCGTCATGGGAATAACTCGGCGAGCGAAGTACCATTCGCTGGGGAGCATGGCGAGCACATTTAATGAAAGCACGAGAGGGGCGGTTGGCTCAAGGTCTGGACTCGTTGAGGGACTCGGGTGGAAACCTGCGTGACGATGCGTGTACGAATACACCGCCTCATTGTTCGAACGCATGTGCTGGCTATCTTCAAAACACCCACTATGTATGTCAAACATAATGTCTTTTAGATAATGCCCTCATTTGGTGTGTGTTCCAGGTTCATTTCAGCTCGTCGTGGATGTTGTAGCAAGTGGCGGGAGAAACCATAGCCTTATTATTGGTAATCTTATCCGTACAGATTACGGATTGTATCGTACGTATTCAGGGGATATTCTCTAGGTGCTGAATATTAGCATACTTCTCGTGTACTATTTGATAGCATAAATAACCTGTCGGATGGTGCCCCAGGGGGTGAATTGGATAGGATCATAGACTTCGATAACCGTTGTACTTGGATAATTCCATCAATGCTGTTACTCTTCACTTTAACAGGTTGCAGCATCATGTGACTTCGCGACATTCAATTCGCCTCAGAGTGGAGCCATTGACGCGGGTCGTGTCGTTGCCTTTGCGCCTTTGCACTCCGTATTCGCCCCTCCGCTTTGCTTCCGACTTCTTGTCCAAGACCAGCCAGGCTTGCACGACAACCGACCCTTTAGATAACCGGCGTTTTTTCCTTTAATATGGGCGGGTGACTTTTATCGATGTAATTTTCCTTTTTTTATTTTACCGCATCGACCGCCCTATCCGTCACCACCACAATGGTTGCGTCAACGAAAACCCGTCGATCCAACACCCCGAAGAAGCAGACTACCCTCAGTGCCAGTAGTTTCACCAGGGGAACCCCAAAACCGACGAAGCCTTCGAGACCCAACGCCAGTATTTTGAGCTTCTTCAAGAAGACGGAGAAGCCGGGGGATTCGCTGTTCATCGGCCCCACTCCCGATGCTGCGATTCCCGATGACGAGGATCTGTACGGAGATGGGGAGGAGGGCCGCTTCAATGAGATACAAAGCCCTGTAAAGAAGAGGAGGGTCAGCTTGGATGGAGAGGTATCTCTCACCGCCGTGCATTCCCAGGAGGATGCCAAACAGGTAGCACCCGCAACAGCCGAACCGGCTAGTTCTACCAAGACCGGTAAATCCCGAGTTCGAGGGCCGTTTGTCATGGATTCCGATAGCGAGGAAGAAGAAAATGATGACGACGATCACAAGGAAGAAGCCGCAAAACCCCAGGGGGATGGGAAAAAGAAGTTAGTGGACGAAGACCAGTGGTCGAGCATGCCTCATAAAGCTCACGAGACGCCCTCGCTAGATTTTGCCAAAGGCTTGGATAATCCCCTACGGCTAAAGCATGAGGACTCTTCATGTGTGCTGGTCGATGAAGCGGGAGAGTTTGGCGAGTTCGGAGACTTGGAAGACGGCGACTTGGATACGTTTGAAGGAGAAGAGATGCGAGAAATGCGATTCATGCGGGAGCAGGCCCGCCTGGAAGCGGAGGAGGCTGAGGTAGCTGAAGGATTCTCGAGCGAAGATTTTGCCCAGGACACCATCGATGACGGTACCGTGAACCAGAGCTGCCCCATATGCCAAGGCAACATTGCTGGCCTATCACCCGACAAAGCAACACGGCATGTCAACTTGTGTTTGGACGGCAGCGCACCACCTCTATGTCTACCTAAGCCAGATGTAAACGCGGAGGTGGGAGAGGGCTTGGCTACTCCGGAACCTGCCTCAGAAGTCGATTCATTCGATTTCAGCAAGCGATTTTCACGAAAGAGTATTCCAAGACCGGCTCAAGTCAACCCCCTCGAAGCTGGACCTTGCAGTACAGGCGCCAAGTCGGCATTTTCCAAGCTCATGTCGAACAAGGCGGAGGACACGGCTTGGGCAACGGCGGCTGCTTCTGAGAAGTCCTCTCGTGGTCGCCCAGCTTACGAGAGGACCTGTCCGTTTTACAAGATCATGCCTGGGTTCTCGATATGCGTTGACGCATTTCGCTACGGCGCCATTGAGGGCTGCAAAGCATATTTCCTCAGTCACTTCCACAGCGATCATTACATTGGCTTGACAGCCCGGTGGAGCCATGGGCCGATATACTGCAGCCAGGTTACGGGCAGCCTAGTGCGGAAACAGCTAGGAACTGCAACCAAATGGGTGATCGAACTGGAGTTTGAGAAGCCGTACGACATCCCCGGCACGGACGGGGCCACTGTCACCATGATTCCCGCTAACCATTGCCCCGGAAGCTCGCTGTTCCTGTTCCAGAAGCCTGTTGGAAAAGGCCCTAATAGCCCTGCCAAACGAATATTGCACTGCGGAGACTTCCGCGCGTGCCCAGCTCACGTCGAGCATCCCTTGTTGAAGCCCCAACTGAGAGAGTCCGTCTCGGGAAAGACCAGGCAGCAGAAGATTGACATCTGCTATCTCGACACCACCTATCTGAACCCTCGATACTCCTTTCCACCGCAGGACGATGTCATCAGCGCGTGCGCCGATTTGTGCGCTTCCATGTCTCCTGATCCGAACTGCAAGGGCGACGTCTGGGAGAGGTCAGCAAAGGGGGACGGAACACCGGGCGTGAGCAAGTACTTCCAGAAGGCTGACGCCAGCGACAATGGTGTTGCGGCCGACTCTGGTAATAAGAACCCCAAACAACGGCTTCTCGTCATCTGCGGCACCTACTCGATCGGCAAGGAACGTATTTGCATCGCCATCGCCAAAGCCTTGAACTCAAAGATCTTTGCATCGCCTGCAAAGATCAAGATTTGCAAGCAACTTGGGATGCCCGAGCTCACGGAGCTTCTCACGTCGAATCCCCTGGAGGCCCAGGTCCATATGCAGATGCTCATGGAAATCCGCGCCGAGACCCTACAGGAGTACCTGAACAGCTACAAACCGCACTTCAGCCGGATTGTCGGCTTCCGACCCAGCGGCTGGAACTTTCGGCCGTCGAACGGCAAGGCTGTTGGGGCCAATACTCCGCCGAGCACGATACCTACGCAGCAGGTCCTGCACGGGAAGGGGTGGAGAACTCGGTTTGGATATAGGGACTTGGTCCCCCAGAGAGGAAGCACCAGCGAGTCCATGTGCTTTGGCGTCCCCTACTCGGAGCACAGCAGTTTCCGCGAGTTGGCCATGTTTGTGATGGGGCTAAGAATCGAGAAAATCGTACCCACGGTCAATGTGGGAAGTGAACAGTCCAGGTCGAGGATGAAGGCATGGACTGATAGGTGGGTGGCTGAACGGCGGAGATGTGGGCTGGTGCAGCCTCTGGTCGAGGGGCGAGACGTCGAGACAGAAGAGAAGGATCTCTGGGATGGGAAACCGGGGCAAGGTGGCGGCGCTTGGTGGTGATTTATATTCCCATGTATACCCCATGCAGGCTTTAGCGTGTTTGTATACATCCCATGTCTACCATGACCTGAATGACTGCATTAATTTAATGCTCTGCGTAGCTGTGTAGGTTCCCCATCTCTGAGGGGAGCATGATGCCGCAGTTCCACCCATCGTGCGCATAAAGAGCCAACGCCGTGCCCAGTACCGACCATCCATTTCCTAACACAACGAATCCCAAGCCCCCTCTCATTTCGCCTTTGCCTGTTGGGCAGCCGCTTCTGCACACAGATGGTCAGCAAATCAAGACCACGGACACACACAAGACACACTATGCCCAGATAATCTCTCCAGAGCACACTACTCACCTCTCCTTGTCGCATCCTCGAGCAGCTGGGTATCTACCGACGCCGCCGGCAGATGGACATAGCGCACCACGGATCCACGGATGAAGACATTCTTGACGGAGCTCTGCGACAAAAGTGGTCAGCTCCCACAGCTCCCCGCCACACAAACACATACATAGGCACGTCAGGCAGAAGAGCAGAGCGAGGGTGGACGTACGAGGTGAGGATACTTTAGCTCATCGACGACGGAAATGTCGTCGAGCTTGATGTTGAGGTACTGGTCGACGCTCTTGAGGGTGCCACGGAGGCGGATGTCGTTCTTGAGCTCGACGGTGACCTCATGGTCGATGAGGGTTTTGAAGAAGCTGCGGGGGCCAGTCAGCCTCAGTCCCGGCAGGGTGGTTTGTGTGGGGGAGCGGCGTATCGTCGACTCTCCGGGGGGGCTGGGATGCTCTCACCTAAAGAAGAGCATGGCTGGATTGGTTCAGATGAGGTCGATGAGGGAGTGAGCGTGATGAGATCGGCGAGAATGGCGGGACGAGGACCCCTCAGGAACCTGGAAAGAATCCCCCAAAGAAACCCAAGCCTGAATTCGTGGACTAACTTGCTGAAGAAAAATTACTAAGTCGTCGTTGCGGGTGGTTTATCTCAAACAGATGTGCGTTCTGACGTTGATGCTTCAAGGTGAGCCACAAGCTCTGGCGCTGAACGTTGGGGACGTGTCACGTGATCACACCGTTGGAAGGGACTTGAACTGGATGGAATGCAATTCCTCAGCACAACAGCTTCCAAGATATAGAGATATACAGCAGTCCCATTTCTAGAGATGATGGATTGGGATTGGATATTATGCTACCACTAGACCACTTATTTGTTGTAGGTACGCATGAACGACGCCCATACACCATGTTGCGGTCCTATGCAGATCACCAAGCAGCATTTAACCAAGTGATATATATATACAGTTCTAACATGTCCTCTAAATTATGCTACGTGGAGGAACGTGCGTTTCTTGGCGCTCCTCTCCACGTTCTCCTCCTCCCAGTTCTCATCCACATAATCCTTGACGCTCTGTTCCTTGATCTGCATCCCCACCACCTTCAGGGCCGCCATGTTGACGCCCATCTCGTCCTTCTGCCTCTTCAGCGCGGCCCTCAGATTCGTCCTGATCCCATCCAGCATCACCTTCATGGTCCGGCTCGCCACAATTTGCTTGTGGTGGGTCTTGAGCATGAAGAACAGGATGCGGCACGTGAGCGGGATGTTCATGGACCGCATGGCAAATATGTTGAGGAACGTGAAGAGCATGGGGACTGACGTGAAGGGGAGAACAAGGAGCGCGTCATGCAGAGCTGAAGCCTTGATGCGTTGAAGCACGCTCATGACATGCTGCTCGGCGCTGATGTTGCCCAGCGCCATGAAGATGGGGTTCCGGGGGGGGTACGGCGCGTGAGGGTTATTCTGCTTGGCGGCCTCGTACTCCTTCATCATGTTGAGGTCCGCAATACCCAGCTCCAGAGCCTCCGTTATACGTTCTCCGGCCATCAAGGTCTCCGTCGTCTGCTTGGTGGCCGCGCCCACCTCGCCATTCTCATCCGCGGCATCCTGGTCCTTCTCTAGCGAACCTGTGAGAGTGCTCTCATACAGCTCTTCAATCTCCCTCTCCCGCTCTTCCTCGAGGAAGATTTGCTCATCCGTCTCCTCCCACACCCGGATGCTCTTGTCATGGCCGGCACTGACGAGGAAGTTTCCGCTGCGGCTAATAGCAATGGACCACACCTCACCGTGGTGTCCGTTGAGCCTCTGGATCTGTTCGAACTTGTCGGCGTCCCAATACCGTATGGTGCGATCCTTGCTGCTGCTGAAGAAGTGATGCCCGTTGCCATCCGAGTTGTGCGGGACGAACGCCACCTGCAGAATACTGTCCTGGTGCCCAAACAGAGCCTTGTGGCAGTCGCCAAAATCAAGACCCCAGATCCTGATATTCTTGTCGGCTGAACTCGTGACAATCAGCTTGCTGTCATAGGATATATCCATGCTCAGAACAGGCAGCTTGTGGCCGTAAAGATTGAGATAAAGCTTCAGAGAATCCACAAAGAACACCTTGACTGTATTATCCAGAAGAGCTACCGCCAACAGCTTGCCATCAGGGGAGAACTTCAAGCTCAGAATGTCATCCGAGACCTTCAGTGTCCTGGAATGAACAAGCTTCAGCTTTGGGGTGGTTCTTTTTGTGCCCAACACTTCCTCCTGGACAATCTTGAAGTTCCAAAACTTGGCAGACTTGTCCGCGCTGCCTGATACGGCTGATCGACCATCGGGGTGAATAGCCAAGGACCATACCGCACCTTCATGAGCTGCGACGCTGTCGAGAAGAGTGGCCGACGCGACATCGAAAAGCTGCAGCTCTCCTCCTTTGGTTCCCACAATCACAACCTTGTCGCCAGGTAGGAAGGCACAGCAAAGAGCGTATCCACAGTCAAACGTCCGGATACAGCTTTGCGTCTTGATGTTCCAAATCTTTAGTGTTCCGTTCGAAGCCGACGCCAGCATCTTGTCGTCGGAGCTCAGTGACAAGGCTCGGATGTCGGTACGGTGTCCAGGAAGTTCCACCGAAAGCGCACGGGTATAATCGGGGATGTCATCCTTGGTCTTGCTTTTGCGTTCGCTCTTCTCTTTCGATGGCACGTTGTAGTATTCGATCTGGTTGTTGGTGGTAGCCGCAAGGAGATGGAGATCCTTCTGTCCGCTCATCTGAGCCCAGTCGACAGACCGTACCTTTCCACCTGTGCGCACCGTAACGTATAGCACAAAGATGTCGCTGATGTCGGCCTTCGATACGTCGTCGGTATTGTCGTCGCCGTCGGCCATTAGCTCGTCGTCCTGCTTCCCATCCTTCTGCTTCTCACGCCGCCGTCTCCTCTTTCTCGCCAGTCCCTTTCGGATCTCCGCCTCTGATCTCATCCGCCAAATTTCAGTGGCCTTTTCGGAGCCATGAACGGCAAAATAGTTGTGACGGGGGTGGAAGACAACTTCGGTCGCGCGGTCTTTCCCTTGTCGGTGCAGCGTGCCCTGATCCTGGAGGAAGTGTGCCGTAGCAACCTCCACTCGATGCGCACTTGACGCCAGGCCGTCAGCGTCAAGAGACCAGACCTTCATTTCTCCGTCATTACCAGCAGTGATACAACAGGTAAGGTCCGGGGACAAGCCTAGAGCCCAGCACTCTCCGTTGGTCTGCGAAATGTGCGTCTCGATGCAGTGTCGTGAGGAGAGATCCCACAGCTTGAGCAAGGAGTCCTTGCCAGTTGTGATCAGGAAACCTTCGCTTGTCTTGTCCCCGTCCAAAACCATTGCCTGGGAGCCCTCCTCGCCCTCAACTTTCTGTTCTGGCTCCACAAAAAACAGCCCCGTCACTTGGTCTTTGTGTCCGCGAAGTTTGTACTGTCCCACCTCGGCGACCAGGTCCCAGACGATGACATCGGTGTCTTTGGAGCCACTCGCAAGTCTTACGCCCGACTTGTCAAAGGCAAGCTTGGTGACAGCCGACTTGTGGCCGTTGAAGTTGACAAGAACAGTGGCAATCTTGCTGTCCCAGAGACGGATGCTACCATCCTCGTATCCGACAGCGAAGAAATCGGGGTCGGCCTTGCTCTGCGCTATCGCGGTGACAGGGGCGTTGCATCGTTCGTCTTTCCAGCGGCTGAGGAGCTCGCCCTTCTTTATGTCCCAGCAGAGAACCTCCTCGTTAGCGGCGACAACCGCCTGGCCTGCGCTGGTGCCATTGCGTTCCTTGGCTTGCCAGACAATGTTCGACGTGGCCGAGGCGACAACGCCGAAAGATTTGGCGTGCTCGTACTTGCTGCAATGTCATGTCCGTCAGCCATATTATTCTTGGCCAATTCCAGTGTAGCGGATAGGAAGCTCACAGGTAAGACTTGACCATGATTCCTCAATGGCAATGTCGACTGGCGCACCCTAACAACGGCGTCAAAAATGAAGAAACCGCCTTCAGACTTGGGAGTAGCGACGGCCAAGGTGGGATATTTTTTTCCTTATCGATAGCGATCGTCGGTTGCAGGCTCCACCATCTCACCTCAGCCAAGCCACCAATCTGTCGCAACTTGAGCAGCTCCAGTCACGTGGGTTGATTCGGGGGAAGCGGCGGCCAGCAGCCTGCTTGACTGACGTCTCCAGGCCTCCCCCAAGCCTGGCCCCACCACCGTCGTCAACCAGCTCCAGGAACACGGAACAACGAGGAACGAGGGACAATCGGGGCTCGAGGCACCGCCGACCGACACAATGCTTCTTCTCGACTACCAGAATGTCCTCATCCAGAACGTCCTGACGGAACGGTTCGCCAGGTAAGTGCACATGCAGCCCCGTGTCGCAGAACACGGGTGGGGAGCTAACGGCCGTCGCAGAGATGCCCCTCCCACGACCATCGACCAGACCGTCTCCGACTTCGACGGCGTTACCTTCCACATCTCGACACCGGAGGTCAAGACGCAGATTGTCATTTCAATTCAAATAAGGTGCTTCAAGGACCTCGTTGCTTATGGCGCCGAGCAAGTCCTGGTGCGGGAGTATGGGGACTACGTGATTCACACCGAACCGGGCTACGACTTCTCTGTCCGGGTAGATCTGGAGACGCTCCCGGAGTCTAAGGGTAAGGAATAGTCCAGCCTTTCTCAAAGCAACAGTGCTTGCAGGACTGACGATTGGGCTCCAGAGGAACGCGATGCGCTGGCGCTGAAGTTTGCCCTGTTGAAGCGGAACGCCATGGCTGCTCCTTTTGAGCAGGCATACGAGGAGTACTACAAGTTGAAGGAGGAGGCTTCCAAGTTTACGTCCGAGGAAGCCCCCCAAGGTGTCCGGGAGGGAGGCGAGGTCAAGGCCATTCACTACCGCGAGGAGGAGGCCATCTACGTCAAGGCGAGCCACGACCGAGTCACCGTCATCTTCAGCACAGTCTTCCGCGAGGAGACCGACCGAGTATTTGGGAAGGTCTTTATCCAAGAGTTCGTGGATGCGCGCCGGCGAGCCATCCAAAACGCCCCCCAGGTCCTCTTCAGAAACGACCCGCCTCTGGAGCTGCAGGGAGTTCCGGGCGTGCGAAACACAGGCTCGGAAAAGATTGGCTACGTCACCTTTGGTAGGAGTCGTTGGTCCGGTATTGACTTGTCCGGTGCTAACCTCGTGCAGTGCTCTTCCCCAGACACTTGACTCCGCAGCGCATGCAAGAGGTCATCTCCCACATCCAGACCTTCCGGGACTACTTCCACTACCACATCAAGGCGTCCAAGGCCTACATTCACTCCCGTATGCGGAAGCGCACAGCAGACTTCCTCCAAGGTTGGTTTACTCGACGCCTGCGGAGTAGACCTCCAAAAGCTGATTTTTACCAGTGCTACGTCGCGCTCGACCGGAGAACGAAGAGAAGGAGAGGAAGACGGCCAGTGGCCGGACCTTCAAGGTGCAGGGAAGCTAAGGCGTGAAACAATGGATGCAGCGCGATTTGGCGCCTATATGCACCAAGTTCTCATGTTACGGGGTTTGGAGCGAGTCGATATGGGTAGAAGGTTAAGGTTGAGCATTTGGTCGTGCAGCGTATAAATACAAAAGATTAAAATGCGTGTCCGTAGTGTGTACAGACGGTTGTAGACGATGTCGGGAGTGTTGCGCAACCCAAGGGTGCCTGAGAGAGCGGTCTGGTGGCTATTACTCGTACGAGTACCCCGTAGTGCAGCAAGCCCGACCACCGCCATTTGTCGGTGACGCGAATCGCGGAATAATAAAGCGACGTGCTGTGCTTCCAGACCCCAACCGACCAGCTTCAACCTCCAAACAACACTCTTCGACCCCCCACCCAACGGCACCGACCAGAAAGCGGTGGCACGGCCTTGGGGTCGAAAAGAGAATGGTATGGCCGTTTGGATCATCAGGCTCCAGCAAGGAACCCAGCCGCGATGAACCACCCGCAAAGCCGCCGCCCATTTCGTGGGTCGACTCGATAGGCGGTCCCGACGAGAACTTCGCAGCAGCCAAGGAGTGGGCGCCCGTCGTCCTCTTCTCCCTTGCGAGTCTCGGTGCCCTGCAGCTGTACGCCAACTACCTCCGCAGGATCCCCGGCGCCGCCTTTGTGCGGCCGTCCTTCTTCCGCAACAGGAGCATTTTTGGCAGGGTCACCAGCGTCGGGGACGGGGACAACTTCCACCTGTTCCACACGCCGGGTGGAAAGGCCGTGGGCTGGGGATGGCTGAGGAAGGTTCCGGAGACAAGGAAGGAGCTCAAAGATCGCACGGTACGCGAGGACATCACCACAACCCCAGCGCGGTATCTATTGCAGGCGAGAACTGACATTTCGTGGGCTTACAGATCCCCATCCGCATAGCTGGCGTCGATGCCCCCGAAGGCGCCCATTTCGGCCGGCCGGCGCAGCCCTTCTCGGGCGAGGCGCTCAGGTGGCTAAGCGACTACATCCTGCACCGCAACGTGCGGGCTTACGTGTACAAGCGGGACCAGTACGACCGGATTGTGGCGACCGTGTACGTCAGGCGGTTCCTGCTGCGGAGGAACGTGGGGCTGGAGATGGTCAAGAGAGGCCTGGCGACCACCTACGAGGCCAAGTCCGGGGGCGAGTACGGCGGCATGAAGGCCGTGTACGAGAAGGCCGAGGCCAAGGCCAAGAGGAAGCGGAAGGGCATGTGGTCGGGCAAGGCGAGCGAGTTTGAGAGCCCCCGGGACTACAAAACGAGGTGGGCTGGGCAGGACAAGAGCAATGGATGATGGATGATGAATGATGAATGACCCTGGGCTCGATGCGGCGACAAAGCTCTTTTTACTCCATAGACCATGGAGACTACCAAGCACCGGGAACCTTCTTCCAGGGGACAGCGGTTTCTTGTGGCCTGAGAATGGTCCAGTCGGTCCCACTGGTGGGAGGCAACGACAATCCAAGTCGAGGCTGCCGATGTCGAGTCTACTTGCGAAGGGCAAACACGGGTCCTTGAGGCACAGGACTGCGGAAGCCCCGCCGTTCGTACGGCTAGAGACTTTGAATACGGGAGAGGGGCCTCTTGGTCTCCCTGCAGAGGAGTAGGTGCTCACACTGTTTGGGAGATCCCATAACCACCGTTGCCCAGCAGCCGTATCATGACAGCACGAGTTGTCGCAATAATATACGCCTCCAATCTTTGTCTCCAAATGTTCCTTTCTTGATATCTTGTTTTAGTTTCCCACATAGCACTCGGTGTCAACAATATAAGGAGGCCAGCTCTCGGGTCATACGTACTCGTGCCTAAGCCATCACCTAGCCAAGATTCTCTGTTTGAACCAGATAGTTGTTGCTCTGCCAGAGTTGCTCAGGGAGACCATGCCACACTGGGTTGACTGAGTTGAGAGACACAAACAAATATACTAACTTAGATGGTCTACTACGAGTACTCATATATATCGAGTTGGAAGGGAGCAGGTAGTAAATATTAGATGGGCATCATGGTAACCTGTCACAATTCAAATTTCACGTTTTATTTTGTCCTTTGTTGTCTCAGGAACAACGATGGTCTAGTGGATCTCGAAACCCCTGACATCAAATGGTGAGGCTGGGGGCGGTAAGACCGAGAACCACACATGTGGCTCTAAGTTCCGACGCAAAACGCAGGGGCAGACCACTTGGACCGAAGGTTTCTCTCCTTCGCCTCCCAAACCAAGGGCTCTCTGCTCGAAGCAGCCTCGATTGCTTTAGTCGTTCGTTATTGACACACGCTCACTCGTTGACCAACCCGACCACCGACATTCATTACCAATTCATTTCGACCGACACTCATTTCCAACGCACCGACCGGCCCCCGCAATACGTTACTCAAATACGAGGCTCGTCCCGCTTGCTCAACATACCCACGACGGCAAACATCGTATAGCCAGTTGTTGGTCATTGATACGCGGACAACAGCGCCCAATCGCGAGTCGACAAGGTACGGCGAATCACGGCAATCAAACGCAACCGTACAACCGTTGCAAAGCAGTGCGACGATTGGTGTGCTCTGGCAAGCTGACGACGGTGCCTGACAGTGGCTACCTAAACAGTGGCTACAGTACCTGATTGCCCGTCCAGCTCAGTGGTCCCAACCCGCAAACCTCGCCCCCGGCATTGCACTTCGCACAACACCAGCCTCCGAATTGCCAGACAATTTCCAGCCCCAGCAACGCATCACGACCCTTCTCAAGGATCGTTCCTGGCGAGACCTCTCGAATCAACAGTCTACTACTCGTACTAGTATCTACGAGTGGTGCTGTGTAACAGACAGGTAACGGGAAACTAACCGAATCGGGCTAGCGCCGGACGATTGGCTCGCCTGTCGCAGCGACGTCAAGCCAATTTCCCGCAAGTCTTGGCCCGTGCACTGCTCTGCCACGCTGCGACTCTGCCAGTCAAAGCCTCTGTACCTGAGAGTCTGGACTGCTCCAGTCTGCAATCCGCTGTCTGCACCGCCATTCTGCCCTCACCTCACCTCACCTGAGGAGGTGTCTTGTCTGACTCGTCTAACCCACCCAACTCCTCCACCACGCCCAAGCCTCATCGACGCGACGACGACAATTCCGCGACCGGGTCCGCGGCCGTCGACACCGATTTCCCAAGCATCGATTTTTCCTCCCGACCCTACGCTCGTTACCAACGCAAATCTCCAATCAACGGCCTCCGCCCACACGGTCGCTGCCGCCTCGAATTCCTTGCCCAACATTCCTGCCCCCGTTGCCATGGCCAACGCCTCGGCCTGAGATGCTGTTTGGAATTCAAACGCCCCCACAGTCGCTCACATAGTCAGCGTCTCCGAATATAGCACGACACGCGACAACTTCGGCGGCCCGTCACCACCATTCGCCTCGACAACACACCGAAACAGCGATGCGGTTACCACCACGGCAGCGCCGTTCGGTGGCACCCCGACCGCATCGACTAGTCCATGGCATCCTGGCCCTCGCGTCACTTGCCCCTTCGATATCACAAGCCTTCGAGTTCACGCCGGCTGCGTCACCAAATCTCGACTTTTCGAATCTAGGAAGGATAGGGGTTGTGGGTGATTTCAGCGGGATATCTCTCTACGAATTCGAAGAACAAAATGGGAGACCGCCCAGCAGGAACGGGAGCGAGTCTCTGCTCACCACGCTGCCAAATGGCGCCTTGGCTTCGATTGTCTCGACCGACGCCTCGATACGGACAATGTGCACGTTCAAGCTCAGCAATGGGGAGACGCAAGGCGTGGTAATAGGTGGTAATTTCACGAGCCTGGACGGCACGCAGTCAACGGCAGTTGCCCTCTACAACCCAGAGACGGGCAAGACCACATCGTTGGACGGCCTCGAAGGAGAGGTCAATGCAGTCTACTGTGATGAGGAGAGGGATACCGTTTATGTCGGCGGTAACTTCAAGGGCGCCGATTCTACCAACGCCATGGCGTGGGTGGACGGTGATGGCTGGACAAATCTTCCCTTTGCTGGCTTCAACGGCCCCGTTGAGGCCATTTCCAAAGCCTCCAATGGACATATCATTTTTGGAGGTAGCTTCACAGGCTTGGGCAACGCCAGCTCCCCCAACGAACCAGACGGCCAGACCATCAACTTGTCTACCGCCAAAATCACGGCCCAGAACAGCGCGTCGGGGAACAGCGGTGACCCTAAGAGCATCGTCTGCTCTGGGGACTCGGAGAGGGCCACCTGGCTCGTCCAGGACAACACACCCGGTTTCTGGGATGCGGAGTTTGGATTCGGCTTCGAGCCTACGAAGCTCCGGCTATGGAACACCCATCAGGACGGCCGCGGCACCAAGACGTTCAGATATCTCGCTTTCCCCATCAACGGCATCATGAACTTTACCTATGTCGACCCTGCCAGCGGAGAGAACAGGACGTGCACTAGCGAGTGCCCCCTGAGCGATGACCCCAGCATTGAGTTTCAGGACTTCCATTTCGTCAACAACGTCGGCATGAACCGGTTCCAGCTGGCGATCTCGGAGTGGTACGGCGCCGGTGCCGGCCTTGACGGCATCGAATTGTTCCAAGACAGCATTTTGTCCTATGCCATCAAGGGATTTAACGAGCCCGCATGCCAGTCTATCGACTTTCCATCAACCGCGACCGCGACCGGCCCCTGGAAAGACTCGCCATCCCTCCAGAGCAACTCCAGATACCTGACCGCAGAGGTCGGCGCCGGTGCTTCCCCTGACTCGACCTCGGTTGTTTTCACTCCAAACATCAGGCAATCGGGCAATTACTCCGTCAACATTTATACACCAGGTTGCCAGCCCGACGGTACGTGTGAGCGGAGAGGCCGCGTAAACGTCACAGGGACCATGTCGGCAGGCCAGACCGATGCCGATTTCAGCACAATTCTTTACCAGACCAACAACTATGACAAGTTCGATCAGATATATTTCGGTTACATCGACAAGTCTTCAGAAAGCTTCAAGCCCAGTGTCACTCTCTCGCCCATCCCCGACGGGGAAATTAAGGATCAGGTCGTGGTCGCCCAGAGGGTTGGCTTCACCCTCATAAACTCAACCGGGGGGCTCAATGGGCTATTCGACTTCGACCCAAGCCAAAAGGATTTCGATTCGTCCGACTTTGAGAGCTCCGCAATCAACAAACTTGGGTCAAGCTTCGACCACGATACTGGTGTTCAAACCCTGCTCACATCTGGCGACATAACCTTCATCGGCGGCAACTTCACGTCTGACGACCATGAGAACATTGTGGCTATCAATGGCGACGACAAGGTCCAGCATTTGGACGGTGGCCTTAACGGCCAGGTCCTCGACATGTATGTCAACGGCAGCAAGCTTTATGTTGCCGGAGACTTCAACAATACCCTTAATAACGCCGTCAAGGGACTAGACCATGTTGCTGTGTATGATATGGAGAAGGACAGTTGGAGCTCTCTCGGGGCAGGAGTCGATGGAAGTGTCCAATACATCGTGCCCCTTCAGATCAACATCACCGACGACACCCCCCAAACTGTCATCGCCTTCACTGGTTCATTCTTGCAGTGCAACGAGTTCGGCGACTCCAAGGCCATCCCTGCCAACGGTCTGGCCATGTGGGTACCATCGCAAAACAACTGGTTGCCGAATCTCGAAGGACGGATACCAAGCTACAGTGGTGTGCTGACCGCGGCACTGATGGATCTGCCAGGCGACGAGTACATCTACGCCGGCTCCATATCCTATGCTCAAATTGGCGCCAATGGCGCTGCCACGCTTGACGACGAGGGTTTAGGCCAGTTTCCTCTCACCGTTCGATCACAACCCTCCTCCTCTCAACTACAGCGCCGCGACATCTTCAGCGAAAACTATTCCGGCGTTGAGACGGGTCTGTTCTACGACGATGACGGTCGCGATCTCACCATCCTTGCCGGACACTTCACAGCCCAGTCCAGCAACGGATCAACCATCCACAACTTGGTCATCGTTGATGCGAAGGACGACGATTCCGTATCGGGGCTCGGAGATGGTATTTCTGAGGACTCATCCTTTGTTGCGCTAGAGATTAGTGGCAACACGCTCTACGCAGGCGGCAGAATTAGCGGCAATATCGATGGAAGTGACATCAGTGGAATCGTCGCCTATGACCTGGAATCCAAGTCTTTCGGTGGTCAGCCTTCTTCAGTGACGGGCGGCAACGGCACTGTCGCTGCCATCAGCGTTCGTCCTGACCGCGACACCGAGGTGTTTGTTGGGGGCTCTTTTACCCGCGCAGGCGCTTTGGATTGCCCTGGCATCTGCTTGTACGACTCGGCCTCGAGACAGTGGGCTCGCCCTGGCAATGGCGTGGGCGGTGACATTTACTGTCTCATGTGGTCCAGCAAGGAGACGCTCGTCGTTGGCGGTAACCTGCAAAATAGCACTGGGCAGACTTCGCTGGCCATCTACAAGCCCAACGACGAGGCCTGGGAGGCTTATCCCGGCGCCAGCGATATCCCCGGCCCAGTTGAGGTCATGACCCCTGGGTCGAGCGACAACAACCAGATCTGGGTCGCTGGCACCAAGGCGGACGACGGTTCCGTTTTCCTGATGAAGTATAACGGCGAGAAATGGTCCACCGTCAAGCACTCCCTGGGCTCCGCCACGGTCATTCGCAGCCTTCAGATCTTCACCGTCACCGAGTCCCATGATGGCTCCGATCTACTCGGCCACAAGGAGATCCTGATGGTCACTGGTTCCATCGAGCTCCCCGACTTTGGCATGGCGTCCGCAGCCATCTACAACGGCACTACCTTTGAGCCATACGCACTCACGACCAGCTCCAGCAGCAACCCTGGCAGCATCGCCAGGATCTTCTCCCAGAAGGACAACTTCTTCTCCCCTAAGAAGCATCATCTGGCTCTGGTTTTCGTCGTCCTCATCGGCCTAGCCATCTCCCTCGGCATTATCCTCCTCATCGTTGCGGCCGGAATCGTCCTCGACCGTCTCAGGAAGAAGCGCGAAGGATACACCCCAGCACCGACGTCCATGTATGACCGAGGCAGCGGCATGAGGCGGATCCCACCGCAAGAACTGCTCGAGTCGCTCGGAAAAGGTCGTCCCGGCGCACCACATGTGTGACCGGTGATGCACCGGTAGAGGTTGTCAGATTCTACATACAGTACCAGGGATTTGCATTTGGCGTTTGGATAGGCCGGCGTTCGGAAAAGCAAGGTCAGGAACCGTCACGATACAAAGGCAACCAGTTTGGACGTTGCACACCACCACCACCACCCCCATCACGGAGCTACTACTCGCTCCCCATCATTAGCCGCCGTTGTTGCCATATCCAACTTTGACTCTTCTCGAGAGCTCCAGGGGTTGGCTTCGACGGCCCATTCAATCTCTTCATTTTCCTTTCGCCCCACGTCGATTTTCCGGTCTACTCGAGGTCGCGGCCCCCGTTCATATTCATCTATGGATTTCTTTTTCGCATCGCATCGCATCGCATCGCCAGACAAACACCACGCGGCGCCACGCGCCAGTATTTTTCTTCGTTCTCTCGTCTAAACTTTTTTCTTCTTCTCCTATTTGTATATTAGATTTGTCCGCAGTCTCCGACACAAAGGCTGTCAGATCTCAGAGGCCCCTCGCCGGCTCACGTGGTAATCCCCGCGTGGGTGGGTGTGAGGCGAAGATTTCCGAGATATAGAGTGGTAGTGGCAGGGTCGACGGTGGAGGATGAGAGATGTTTATAACTTGTTCTTGGAAGGCATTGAGCGGACCATCCTTGAGGTTGGTTGTGTGGGGAGGGTTCACAGTGAATTAATATGAATGGAAAAGATGCCTTAAGCATGGTTCTGCTTCCAGTAACTATGCCCTGCCCTTGATCTATCGCTTGTTAAGCTACTGCACGCATGGTGATCGTAAATGGAAGAGTAAACATTTGAGCTTCGTTTACATTACAACATTCCGGCCTTCCCCATTCAGTGTTCCCGTATACCCAGGTACGCATACTACCTATACATGCAGTTCACACAAAGACTTCAGCCTTCTCTTTTCATCACCTCCAACGCCAACACTGCCAAGCTGGACCATCTGGCTATATTCCCAGGTAGCATTAGAAAGATGGCCTGACTGCACTCAAGTAGAGAGCATGCAAACATAGGGTAGCCCAAGTGTGACAAGGCGTCACGAACAATCCCAACAAGATGGTTCGGACGGCAAGGGGCAAGTACGGATGCGCCCAGCCGGATCTGCAAGAGCAATTCCCGGCCTATTCTCCTGCACCGTGCGGATGCAGCGGCGTGTTTCTATCCAACTGGAATGTTGATTAATGAAATAATGGCCAAAGTGCCGTGAGACGCCCAGAGGGCTACTAACCTTCTTGGCCGTCACCATCACATCACATGCCGGGGTTGCATAGGCCGTAGAGACCGGACTGCAGGAGAGACACTGCCCTACCCGGTGATTTGGGTAGGACACGGCAGACTATCTTGCCGGCTCCCGAAGCCAAGGTACTCGGGCAGAGGCTGCTGAACACACCCATAAGTCATAAACGTTAGTAGCAGAACTCACCGTTCTCCCATCCGCCATACCGGGTTGGCGTGGGTGACCTGGGCCCAACGTTCCCGATAAACGCGTGCGCTTGACACGGCTGGCTGAGACAACACCGACGTCTCGGGCAAGATGCCTGTTAGTGTTCGCAGCATTCGTATGGTAGCATCGTGAGCCGATGCAGTTGATGTCTCGGCGGGTTTACGGAGTGGCACGAGCTGTGTCTCCCGACACATGGTGGCTTGCAGTTCTCCCATGTTTTTCACCGACCGGTGTGGATGAGCGAGACCGCTTCGTAAAAAGCAAGAAATAGCACCGAACCCCCTACAGATGCACCCCGAGGAAACTCGGGGGTGCTTTCTTCGGGGTCCTGGGACCCCAAAGCACAAAAAGCAAAGACCGTGTACAGTCTGCTGTCGCACCTCTGCCTAGGTAGTTGAACATTGTTGATCGTTCACAGCGAACGAGTATCCGTAGTAGTAGCAAAGGTTGAGGCGGATCTGGCGGCACCTGTCTCGCCGATGAAGTGAACTTGGAGGGAGAGCGAGAAGGGGGCACTGGGGAGTCGAGAACAAAGCCTTGGTTGGTTTGCCGTTGTGTGATAGAGTCGTGACCATCTGCCGGCCTTGATAGTTTGGTCGCTGTAAGCCACATCGCGCTGCGGGGTTGTACTCGTACGAGGTCCTCCCTCCCCGAACCAACATACTCCATCACCCCTGAGACGGAGCGAAGTCTAAAGTTCAACCGTCTGAGTCCCTGACGAGAACTGGCGGTTGACGGCCCTCCAGTATGGTTAGCCTGGTCCGATCACCACAGATCACCAGGCACTAGTTGTCAATCTCCCGTGTTGATCCGCTTCTTGTGCCGTCCGATGATTATCGGCGCTGTCGCTCACCTGCACTCCATAGACATGAATGCAACTAGCATCGACTTCAACAACCACCACTGCGGTGACGAGCAATGTGCGGCTCCATTTCTTCTAGTTTGAAGTCAAGGATTCCGTCCCAATGGTGAGGATCGCGTGTAGGCCTTGCGACTAGCATCGAGACACAAACGAAATGCGTATCCGTACTTCGACTGCGATTGCTCCTTGCGACATCACTAAGAAATGGGGCATCCCCAAACTGTTTTGGGTTCTGATGTGATATTGCCAAGCTTTTGTCGGCTGGTATCCTCCTATGTAGCATTAGCCAACTTGGCAGTTGGCACCACAGGCAAACGCTCCAGAGGCAAACGCTCAAACGGAGTAGTTTGGCTCCATACTTGTCATGCCGCATTCACATGAGCACATATATGGAGTTCCGGCACTGAGACTAGCTCAGCCGACTCATGCGATCCAGCAGGTTCCAACAAAAATGCCCACTAATAACACCAACTTGCGTACAAGGTTTTGCCTTCCTTACGACGATGCCAGTATCCGGACAATGTCGGGACATGCCAAGCACCAAGAGTCAACATGATCTGTCGTTGTGACGCCCTGGAGTTGTACGACATGGTCTAAGTCTCGGCAGGTGCGGCTTTCTTGATTCTCCCCCAAGGTTCGCTAAGAGTTAGAGTCTGCAAGATCAAGTCAGGAACTAATCGTCGTTGCCAACCTCCGTCAGTAGACACCCCCACAGTATGTTTGGTTTTTATGTCGAAATTCCAAAGGTTACAGCCCGCTATCACTTTGTCGGATTGGCAGATCTTAAGCGGGCTGATTGCTGAATGAAATTCAGACCACCATACGAGCAGCAGTCGGCTTATCACCCCTGCTAGACGACGTCGCGGGAGACTGCAAAGGTTGGAGGAGGCGCAAAATACCGACTCTTGCCTGTTAAAGCCCGGTGGTTGGACTGACAGAACAGCATCTATCTGCCTGCAAGGTGACGGAGCTCTGGAAGTTTTTGAGACAATCAACCATGGGAGGTTTGCTGTCGTCTGCTGCAACAGGAAGTATACACCCGTAGTACACTGTTTAGACGTCCAGCATGATGCGACAATGACGGGGACCTGTTTCGCCACTGTACAGCGATGTCGGCAGAGGAGCATCTTGCTGTGATGCTACGTCGTCAGGAAACCCACGTCTGCCAACAAGTGCCAACACAGCGAAGCCTTCCACTATCTGCCACCCGGGGTTGGTGATCTGCACCCATCAACATCTCGCCTATCTTAGCGCATCGGCTGCGGGGTCTTGGGCGTTACGTAGATGGCAGTTGATCTTGCCATCTTGGTTGGGATGGGTTCGATTCGGTTGGTCAATAAGCGACCCTTTAGTTAATCCAAGACGTTGAAGGCCAATGGCAACAATGGGACTTCCTTAGGCTCACGCTTCGTGATTCCATTAATGGTGTGTCCGCTGTCTCTGGGGAAAGCCCTCGCTCACTGCTGGGCTGCCGGGCGGAGCAGAGAGTGAGTGAGTGGCCTTGGAGCTGCTTTCTTCCAAGGTTTGGTCTCAAGTCTTTGTGGAACTCTGTTCAGCAGCACCCATCTCTTTCCGGACTGGTCCCCTGCAACCCACATGACAGGGATACTGAATTGGGTATAACCCACTAGTATTAGGTACGAGATGGACATTGAGGAACCAGGAAATCAACATCCTGCATACTGGACATTACATAGATTTGACCGCTAAGTTCTTGATCCTGGTCAGAACGATGGTGCAGATGAATAATATGCGGCATTGGTCTTGGGGAGACCAACTGACCCAACATGACGACCTGTAGGTTAGGCAACGACGGGGACGCCGTGGGTAAGGATTGCGAGGCCCAGCTAGATTTTTGATATGTTCTCCACAGAGGGACCCCCCAATCGGTTCCTCCATGGCGGAAGTCGAATTTGTCTGCCGACGCCACGCATTGGAGCCCATCCAAGGTCGGCAAGGCGCATGCACGATGAGATTGAAGCGGGCGTGGCAGTTTTTTGACACCTTGGCCGCGCACTACGCAACTAGGACCCCATTGCCAATGAGCGAGCATCCCAACAATTGATTTCCTGATGGATACCACGACTGCAGCATGTAATAGTAATTTGGTTTTCTTTGGTTCGTTTGCGTGACAAGGATCTTCGGGATTGCGAACTTCGACGGGGTGCTGCTAGTGGTGCGTAGCGGCTGGAACTGTGCTCCATTTCAGCCTCGGTACCTAATATTATTGCGTTGAACGGAACAATCCACGAGACCAACAGCTTGGTGTTGATGGTCTTGGGCTAATAGGCCTCTAGCGCATTGGGGCGGGAGGAAGTGGCTCGAGGTTTGAGAGGGGGAGCAGTCGCCGACCTCAAGCCGTCCATTGCGACTCCAGATGAGCACGACGGCCAGCAGGGGACCCGCGTCGTCGTCACCTGTGGGCGATGCACAGGCAATAGCTACAGAGCACAGGCGATGGCAACCAGGCAAACTGGCGTGACGACCCGCTTGTTGTTTTGGGGGCCCGCAGGGATTTCGGGATCCAACATGCCAACTCGGTCACCTTGATAAGTGGAAGTTGGCTGGTTCAGATCTTCAGGTGAGCCACTGGAGAACCGTTGTTCGTTAGCAGCGAATATAGTTAGCTCTCGGATACGTATCCGTACTCGTCTTCCATTATTATCATTGGTAATGCATGCGCAGGCAAGGATTGAAGTTGTTGATCGAGGTTGTTGGTGGGTCATTAACAATCGGAAAGCGTGATCTGTTAGGCATGCGGATGGGTTGAAACTTCCATAGCCTCCAGGCATCTGGAAGGAACCGCCCGCAATCTTCCCCCATTCGCCTTAGACCCTTCCGAAGCCCGTACCTGCTTCGCAATTTCAAGGCAGGAATTACGAATAATAGGAGGAACAAAAACTAAGGTAGGTACGACGCAGGACGTGCCAAAAGCAGTAATGGCGACTTTGACGAGTCGAACCCGTGGCCAAGCATTGTCCTCCTAATGACCCAATCTATCAGACGGCTAATGCGATACGTACCAGAACCCACCCACCTTGATGTCCAGCAACTGCTGAGCTGGTACTCGTAGTATTGACAAGGGAGCTTGTCTTTGGACCGGATCTTTCAAAACCATCATGGCCATATACCCTGCGGCGGCAATGGTGAAGCATCCTTGCAGCTCACGGCTTGGCTTATTATTCCTACTTGGGCCCCTGGGGAGCACGATGACGGAAACTATGAGCCCCCCAGCCTTGTCATGGTGGCACGACGTCAGAACCTCTGGTGGGCAGTGTGGTGATCCAATCCCATCCAATCTTGCAAACCCCCGCTGATGTCAGTCTGCCAGTTACGTACTGATGGCCAGGTAACATCCTCACCAGTCGGCGTTGGCCTCTAGGATTGTTACGGACCACCATCCATGATCCATCCCGCCCCTCTAGACTCCCCGAGTCCGTGGGCAGCCAATGGGCCTACATACTATGTATCCCGAAACAACAAACCACCGTTCACATGTCTTCAGGCCGGCCCAGGGACACCGCCCGTGGCCTACCCTGCTGCATTGTCTGATGTCTCACCTCGCTCACCCAGCGTTTTTGGGTCCCTCCGTTTTGCCTTCCCCCTCGCCTGTGGCCTTGTGCTGGTCCGTGTCTCTCTTCTGGCTGCACGCGCTCCAAAAGACCTTTCCTTACGTCAGGGCATTTTGTGCCGACACCCCGGCGTCGGGACCGCAAAGGGCATCCTGGTTGCTTATTGCTCGTCTCTCGGCGAGGGGCCCAGCAATTCAACCGGCCCCCATTCAGCACTCTGTCGTGGGTAGAGACGCTGCACTTCCCCCGGTTATGCTCTTGGTCATGCCCTTGCTGTGGTCGGCTTTGAGACGGGGAACACGGTGTACTCTTGAACTGCCGGCCGTCGCGCGTTTCGCGCCAGGATGCGGATAGGTACGAGCCTCGTATTATCCGTAGTTTATCGCCAATCATCAGCATTCGTTCAGCGACGGATATGTTATCCCACAAGCCGATTATGGCACACCGGTTCTGTATTATCTAGACGCTAGGCTACCAAAAATGCGCTGAGGCATTCGCACTGGTCTGCTTGCAACTCGGTTGTCAAGTGGCGCGCGCCACGGAGGAGCTCGTTTCCCAGTCCCTGCATACCTGAGCCTGCGCACCGTAAGCCAAGCAACGAGCCCCAAGCCACCCTTGCCCAACTGCCGAATGGTGCTGAGCTCAATCCAATTATGCGGAACACCCCATATCAGTATCTACGTAGGGGAGCCGCTGGGAAGGGAGATGATAGAGCGCGCTCGCCCATGATTTAGGCAATCATAGGAAACTTCGTGGTCCCATGCCGAGTGTGTTCTGCTGGCCACGAAGCTGCGCGCCTGGCAAAGGACTGATGAGCAACCCTCATCAGTCTGGCGTTGCTCTCAGTCGCTGTACAAACACCCCCACCTTTTGCAGCCAACCCCATCCCTGGCTCACCTCATCCCTGCCCCTGCTCGTGCCCCAGTCTTTCACTACATGGATCCCCTGCCTTAGCCCCACCCCTCCCCAGGCCCACACCGTCTGCGTGTTTACTGTCGACATCATAGCAGTCGCCTCCTGCCCTTGGGAGGGGACGCTACTGTGTCTGCCAGTGCCGGCTCGTCGAGCACCTGGTTGGTCTGGATGGACTGGGTCGCACAGTCTCGCAAAGTGCCCCAGGAGAATGGGCGGCGGGAGACGAGGCCCCTCGACTCTGCGCGGGACGATTGAGGACATTACCAGCACTATGGCACCGGATGGCGGATACCAAGGCCTGTGCGAGCTTGATGATCTTTGCGCCTCGAAGCTCTGGCAGTCGACACTAATAGTACTCGAGGGAGCGTTCCCGCTGCCCGCAGCAGCACGCCCAGCAGCGCAAGAGGCACGCCCCTAAGCACGCCCCAGCACCCCTGGGCTGGCAGGGCCGTTGGTACGCTGGGACGCTGGGACGCTGGGACACACTGGGGCACTGGGTCGCTGGTACTCGCACACGCCGGTACGAGGGCCGTATAATACAGTATCGCTCACACGTCCCTAGTACTGTCTCCGACCACGACCTCATCGCACCGACCCTTGCTACTGCGGCCTTCGCGAAAAGGATAGCGGGCTGCCGATCACTTTTACTACAGTCGGCACACCTTTTTTTGCCCTCAAGGGACGGGGAAGCCTGCACTGGCCACCCGCTATCCAATCTGTCCCAAGACCCGGTTGACGCACGTCAATTCAAGGCCCCCCTCAAGCCTGGGCACTTAAGACTTCGCTGATCCCACGTTGGCTCCCACCACGACTCTCCATTCAAACTCCAGACAACGGTCGGGATCTTTGTCTCTGATCTGTGTTACCGACTTGGCTTTTTTTCTAGTCGGGATCCCGCATCTGATCAACAAACTCTCCTGTCGCCCGCACTCAAGCTTCACTCGCACCTTCCCCTCCCTCTCCGTCACTGCCAACAACTCCCGCACACCTCTCACGCAACTCTCACACAACCTCTCACACAACCCTCTCACGCACATACATACATAGTAGCGTCACCTATCCACACGGCGCCACACGAACTCTTGGCCAACGCTCGGCCTGCGTCTGTCCTGCATCAGCCATGACCATCACCTTGGACAATTCGCAGCAGCGTTTCGGTCCCACAATGAATCTCGACTACCAGCATCACAGCCATTCTCCTGCCTTCTCCAACCCCTGGTCCTCATCCTCATCCCAGCCTCAGTCCGGCGCCCCCAACAGCGGCATGTTTGTCGGCAACCAGCAGCCTCCTCTGAACCCAAGCTTGATGGCAGGCAAGCCTCAGCCTCCACGCACCAGCAACAGCAGTGGCTCCTCCATGGCATCCTATGGATCAATCCCGGTGACTTCGTCTGCAGGTATGCACTCAGTTGCGCTATTCTATACCGTGCTCTAGAGTGAGGTGTGCTGACAAGATGCGCTCAAGATATGATGAGCATGAACCGTGTCCCGCCAACATCCGCTCCTTACGGAGATGCTGCCTACACGAGCTCGGCTTCTCCAGTCAGTGGGCAGTTTGCGACCTCTGGTGCCCCTTATGATACCATCGCATACCCCCCCGCTCCTGTGCGACCAGCTCAGTTTGGCATGGTCAGCGACGCGGAGCGTTCAGGAAAATACTCACCTGCGTAAGTCTTCCCCTCGGTATCGCAGGTCTGTGTCGGTAATGGCTGACAATTTGATTGCAGGAACCTGCAGCAGCAACAAGATAATGAGCGGAGAGGCTTCGCGGATGCCCTTGACGCCAGCCACGGCATGCTTGCCATGAGCCAGGAAACTCCAAGGGCCATTTACCCGCCTCGCAGTGACCGGTCATCAGTTGATTCGTACGGCTTCCCTTCGACGCACTCTCAAAGCTCATCTATCTCGTCGAGCGGGAACTTCAGCTCCTACTACGGCGACTCTGTATCCGACTACTCCACTGCCGGCTCTGATATCGAGTCCGTCAACACCAGGACCCTACCCCGGCCTCAAGGAATGATGGCTTCGCAGATGCCGCCTGCCCCTCAGTCAATGATGGGGCAGTTCAGCTCCAAGGTCTCCTCCAGCACCCAGAAGAAGCACAAGTGCAAGGTGTGCGACAAGCGATTCACCAGGCCGAGCTCACTGCAGACGCACATGTACAGCCATACTGGCGAGAAGCGTAAGTGGCCCCTCCAGTTTTCTCTTGTTTTTACCAGAGCATGACTGATAATCCTTACAGCTTTTGCATGCGAGGTTGAGGGCTGCGGGCGACACTTCTCCGTCGTATCCAACCTGCGCCGTCACCGCAAGGTCCACCGGGGCGAGGCGCGCTCCGAGGCTGGTTCCGAGGACCACCAATCTGAGTAAGTGACCATCTTGGGCACTTCAAATTGTACATCTACGATGGTCTCTCGCGTGGACGAGAGACCATCACATGACTTCTGGCACCGGCGCTGGAACCGTCGGTCGACAATGCCTTGCAACAACCAGCGAGAAAGCAGGCAATGTCCTTTTCATCACTTGGGCCCGCGTTTCCCTAGAATCCTAATTCGATCAAGCCCACGCAACAAGATTTACAGCAAGGCGCGGCATAGAGCAGCAGCTGTGAACCGACATGGAGAGTCGAGAAAACCCGAGGAGGAGGGTATGGTGACGCAAAAAGAAATACTACTTCACGATACCGTCGCTGTCTGATTTGGCGACGAAGTCGGATCATGTTCGATCAAAAACGCTTTGAATTTCAGCGGTCTGTCACGGCATCACGTCTATCGTTAACTGGCCGAGATTTACGGATTTTATTAAACATTAACTTTTCTGGATGGATATCATGGGTTGGCTTGGAAGATGGAGAATAGGGGAGAATCCGAAGGCGATATACCCAGCAACACAGGCGTTTTGGGGTTCAAAGGAATACTTCAACTGGTGTGCCGTTTTTTTTGTCGTTTTGGTTGGATAATTTCTGGCTTCAGGGCGAAGGATGATAAAAAGATGGGCATCCTCTGGTCAAGCGCGCACAAGATGAGCGACGACGACTGTTGTACGATTAGTTTCATGACACACAGCGACGATACCCGAATATGAATTGTGGCCCGTGGGCCATGGCTCTTGGAACCTGTCTGTCACTTGTTCCCCTTTTCGCCTCCCTTCTCATCTTGAAACTGGTGATGGGGAGCAGTGTGAGGGTGGTGGTGTGCGGTGCGGTACCAGTGCGAAACGCATACCAAGGGCCAGCAAATCATGGTGTCACAGCCATTACAGGGCTATCCCTTGTGGAACGAGTCGCATGGGAATTCACACGATAGTAATTCAAAAATCCCCATGCGGCGACTGTTTCGGAAATGCCCTCCAAGTGTTCCCTGAAGGGGCTTCCGCCGAAGCGGTACACCTTGCGCCGTCCTAATACGGATACTTCGTCAACATGGGCTTGGCCGTAGCAAGTACGGCTGTCGACACCCTCCCCTTTTCCACAGGGTTGATTTGCGTACCATCAGCGGACATTAGGAAGAATGCATCAGCAGCAACTCCTTCCCAGATGGACAAGAGCGAGCATGGGCCGACAGAAGTCGGCCAGGCCACGCAAGCAGGTGCAGAAGCGCAGGTGCACCAATCGACCTGGCACCGTTAACTGGCTGGGAGCCTGCTAGGACGGACCCAAGCTGTCGAGGTGGAGGACCAGAGGAGACGAGAGGTGCAGCGAGGGCGGCGATCACTTTCCCGAGGGAGGATGGTCCGGGCGTTTCAGAAATTGCGCATCATTTCCGGTCGGGGATTCAGACCCCATAGGGCGCCTGGACAAGCTTTGTGGGGCGACAAGGGGACCGGTCTCGCATTTTTGCTCCCTCCTTGTCTTCTTTGGATGGGGTGAGGTGGGAGCTGATGGCGTTGATGGCGCTGATGCCCCATTATGAGCTCTTATTCATGGCGGGAATGGTAGGTCTCGTGCCTCTTCTGCGCAGCTTGCTTGCTTGCTTCGGTTGCGGCTCGCTGCCGAACCCCCAAGCGGCCTGGGAGGGGACTGGGAGGGGACTGATGTCGGGGCGAATAATATGCAGCAGTTGTTCCATTCCTTCCTTCTGAGGTTGGCTAGGTCGCCAGGCTGTCAGGGTCACAGAGGGACGGGGCTTTTGACTCCGCTGTTGCCAATAAAAACCGATTGAGGTCGCTTCATATACTATCGTGGATGACTGGGGGCGCCATCGGGAGATGGTCAAATTGGAGGTTGAAATAAACATCGAGAAGCAACTCCGGATCTTCAAGATGTCAGGGTCGATCTGCCCTCTTGGCGAGGGGAAAGGCAACGGGTGCGGCGGTCGCCCGGCATTGGAGCTTGGCGGGCGACCCCCTTGGAGCCGTTATTATGACACTTGACGCATGGGTGAGCCATCGATCACCCAAGCCATTATCGACGCCGCAGTTTCGGATCTGCCCACAGATCTTCTGCCTGCTTGAGCGACCCATGCCACCATCAATCCGTTTGCAGTGCTGAACTTGCATTGCTAGAGCCTCGTCTTGTACGAGATTCGTAGCACAAGTTAGATGAGGGTCCCTTGTCCAAGGCGACGGGCGCGCCTCTACGCCCACTCTGCCACCTCCTCTTTGGAGATGTACAACTATCCGCCTCTTGACGAGAATAAACTAGCGCTTACGTCGCCTAGCGGTGGCAAAGGGGGACCGGAATTGTCGTGTCTGGCTGTGTGGTACAGCATTGACAATGGAGGATTCCATTTTGCCGCTACCGTGCCACTGGAGTTCCACCTGAGACGGAGGAATACCGTGAATGGTAGGACGACCAAATGAGAAATGACGTCTGCCTACATCACGAGAATGCGGGATGGTGGAAGCCCAATAATAAGCTACTGAAGGTCGGCCAGTCAGACGAACTGGAGGTTGTAGCTGAGTTTATGCCCGGCCCTGGAGACTGACTTGTTCTGGTGTGTCGGGTGATGCTTTGTGCTAGAGTTCGCGCTGGTTGGATTTTCAGGGTCCTGCTGGATGGGGGAACAGCGCTGCACGCCTCTGCTGGATTGGGCCCGCTGGTTGGTTGGTGACGACGCTGAGGCGCCTGCTTCGGGCGCACTAACCCCGACCAAACGCCCTGGAAGGCGCAGATGGTGCCGCCTGCTTTCTTGACGTTCTCCTTTTCTAGGTTCTGCCATGCTTCGAATTTCGTTCGAGCAGGCAGCAGCAATCTGGAGAGGGAAAGGGGCTCAGTGGAACAGGCGCTGACTCCAGGGTTCTTTCCAGAACTGCTCAACCCAGTGTGCGCGCATCACCGCACCGACTTCACCAATTGTTGGTGCCTCGTGGGAGCTGCGCTGGACCGAGATGCAACGAATCCATTTGTCACGGCGGAATGCAGCGATTTCAGTGGCGCCTGAGTCGCCCCGGCGCTGGCTGGCCCTTGACGTCAGAGGCTGCGGGCCCCAGAAGTCCTCCCTGGCGTTGGCAGGGGCATGCAACGTCATGCTGCAGTGCTGCCATTGGCTGGGATGCGCGGGTGTGGATGCAGGAGCGGCCTTGGCCACGGGTGCAGAAATAGCGTGCGGGCGTGTTTCTAACATCTGGTAGAGAATGGAGGGTGACTTCCAGGTTGTTGGTCCGGCCGAAAGCACAAGGCAGGAGCCGGACTCTTGGAAGGAACAGATACAGCGAGATAGGGGTTGTTTGGCATACCATGGTAGGTGCGAATGGAATCCAAGAAAGTGAAATTGTATGCAGAAAGGCCATCAAATTTGCGGCAAGAGTCGACAAAACTTGGGCATGTTCGCATCTCGTTTCGCGACGATCCTCTGTCCTCCACGTGCTGATGGACACGATACTAGCATGCGGCGACCGCCAGCCAGCCCCGCTGTGTTCACTCACTGAGTAGCGGGTCAGCACTCATCAGTGCCCAAAAGCGACTTCGGCGAGGTCAACAAACCGCCAGCCTCTCTCTATGTACCAGCACAGTGCTTGGAAGTGACTGGCTGCTGGCCAACTTCCCCCTCCCAACCCTGGCCCCTGGACCTTGCCTTACCCACAGTGTGGACTGCGGAAGGACGTGGTTGGAGACGCTCGTGACCTTGTTCCTCTTGGTGCTTGCCGAGTTGAGCTCTCATGTCAGTGGAGGGTTAGTTCGCCGGTGTCAGCCCAATCTGCAGCGTCTTGTCACAGAGAAGCGTTTGGAGATAGCGTTGGCCATCCCCCGCCAACCGGCGGGTGGCTAGTCAGCAGGAAAGGAACGACGGCGATCTCTTCCTACGCTTGGGATTTCGGAGCCTCTTCCATTCCCCCTTTAAGACTTCTTTGTCGCTTCTACTGCAGGGCTGGTCCGAAAGGATCACAGGGGATGATGGCGGCTTCCTGGATTTCCTAACTGCCGGGGGAAGGGGCTTTCAACAGCCGGCATCACCGCCCGCCCCTAACATACACGATCGAATCCTACCGAGTACCATGTACAGTGAACCGTCTTGTACCTGGGGTTGTTGATACGGCCATGCCTGGCCCTCAAAGGTTCCCCTTCCTCCTCTGTACAGTCTGCTTCATTTACCTGTACGGGATATCGCCACCGGGTCACACATGCCGACCAACCCAGGATCTGGCTCTGTGCCATCTTGCACGCGAATGCTACGTTGACGACCTTACAATGACTTTGCTTGAGCTGTTTTAGGGGTTTATGACGAGTTTTGTGAGCCGTTGAAAGCGGAACACAGCTGCCGTTGCCCTAGTGGTAGCGGAGTTGCTTCTTTTTATCACCCACTCTACTTATAGTAGTTCATAGAACCATGCCATCATACCGAGAATCTGTCATCTCGGAGTTTACCTAGCCTTGCCAAACTGGTCTTTATTGTTGAGCCTCCGACGCCCTCCGGCACCCGGCACGTGGGGTGGAACTCTCAAGCACCAGTCAACTCCCTCCTTAGCTTGCTGTCGGACCTGGCCACCTCCGCTCGTCGGAATAGCCTGTGTTAAGTGTCCTCTGCATTCTGGATGGATGCATTGCGGGTTGGCCCTAAGAAATGCGCACAGGGCGCATGCGTGTGCGCTGGAAATGAAGTCATCCGAATAACCCGGGTAGTCACTCGATACTTCGACGTAGTATTACGTGTAGGCCCGGTAATGAATCGTTGACTGCCGATGTGCCAAGAACGTAATGATATCGTGGAGTTGCCACTAGGCGCATAAGAACTTTTGCTCCTCGCGCCAGGGGCAGGTAATATGGCGATGGTGTTCAGGGCGGTGTTCAGTCGGCCGCCTCTACCAACCCGCGCCAAACAATATCCACCAAGCTACGGAGGTGGCCTCTCCAGCCTCTCCAAGGAATGACCCTGGATAGGAGGCTGTCAGGCAACCATTGTAGCATCGTCGGTGGGGAGATATCTGTATGTGGAGACAGCGGCCGGGATAAGGGCTCCGACGCTGAACGCTCCGCGGGCTGGAAGGGGTTTGGTGTGAATACCATTACTCGTCTACCCATCCTCTGGAACAATGTAGCCATGTCAGAGACTCTCGCAAGTGAAACGGAACCAGAAGTAGAAAGTATTCGCTTTGAATTACCCAGTTAAACGCCGGTAACATGCTGCCAACTCGGTCTACAGAATTAGAGGCTCTCGGCAGTATCACAAATCCCCCACCCTTCCCGAAAAGAAATTTTCATGCCATCCCTTATCTCTTCTTACAACACGATTGCAAGCTCTGGCCTGTCGAGCTTGTCCTCGTCCAGGTTCGGGTAGTATGGAACCATGGCATCGGCCCCCTGGACGTACGCGTCATTGTACAGCCGCCAGTACGGCGTCCTCACTTTCCTGGCCGGGTGGAACAGGCCTGCCCAGACGTAGTTCATGACTACGCCGGGGCCGACAGCCATTCGAATGGCTTCGATGGCCTCGACGATACGGTCGATGACGTGCGGGCTGGTTTCGAATAAGTTGGGGTAGAGTAGATTCAGGAGATGGACCATGGCGTCCTCGCATCCGAGGCCGACCACGCCAAGGGCAATGTGCTTGACCACAGAGGCGGCTGTCTGGCGGTGAACCTGGTCGCGGTCGATGAGGGCGTCCTCGAGGAGAGGCGTCACTGCGTAGACGTAGTCCTTGGCCATCTCGCCAATGTACTCGAACAGGAAAGAGAGGGACTTGAGGACACCGTTCTGGACGTTGAGCTCGGGCACGCGATACTCGTTCATGAGAGCAGGTAGTACTGTGAACGGGGCGCAGGTTTCGGCGACAATACCAATGGCAACGGCAGTGTTGACACGAGACTGTCGCTCCTGGACACGGAGGTTGTTGAGAAGGGTCGCCAGGACATCCTGGGGGCCGATGGCCTTGGCAATGAAACCAAACGTGTTGTTGGCTGCACGTCGAATTCCCTTCTTGTGCGCCTTGAGCATGTCGAGCAGCTCGAAGCAAATCCTCATCCATTCACGCGCATTGACACTCTCCGGTCCGCGGTCTGCAATACGGCCGACAAGATCGATCGTGTTTTCCTGCACCTTCTCATGTCGGTTTCGTAGAATAGGCGTCAGACGGGGCAGCAGGTCTCGGATAGGGGGCTGCATCTGGGAAATTCCCACCACGGTGACGATGGACCGCAGAGCACCCAGGATGGAGCCGAGCACCTCAGGGTACTCCTCACCTAGGTACTCGTACAGCACGACACCAAGCTTGCCCATGAGGGCATCCTCGCCGCACTGCTTCATAACCATGGCAATCCGGGAGATGAGGTCGGCCGCTTGTTGACGAACAGTGGGTGACTTGTTGTTGAGCCTCCAGAGAATCGTACTGACAATCTGGGGGAGGTAAGGCTTGCAGCGTGTGCCCAGGGCGTTGACGACGGAGCCAAAGCCGTTGAGCATGACAATATCCTCCACACTTTGCTCCTGGAAAGCATGTAGCATGCCATCAACAAGGCGCTCCTCGAGTCGCTCGCCAATATCAGCGGCTCCCAGACTGGCAACAATCTTCTCGATGGTCTCCACCGTCATCTTTCGGTAGGCCTCGCTCTCGTCCTTTAGGTTATTAACGATCCGTTCGACAATCTCACTGACGCCAACCTTCTGACCAATGTCCACTGTTGTCTCCACAACCTGTCTGTAGTTGCGCTTGTCCAGGGCCATGCGCCTCACCCAGAAGCTCTTGAAGAACTCGTCCAGGACGTGTTCCTTGAGGTATCCCGCCGTCACACCGTCGGTGCCAGCGCACTGGGACACCACCTTGAGCACAACCTTCTTCATTTCCTCATCAGGGGATGAGAACTCGCGGAGAAGAATCTCCATGATCTGGCTTGTATAGTAGTTGGCATATTCTTCGTCCATGAGGGGGATGATGTACCCAACGGCCTTGAGAAACCCAGCCAGGCCTTTGCCTCGCTGCTTTCGAGCGCCGGTCCACAACGGGTTAAGGATATCATCGAAACTCTCGATACCGTAAGGGTTGGAAGCCTCGGCTAGGGCAGCAATAGCCAAACTCGTCACAGTCCTGACCTTGGTCTGCTCATCATTGAGATTCGGGCCAATGCACTCAACCAAGCCCTTGAGGTGCGGCAGGACTGCACAACCCATCAGAATAGGAATCTGCTGGACAATCTTGACTCCGGTGTGCCGGGCCTGCCATGACTTCTTGCTACGGCAGACGGCTCGGAGGAAAGGTAGCAATGCCGGGATACCTAGAGCAGACGCCACAACAGCAAAGGCTCTGGCCGTGGTGTTTCGGACGTACTCGTCCACGTGGTCAATGTCTGGCCTCATGGTACTGATCATAGTGGCGAGACCAGCAGCCTTGCTGAGGTTCGAGATGATCTCACGGCCTTCCACACGGGCGTAGTAGTCTTGATCAATGAGCAACGGCTCAATGACTACAAGGATCTTGTGGACATATGGTCGCACCAGATCATCGAGCTTGTATAGGATTCGGTCGATGACCTTGACTAGCAGATGTCGCTCTTGGTCCTCTAGAGTCTTCTCCATCAACAGAGGTAGAATCTGGTCGAAGAGGGGACCAGCTCCAAAGTTCCTGGCATTGTCCGTAATTTGTCGAAGAGCAGTCTTTCGCATTGGCGGTGTGCCGTTCTTGATCTTGAGCAGGAGCCTCATGATCTTCCGCTCCTTCATCTCGTCCACAGTGAGTGCATTCTCGTCCGAGTTGTCCGTAAGTTTGCCGAAGTATGCCATATCCTCTGGCTTGAAGAACTGTAGATCGCCAATGCCTGGGATCTCCGCCGGCATGGGCTTGCCGCCCAGTCGGACCTGGTCTGGGTCCTGCATCATGAAGCCTGACTGGGGAGCCGGCGTCGCCGTCAGCTTGTGGGCTGGTGCTGACACCGGAGCGTATCCTGGAGGAGGCTCGAGAATCTTGTAACCCTCATTCTCTCCAGGCAGAAGCATGTCCAGTTCCTCATCGCTGAGGGGCATGTTGCGGCCCGAGATGTCTGTCCCAAAGGTTTGCATCGGAACGGTCTGGGTTTGCGGTGCGGGAGTAGCTAGCCCCTGGTTGCCCATGGGGGTGGCCGAGGGAGCTTGATCCCATCGAGATCGCTTCTTCGCGCCTTCAGGCCCTGGCGCCGAGAGAGACGGTGCTTGGTCCCATCTGGAGCGCTTTGCCTTGGCGCTGTCGGTGGTCTCTTGCTTGGCTTCCTCCTCGGCCGGACCGGAGGAAACATCCCAGCGCTTCTTGCGCTTCCTCCCAGCTGTCACGGCTTCTGTGGAACCAGCCTCAGCATTTTCCTTGTCGCCATCTTGAAGTGTTGGCTGAGCCTCGTCGTCGTCCTCGATACCCTTCTGTTTGGCCTCGATCGCCCGCCGCACGCGTTCCTCTTCTCGCTCAAGCTCACGCGCTTCCATAACCTCCCGGTAGCTGGAACCATTTTCAGTTGCACCTGCTTGACGATTTTCGGCGAAAGGGTCGGCTCTCGTGGGAGTAAGGACGCGATCAAAGCGGCGCTTCTGGTAATCCGTTTCGCGATCGGTGATGCGCCCACTCTTCTCGCCCCGACCGGCAAGTATATCATCCTCCTCAACGCCACTGCCACGAGAAAACTCGTCAATCATGTCGCGTGAAGCAGTGTACTGGCCGACAAGGCGGCGCGTGTTGTCGGCATCCTCCATCTCATCATCGTCATCACCCATCGGCAGCGACGTGTGGTAGCCAGCAAACTTGTCGCCGCCATCGCGTTCGTATAGGGCACTATCGGCGCTGTCGGTGAGCTTTTGCTTGGTTGAGTCGGTGCGTTGGCTGCCGTCGTCCAGCGTGCGCGAGCCCTTCTTGGCCGCGGCGGCCGCGTTGCGCTCCTGCTGGAGCTTCTTGATCGTCTCGAAATCGGCGTCCGACATCTTGGCTTAGATTATTCGGGCTTCATCCCGCATCCAATTCAGAGTCGCAGGTGGCGGGTCCCTGGCCGGTGTTGTGCATGGAGATGAGGTTGACAGGGCTTGATATCTCGAACCTGAAACTGCAGTGAGAGAAGCTTTGCACCAGGCTGCAAAAAGTCTCCCGCGCCAAGAGCTCTACGCCCGGCATTTAGCCGTCCTTTTATTCCTTGCTACGGAGTACACCTCCATACTCAAACATATTACCTTGCCAGTTGTCTCTGACATTTTCTTCAAGATAATTTACAATTTTATATTAATTTCTATATCTCAATATTAGTTAAATGCTCTCAGGGCGTCAAATTTCCCATTGTTCTCTATGAGCCAAAATATTTCTTTAGCAGACACCGCCAAGACCCACCCCGTGTGATAGCGAGGATAAGTGACTTATTTCCTAGCACGCGTTCTCGGCCTCTTTGTTGTTCTCTCTATCTCAACGACGGGACCGCTTGTGCCCTCCCCTGTCTTGACTTCTGTCTTAATCTCAGTCTTGATCTCAGTCTTTACAACGATTTTCCTCTTCTTAGATGGGCTCGTTTGCTCCAATTCGACTTCCTCCTCTTTAATTTTGGTGATTTGTGATTCTTTCTTGCGGGGGCTGCGGTCAGAGAACTCCCTGAGGTCGGCAGTGAAGAGGACAGAGTGTGCCCACCCAGCATATTTCCCCCACATGCCCCTGAAATGGTCGCCTACCGCATCGTACATGGCCTTGTTGAACGTCTTAGCCTTTTTGCCGAATTTGTAGTCCCTCTGTGCGATCTGCCAAACGTGAGTGTCCACGGGCACAGATTCACCCCATCCCAAGCCCATTAGGCACACGCAGTCGGCAACTTTTGGACCAACACCTCTCAGAGTCAGCAGCTCCTCGTGTGCCTCCTTGTAAGTGACGTGCTTTTCGCTGGGCACATGGGGTGTGCCGAATCCAGGAACCTCGGGGTTCCGGAGAGATTCCAGCCAGTCACTCGGCTTCTCCCTAGCGATCATGCGAGCGGTCTCTGCAATGTACTTTGCACGATAGCCGAAACCGAGTTCTCGTAGATGTGATTCGACTCCCTTACCAGTTAAGGCGTCGGGTGTTGGGAAATCATGAAAGGCCTCGTCCTCGATGTGAGCGATTAGCGGCCCATAGTGTTTGCATAACTTGTGTACCTGATAATTGGTTAGTATAAAAGTTGGAAAGAATGACATATAGGTGACCTCTCACCATCTGAGATATGCGAGAGATGTTGTTATTGCTGCTGCAGATGAAAGCAATCAGGGCTTCCCAGGCGTCCTGGTTAAGTATGCGCACTCCTGTGAATGTCGGGGCTTTCTTGCGGAAATTGGGGTCGACGCTGGACCATTGCTCATAGAGACTCCCAAGGTCCAAGTCCAAACTAAAGTAGTGGCGCAACAAGGCTTCTGTATTGTCCTTGTCCTCAAGGCTATCATCCCTCGACAGTGGCGGCGTGGGCAGTGTTAGGGTGTTCTGCTCTGGCCAGGTGACTTGATAATGCAAATGAGTTAAATCCTGCTTCAAAGACAGAATGCGCCCATGCAAAGTGCATCGCCTAAAATATGAATTAGCTATCTATCCAGGAAATGAGAGGCTTTCGGTGAAAACAAACCATTCGTCGTTGAATTTGCGCCATCTGAAAGATTGCCCACAGCGTAATGTTGTATCAATGCACAACTCTGCAAGTGACACGGGCAGCTTCCTCCATTCGGATATCGTTTTAACAGCCATCATGACCAAGGTTCAGGCCCATCTAGAGCCGCCACGAATTGACGTAGCGTCGCTGGTGGGAATGAGGCTGATGCTGAGCAGATGGAATTCGAGTAGCCACTGGTGGCACTGGTGCCCCCTCGAGGTCCCTGCAGGCGGCTCGCCCAAGGGTGAGCGCTGGGCTCACCGAAGTAGCCTCGGTGAGTATCCACTGAGAACCGCGCATTTCTTTCCACTAAGCTACATCAGGTTAGTCCATTCTAGCAGAAAAAGCTCCAGTAGCCTCGCGCATTCCGCTTGGGGGAACGTCAAGCCTCCTACTTGCTTCATCAATCCACGGCTCACTTTGGTCTCCAAAAAGCCGCCAGCCACCGTCCATCTTTGCTCGGCTTCCTGGTTCTCAAGAGCTCCAGAACGCCTCATTTTAATCATGAACGGCGACAGCTATTCCTCTCGAGGTAAGTCCCAACCACCCGCTCTCGTGTTCTAAACTACCACTAAACATCCCGCCTTAACTAAATAGACTCGAGGAGGGGACGTGACTATCCGGTTTGTTCCATCTACTCCTGTCGTTTCAATCTATTTGCTAATACCTCTCAGCCCCGCGCAGGCGATCGTGACGACCGTCGCGAACGGCATCGGGACCGCGACCGCGACCGCAGGCGTTCGAGATCACCCGACCATCGCGGCCACCGACGAGGAGAGGGAGACGCCGATGCCTATTCTTCAAGCCGAAGCCATAGAGACAGAGAGCGTGAGGATCGATACTCTGGACGCGATCGTAGAGGCGACCGAGAATGGGATCGCGATCGTGGCTCGTCTCGACGGGATGCGCGACGCGACGATGATGACAGGTTCCCACGACGGGATAGGGACCCGTACGATGACCGTCGACGCCCCGGTAGGGATCGACGTGATGAAGGGTTTGGAAGACAGGAAAGTCGCCGCACGGCGTCGCCGCCCCCCAAGAAGCGAGAACCCACCCCAGATCTAACGGACGTTGTCCCCGTCCTAGAGCGGAAGCGCCGCATGACCCAGTGGGATATCAAGCCTCCAGGCTATGACTTCGTCACGGCCGAGCAAGCCAAACTCTCGGGCATGTTCCCGCTCCCTGGCGCTCCACGCCAGCAGCCCATGGATCCCACCAAACTACAACAATTTAACCAGCCCGGTGGCCAAGTATCCAGCACAGGCCTGGTGGCCAGCAGCTCTCGACAGTCGAAGCGCCTCATCGTGTCCAATATTCCTGCCGGAACGAGTGAGGAGAATCTGGTTGGGTTTTTCAATCTCCAGCTCAATGGATTAAACGTCATTGAGAGTACCGACCCTTGTGTTCTTTGCCAGTTTTCAACTGACCGGTCGTTTGCTGTCCTCGAGTTCAAGACACCCGGCGACGCGACTGTGGCCTTCGCACTGGATGGCATCACGATGGAGGCTGAAGATAGCGCCAATGGAGCAGTTAATGGAGCACCTAGCGGGCTACAGATCCGACGACCTAAGGACTATGTCATGCCGGCCATCCCCGACGAGGCCCCTCATGACCCCGACGTCGTTTCGAGCGTCGTCCCAGATACGATCCACAAGTTGAGCATCACCAATATTCCCACCTTCCTCACGGAAGAACAGGTTAGCGAGCTTCTCGCTGCCTTTGGCAAACCAAAGGCCTTCACGCTAGTCAAGGATCGGAGCACTGAGGAGTCCAGGGTGAGTTCCGACAGTCACAAGCTGAAATCACTTCTAACATTTCCTAGGGAATTGCTTTTGCCGAATACTCTGATCCTGCCACTGCCAACCAGCCTGCCCTCGAAACACTGAACGGGATGGACGTCGGTGGTAAGAAGCTAAAGGTCACCAAGGCAAGCATAGGGCCGACGCAGGTGGCCAACTTCGACGTGGGCGTTGCCGCCATTAGCGGCCTTGCATCGCAAACTGGAAACGAGGCAGAGCAGAGTCGAGTGCTCCAGCTTCTCAACATGGTCACAGCTGAAGAGCTGATGGACGGTGATGAGTACGAAGGTATGTTACGCCCAAAGGTTTCACGTTTTGAGTGCATTTCTAATTTCTTCATACAGAAATTTGTGAGGATGTCCGCGAAGAATGCTCCAAGTTTGGCACCGTGGTCGACCTCAAGGTTCCGCGGCCATCCGGCGGAAGCAGACAGTCCGCCGGTGTTGGCAAGATCTTTGTTAAATTTGACACCCTCGAGTCGACAACGAAGGCATTAAGGGCTCTAGCGGGCAGGAAGTTTGCCGATAGGACAGTCGTGGCGACCTATTTCCCTGAGGTGAGATTATATTCTCACCATCTGCTCGTGCAAAGCTAACCAAGTGAATAGGAGAACTTTGACGTTGGCGCTTGGTAAGATAGTGTCGACTGCGCCTGGATCAAAGAGCCTCCACGCTCGAGACATCTACGTCTCGCGGGCGGGCTGCAGGAAAGGCGAAGGGCAGTGCTGGGCAAACAATTCACAATTTGAGGCTAGGAGCCGACTTCATCGGCCGACGTGCTAAAAGCTGTTATGTATAACATCGAAGTCTTTAAGGCGTAGTTTAGGGCGTGATGGATTAAATTATTGCTATCGTACAATGCTAGCTATCCCTGGTCTATCAAGATCTACGTTCATGGCTAGAAAAGCTTCTAGAAAAGCTTCTCGATGAGATTCCAAGTCTATATCTTTGCATTGGTTAGCGCCATGGTTTGACAAAAGCGGAATTTGAAAGTGAATTGACATGGCCAGATATCAGAAGTGAAGTTCCATTCATTGAGCCTGAAAGACTCTAACATAAGAGGTACCAGAAATAGTAGTTTTATCATCATGCGAATGCGGCCGGGGGTAGAGGATATGCTCTGAAGATAAGGAATAATAGAACTTACATGATGTAACAGTCGGACTGCATACGCCAGTCAAGTTGGACCCTGACCAGCTGCGCAATTGTTCGATGCAGACGACGCGTCTTAGGAAGGGGGGAAAAAAAAACGACCGTAGGCCGAGGATAGGTAATGAAGGAACCCAGGCACCTCTCAGGGTTCCATCACGAAACACCCGCGGTCACGTGCAGCTAACCCCACCACTGCGCACCAACCGGCACTTTCCGCTCTCTGCCCTAACAAGCGAAAAAATTACTGCTCCACACAAGCCCTCCGGACTTTGAGAACCTGGAACCTCACGATCGCGACCTCCGACAACTTCTAACCATCCGAAGCACCAGCAGCATCACCACAACACCGACAAGATGGGCAGACTTCACAGCAAGGGCAAGGGCATTTCTGCCTCCGCGGTCCCCTACTCGCGCGCTCCCCCCGCGTGGCTGAAGACCACCCCCGACCAGGTCGTCGACCAGATTTGCAAGCTCGCCCGGAAGGGTGCCACTCCCTCGCAGATCGGTGTCATTCTCCGTGACTCCCACGGTGTTGCCCAGGTCAAGGTCGTCACCGGTATGTTTGCCTGACATTGGAGATGCAATGCCTCGAATTGATGCTGACCCATTCCAGGTAACCGCATCCTGCGTATCCTGAAGGCCCACGGTACGGATCCCTGAAACGAAGCGGAGGATATGATGAACGAATATACACATATCTTTTTGCGGAGATTCTCTCCCAATGCCTCTGTGCGGTCAAGACTGACAGAGTGATCAATAGGCCTTGCCCCTGAGCTTCCTGAGGACCTCTACATGCTCATCAAGAAGGTGCGTTTATTCACACTCTTGGCATACCATCTACCTAGAGGAACAGCTAATGCTGACTATGTTGATAGGCTGTCTCCGTCCGCAAGCACCTTGAGCGCAACCGCAAGGACAAGGACTCCAAGTTCCGCCTCATTCTCATCGAGTCCCGTATCCACCGCCTGGCCCGCTACTACAAGTCCGTCGGTGTCCTGCCTCCCACCTGGAAGTACGAGTCGGCTACCGCCAGCACCATCGTCGCGTAAAGTGGGATGATGCAGAATGCAGTGTGAGGTGGACGCGGAGGATTCCCTGGTCACGGAGTTGGGGAACATTAAGGAAAAACTTTGCATTTAGAGCCATGATGCCAATGCGCCGGTCATAGAGACCGAGTGGGTAGCTCTATGCCTCAAATTTGAGCATCAACTACCGAACCAAACCAACGACGTCCACTGTGGTATCCCTGCTGGCCAAAACAATCGTGATGTTCCCTTTTTTCGCTGAATCCTCAACGCCTACTCATGCAACGTGCCTTTTGTCTTGAAATAAAACGCCCTGGGAAGCCCGCCCTTTTAGCCAGTCCCCTCCATCTCCTTAGACTTCTGTATTAAATACTCTCCGAGCACTCGTAGCGGGTCGGCAGGTCTTCAATGTTGTCAGCATTTTTGTACCAGAAACTGCTGCGGCCCATGGCATACTTGTCCTTCGCAATCTGCTTCATTCCTTCCAGCAGCACGCCCGTAACCTTGGTGTTCAGATACCGACGCGTCGAGTCTCCGTGAGGGGGTGCTTCGGCAGGCAGTGACAGCCCGGAATCAGGATGTACTGAGGCTGCTCTAGAGCCTTGCGCGGGCGTCCCTGTACGGGCGGGGGCGGGACTGGGGGCTTGGACAGCAGGGGCCGGAGAAGACTACCGTTGTAAGTATATTTAGATGTTGGATTCCTGCCATCACAAGGCTTACCGCAAGGTTGTCCCCGGGGGCATCAGCCATAACCGTATCCTTCTGGGGGGTTCCCAACGTTTGCAACGGTGTCCCGTCAATAGGCACGTCGCCCGTGGCCGTCGCAGGCGCTGAGGGCTGTGCCGTGGGCTCGTTTTGCACACTTCCGTCCGCCATTTCGTTCAACCAAGTCTCAATGGGTGTTGAGTGACGAATGTATGTGGGCAGAAGTCCGGAGGGAGCTTCCCGTTGCTGGAAGCTGCCAGCGCGCCGGCTGAATCTCGGTCGGTACGTACCTCCAGAGCCCGACCTTAAATTGACCAGACACGGTCAGCTGATTTCGTGTTTCGTATCCCCCACTCCAGGCGTGTTCACTTTTCCCCCGTCGCGTCTTCCCATCCTGTCAGTGACGACCGGGCAATATGCGGGAATCTGTTGTTTGGATGGAGAGCCTTTTGCCTTGTTCTATGTTCAGCCAACTGTGCCGAAATGGAAAACTTCATCACGAGGCGCCCCAAGACTGAAGACAGTCATTCAATGCAGAACTCCCTAGACTCTAGGCATGGCGAGTCTCCAAGGCCGGCAAAACGACTCAAGGCAGAAATCTCCGACTCGGAATCAGATCCAGGAGAGAGAAGTCAAATATTTGACAATCCCGTTCATGAAAATGGCGACGAACCTATCCCGCGCCAAGCCAAGGCAACAGACTTCGAAAATGTGCTCCCCGTAGCCGAGCCAGACGAAGAAGCTATAAGGGAATATCAATCGTTTAGACTATCCCAGAAGAGCAATTCAGATGGCGTCACCCCTGGAAAGATTCGTCCTATGTGGATCAAGGGCAGAAGCTCCATCTATGTCGACGCCTTCAACCTTGCCCTGGACACAGTTCTAGACGAGGAGTCTCACCTGTTTAATGACAAGGAGAAGGAGATATTTGGTCAATGGCGAGAGTTGGATTATGAGGCCCAGTTCATGTATTACTTCCCCGCATGAGGAAGACCGTCCAACTGACATGGCGCAGGTATGTGCGGCTGTTTCTTCGCAAAACAGACTCATGGCATCGATCAAGTCGACTCGGTTACTATGACGACGTTTCAGATCCCGAACAGGCAATTCAAAGACTGCAAAAATCTCGGACACTTCCGGAGAGCACTTCTGTAACCAATAAAGAACTACCAGCCCTTGAAATTGATGTGTCCCTCACCACATATGGGGATACCTTCACTTTTGCAGATGCTTCCGAAGACCACATCAAATCTGTTGAAGAGGCAGCTCCGTTACTGAGCCTTGACGAGCTCAAGGCTCTCGCAAAAGAGGCCAAAATCCAAGGCCGGAATAAGGCTGGATTAGTCAAAGGCCTCGTTCGAATGAGCCAACAGCAGGCCAACTTAATGTCGCTTGGCCTGAGTAGGCACAATAGTCACGCGCCCCCCGGGTCAGACGATTCTGAGACTCCTTCACTAAAGCAAGCAAGTAATCCGGGAAAAGAGGAGGCGAATCGAGAGCGATATTTCTTGCGCAAAATACTCGCTATCCTCGGACCCTGCGTCAGGCTATCACCCGTGCCATTCAAGCTCTTTGAGCGAGTTCATCTTGTGTTTTATAGATCGACTGAGTGGACTGAAAAGTCCCTTACCACGATTATTCTCGCGAAAATTGCAAGGAGAAACTTCCCCGACTACATAGTGTGCCGCACCTCGACCATATTTGCCTCCCGAACGCATTTACTAGAATACGAGGCCGCCGTCAGACTAGAATCCGAAGTGGATCGCATCTCGGAATTTGGGGAATTCCCCGGCGAAGATGGTTACAAGAGAATCGTCGAGGTATTTGAAATCGTCTACCCGCGATGGAAAGTACTAGTTGCAGAAGAAGAAGAAAAGGATCAGAAGATCTATGAAATGGGCGAGGGTGCCTATTTGAGAAGGTTTACTCCTGGCCACTCCTATACCCGCATTATTCACAAAGCGCTCGCTGTATTTGCAAGGTGGAAGAATCATGCTAAGGAGCATGCGATATTAACTGAGCTTCTCGACCAGAAGCTCTTCCACGTGGCCAGACGAGGCGGGTGGTACCAACGCAAAGCTCTTTTGGAAGAGCACTACATGCCCACGTTAGACGAAGATCCAGCATCTGAAGACCCAGAGCAACAGAAAAGGCACTGGAAAAGGATAGCCGCGACAACATGTGAGGCTGGGTTGCAAGATCCCAACTGCCATCTTATTTTCCATTATGATCTTCAGAAGCGGTTGGTTAAACTAGAGAAGAAGCTGCGAATCCCTCGGAGACTCCAGCACGACTTTGGCCATGTTCGTCTTGCAGAACCTGTCGACATCATGGTGGAGGGTATCCAGCTCAAAAGGGATCTAGCACCAAAACCTGGGCGACAAGCAGCCTCAACTAAAACCATATGGCTCGATGAGCTCGACTCGGGCGGCGAGTGTAGCGTGGAGGAGATGTGCCTGAGCCACCTCCGCTTACAAGGGTGGAAGGGGTACCACGCCGAAGGGGGCATTATCCGTACCCTCTTTGCCTACCTCTTCTACGATATCCTCTTTCTCTACATCCCGAATGTCTTCCAGACGGCCTTTCAGACGTGCCCTCTAGATCTACATACAGATGCCTTCTACCCAGTGAGAGCATCGGAAATTAACCATCGTCTGGTGGAGATTGCCAATGGCGAAGGGGAACGCCTCGTTCGGGAAGTCTGGGAAAGGGAGCACGAACGGCGCACAAGCATCGTCGGGCTCAACTGGGACTTTGATATCGAGGACATTGCAGAGCTTGTGTCATGCTTCGGGGGCAACGCATTAGCCGCTGTGTGCAAAGTCATGGCGCAGGAATACAAGCAACGCGGAGGAGGTATCCCGGATTTGATTCTCTGGCGGCGTTTTGAAGATGATGGTGCTCAAGACAGGTCCAAGGGTCTCGGAGGAGCAAACGGCGAGGTCATGTTCGCCGAGGTGAAGAGCGCAAATGACCGACTGAGTGATACACAGAGGCTCTGGATCCACGTGCTCACGGGAGCTGGTGTCAAGGTTGCACTCTGCAACGCAGTGGCCAAGGAAGTGAGGGAAGTGGAATAAGGCACACAGTTTGGCCCAAGACAAGCTCCCTCACCTCAGTCGCCAGTGTCGCCTGACAAATTTTACTGGAAACCTCATTTCTTGCTTGAGATTAAGGTCATCACCCGTGCATCTCGGCGCTTGGCCTGACTCCCAGCGCGCTCTCCCGGCCGGCCAATTTCAGAAACATTCATTATTACATTTCTTCACAGGGGTTGGCTAGGAATTCGTCCACAGCTCCGACAGAAGCAGCCCCCAACTGGAAGGTTCGAAACAACCCAAATCCACGATGTCTTCGCTCCAAATTTAGCAACGTAGATGTTGTTCCAAGAATATTCCGCCCTAGCACAAACAGCGACAGAGTGCATGAAACCGCCAGCTCTGAAACGAGGTTTCACACCACCCCTCGGTCCAGCTGTTTCAGGGATGTTCGTCGGGGGATCGAGACACGGGAGCCAATGGGATGTCGAATTGACCGGTTCTGGCTGCTTGTCACATCGAACCCGACACTCCCCCAGGCCCTACCCATATACGTACCCCAGGGGATCAAACGAATTAGGAACCGGTGCTGCTGAAATTGGGAAATACGACAAGGAGTGCCGCGTGCCGTCCATGAGATGAAACTAGCAGGGCAGACCAATCTATCACGCTACTTTGCCTCTGATAGATGTCAGAGCGGTACATGTCTCGATGGCGTGTCGTCGGCCAAATGACCCAAGTCCGGGTCGATTCCCCTTATGGAGCAGCTCCTGGGCTGAGATCCGAGCCTGGGACGATCCGCAATAGCGCCTCCCGGCGCCATGGTTGTTGTCCGCACGCCTCTTGGATCACCGGACTTTGCTGTGCACCGGCACTGGACAGAAGCCGCGAAGGGCCCCATTCCTCCTCTTCCTCGGTGCAGCGTGCTAGCAGGGCGACACCGGCAGTAGCTGTGTACTATGTAGCATACCATGGCTAGTAGCCCGCCAGGCGAAGCATTCCCACTCTGAGCCTCTGAGGCAGGCGAACTAAGGCTACTGCGGTCGGGTGCCTTTTTGTCGACTTTTCGCTCTGGTGGTGCTGGGCGCTGCCGGTTTCGAGAACTCCCACATCAGGGCGCTTAGCAGGCGGCCAATCACATCGGGTGGCCCGCTCTGGTGGGTGATGGAGCCCCGGCGAGGAGGCCAATCATGCTGCGTGGTGGGCATCGACACGGCGCTTAGATCCCTGTCCTCGGGGAGCCGGGGGTCTGGGATTCTTGGATCCCCCTCCTCTCTCTAGTGTCTCTCCCCCATGGAGCCGTGGAGGGGCGACGCCGCTTTTGCAAAAGGGGGTGTAGCGAGTGACGTCGCTCGGGGGAGGGAGAGCGAGGGGGGAAACACCACCCTCTCTGACCTTGTTGAGCTTGGTGGCCCTTGTTTGCCTTGTCTGCCTGTTTGAATCATGCCGGCCGTGAGCGAAGGGGCAGGTACGGATGCTCGCTGCGGCCGATTCAGCGGCCTTTGGAGCTATACGGGCCGGGTCGACATGTGAGCGAGGGCTGCTGGGATCGTGACTCAAAAAGACTCGGAGCGAGCCTCAGCTGTTCAGTCCGAACGGGACCATGGATCATAATCACCCCAGACGGGGATACGACGACGATGAAACACCCGCTCTCTCCCCATCACAAATCTGCGTGTACGGGTATAGGAGGTGTTCGCAGGGCCTCATGATCCACCTCATGGGCATCAGTGGCAGTCACACCCAGGCTTCTTCCGCAGTGCCGCCTGTGGCTGGGTCGTACGGCCGGGATTCGCGACGGGATGGCGGCGGCCTAGCGGGAGACCTGCGCCTTGCATGAGGGGGGACGATAAACATCGAAAAGTGACCAAATCAAGCGGTGAGATAATATTGAGGGAAAATCATCCCGTTGGTCTAGTCTAGTAACTCGGTACTTTGGAATGCTGGGGTCGCTTTGCTACTTTCTCCCTCTCTCGAAGAAGTCTCATGCTATTCATTGCTTGCCTGCCTGCCTGCCTGCCTGCCTGCCCCCGTGGTATTTACGCAAAATTGCTTGCTTTACTCGAGAACGCCGTCCGACTCCGATCCTCAAATCTTTGCCTCCCAAGAAAATACAGTTCCCCGCTTTCCCGTTCCTTGTGACACCGTGGAAAAGTAGTAAACAATAACAAAAAGGAGAATAGGGGAATCCAATTGACCTTCTGAAATTACTCCAGCCGTGTCTGGCCATGACCCAAAATGTGCGTGATGTCGTAGAAGTGGTTTTTCGGACAGGTAGCCGATATGTGTGGTGTGAAAATGTTGACTAATAATAACGTCAAGTTGATGGTTGGTTGGTTGGTTTCAAGTGCTTGGATGGCGTAGGCTTCCAAGCAACCCGTGTTGTTCGAATGAGCGTAAATGTTGGTGAGATTATCATAGATGGGCCGGCTTCACTCGACTTTGCGCCTCTTGCCCTTGGGCGCCGGCTCCATCCTCGGCGTATAAGTGACAGTCCTTGTCACCACCTCTCGGATATGTCGTACACTAGTGCGCGACGACTTCTTCTTCACCGACTGTGTCCGCGCCTTGAGAGCCGCCTCCCAGTCAAAGACAGAGTGGACTGAGCGGGCACTGAATGGTGACCGTGCGGGCGAGTCCAGGTTGGCGATGGAAGGGCTTGGTGGGACTTTTAGGCTGGGGAAGGTGGCAGGCCCGGTGGGGGGAGCAGACATTGGGATCGCCGAGGGGATATATGGGCTCGGGGGAACAAGGGGAGCCGTAGCTGGAGGAGGTAGCTTGTCCCCATTCTCGCTAGTTGCGGGCGAGGACTGATCTCCTTTGCTGGAGCAGTCTGACCGGTCACTGTTGGCAGTATCCGGAGCGGAAGCTGATTCTGGGGTTGTGTCGCCAGTAGGGGGGAGTGGTGAGTTGAGGGTCATGTACTTGGAGAGGAAGTCTGTGTAGGCTGAGGGGGGGCTGATGGGTGTCTTGATGTAGTCCGGGTCCGGCTTGATGGAGAAGGCGATGGCGGAGAGAGGCGTTGCAGAGGCGGCAGAGGTGATCTCGGAGGGAAAGGTGGCCGAGATGGGCGTGGCGAGCTTGCCCAACTTTGGCTTGTCGGCAGAAGGCATGTTGGCGAGATTATCCAGGTGGGTGCCGTGAGTCCGCGGATCCAAGTTTCTTAAATGCTTGTGGCAGGGAAAGGCGAAAGGCGAGAGTTGAGTCCAAGCCAAGCAAATGGCTTGAAAAGGGCCTTGAACCTTTGGAACCTTGGGGGAGCCGGGAAGGGGATTGATGGCGGACAAGCCCAAGCCGTGAGGGAAGACGGTGACGGTTGATCGAGAGGAGGGAAGACAAGGAGAGGTGGTGCAGCAGCAGCAGGAGCTTGTTATATTGTAGCGAGTGGAATATGGGGAAGGGTAGAAGGGAAGACGGGAGGAAGGGAAACGAGGACGTGTGCGTGTGTTTGGCGCCGGGGTTCCGTTTCGGGAGGGGTGTGGTGGGAGTGAGCTAGTGGTGTAAGTGAGCTGCGGGTCTGCGAGCGCGGCGATGCGCTGTGCTGTGCGGTGCTGTGCGAGGACGGGGGTGCCTCAGTGGTGGCTCGGGGACTGCCTGAGCTCCTGGAGGGATGACTGGCGGCAAAGACACAGGACAGATGACAGGCCCAGCGTTGGTCGAATGGAGGAATGGATCCCTATGCGCCGATGCGCTGGTTCGTGTCCGGGGTTGAAAGCCCCTTGGCTCACCAGAGGCCGATTCGTCGACTAGCTCGTGTCTGGGCTTTCTAGCTCAAGTCGTGACCACCGACAGAATTTGGTGCTGTATTATCCGGAGGACAGGAATCACACTGGCGTGGCAGGGATCGAAGCGTGTTGGTGAAGACTGAAGACTGAGAGAGTCCAGGGGGGGTATAACCGTCGAACGGGGAGTGCTTAAAGCGGCGTGACTTATCAAGGTGGACGCACTAGACGGCACATCCAGGCAGGGTGTCGCGTGGAGGGAGATGATGGTCTGCGCCCAGTCTCGGGGGAAATTTGGGGGCTCCGAGGGATGAAAGGAGGGGGAGGCTGAGGAGAGTTCAGGATGGCGGGTGAATGACAAAATGGTGATGATGATGAGGTACTAGGCAGGAGCTCCCCAGGGGCTCTTGTACACGGGCTAGCAGTGTCGAGTTGGCGCCAGGAGACCAAGAGTTCGATCTGACAGTCGCGCCTGGCGATCTGATTGGAAGATTGGAAGGCGGGAAGGAGCAATTCGCAGCCTGTGATTGGCTGGTGTGGTAGAGCTCAGAACTCGGCGCGCCAAACACACGGCAAGTTCACGACGCGGTTTCCCAGAAGGCTCCACGGATGTCGTGCGTGAGCAGCGTAACGCTGACTCTCAAATTGCCAAGCTGATCAATCTGGTCAATCCGTCAACCTCCGAACCTCGTGGCTACAGCGCCGGAGCTTCTCCAAGCTTTTACCTGGTGGGGTGATGGTCCTCTCCTCGGCAGTCGGTATTGCTCCGTATGATGATGTCTGGGGTAACGGCTTGGTCGCGTGGCCCAAGGTTCTGACAGGCCGATGTTGTGGTCGATGTGGTGACGAGGCAATGAGGCCAACTGGGGGCGATGGGCAGCTTGACTCTTTGTTCGACTCAGCATTGCCTCTATCCGGCGATCTTGCACCTCTTTATCCTCCTCTTTCGCCTCGGGGTCTGCTTCTGCGAAAAACAAACAACCGCGCCTCGAGCTCTCAACCAGCCATATCTAGCCGGCCAACTCCTAGAAGCCATCTTCTCTGCTTCAGTCCGCGCGCGGCTCCAGCTATTCTTAGCCACGGGACCTGCATCGCCATAGAGATTACCTCGTCATCTGTGGTATTTATGGTATCTATGGCTCGCGAGCAATGTCGTTGAGACCCTCCCATCCGGAGCGCGCGCCACATGAAGCAGAAAACTCGGCTGCCGCAGCAGCCTCCCACTTCCCAACCCCGGCAACCTCGATGCAGAGGCTCACGATACACCATGCGAGAGCTTCTACGCCCGAGCGCGCGCCTCCTGAGGGTAAACACAGGTCTCGGCCGAGCAAGTGTTCGGGCCGCGGGGGGGGATGGATTAGATGGGTGAGTATTATGGCATGCTGTTTGGTGAGCTGGGTTCCCTGGAGTAGGTAAGCGCCCATGGTGGTGTCTCAACCAACCGCCACTGCTCCCAAGCGCGCCAGAGCCCCGACACCATGCATATCTACTTATGTTAGGGCAGGTTCAACGCCTCTTCTATTCTTTACAGAAATCTCAACCCCTGTGGAAGCGGTAAAATCTAGCTTCAAGACGGCGGCCATTCGTCAAGCTATCTCCAACACGGCAACCTCCCCGCATGAACTGGCCAGATCCTCACCATGAGTATGAAACTGCTGCCATTCGTTGTCCCCATTTTGGTTCCCCGGGAAACCTTTCAAAATTGCTGGCTCCCCTCTGCCAGGGGGACTGCGTGTTTCGAATGAACCCTTGAGAGCTCCTTGGTACCGCTGCACGTCCCTCATCGCTGATTGAGGCAGAAGATAACCTCCCGCGCTTATTTCGTCCACGTTCCCCCTGAACATAGATATGAAGCTGAGAGCCAACAGACCTTGGCCAAATCATCGTCGTGGGTCGATCAGTCTAGGGTGTACGGATATTAACTAGAGATGAGACTGCTGCCCGTGGAGCCCAACGTCGCGCGAAGCCACCATCCCGCCTTGACTGTTGGCTCCATGGTGAGAAAGGGGGGGGGGGGGACATAGAGCCGGCCAAGGCCAACCTAGGCTCGGCTCTTGCTCTCTAACCCTTGGCAGAGGTCGAACCTTGTTTGGCCTTGGCGGAGAGACTGGCCTCGACCCCTTTCCTCACGCCCAGAGTCATCCACACCTCTGCCGTCTGCGTTGTTGGCACCCCGCGTTTATACCTCGATACCATTTGTCGTTCGCGCGTAGCGCGGCTAGGGAACCAACCCCGAAGCCATCAACCCTGTTCAGTGCAGATGCGTGTCCGCCTCGTGGGCTTCCCGGTTCAAGGTAATCGAGCCTGCAGTATTTCTGTATCATTGCTTTGAACCACGACTAGGTGCATATGATGCTTCTGCACGACGTCTTGCCCATGATAGGTTTGTTCTATATGCATCAGAGCCTGGTGGGTATCAACCTTCCGCAGGCAGGTGGCCATCCAAGAATATTTATTGCCACCACATCTCACTCGCTCCTTAAAGCAGCAGCGAGGGAAGCCCAACGGCGGTGCAGTTCTGCTCACAAACTTTGCCGACCTCTGCATCTGGGGACGCTGGCCACCCATCTCCAACCCAGACGTGCAGATGCACTATACTAAGGGGCGTATCAGGCCCCCTCTGGCCTCTTAGGCGGCGCCTTGGGCACCTTTACCGCTAATCGTGGCCCGTTTGCCTTTGGTTGGCCTAGTTCCTGCCGTGTAACGGAGACACTCGTACACGTTCTTTTCATCCATCCCCAGACGGGACGGTTCGACCGTTACTCGGCCTGTGAGCAGGGGTTGGGACAGGTCACTGGTGGACAAAGATCGACCCGTTGATGCGCAGCTACGTTGGGAAGTGCAGATATATGAAAGCCCCTCGCAACACGATCGAATCGTGGTGCGATGCCAAGTGAGATCCCACATCTTGATCGACTATTTGAACGCGAGGCCAACGTGTATTCAGCGTGAGGTGCTCGGTTCGAGTATTGGGACAGCATCGAGGGGCGGGGACAAGCCAGTCGAGCCACTGACTCTACGCTTCCGACAATTTGAGCCACTGCGGGAACGACAACGGGGGGGGGACTCGTAGCATCAGGCCCACTCACAACGTCGACCTGCTCTGTACGGCACTTTTGACTTGGGCATCGTTCGGATCTACTCGCTATTTCGTGGGAATTCGCGGTCTATGCCAATGGCCACAGGGACATGCCCATCAGGAACAAGCATCTTGGAAACTGGAAACCTAGGTGGTCACTTCTCGATCGAGGGGTCGTTCCCATGACTCTTCCGTCTTCTTAGCCCGGTTGACTGCAGGTTGTTACGGGGATAGCTTTAGCAGGATTGTCTCTCCTCGGGTCTTTCCCGTCTTGCTGATTCATATTCAACGATGAAGGTTCTAGATCTGGGACTACTCGTACTTCATCCCATAGTCGCTCGAGCTGAGGGTCCGAACCCCCATTTCATGCTCTAGACTAGCCATTAACATGATGTGAAAGGTGACAGATATTCAGTCAAACAGTAGTGTTGTGGGATAGCAAAAAAAAAAAAACCCCCCGTCCTTCTTCTAGCGTTCATGGTCATCACTCGGGGAAGATATCCCAGCCACGGCTTCCATCAAAACAGACAAGCCATTGATGGTATAATTACAAGGGGATGGCAGGCACGAGCTGAGCCCGGATCGCTGCCTGCGTGCCTGTCATTGGCGTGACCAGCCGACTGGTCACAATCCTAGGCGCGCGGCCGAGGCCGAAGGTTTGTGTAGCAATACTAGTGATATCACGATGTGATGTCTTGCCTTGCCCAACCACCATCGGATGAAGGGTGCGAGCACATCTACCGGGATAAGGCAATTTCACGATTACGATTTCTTCAGCGGTACTTGTGATCCAGGTAGACCTTGGATTCGGTGGCTTGGCCATTCAACGGCGATGCAGCTTCAGCCGCAAACACGGCTCAGCTAGTACTCCATACTCCACGGCAGTACCTAGTATTCGTCGATGGGATTACCCAGTGGCGTTTGATCGACGGTTCCTAGTTACCGGGAACGGTAAACGGCCTAGCAGGAAACATCGCGGGATGGAAGCTAGTTAAAGTCGAAACACGAAGGAATACACCATAGGCCCAAGAAGGTTAGAGAGCCGAACGGGTCACAATAAACAAATCTATGAGATACGAGAAGAGCAAACGCCTGTGGGCTAGAAGCCAAAAAAAGATACGGATATTGATGATACTCGTACTGCGATGAGCTTACAAGAACAGAAGTCGAATGTGTAGGGTAGGACAAGGAATGGTGCCGTCTGACCGTCTGACTAGAGGCGACATCGGGACAGCCGAAGCCATGGCGGCACGAAGAAAGTCGCATCTTGGTCAGCTTGACTAGGAATACGATGGAGTGTCTTGATTCTCGACAGACTCTCAGAATGCGGTGCGCTGCCAAGGTGCGACACTGGGCCGTGTGCTCCATCGCATCATCGGGGGCGGCGAGGAGGAGTGAGAGCGGAGCACACAACGGGTAAGGAGCATAAGGCGAGAAGCAGGAAAAAAAGCAAAATGTTGTTTTGGGCGCTCTCAAACGAGAACGGTTGAACATGGCTGACCGGCAAAGCAATGGACAAAGCCGCATTCTGGTCGCCAGGTACGGAGTAGCAGGTATTCGCAGGTACACCGACATTTGGTCACCGTCGGAACGGCTCCTCGGTTCTGCAGGCTGAGCCAAGAGTCCATAGTGAGGGCGGGCGGGGGGGTTGAGACCTGAGAACACGATATCGCCGGTCTTGCGTCATAACCGACCGTGTCATGAAAGTCATGATGGTGGTTTGGAGTCGTGATCCAAAGTTGACGGAGCCATGTGGTCACGTGGAGAAGCGGCCCAATTCAATCAATGAGAGTGGAATTAGAGCGAGGAGAAACGTCTAAAGCGTGGTTCGTCGCGATCTGAGCGGAGCCTGCGTTGGCTAGCACATATTAGAGCATCCAACGGGGGACGTTGTCATCGTCTGTGCGCACATAGTACGGGTGTGATAGCGACTAGACCCAACGCTTCGTGCAACGGCGGGCGGTGCCATGCATCAATGGTATGGCATTTGAAGTCGCACAGATCCGTCACGCAGTGCTTATGCTCTGCCACCAGCTCGTCCTCGACTTGGACTTCCCCGGCTAATTTTAGTCGAGCAGGTGAGGCTGGGGAGATGGAATGGGCTGGGGAACTTTGCTGAAATACGGAGTGCCTACGCAGGTGACACTGTACTGCCAACTCATCCGTGGCACACCATCATCTCCGAGAGGTGGATGATCGCTCCAGGGTGGGGAGAAAGGCCGAAGGATAGCGGGGAGGCCGGAGAGGCTGAAGAGGCCTGCTGTCGTCACATTATCAAATCTGTGATAACTTTGCGATATGTGCGTTGCAGGCAGTAATAAAACTTGTCCCGCGCAAGTGTGTGCTCCGAGCCTCCAGACAAGCCAGGCAGGCCAGGTAATTAACCAGGAAATCCTCGTAATAAACCAGGCTCCGAGCCTGGTTGAGTCGAGAAATAAATATCGGTTGGTGCTGTGATCGCTGCCATAATATAACCCCCACACGATCGACCTGCCTGATCTGACCGAGGTGGTTGAGGTGGTTGACTTGGAAGCGAGGTCAGCTTTGGGTCAGCCTCTTCCGCATCTTTCCTTTCTGTCTGCATTGATGGCTGTGGCGCAACGAGAAACAGGATGCACCCCCGCACCAAGCTAGAATATTTCCTTCCCGTTGGAAAAAAAACCGATGGCAACCTGCGTGGGATGTTGCAGTGTCTGCGACGTTGGATGTTCCGCACGCAGAAAGAGCGGCGGGAATGCTTGGTGCTGACTGCCTGAGGTACAAGGCCCAAAGTACCTCTCATCAAAGCATGGACGTCATGTGCACGCACCAAATCAAAACCCAGCCCTCGTCCTGCAGTTGGCGGTACTCTTCCGACTGCCAGCCTCCGAGCCAGCCCCACCTGTGAGGGCTGAATCAGCCAGTCACAACTGTAAAAAGACTCTGGTCCCGCCCCTCAAATCATCTGCTCGCATTTCTCGTCCTCCTCTTCTCTCCTACGGCCAATCAATACTCTTTGCTCCTCCACTCGCCGCAGGCAATCATATTCGTCCAGAGGCGTCAAGACAAACCTCGTTGATTGATTGAGTGATCGACTGCCCGCTGGATTGGCCATTCACAGCCTCCGCCGCCATCGCGCCGACCATTTTCATTCGCCCAGTCTCATCGCTCCCAACCGCGCCTTGGGCGTCTCTTTTTGTGCTGCACAGCGCTCCGTCGCCCACTCATAGCACTCAGAGCACTCGGACAACCGGACACCCGGAGACGGGAAGCTCTGACCTCCCGGCACCTTTGCCCTGCGCCTCAGCAATCTGACCTGGAGCCCTGTGAAGCAGTGAAGCACCTGCACCGCGCGAAGACAGCCAAGCAGCGCCAGTCTCGGGCCCTTTCGGCAAGGACACGCGCCAAACGGTGTCTGTTGTGTTTTGGTCACCGGCTTTTCGCCCCACGCCAAGCCGAGCATTGCCTGATACCTAAGGTACCCTAGCTCTGGGATCCAAGCCTCCGCTGTGCCTCGAATTGTGTCCTGGTCTTTTGCAGGTCTCAGTTCTCCACTTTCGCGACTCCGACGTCAGCGTCAGAGAAGCTGTGCACAACTGCGGTGTGCAAGGCAGTCAGGCCATTTTTTTTTTTTAGGGAGTGCACTTCGCCGTTCATTCCAGGCCCCAGCCACTACTGGCGCCTATCGAGTGCTGCAGCTCCAACCTCTTGAGCCCTGAGACCCAAGAACCGGCACTTCTCCCCCCAAAAATCCGCCCGTCGCCCACCACCTCCAGCAAATCAGCACGCTTTTTTCGCGTCACTGCTCATATCCTCCTACCATATCGCGACAACAGAGGCCTATCATCGTGGCCAACCTCTCTCTCCCTCATCGTCTCCATTGGACACGCTGCCCGTCAGGTGACAAGTCGCGCCTGCGGTGCCTAATTCCCCCGGATTCTTCGCCATCAATCAGCGTTGCTCCGAGCCCCGTCGCGTGCCCCAGAAGCTTCCTGGCGACGCCCTCTGCGCCAGTCAAAACAGCTTGTCGCACACGAGTTTAGGCCAACCACGGTACGTATTCGCCCTAGCAGCCACCTCTTGACATCCCCATTCAGTATCGATATCATCCCTTCTTACCCGCAACGGCTTCGTGCATCGGTTTGAGCCTCAGCCTTGTTGCTGGTAGCTGTCGCCGAACGACAACGCCCATCAACACAGCGCTGCTTCTCGTCCCGTCGCGTCGCCAAAGCTTCCCACCGCTGCTACTGCGCACCGCGGGTCTTGCTTTACCGTCCCTTGCGCACTTACACCGACTCTCCCATCCCATCTATGGCCTTTGTGACGCGACCTGGAGCTCTAAGGACTTTCACTGACGGCATTGACTCCAGCCTGGACTGACGGACAAGTCGACACACCGTGCCGGCCATTTTTTGAAACAGTCGGTATGTCTCACAGCTCTTTCTTTCAACTCATCCCGATGCCCATGGATCTCCCCAAATCATCTTGCGTGCTCAAGTCAGTGCGCTGGCTCTTGTCTCTCCGTTTGGAGGGCTCTTGACTTGAGCCCATGGTGTCCCGGCATTTCAACACCATGCGTTCTGGAGACAGCCTCACCTTGACGCTGGGCCAGCATGGGTGTGCGCCGCGTGGGCAGCTGCACTCGCAGGCCCAGCCTGTTCAGCACCAACCCACCCCCGCTACCCGTCGCGCCAGATGCGCCGCTGTTAGCATGGCTACGAGCGACTGGTGTTTGCTTTCCTGGGCAGAGTTGCTGCATTTGATCCCAGATTCTGCATGACGGAATATGCAGGCTGGCTGCCAGCGCATCCCAGGTGTGGCCACAACGGGTGGCCCCTCAACCATCGGCACCCCCGTCCCGTCCCTCCCATCTGACATCACCTATCGTTTTGAGGGAATCTCTGAAACTAACATGGCCGCTTTCACAGATCTGGTAGTGCTATTTCGCGAGCCATCCACAGGCCCTAGTTTGCGTCCTACGCTGCTGAACTCTTGCTCGCCAGCCATCCGAGCGCCAAGTGTGTGTACCGTGCACGACCATTTGGGCTAGCTGCCACATCCCTTCCACGGCTCTGCCAACGCACTCTGCATATCCAATCATCCCGGTGCCTGAACACCTAACACATCGGCACCAGCCCAAAAAGTGACGAAGCCCGGCCCAACGTGCTGCCCAACCACAACCTGGTACCCATTTGCGTCTTAAACCCCCAGGGCTCTCTGAGGGGAACGAATCAGGCATATCTATTCGCTACTTTCTTCTCCTGCCCCTCTCCCCCGTCGGCGAACGTGAGCTCGCGACGAGCCTCACTAATACGCGACGAATCGCGACTTAGATCGCTCCCCAGAGGTCATTTCCCCTAGAGCGCGCCGCCTCTAGGATTATGGAATACGCCCCCTACCCTCAGCAACAGAATACACAGCCAGGATACGCCAACACCGGCACAGACGCTTCTGCTGCGAACCACAACATCAACCCGCACGGCCCTCAGACTTCACCAATTCTCGGCTCGCAACAGCCCGGCGGACAGCCCCAGGGACACAACATGTATCAACCTCAATACGGCGTCCCCCAGCAGGGGATGCAACAGGTGCCGTATGGAATGCCCGGTATCCAGGCCGCTGCCATGGCGGCAACGGCTGCGGCCTCTGGCTCAAACTATCCTTACATGCACCAAGACCCCGGGATGCCCCAGACGTCGCCGCGCATGGGTGGCACCAACTCGAAGAAGGATACCCGCCAGTCACCGCGCATGGCCGGCATGCCTCAGATGGGAGACCGGCGTATGAGCCAGGTCACGAGCCCTGGTGTCCCCAACGCGCCCATGATGAACCACGGCGGGCCTAGGCCCGGTGTGGCACCGCCGCAGATGCCCCAGGCGCAGATGCAACACCCGCAGTCACCAGAGATGCCCTCTGGCGCGGTCGAGGAGTCTCCCCTCTATGTCAATGCGAAGCAGTTCCACCGGATTCTTAAGCGACGGGTAGCTCGCCAACGTCTGGAGGAGCAGCTCCGATTGACTTCGAAGGGCAGGAAGCCGTATCTCCACGAGTCGCGGCACAACCATGCCATGCGTAGACCTCGTGGACCCGGCGGCCGCTTCCTCACGGCGGAAGAGGTCGCTGCTATGGAGAAGGACAAGGACAAGAACGATGGTGATGTCAAGACGGATGACGGAGCTAGCACCGGGAGCAAGCGCAAGTCTGAGGCTGGGACTTCGGGATCCAACAAGAAGCCCAAGACGCAAGGACAAAGTCCGAGCCATGGGGAGGATGACGGTTGATCTTTGATGACAAGATATCACCTCTCCGCGCGACATATCCTCGATGGCACAAAAGGGTTTTTATGACGTCACGACAGCAGAGATGACTGCGAATCTCTTGGGACAGGGTTGGAACTAACATATGGCACGGTGTTGGAATGGCGACAGCGTCGGTGATTTCGCTTTGGAGACTCGGATCAAGCTGGGAGGGGAAGAGTTCTAACGGCCGCGAGGCTTGTTGTTCCCCAACCCCATGTTGCGACTTCTCACAATCTCCTTTTTTTCCTTCTCTATTTATAATACAACATCCGGACTGGCAACAGCATGGCATGCCCATCATCAGGTGGGCGTGGCCCATATACAGTGGAGGGACAGAATGCATGGATGAGATCGACATGACGGATACCCCCTATTCTTGTTTCACGCGGCCCCATCTCCTATGTTCTTGGCTTAACCTGCTTGCTGGCATTCGGTCTTTTGGGTGGCCTTTTGGGTTGTTGGAGAGGAGAAACCTGGTCTGGCTACCAGTTGAAGATCGAGCGACGGCAGCAAGGTTGGAATCAAGAACATGGTCTTTACATAACTTGACCAAAAAAAGGGCAAAAGAAGAGCAAAAAAAAATTGTACAACGGTATATGTAGGAACTGGCAGGGCAGGTCAGGAAACAAAATGTATTCACTACGAACCTTGAGTATGCATTGGGGGTACAGTTTCAAGTCTATGTACTGCGCATATGTGACGTCGATAATGATCCTGCCTGGTATGTATACTACTGGTATATAAAAGGGCTGAAATCGGTCGTCTTTTCGATTGACTCTGTTCCTGGCGACTGATAGTCGGATCTTGATCCATCTCTGGCCGCGCTTGTGGAAACGCGGGGGCGGGGCGTAACGCTACTCTACTGGGCAGCTAATAGGTGGTGGTCACTGTGGTGTGTGTTCGTTGGTCGGAATTACTGACCCGTGGGAGGCTTAACATGGCGCTGGAATAAATAGGTGGGTGGTGCTGCTGGACCTCGGCTCGTCAAGCCCGGATCGTCCATGCCACGGCACGGCAAAACGTACCAGTGTCAAGACTGTCCGGGTCTCCTGGGACTAAATGGCCTCGACCTCCCCCGTCATCTCGCATCTGGCGCATCAATCGTGCTCCTCGTGACACTCAGCTGCCAATTGCCATCATCTGTCGACAACCCGTCACTCGAGACGTCATGGCGGGAAGGGTCCGTCAGCCCATCGATGAGCGGGCGTTGGAGAAGTTCCTCGCCGACAATGTGCCCGCCGTCAAGACGCCGATCGAACTGAAGCAGGTGAGTCTTCTGGTCTGGTTCAGGTCCGCAGCCGCAGGCAAAGCATACCTACTGACACGCCACGCCACGCCACAGTTCGGCTTCGGCCAGTCCAACCCGACGTACCAGATCACGGCCGCCGACGGCCAGCGCTTCGTGATGCGCAAGAAGCCTCCCGGCAAGCTCCTCTCCAAGACGGCGCACAAGGTAGAGCGCGAGTACCGCATCCTGCACGCCCTCGAGCACACGGACGTGCCCGTGCCCAAGACGTACTGCCTGTGCGAGGACGACAGCATCGTCGGCACGCCCTTCTACATCATGGAGTTCCTCGACGGCCGCATCTTCGAGGACTTCACCATGCCGGGCGTCGACCCGGAGCAGCGCACCCTGCTGTGGCGCGAGGCCGTGCGCACCCTGGCGCGCTTCCACGCCGTCGACGTGCGCGCCGTCGGGCTCGAGTCGTTTGGCCGGCCCGCGGGCTTCTACAACCGCCAGATCCAGACCTGGGTCACCATCTGCCAGGCCCAGGCCAAGGCCGTCGACGTCGAGACCAAGGAGCCCGTGGGCCAGCTGCCGCACTTTGAGGAGCTGGTGCGCTTCTTCAAGAACGAGAAGCTGCAGCCGCGCGACCGGACGACGCTGGTGCACGGCGACTACAAGATTGACAACCTGGTGTTCCACAAGACGGAGCCGCGGGTGATTGGCATCCTGGAGTGAGTTTTCCCCTGCCCAAGCTCCTCAGGCCCGGTACAGATGAGGTGCAGATGACTGACTGGAGCACAGCTGGGAAATGTCGACGGTGGGCCACCCCCTCTCGGATGTGTGTAACTTCCTGACCAACTTCTACACGGCCAAGCACACGGGGGCAGCACCCTACGACGCGTCCGGGTTCCTTCCAGGGCGGACGCCCGGGCTGCCGCAGCCGGAGCAGATCCTGGGCTGGTACAGCGAGGTGGCCGGGTGGGACCCGGCGGGCGAGGTGGCCTGGGGCATGGCCTTCAGCATCTGGAAGCTGGCGGGCGTGTGCCAGGGCATCGCGGCGCGGTACGCGGCCAGGCAGGCCAGCAGCGAGATGGCCAAGCACCACGCGGCGACGAGGGTGCCCATGGCCGACTTTGCGTGGGCGCTGGCGCAGCAGGCTGACAAGGGCGCGAGTGCGAAGCTGTAGCTGTAGGTGCAGCTGTGGCTGTCGTGCATGTATATAGCAACTACTACTAAAGTAGGTAGGTCCAAGACCCTTGAATAAAACTAGTCAAGGCGTCCCTGGGTCTATTTGTGTCCCGATATTATATTAATGTTTTCGTAGGCCCTTAGGGTATCATTGCGTGACTGGTGCATCCAGCCCAGTGGCACCGGGAGGAGAGCCAAGCTCAAGGGCCAAGACCCCTAGTTGAGGCCGTGGGGGTTGGGCGCTGCCAATCAGCTCCTAGCACATGGTCATGACGCCCTGCAGCACTGCTGCACCTAGTGCCTTGAAGTCTCACTGGGGGCGCTGCGGCAGTACGAGCAGTACAAATAACCTAGGCAGCGGCAGCCCCCCACAGCCCGGCCACTCCAGTGACATCAGTGCCGCCTCTCTGCATGTGGGAAGTCCAACTTCCGTTCTCTCATCCACCTCGAGATTCACCCCCAGCTCGCCGAGCGCCCTTCATTCTCTACCCGCAGCCATCCCAATCGCACGCAATTCTCCGGGACAGCCTCACATGGAGGCTCCCCGCCAGAGGCGTGTCGAATTCCCGGCAGCTCCAGAGGAACGTCGCCCCCTGCTGAGCAGGCTGTACACGGATCATGGCGAGAATGGCGACCCCATATACAGCTGCAGGACTGATCCCCACAGCCACCTGCCCGTCTACACCACCATCCACCGCATCCGCCGCGACATTATCAGCGTTGTCGAGGACTATCTGAGTCTTCAACAGCTCACCGATGTCCGCATCAATGTCACCGTTGTCCGGCCCCTCGTTGACAAGTTCTACGAGCTCGAGGACATCTCCATTGGTAGGTACCCTTCCGCCAATCCCCCATCCCTCTCTCGCTACTCTACTCACTACTCACCACTCACCATTTCTTAGTCTACTGCTTGCTCGTGAACCGCGCACGCTTTCTCGACGAGCAGGCCCATCTCACTAACCGCCAGAATGTGAGCTGGACCCGCGCCACTCTGTGCGAGCTCATCGCCACCCGGATTCTCCGCCGCTTCAACGAGGACCACGAGGGGAGCGATGGCCTCCTGCTGCTGGCGCACATCCTTGTGGCCGGATTTGACCCCTTCCAGAACGCACCGGCCGACATCCGCAGAGAGGCCGAGCGCAACATCACCTGGTCCCATCAGCGCACCCTCCCCTCCCTCGAGGTGGCCATTCTCACCGAGAGCAAGCATTTCCTCAGCTCAACCACCTGCCAGAAGGTCGTCACCGCCATCTATGACGGCCGAATCGTCTACACGCCCTCCACCATCTGGGACATCATCCCGGATCACTACAAGCTGAAACCCATCGCCCTCTATGACCCTCGCGACTCGCCACTTCTCAACCAGTACCGCCTCATCGTTCCCAGGACGAGGAATATCCTCGAGGCCATCCAGTTTTCCCTCCTTCTCGGCCTCTACGTGGGAGTAATGGTCACCCGTGACACATGGGAATTCACCGTCCTTGAAGCATTCTTTTCTGTGTATGCATTCGGCTGGGGGTTGGATCAGTTTGCAACCATTCTCCAACATGGCTGGTGAGTTTGATTGCGCCGTCCCACGGAGAGTTTAACTACATCGGACCTCGTATACTAAAATGTGTCGGGAAACAGGAATGTCTATACGCAAAATCTGTGGTCCTTCCTCGACGTCACCTTCGTCCTGATTTACTGCGTCTATCTCATCACCCGATTCCATGGCTGGCGTGTCGCTGATCCGAGCGCGGCGGAGCAGGCCTTTGACGTCCTGGCCCTGGCTGCCCCGGTTCTCGTTCCGCGACTGGCATTTACCCTGCTCTCCGACAACCTCATCTTCCTGTCCCTGAGGTCCATGATGGCCGACTTTTTCGCTCTGACGGCCCTTTCCGCCTGGTGCTTCTTCGGATTCTTGCTGTCACTCTTGTGGCTGGGCGAAGGAGCGCACCCTCTTGTGTAAGTTCTTATTGCGAGAAATATGGAAAGTCCCATGCTGACTGCCGTACTGGCTGTTCAGTACTATATCCAAATGGATGATCTACATCTGGTTCGGTCTGGACGGGACCGGAATCCAGCGATCTGTAAGCCCAGTTGCAGGCCCTTGACAATGTTGCCGCGAGCTAATGTTTTCAAGTCGGAATTCCACCCTTTCCTCGGACCGAGCCTCATGGTAGCATTCGCCTTCCTGGGAAACACGCTCTTCCTTACCATTCTGGTGTCGATGCTGTCCAACACGTTCAGCAACATCTCGTCAAATGCTGTCGCCGAGATGCAGTTTCGACGAGCCGTCCTGACACTCGAAGGCGTCAAGGCAGACGCCGTCTTTGCCTACCAGCCCCCATTCAACATTATAGCTGTCTTCGTGCTCCTGCCGCTCAAGTTTGTCGTCAGCCCGCGGTGGTTCCATAAGATTCACGTAGCCACTGTCAAGGCCATCAACCTCCCCGTGCTCCTCATCATCGCCATTGCTGAGCGGCGCCTCCTGTGGCCCCATCGTGCCACGCCAAGATCACCGTCCACATCCAAGTCATTCTGGAGGAAGTGGAACCTGTCGGCTCAAAACAATCTCCGGGCCGTGTTCGAGCTTCCTCCGCCCGACGACGTAGCCCAGGATATCGCCGTCGACGACGAGATGACGAGACACCTCATCCGCCGGCAGTTCACAAGACATAATACTAGTACGAACGAAGATGATTTGAAACACCCACAAAAGCCGCTACCACGACGAGACTCAACTTTCCCGGGGATCCGTAAGAGGCTGCGGGGATCCTTCGGCGAGACGGATGATTACCAAGGGCTGACGGATCGGCTCAATGATATGGAGAATTCAATGACTCGTCTCGAGGCCATGGTGTCAAAGCTGCTACCTCAGGAAGAATATGAGGAAACTGATGAAGATGAGGATAGTGGCGAGGACGGCTTCACGATAGAACCATCGTATGGGGGGCCGACGCAGACTGGTAATGAATAAGCACCTAGGGTATGCGTGCAACCTGATACACATAGCATTGGAGTTTGGATGGGTAGAGAGCGATATCCATAATAGATATTCTGATCTTGAATCAATGTTTTTCGGCCCTTTGCCCTCTCACATGTAGTGCATCACACCTCTCTCACCTTTTATTCACGGACGGCTAGATGCCAACTTCTTCCACGCTCACCCTGCTCAGCGGCCAGATGCCGATGCCCTCTCAAACCTGGTATTCTTGGTAAAGATTGCTACGTACCTTGGTGTTCCTGGCTCGATCCAAACCATGTGCAAGACTACACTCTTCCAGCACAAGACCTGCAAGCACATCTGGGCCGTCATCAGCGAGCCCTGCGGCCCGGGCATGGGGTTTTCCACATGTGACACCTTTGGAGACGGCGCCATGGTCAAGGAGCCGCCCACGCTCTACCGCACACAGAGTCGGCCCTGCCCCAGATGCGAGAGGGAGAGGGGGAGAACACACGCCGGCAACACGGTGCGGGTGGTGGAGGGCATGGGGTGGGGAGTCAAATGGGGGATGGGCCCGGCAAGGGACGACTGGGGCTGGGAGGTCAAGTTTCGGGACGGGTGTGTGATTTTGTGAGATGGTGATGGTGATGGTGGTGATGATGGTTGGCCTCGTGTTATATGTTGTTCTTGGGTGGGTTGAGGCGGGGACATGCTAAGGGGAGAAAAAGGCAGAAAATTCCAACCCATTAACACCCTCATTGAAACTCTCTCTCATCGCGGTACAAAACATCAACTATCAATATTTCTATACCGGAATTTCACAGACTTCACTACGAAAAGACTCTTTAAAATCTTATCGACGAGTAACGCCCGTAGTCGAGGGTACTCCACACCATGCTCCCCACGCCCGACACCTCACACGTCCCCTACGAGAGGGTGTATGAACCGGCCGAGGACTCATTTCTACTCCTCGATACCCTTTCCTCAGACTCGGAGAAGACATTCCTGAGTGAGAACTTTTTAGACCATGTTCCGCTGGTGGTCGAAGTCGGCACTGGTTCCGGCGTCGTCCTCGCCTTTGTCAACGCCCATGCCCAGACCATCTTTGGGAGCCCCCGGATCCTCACCGCTGGAGTGGACATGAACGCCTACGCCTGCCGAGCCACGGTGGAAACAGTGGGAAAGGCACAGAGGGACAACTCGGGAGGTCACGGCCTGTATCTGGGTTCCAGCATGGGCGACCTGACGACCTCGTGGAGGACCCACGCCATCGACGTCCTCGTCTTCAATCCGCCCTACGTACCGACGTCGGAGATGCCCTCGCGCCCGGAGACATTCACGCCCGAGCCCTCACCCAGCACGGAGCCCTCGTTCGACGACGAGTCCTACCTGCTCGCGCTGTCCTACGCCGGCGGCAAGGACGGCATGGAGACGACGGACCGCCTCATCGACTCCCTGCCGGACGTGCTCTCCCCGAGGGGCTGCGCCTACATCCTCTTCTGCGCGCTCAACAAGCCCGACGAGGTCAAGCTACGCATCCAGCAGCAGCTCGGCCCGCAGTGGAGGGCAGTGACGGTGGGGTCCAGCGGCAAGACGGCTGGGCGCGAGAAGCTCCAGGTAGTCCGTATATGGAGAGACGGACGCGGGTCGTCATGAGGTAAGTAGTTCAAAAAAAAAAAGGATTCATTGGGTTGATTGTTTATCGGGCGCCGTTTGTGTGTAAGAACTACTAGTTGGATTCTTTGTTTTTCGTCTTTTCCTTTGCCATGCCAAAGCGATACCCCCCAGCCGCCGAATAGAAACGAAAAGGAGCTATACATTTCCCTTTTCATGGCCAAACACGTCCCAAACGCCAGATTCCGTTGAATTTGCGACGAGCTCCCCCTCCCAAGATCTCTCCCTCTGTCGCTCTAAAACTTTCGTCTTCTTCCTGGTACCATCTCCTGGGGCTAACACACACACAAGTGTTCCTCCCTGCACTTCGTACCCAACCCCCTGTCCTTAACCCCGGCGGCCTCCACGACCACGGCCGCGGCCGCGAGGGCCACCCCGTCCCCGTCCTCCGCGGCCGCCGCGATCGGCCTCTTTGCGGGCCTTGTTCTTGGGCTTGGGGGCGTCGTCGATGAGCAGGGTGTCGAGGGGCAGCGAGTCGGGGAGGATGAAGTAGCGGATGGTCGAGCCGCGGATGTTCATTGTGTCGAGCTGGGTGGGGTCCTGGCCCCGGGGCGTCATCTTGACGTTGCGCAGGGCCGTATTCATCTGCGGCGAGACGGAGGCGATGGTGCCGTGCACGATGGTGCCTGTTTGATTTTTGCCTTTGTTATTATAGTTTCCTTTGATGGACAGAGGATATCTATCCTCCGTAGAAAGAGAATCGAAGAGGAGCGCACCATTTTTGAGCTCAATCGTCACCGTCTCGTTGGTGCATTTCATCAAGAACCTGGATCGCGCATCGTCAGTAAAACGGGCTTGGGCTTGGGGAGGGAGCTCAGCACGGGTCCGTGAGCCGCTGGGAGTGCACAAGGCTTACCTCACGAGCTTCATGTTGACGGCGACTGCATGCGACGGCAGTCAAGGCCCAATTATGTGTGGAAATGGGTCGCGTGCGGTGTTGTCGCGTCGGGGAGATCGCAAGGCTGGAGCTCTGCCACTGAAATTGTCGGTCGGGAATGGTACGTAGTAGCTCTGGTCGTCAAGTCGCCCACGTGATGTGGTTGTACGAGTAAGGTAGTCGGTGCTGGTGGGTGGGATGGCAGCACGCCCAGCAAGAAAGAGCCTGTTGCGTCGGATCAAAGTTGTTCAGTGCAGCCGTCGATGAACGCGAATCTTGGCGAGCTTTATCGATAAGCGTCGCGACTGGCGGGCCGGAATCAGAACCCTGGAACTTTGGGAGACTTGGAACCAGGCTGTCACTCTTGCACGGCGACACTCCTCCACGCCCCGACCTAGTAATGCCCTATGGTGGTTTTTGTCCTTTGTGATCATCCTTTATCTTTCGGCAGGAATTCTGCTTCATTTTTTCTCGTTAGAGTATCACGGACCGCAAAGCCGACTTCAACGCTGCCCTCCACAGTACCCCTCCATCATTCACGACGAACAGCGACAAAGTCGGACGGAACTCAATGACCACTGCAGACCCCTGGACCTTTCTTGTTTAGAAGTCTGAGGCTGGAGGCATCATGATATCTGGGCGAGGGGGAGCGGGAGCGCGAGGTGGTCGCATCCGCCCGCCTCGCCGCATTATTCCTGTAGGTTGCTGATTGCCCAACGCATTCACCTCATTGTCTGTTCTTCATCCTTTTTAGCCGCATACCCTTCTTTATTAAGCGATTACCTCTTTTCTTTCTTTCCCCCACGTCCTGAGCACAGCGGTGGGCAGCATCATGGCGACAACCAAGAAGTCTCGGGCTGGCCCCCACAAGCGGAAGCGCTACCAGTCACAGACGTTGGGCATGGCAAGGAAGAAACTCCTGGCTAACGCAAAATGTGGACAGCCAAATCAACCCGGCGAGGGAAGCGATTTCGAGGCCTCCTGGGAACTCATCAAAGAAGCCCTGCGCGACATCCACAACAAGAACTGCAGTCGGCTGTCTTTCGAGGCCCTGTACCGCGCCGCATACAAGATTACCATCAAGAAGAAGGGGGATAAGCTCTACGAAAATGTCACCAAGTTCGAGGAGGAGTGGTTTGCGGCACACGTCATCCCCAAGATTGAACAGTTGGTCACCAAGAGCCTGATCAACATCGGCGACGACCGGACGGCTGCCACCTCTGTCAACGAGAGGCGGCAGACGGGCGAGAAGTTCCTGAAGGGTATACGAGACACATGGGAGGATCACAACATGTCGATGAACATGACGGCCGACATCCTCATGTATATGGACAGAGGATTTGCCCAGGCCAACCCAAGTCGGGGTTCCATTTTTGCGACCACCATAGCCCTCTTCCGGGATAACATTCTGCGGTCCAACCTAGACGAGAGCTCGAACGCACTCGTCATTGACATTCTCATCTCGGTCATGCTGGACCAGATCAATATGGAGCGAGAGGGGGATGTGATTGACAGGACCCTGATCCGCAGCTGTAGCCGCATGCTCAGCTGCCTCTTCAAGGACCAAAACGAGAACGAGAACGACAAGCTGTATCTCCTGGTGTTTGAGCCTAAGTTCTTGGACAACAGCAGGGAGTTCTACGCTGCTGAGTGTCGCCGGCTGCTCCAGGAATCAGATGCCAGCTCGTGGCTGCGGCACACAGAGAGGCGCCTGAATGAGGAGGTCGACCGTTGCGGGACGACGATAGAGATAGAGACGCTGCCCAAGGTGTCGCAGGTTATCGAAGAGGAGCTCATCAAGAAGCACCTGGGAGATTTCCTGGCCTTGGAAGGCAGTGGGCTGAAGTGGATGATCGACAACGACAAGATTGACGACCTCTCCATCCTCTACCGACTTATCTCTAGGGTAGATGACCAGAAGACGGCACTCAGAGACATCCTGCAGAGCCGAGTTGTGGACCTTGGTCTGGAAGTGGAGAAGACCCTCAAGAACACCGACTTCTCGGGCGGCGGCGAAGGAGAGGAGGGCGAAGGCGAGAAGGGCAAGGTGCTCAATCCTGCCGCCCAGCAAACAGCTGCCGCCATCAAATGGGTCGACGACGTGCTGCGACTAAAGGACAAGTTCGACAACCTTTGGTCGCAGTGCTTCCAGGAGGACCTCACCATCCAGAGCGCCTTGGCTAAAAGCTTCTCGCAGTTCATCAACCTCTTCACCCGGTCTTCGGAGTACGTCTCACTCTTCATCGACGACAACTTGAAGAGGGGGATTAGGGGCAAGACTGAGGCCGAGGTCGACGCAGTGCTGGAGAAGGCCATCATACTCATCCGCTACCTCCAGGACAAGGATCTTTTCCAGACATACTACCAGCGGCACCTTGCTCGGAGACTGCTTCATGGCAAGTCGGAGAGTCATGACGTTGAGAAGCAGATCATCTTCCGGATGAAGCAGGAAATGGGTCAGCAGTTCACAAGTAGGTTCGAGGGCATGTTCCGAGATCTTTTGACATCCTTCGAACTCACGACGGGATACCGTGAACACATGACAATGGCTGGAGACGGCTCCAAGAAGGTCGACCTGAACATCAGTGTCCTTACCACCAACTACTGGCCGCCCGAGGTCATGGGGCGGACGACTCAGATCGGAGACGCATCCCGCGTCACCTGCAACTATCCGCGCGAGATTTCCGGGCTGCAGGCGAGCTTCGAGCAGTTCTACCTATCGAACCGCAGCGGACGAAAACTCACATGGATCGGGACGACGGGCAGCGCCGACGTCAGGTGCACATTCCCGGCCATTCCAGGGAAGCAGGGAGCGCTCTCCCGGGAGCGTCGATACGAGATCAACGTGCCCACGTTTGGCATGGTTGTGCTGCTGCTCTTCAACGAGCTGCCCGACGGCCAGTCGCTGTCCTTTGAGGAGATCCAGGCCAAGACCAACATCTCGACACCGGACCTGATGAGAACACTGACCGCCATTGCCGTTGCACCCAAGTCGCGTGTTCTCGCCAAGGACCCGCCTACGAAATCCGTCAAGGTGGGGGACAAGTTCACCTTCAATGCGTCGTTTCAGAGCAAGGCTATGCGCATCAAGGCACCCATCATCAATGCTGTCTCTAAGGTCGAGGATCAGCTGGAGCGGAGGATGACAGAGGACAAGAACAACCAGACCCGAGCACATGTGGTGGATGCAGCTATTGTGAGGATCATGAAGTATGTGTTCCCCCCCCCCCCCCTTAACCCCTGCAACAGAGAGTTCAAAATGCCAACATCGTCACTAGATCCCGAAAGGAGCTCAGCCACTCGCAGCTCGTCAGCGAGGTCCTCTCCCAACTCGTCGGACGCTTCCGGCCAGAGGTGTCGCTCATCAAGAAGCGTATCGAGGACCTTATTGTCAGGGAGTATCTCGAGCGTCCGGACGAGGAGGGTGCGCCGTCGATGTACCGCTATGTCGCGTAGACGCGAGTCGTATGGGTGGATGGATGGATGGGTGGATTATGCATGACGATGATAGGTGTTACGGGGGAACGACCATAGAGAGAGAAAGCATTTTACCAGCATGGCGTCTAAAGTCTTATGTTTTTTTAGTCATTTCTAAGCGAGTCTAGCAAGGTTACCGGCTATACTTATCAGACGGCAACAAGACCTGGTGTTAGGATCACTTCGGCCGGGGGTTGTGCCAACCTTTTGGACGCGTGAATAGGGAGGCACATTGACACTGGAGAGGACATAGAATTCTGTAAGGGGGTGTTTGGCCCGACAGTTTGATGTGCTATCAAGGCCTTAGGTCAGATTATATGTCATATTGGGTCATGAAGAGGGCCTATAGTATAAAAGAAACTCGCATTAAATCAGATTCCAGTGCTCAAGGGTAGATGCTACTAGTAGTCTATCATCCACACCGCCATCGCCCATATATACAGGTACATATATATGCACGCATCCATTTCAGGACTACTTTCCTGTATAAACCCGCTTGGCGGATCATGCACGGGAGCCAGCTTGTTCTTGAAGTCGTCCCCAAACCAACCGCATTTCTCGGTCAAGTTAGTAGAACACATGGGGCACTTGGGATCCCCAAACCAATGGTGCAGTTCCCGCTTGATGCATGCCCGATGGCACGGCTTTCCGCAGCAGGGCATCTTGACAATGCGAAGATGGGGCGGCAGGTCTGCCGACTCGATCCACTCGTCGGAGCAGATGCTACATGCGGCCCCGGACTCCCTGGCCTCTGCAACTTTGATGGTGTTGAGCCCGTCGAGGTGGCCGTCTGCGTGGCCGTCGGCGAGGATGCTGTTGTCTAACAGTGCGCTATCGTTTTGTATGAGTGCAACCTTCAGGAACGCCTCTTTTCGGAATAGGGTTAGCCACCATTCACGGTCAATACGGCTGTGGAGCTGATCAATACCAGAGACGAGTACCTTTGTCTCCTCCAGAGCCGGGGAGTCCAGAAGCGGTTGCTGTCCCAAGCCCATCCGGGGCCAAGGAAGAAGCATGGAGTGCACTTGCACAGACAGTCTCTTCCGAAACTCGGTGCTGAGCCCCGGGTCCAAGTGTATCAGGTCGGAAAGGCGCTTTGCGTTGCGCAGCCGTATATCAACGGCCATATTCCAGTCGGATATGGCGTGTCCACGAGCTTCTGCATCCTCCACCTCGGGCCCAAGCTGCTTGATCCGGTCACAGAGGCGGCGGAGAGAGACAGCGTCAGCGTCGGCATCTTCCAAGCTTTGCTCTGTGGGCATTGCCATCCAGTCCTGCTGGATGTCGTGCTCCAACAAGCGGACCGCTTGCATCTCTCCGATGCTCCCCTGCCCCTCGAGTACGCCCAAAGCGCGGGTGAAATGGTGAGATCTGTTCGCCCAGTTAGTTCGGGCCTCTCGTTGGAAGAGGGCGCGGAGGGGATTGTGGGCGACGGGGAACTGGACGTTGTTGCAGCGATTGCAATCAGTCGGCTCTCCAGTAAACGGGCGGATGTGGGCTGGGCATTCTGTGCAGGTCAAGTAGCTGAAGAAGTGAAGCACCGCGGTTGAATCATGGTCTAAGCCTTCATAGGGCTCCAGTACGGGGAAGTCTCCAAATTCTGCCCGGAAGCATAGGGTCTGTAGCCTCATCAGAGACGACCAGTAGGACTTGACAGCCCTGTCAAGTGCTTGGTGCTGCTCTTCGGTCCTCAAGAGTTGGGTATGACTCTCAATGTGGGTTTTGTATGGCATGTCGGCCAATGTACATCGATCATGGCCGGTGCAACCAGTGCATGGTGAGTTGTAGAGCACGTACGAGGTCTCCTGGGTAGCCAGATCGCAATGGGCAGCCGCCCTGGTGGCGCATCGAATCTTGGAGGCAATCTTGTGACGAACGAATGTCCAATCCTCGGGGGCTACCCAGCTGTCGACTCTCAATTCCAACCTGTCGAGGTCAGTCTGACTCACAGCTTCTCCATGCTTCCAGTCGAGCCAGGGGGTCTCGGAATTTCTAGAATCAGGAGTGGTAGGATTCGTTGGCATGGCCCTGCTCTGATGCTGGGGGCAGATGAACCAGCGCTGAATGTAGAGACACATGACTTCGGTCTTGTGAGATTACTGAAATAGGGTGGATTGGGGGACGCTGAGAGGTGACGAGAAGTATTGAGAGGTAATAGAAGTGCAGTAAATGCTGGAGATTTGTAATTGGTCTGTGATGAGTTGTGGTTTTGTGTTTATTGTCGAGTAGAAGAGATGGGTTCAACGTCGAGGCCATTGGGGAGCTATTTATACCTAGGCCTGAACTCCATGTCCATTGACTGGGTCAAGGATTCGGAATGAACATGAGAATCGTCTCTTGAAGCTCACCCAAAGTCTGCAGAGGAATGAGTGAGAAACTATGAAGAAAAGATCGAGTTCTAAGTGGTATACTAGTAAGTGAACAGTAAAACAAAGGCGGATAAAGGAGAGAGAACAACGCCGCCAACAATGGAGGGTCGAGGGAGGCATTGTTTGGATTTGTTCCATGGCGACTGTCAGATCTGTTGACAGTTTGCTCGCAAAAATATACTGGCTTTCAGGCAAAGATTTCGGGGCACAGGTTGGAATGGTGATGAAGTTGGACAGTTGGACAGTTGGACGTTGGAAGTCGAAGTTGGAAGTTGGACGTTGGAAGGGCAGGGACAGAGGGGAGGAGGGAGACGGAAATAATGATCGTGTTATTTTTGTCATGCCTTTGCTACCCTAGACCGGTGTCGGATAACCCCGAGGTCGCAGCCGAAATTCCGACGGGAACTCCTCCGGCCACGGCCTTTAAGGTATCTTCTTAGTCTCCTACTAGTGGTCGTGTTAGATTCAACGCCCTCATCGCTCCTCACCATCACCATGTTTGCATTCAGGAGGACAATGGCCACCATGGGCCCCCAGGCGTCGTCGTCGCTCAAGCAGGCCGGCAAGGTTGTCTGCATCGGCCGCAACTACGCGTGAGTTGCTCGCCTGTTCCTCATGATGAAGCGAGTCTACAATGAGCCTGGAACTAACCCGCGCGCAGGGACCACATTGCCGAGCTCAACAACACCAAGCCCAAGCAGCCCTTCTTCTTCCTCAAGCCGCCCTCCTCCATTGTCCTCCCTGGCCAGGGCTCCTGCCTGCGCCCCAAGGGCGTTGACATGCACTTTGAGGTCGAGCTGGCCCTCGTCATCGGCAAGCTGGTCCGTGACCTCAAGGCCGACGACACCCAGGGTGCCCTGGATGCCATTCAAGGTTTGTCTCATCTCGCTCCTACATGTCTGCCCATGCCACGATTTCACCGCTAACTCCTCCCCGCCAGCCTACGCCGTCGCCATTGACATGACGGCCCGCAACGTCCAGAACGAGGCCAAGAAGAAGGGCCTCCCCTGGGACATTGCCAAGGGCTTCGACACCTTCCTGCCCATGAGCAACATCATCCCCAAGGCCGCCATCGCCAACCCCCACGACGTCGAGCTCTTCCTCGAGGTCAACGGCGAGACGCGCCAGCAGGGCTCCACCAACCTCATGATCTACCAGATCCCCCGCATCATGAGCGACATCTCCAAGGTCATGGCCCTGCACCCCGGCGACATTGTCCTCACCGGCACCCCCGCCGGTGTCGGCCCCGTCGTCCCCGGCGACGTGATGCGCGCCGGCGTGAGGGTTGCGGGCAAGGAGCTCGAGGAGGGTAAGATTGAGGTCCCCGTGGAGGAGTCGCCCAGCTCGTACATGTTTGCCGAGACGTAGACAGGACCTAGAACGAGGGAGAAGATGGGGGAGTGAGCTGTATATACTGTCATATACTCCTGTCATATAGCTGTGATACACGATACAACAAATAAACCCAGGCCATTCATGCATCCATTCGATTCACAAAACAAGTCTCGTCATCATCGGGTGAGTCATTCCAGATTGGGGTCTTTGATGGCCCCCGGCTTGGGCGCCGCGTCGGCCAGTAGCCCGCACTTGCCGCACCTCCTCTTGTCGTCGTCGTTCTTGAAGTCCTCGACGGCCGCCTTGATCTGCGTGCCGAGGTCAGTGCAGTGGAAGGCGGCCTCGTGGACGACACTGCTGCAGCCGGTGCAGTACCAGCGCAGGCGGTCGAGCGAGGTGGGCGGGCGGCGCTGCTCGAGGACGACGCCCACCGTGTCGGCGAAGCGCACGGGGTTGTGGGGCGTGTTAGGGGGAAGAAGGAACATGTCGCCCTCGCGGATGACCATGTCGCGGAAGACGCCGTCGTCGACCACCTTGAGCACCATGGCGCCCTTGTACTGGTAGAACCACTCGGGCGTCTGGTTGATGTGGTAGTCTGTGCGGGCGTTGGGGCCGCCGACAATCTATATACCTTTGTTAGCAGGGTAATTTGAGTGGCCATCTAAGCCTGGACGGACCATGACGGCAAAGTCGTCATTCCAGACGCAGTAGTTGTTGATGGGCGGCTTCAAGAGGTGTGAGTTTTCCTCGAGCCTGGGACTATGTGAGCGAGAGACTCTTCGGCTTGAGAAGTGAGGATCGAACCATTTGGGCAAGTTGACTGGTGGCCCCAGCATTTTGAGGCTTCTAAATGCTGCCGATAATTGATGTATTAGAGACTATTGTGACCGAGTCGTCCGCGAAAAGACTGAGCTGGAGTTGTGACAGGTTCAAGCTGTCGGCATCATCGGGGTTGTCGGATTTGTCGAGGTTCATAAGGGCATGCCCAGACTAGATGTAACGCTGAGGGGCTGCGCGAAATAGAAGCACACTGCCTATTTGAGCGTTATGGCCTATATTTTGCGGCTAGTTCAGGGACCCCCAATAAATGATTAGAAATATTAGCAGAGATAATATTGTTGCCAAGTGGATAGTAGATATTTGTTTGCTCGTCTGTCAAGCCTGGAGCTCCAGGGTAGGCACGGGATTGCGGTTATCAATGGAGCTGCCTGACGCAACTCTATCGGCACGCGTGCCTAGTAGTAGCCTTTAGCTCCGCGAGCTGACGGACCCTTTGTACATTCATCCATCATCCCCAACTCGCTCTTCCTCCCATAGACGAATCCCCCACTGACGGGCACGCACAATGGACCACTCACATATGGATCACTCGCACATGGGCCACGGCGACATGGACCATGGCGACGGAGGCATGGACGACATGTGCAACATGAACGTAAGAAGCCCTCCCCAGGCAAACCACCTCACCCCCCCGCCAGCAAGTGCCTGACCACCACCGCAGATGCTCTTCACCTGGGACACGAACAACCTCTGCATTGTCTTCCGTCAGTGGCACATCCGCTCCACCGCCTCGCTCGTCTTCTCCCTCGCCGCCGTCGTCCTCCTGGCTGTTGGCTACGAGGGCCTGCGCGCCCTGTCGCGCCGCTACGAGCTCGCCGTTGCTCGCCACGTCGGCTCGCTCCCCAGTATGTCGAGTCCCTCCCCACTCCCCCCCCCCCCCAAAATACACCACTGCTACAACTCTTTTTCATATGTCTACGGCTGTGTGATGCTGCGCATATGCTAAGGCTGCCTTTTCCCCTTCCTCGAGGCGATGACGCTGTTGCTGAGACGACACCCTTCTTCTTCACACCAGGGCAGAACCAGGCGCAAGCTGGCCGGCGGGCGCACCTGATCAAGGGCGTCCTGTACGCGCTGCAGAACTTTTACGCCTTTATGCTCATGTAGGTTACACACCTCCCCCCCCGCCCCCCTTGGCCGATAGGATCGATGCTGAACCTCGCCCGTCCGCCCCAGGCTGGTCTTCATGACGTACAACGGCTGGGTCATGGTTGCGGTGTCGGTGGGGGCCTTTGTCGGGTACGTGATATTCGGACAGACGACGTCGTCGACAAAGGACAATGCCTGCCACTAAATGGTCCCAGCTGGCTCTCGACCTGGCTTTGGGGCCACTCAAGGCAACGACGAGATACGACACATTTGATAGTTTCACGAGCGAGAATCACGAATTCAATATAGTCTTTATGCTGTGCTAACTGCGAGTATCAAGTCATCCTAGTCATGAGAGCAGCATTCTAGTGCCAAAGTAACGACGAATGTCAAAAACCCCCTCCCCACACATAAAGTCTACATCTTGCCTCGCTCCGCCTCCCCATCCTTCCTCGGCTCCGACACCTCCTCGAACGCCCCCTGCTCGAACGCCGACATGATGATGTTGCCATCGCCGTATTCCCGGTTGTGCTCCATCTGGGGCTCCTCGCCGTAGGCCACCCTCGCCGCGTCCACGAGCACGCGCGCCGTCATTCCCCACACCTTGAACCGGCCCTCGTGGTCCTTCTCCTCGTCCAGCCGCTCGGCCAGGTTGCCCTGGGCGCTGCTGCGCCGCGGCCTGGATACGCGCTGGTTGTTGACGGGCACGTAGAAGTTGTGCACGCGCCAGGGGTGGTCCTTCCACTCGAGCCACGACCCGTCGTACCAGTGGCCCTCGGGCAGCCCCGCCTGGCCCTCGGCGGGCGGCAGGTCCTCCGTCTTGAGGAAGTTGTAGAAGGGCGCGCTGAAGACGGCGGCCACCTCGCGCGCGTCCAGGCGCGGGATCATGGCCTCCTCGGCGCTGGGCGACGCCGCGCCCGGGATCTTGCGGTCGGCGTGCAGGAAGGCAACGCAGGGCGTCACGACAAGGTGCGTGCGCGCGAGCGACGGCGGGAGCGTGCAGAGCTGCTCGATGCGGAATGGCTTGGGGAGGCCGTAGTCGTTCTCAGGCAGGCCGATCTCCTCGGATGCTTCGCGGCGGGCAATCTGGTCTGGAGCCGAGGGGGGGGAAACCCCGGCATGTGTGAGCACATGTTGCGGCACGTCCGCTCGGTGAAGTAGTACTAGACGGGGAGCTTACATGGGGTCTCTTCGGCAGTGTCTGCCTTACCGCCGGGCAGCGCCGCGTGGCCCGAGAAGCTGCGGAGGCTGGCGGCGCGCATGGTGATGACGACGCGCAGGTCGCCCCATCGGTCGGCGTACAGCAGTATCAGGACGGCGGCGCGTTTCCGGACGGGCAGCGTGTCCCAGAAGGGGAACGGGGGCGGTTTGTAGGCACGCAGCCGGGCAATGGCGGCCTATGAAGAATGGCACCGTCAGCACTGGGTATACCTATGTGGGTGGGCGTCGGTGGCGGCTGACTGACCGCAGAGATGGGACTCAGTGACGCCATGCTGGACGCATCGTAGTACAGCGACGCTTCGCTGGGGTCAGCGGGGGCAGATGGAATAGAAGCAAGCTCGTCGAGCTTGTCCTGGATCGCGCTGACGTCGACCTCGGTAGGTTCCTGGCCGGGGATGAGCTCCGGGAAGGGCGTGGGTTCCGATTCCGTGGGGTCCGGAGCGGGAGCGCCCGTCATTTTTGCCCGGAGGCAGCTGGAGCGACGACGCTTGACTGAGCGCTGGAGACTTGGGGGGTTGGAAGCGCTAGGATCGGAAAAAGAAACGATATGGGTGGAATGTCACGAATGTGAAAATAATATGAATGCGGAGAGAGGTTGGTTTATCAGATGCGTCGGGTTAGTACGTAAGGTACTACTTAGTACTTCAGGTACGTCAGGTACCTTACGTCAGGTATGAGTACATCCGAACATCGGGGCGTCGCTCGGCTATCTGCGTATCGATACATCGGCTGCGGGGGCGGGGCATCGCAGATTCACAATTCCCATATTCGGAAGCAGCCAACCCATACATGATTCACCACTTGCTCTCACTTGGGCCTTGCATGATACAGGTAATTAGACTAAAACACCGTGTCGGGTTCAATTTGGGGACTAAAGACGCTATGGGAAAAGAACAAAAGGAACTGGATGGTCTTGGCTGATCCGTTACGAACAAAACGTCATGGAGAGGAAAAAGAAAAGAAGGCCGCCCGGGCTATCGTCTCATCGAGTGCCACTCCTCGGCCCGAGCCAGAACCCCCCTCGGGATTGCTGCTGGAACTGCTGCCCAGGCCGGTTGCGCCGCCTCCCCCTCGACCCAGAGCTCCCGCTCGTCCTGATGCCCACAAACCCCCGCAGGGAGCTCATGATGCTGCCCCCGTCGTCCTCCGAGTCGCTCTCAAACGCGCTGTCCGGCCGCTCCCCCGTGAACGGCGTCTGCGGGCTCCACTCGCGCCCCAGGAGCGGCTCTGAGCGCGACACCACCTCGATGGGCTGCGGTGGAGGGCGCCGGCGCGACGAGTGCGGCAGCATGCGCGTGCGCCCGCCGAAGCCGCTGGACTGCTTGCAGAGGTACGGGTCCATTGAGGCCGGCGGAGGTGTCCGCGTACGCTCCGGGGATGGACGGTCCGTGGCCAGTTCGACGGCGATTTTGTGGTAGTCCAGTGCCGTTTTGGCGTCGCTGAAGCACTGCTGACCGTGGCTTGCCAGAATTGGATGTACTGGATGTACTGGATGCACCGGATGCCGTTGCTCAGTCCGTGGCTTCCCCGGAGCCGTCCCAGGCCTCATCGGCCAGTCCTGGCCCGGAGGCGTGGGCAGTCCTGCGACGATGCGCGTCTCGTCTCCGCGAGCCAATCTCCTCCCCACCTCCCTCTGGCAGTACTCGCGCGTAGGTTCGTTGCGGTAGGCCCCGGGGCTGGGAGTGCCATCCCTGGTGTCGTCGTAGACGTCGACGTCGCACCCGATGAGCTCCTGCGCCTTCTGTGTTGACCGGTGGCCCGTGGGCGGGGACGAGATGCTCGTGCGCCTGGACGACCGGTCATCATGCTGGTATGGAGGTGAGGGTGGCAGCGGGAGCGGCTTTGAGTCGGAAACTGGCAATGGCCTGCCCCGTTGCTGCGGTCTGATGGTGTTTCTGGAGGCGGTCCTGGGACGAGGCATCTCTGGTGACATGGTCCTGACCGGCGGGATTGGTGGCAGCGGTCTTGCCGCATACTTCTGTGCCGTCCTCCGGTACTCTTCCGGAGTGACGGAGCGGCTAGTCCTTGGAGCGATGCCAGTCTCCATGCCTGGAAGTGATGGTGCGAAATATGACATGTCGTCCACAGCGGTCGCGGGCAACAGCAGGAGCAGCAGTGGACGATAGTATCAACGATGGCTGTGTGTGTATGTGTGTATGTGTGTGTGTGTGTGTGTGTGCGTGCGTGCGAGTGTGCGTATGTATGTATGGAAGAGGGAAAGGGTTCTTGCAGGTTGGCAGATGGGAAAGGAATGCTCCGAGAGGGATGATGTATCATATTGATTCAGAATCCATCGATCTTCATTCACTCACGGCGACGGTCCTTGTCTTGTACTTCCCAGGCAAATAGGGGCGGTCGCCGTTCACGACAATGCGGCCAACGTGGATTCCCGCCCATTCAGTTCTCCAGCAGGGTGGTAACATCGACTCACAGCAGAGGGCTGAGGCTCTCCCAATGACGCCGTCTTCACCTCTGATGACTCTGCTGCACCACGTTTTCCTCCCGACTGGCACAGGACGAGGTGGCACCAGGTGCACCCGCCGTTCAAGAACAGTCGCCATGGTGGGGGAGATCGCTATTCACTCTTCAGTAGGGAGATGGCAACCCTCCGATATCATTTCTTGTGTGGGATGGTGGTAGCGCCCGAGAAACAGCGGCGGTATGCTGGTCGTCATTCACCATGACACTAGCGAGCACGGGACACTGACACTAGGACTGCCAGTTGATCCAGAGCAGCCCCAGGCGTTCGAACATCTAACCCCCATGCGGGAGGCCAAGTTCGGAGTCATCCGACAGACCCCACAAGGTGAAAAAAGACGGGCGCGAGAGACAAGTTTGCCATGCTAAGCGTTCCGTGCGTTGATCACCTGGTAGGACGCCCGTGCTCTCGGTGCCCAATCCTGCACGAGCCCATGGTATTATTCGCAAGCGCGGAGGGGAATGAGTCGGAGCAGGCTATAGGCTATTCGCACAGCTACCCACGAGCCCTTTTGGTGCTGGCAGGAACTGACGCCAAGGTGGGCGTACCGGGCATACCGGTGTGATGTGATCTGTTGGTGCGGTGTGCGTCACTGAGCAAACAACATTCCCGTGACGGTGGTTGGCGCCCAGGTGATCGGCTGTTCTCCTATCTTCCCAGCCATGTAATAGGTGTTGTGGGAATTACTCGATGCAACCTGGACCCCCATGTTCCATAGTGGAAAATAGTCTCTTCAAACAGTGTTGTATGGACAGTGGTGCCCAAGGCCAGTATGTATCCCGAAATCTCATCTGTTCCCCCCTTGTCTATGCAATACACCAAACACCAGCCGACGCGAAATCATGCGAGAAATTCCCGGATAACCTCTGTCTCACCCTCCCTCTAAACGTCGTCATCATCATCGTCGTCTTTGTAGTTCCCCAGCAAAATGTCGTCCACGCCCAGGCCGATGGAGTTGTTTCTAAACCACTCCGCCTCGGTCCGGAAGAAAATCCATACCCATCGCCGGAACACCTCGAGGAACTCTATTAGAAAGATACCGCTCTCAAAATCGCTAAATTTGTCGAGGTGTGGGCTCAGCTTCATGGACCAGGTGCACCGGAGCATCAGGTCCAGCACAATGACACCGTAGTAGAGGTTGACGGGCCGGAAGAGGAGCCGGTCCCGCAGCCCCCAGGGGTGGGTGGGGGATTCGCGCTCCTTGCTGCCGGCAAAGAGCGTGAGGTCCCAGTCCTTGGTGACGTCCCAGTAGAAGGAGTAGAGGGAGTTGACCAGGACGGCGCAGAGCCACGCCCTGTTCCAGGCGGCCTTGGCGGCGTCGTCACTGGTGCTCCTCTGCGCCGCGCTCGTGATGATGACGGGAATCGCCGTCGAGTACTTGAGCGCGTTGGCCAGGTGCTGGCCGCCCCAGCCCGTAGACTCCTTGTATGGCGCTCGTCGAACCCGGAAATACTCGATGATGCACTGCCTGAACCGGATCACGCTGGGGATGGCCAGGAGAATGGGGACAATTACAGTTCCTCCACAGTCGCGGTCGGGTCGCTTCGTCGAGGAGCCGCCGGGGGTGATGAACATGCAGATGGTGACGTACAGGTCGCCGCAGACCTTGGCGTACGACGTCAAGACGTCGGCCATGAGGATATCGCCAAACTTGCCATCCTTGGCCTCGGCAATACCGCCGATGGAGATTCGCCGAAAGATGGAGAGAAGGCGGCGTCGCCCAGCGCCGGGAAGATTGCGGATGGGGACGAGGAAGACTGCGACCAGGGCAAAGAGGTAGGTCAGGGGCAGCCAGTCGTATGCGATGACGCGGGCCGGGACGCGCCATGTGAGGAGCCAGAAGAGGACTATTGACACGCCGAAGAGGCCAGAGAGGACGGTGGCCAGGCGGTACGTCGAGTAGTGATGGGGTAGGTGGTGCGGCGAGGTTCGCGACGGGTATCGTATTAGCGAGGGGACGTCGACCTTGTGGCGGTAGAGGTAGTGCAAGTTGAGGGCCCAGCCCCAGACAGCTAGGAACTGTTAGCAGAATGTTACAGACGGAGATATTTCTAGCAGGGCATGCCGTACCGAGGGTGACGATGAAGCCGACGCGGTATGGCAGTGGGAATGTCAGGCTGAAGGAGTCGAGCTCCGGCTCAACGGCAGGGTCACCGTCCATGGCGCACGTGCGTCGTCCGGGCGTGCGCCGTCATCGGACAACGGGGGACGGGCGAGTCGCGAGTGTCTGTGAGAGGCGCCGCCCACAGAAAGGATTGGCGAGCAGCGAGGGAGTGGGTGGTGCCCTTGGTGGTAGACTGGTGGTGGTATCGGGATCTGGCAAAGGGGAGAGTCGAAACTCGGCAGTCGACGTTGAAACGGGGAAAACGAAAATCCACCTTTTCCGCGCCGCCGCGGCCACCGATGTCATCCCTTGGCCCTCTGGGGCCCCCCCTGAACTGACCCACATCAGCGTAAGCGTTCTATTTAAGTATTCTACCCGTAAGCCGCTTTCATCTTTATTCTTACGAAGCCCTTGGCCTAGCCTGCTCTACGATAGTCATATCATCTTGTCACCGAATTGGGTGAAGTGGGATTCCTACCATAAAGGATTTTGTACTCAGGATATTCTCGGTCAGCTGGAGGATCTGCCCCTACTTCGTACCTCCTGGGTTAGCAGACAGGGCGCCTGAGGCCTCTGAGACAGCTGAGGCCCAAAAGGCAACCACCACCAGGTGCACCTACCTACCCACTATGTAGGCAGACTGAGGGTAAGGGAAGAAAGGCAGTTGCACTAGGCCACTTGGTGGCATGGCACACCACCATCCATGCTTCCTTACCTCAGTAAGGTAAGGTGCTTGGCTGGATATCCTGCTTCAGATATTACCCTCTCCAACCACTGGGTGACATGGCATAAAAAAACGCATCATGGCCTGTCACCTTTCAACACCACGGGACTGCGACGTTGCTGCTCCTCGCCTTCTTCGCGCCGCTTGCGTCGCTGCCGGCGCTACAGTTCTCAGCCTACGGCACTCTGAGACGTGGTCAACGTTGCATGCCAGGATTCATGGGGGACAATGGGGCACCTTGACCCTCCTCACCTGCCAACCTGGGAATCGCTGGGATGGTGAGGCTGACATGTCTGTCACTGGACCTGCATACCGCATCCTGGAATGCCGGGGCAGAGGATCTGGGGAAGCTGCCCCTGGCCGAGACAGGTATAATTAACTCGGACAGCTATTCGACCCCAGCCTCCCAGTCAGACAGCCAAGACTATTGGTATATGAACAGCTCCTCTTCGAGCAACACATTCAATCCTCTTCACTCTCATCTCGACTTACGACTACGAACTAGCCGCCATAAACAACTGAAGATGCGATCTACTACCCTGGCCACCCTTGGCGTCGCTGCCACCACCGTGGCTGCTGCCCCCAGCTATGTCATGTACTTTGACCAGTGGCACACGGCCAAGCTCCCGGACAAGACTGTCACCGCCGGCGTCACCCATGTCATCACCGCCTTTGCCACATCCGACACCTTCAACTCGGGCTCCTCCTACACCCCCTTTATGCCCCTGGACCAGGTCCGCGCCCTGTTCGACGATGGCACCAAGGTCTGCATGGCCATTGGCGGCTGGGGCGATACCTCCGGCTTCAGCGCCGGCTCTGCTACCGAGGAGACTCGCAAAACGTATGCCCAGAACGTTGCCGACACTCTCGAGCGTCTCGGATATGACTGCGTTGGTAGGGACACCTCCATGACACCGACCGGTACTCAACCGACCGTCTACTGACACGTCATATAGATATTGACTGGGAGTATCCTGGTGGCAATGGTAGTGTTCGCCGACTCCGTCCATATGTACAAAGATGCTAACCATGGACCAGGCGAGGACTACAAGCAGATCCCCAATGACCAAAAGGTTCAGGAGATTGACAACTACCCGCTCTTCCTGTCGGAAATCAAGGCCGCCATTGGCGACAAGGAGCTTTCGATTGCTGTACCCGGCCGCGAGGGTGACATGATTGCCTTTACGGCTGAGAAGGTCCCCGAGATTGATGGCATTGTCGACCACGTCAATGTGAGTGGGCGCAAACATCCTCAAAGCTACATATACCCTCTAATCACCAGTACAACAGGTCATGACCTACGATCTAATGAACCGCCGTGACAATGTCACTAACCACCACACTGGCATTGAGGGTTCCCTCAAGTCCATTGACCTGTACATTGAGCGTGGCATGACCCCGAGCAAGATGATCCTCGGCTTCGCCTTCTACGCCAAGTGGTTCACCACGAAGGATGGCGCTGACTGCCCCGAGCCCCTCGACTGCCCCACGGCTGAGCTCGAGGCCCCCGATGGCACCGACACGGGTCTGTCCGGCGCCGTCACCTTTGAGGAAGCTAGCTACACCAATGCCGACTTTGTCTTCGCCCTCGAGAACAGCCAGACGGACGAGAAGCGAGGCGGCGAGTGGTTCTGGGACTCGGCCAAGTTTGTCTTCTGGACCTGGGACAACCCTGAGCTGATTGCCCGCAAGTTCGACGAGATTGTCAAGCCCAAGGGCCTGGGAGGCGTCATGGCCTGGAGTCTGGCCCAGGACAGCCACGACTGGTCTCACTTCAAGGCCATGGCCGAGGGCGTCAAGGGCATGGCTTAAGCCGAGATGAGAGTGATGTGTATATGACATGACATGGACAAGGTGTACACGAATTGGCGTTCCTCTGTACTGCTCAACGAAGCTCTACATTTTCTTTTCTTTTCATGTGAATCGAATCATCCCGTGCCCCCATGGCGAAACGCCCCATGTACAGCCAAGCCGACAGCTGGGAATCCCATGATCCTGTCGTGCAACCCATTCTTGAGGATCTGCTCCCTGATCAGGCCCCATCCCGTCCGCCGTTCCACCCCCCACCCGCCGGCGCCCATGTCCACCCTCGTCTCCGACTTTTGCTTTCCGAGCTCCTCGAAGCTGATACCCGCCGGCTCCGTCGCGTCGACGGCGTGCCAGAAGAGCTGCTCGCTGTGCGACCAGGGAATATCATAGTCGTGGTTCTGGAAAAAAGGCACCGTGAGGAGAACTAGGAAGGCGCAATAGCTGGCGACAACGCCGACGACTGCAAAGGTGGTGGATTGCAGAGCAGTCGCCGCGACGCCCATGGCGAATGGATCCCCTGTGTGGATTGGTGAGGGAACTGGCTAGCGTGACGACACAACCTATAATCAGGCGTGTGAAAAGATGCGTGTCGTCGGTCGAGATGGTACAGGCGAGGTCAGGAGACGATGAGGCACTCGAATAAGGCTCGGTGAGTGAGCTAAATTGGGGACAGTTGGTGGAATTCTGGCGATCTAGGCGCTTGTTGCACCCAACAACTCGTTGGGAAGCTGAAACACCACGTCGTTAGATCCCAATGAGATGGAACCTGCCCTTCCCCTCGCGGACTGAGAAAGTTCTCTGGCGGATAGCTAGCCTCATTCTATTTCGAGTCACGGCGGCCTTCTGGGTCCTCGAGACGATGGCATCATGGGTGCTCCTGGGCCGTTAGAAATGGGTGTATCTCAAACCGTTCGACCGCGAGATATTGACGCTCCCTCTGCCTTGGGGGTTCTGGACTATTGCCCCCATCGCATTCTTATACGGCCTTGCCTGCATCTTCCAGCTGGTCGAAGGGCTGTGCGACATTGATGCATCCGCGTTTGTGCACGTAGACTGGTCGTAATACTTCCCTCATATTGATTATAGCGGTAACTAGGGATGTATATTAATGATAATGAAATGTCAAAATTCAAATGATGTGGCGTAAACGAGGTTGCTGATGAAGCATGAGATGGTGTTGAGGAGCAAATCTGGGGTTGTTTTGGGGAACATGGGGAAGTCAAGTGGTGGTGGCGCACATGATACAGCGCGCTCTCTGGCCATACAGTGGTACATAAGATCGCTTCGTCAGAACGGCACATGACTGATTTTCAACGTAAGGCCGCCAAAGACTTCAAGCTACCAAGACCACGTTAAAAAAAAAGTTAAACTAATACCTTAATACTAACCAAGAGTATTAAAAATAGCTCTTATAATAACATAGTAGTCGTTGATAATGACAATATGGGGTTGGTTGCGGGTTTTTGCCCTTCTGACGAAACGATCTTAAGTACCACCGACTGGCCGCGTCCCGAGGTCCAACGTCAATCGCCTCGCCTCGTTCTTGCCGAAAGCTTCATCCGTCACTGGCATTCCCACCCTCACAATTTCCAACGACGCGATACCCGTATATTTTTCGCAATTGCACCTAGACGTAAATTATTGCACCGGTAGTCATCGCGGATTTCAAGAGACCTCTGCCCTGGCAGGCCATGCGCCATCCTCCTCCGCCGCCATGACCTCGACCAAACCGCCCACGACCTCCTCCTCCTCCCCCATCTCCCCTTTCCCCTTCGCCGCCGCCCCCGACATCATCCGCTCACACCAGAAGGACGCCTACTTCACCGGCCACCTCACAAATACCCTCACCGACCTCCACCGCCGCCTCCTCGGCGCCCGCTCCGCCCACGCCCTCGCCCCCGAGCTCCGCACCGCCGCCTCCCTCCTCTACTTCGCCCTCACCACCCTCCCCGGCAACCGCACCCTCGGCGAGGAGTACTGCGACCTCGTCCAGCTAGAGGGCCAGACCGGCCGCCTGCCCTCCGTCCGCCGTCGCGCCGCCTACGTCGCCGGCTCCATCCTCCTCCCCTACCTCGTCTCCCGCTCCCTCCCCGGCCTGCGCCAGCGCCTCCGCCGCCTGCTCGAGCGCCGCCTCGACTCCCTGCGCCGGAGAGACGCCCTGAAGGGCGCCGACGCGGGGACAAAGGCCAGAGAGACGCGCCTGTGGGAGTACATCCTCCAGCACCTCCCCTCGCTCACATCCTCGGCGCCCTTCCAGGCCCTCACCCTCGCCGTCTTCTACTTCAGCGGCACCTACTACGAGCTGTCCAAGCGGCTCCTGTCGCTGCGCTACGTCTTCACGCGCTCCGTCCCGGACACACCTGACCGCGCCGGCTACGAGGTCCTCGGCGTGCTGCTCGTCGTCCAGCTCGCTGTCCAGGGGTACCTACACGTGCGGTCGACGCTGCAGGCATCATCATCATCGTCCACCACCTCCCGGGAGCGCGCCGCGGCGATCGAGGCCGCCGGCGCGTCCAACGTCTCGCTCAACCACGACAACTCGTACACGGCCAACAACGACCTGCTGCTGCCGGGCGGCGCGGGGGCCGCGCAGGCCACGAGGGTGGACATTGCGGCCACGACGCACACGCCCGTGGGGAGGACGCCCAAGTTCGAGCTGACGGACGACAAGGTCATGGGGTACATCAAGGGCCAGGAGCAGCGCAAGTGCACCCTGTGCCTCGAGGAGCTCAAGGATCCGGCTGCGACGCAGTGCGGGCACGTCTTTTGCTGGGAGTGCATCGGCGACTGGGTCAGGGAGAAGCCCGAGTGCCCGCTGTGCAGGCGTGATGCCATGGTGCAGCACATCCTGCCGTTGAGGGTGGTATAGGGTAGTTCCTGTAATTACAGACACGGCAAGCGATGGGATCAAAGACGGATTGTATAATGCCAAATTCATTCAAAATCATGACTTGATGCTGCTAGATGCTCCCTATATCTTTCCAATGGTATCGTGTCCCCGTGGTTTCCGCCGGCACATTACCCCTAATTTCTTTCCTCACCACGCTCCCCGATCCTGTCACCATAACAGATACACAGCCCTCAACCTCCCTGTAGGACTCATTCCCTTCAATTAGATGGTACATTTGCACGTGCGCATGCCATTGCTCGCCTTTAATCAAGCTCAAGTCCAGCTTGGAGCTCCGTGCCATGCACCAATTGGCAAAGAGTATTCCTCATACCATCTTACAAAAAACGGTCCAAGATGCACATCTCTTTTGTGGGTATCTTGCCTGTAGAATAGAAAAGGGAAGAAAAAGGAACCACTGGTTCGAAACGATCGCTCAACTCCATTTTTACCGCTTTATGTTTTGCCCGACCCATGATTGACAGCACATAGGAGAGAGAAAAAGGAAAAGAGGGGGGAAGGTGGCTCGCCGCTCAGATCGAGAAGAGCACAATCTCCCCGCGGTCGTTGCGGCGTAGACGAATGGATCGCCAGAGCTCCTTCTCCTCCAATTGCTTCGTCAGGTCGGTTCCAGCGGCTTGGCGCTCGCGGTGGAACCGCTTGAGAGTCTTGTTCATGCTGCAGCCACGCTCGCTCTCGGGACCCTTGTTGACATATTCAAAGAAGACGTCGGCCCGGGGCTTATAGACCACCATCTCGGCGCCCTCGCCGCCCTTTCCTTCCTTGGAGCGGGTTTTGTACTCGATGAGCTTGGGACTCTTCTCTCCGTGGCGCGAAGAGCTCTTCTTCGAAGTCTTGCGCTTCTTGGTTTTTGTTTTGGAGCTGCCTGCAATCATGCCAAAGATGCTGTTGCTGACTTGACCGCTCTTCGAGTGCTTCGACTTCGTCTTCTTTAGGGGGCTCGCGGGTGAGGGTTCAGCGACGTCGGCACCCGAGTAGTCGGGGGAGGGCGGGAAGGTTGGGCGCATGAGGCTCTTGATCCCGCCGGTCAGACCCGAGTGGAGCACAGGAGGGGCATCGGTCATGACTTCGTCGCCAGGGACTTCGAGATGGAGCCGCTTCCTCTTCTTGTCCGTCTTGGCATCTCCATCCTTCTTGCGACGCTCACTCTTGGCGGGCGCTGGAGTCTCATATGGCCCGTTGGCGTACCGTAGAAGGGCCTCGTCGTCCATCAAGCCAGAGGCATCAACATATTCCTCGTTGTACTCGTAGCGGACCAACGATTTGCTCTCATCAACCTGGGATGGGTGCGCGAGGTTCAGGTTGGAAGCATTGGGGGTTTGGGAGGCGTCGAGAAAGTCGAAGACATTGATGTTCTCCTCGTTTACGGCAGCAGGCGGCGTGGGAGCTTCCGGCAGCAGCTCGGCGGGTGACCTCTCGTCCTCTGTCTGTCCCTGGTATTCCTTCCATGTCTCGTCGACATCCTCGACGTATGCGTGTTGCACCATGGCGTTGGATTGCTGGTTGCGCTGCTGGTTTGGGGTGTTCTGGGTCTTTACCCTCTTATTCTTTTCCTTGTAGAGGGCGCCCTGATACTTTTGGTCTTCGGTCATGCAGCTCTGGGTCCGGTGTTAGCAAGGCAGAGGGTTGGAGGGCAGTTGCTTCACGTACTGTATGTGATCGATACTGAGTCCCGGGGAAGTGCACCATGCAATCAATACAGGTGAAGGTGGCGCCGTGGCAGCGATTGCGATGAGGGTCGAGCTTCTTCTTGGTGAGGACGTCACCGCACGACTATCGGGGTGAGGTTAGATCAGATGGAGTTGCCGGTGGTAGTTGGATGAGATGGATGCAGCGTAGTGGGGGGTTTGACTGGGGAACGGAGGTGTAATAAGGGGCAGAGGGGCACAGGGTGGTAGAGACGAGGGAAGTGGACCACGCGATCAGCGAACCCGGGGAGAATAGCCTTGGAGGGTAGGAAGGGGCGTAGTGTGTAAGAGAAGTGGTGTGTTAGGTGTGATGTCAGGCGCTTGATCGTGTGAGGGATGGTGGGATGGATGGTGGTATGTCATGGAGTGGGCAAGGGTTCAGTTTAAGGACCAGGGGACAAGGGAGGTCAGACGTATGAAGAGGGAGGACTTGGCGGGAATGGGGGAGACGCGAGGGGAGCTCATGCTAGGCTGTGCGACCAGCCACATGCCATGCCTTGCCATGGCATGCTTTGCTCATAGGTACTCACCTCACAGGAAAACGAGACCATGACGGCAGGTTCTTGTTGATTGGGCGTCGGCTTGGGCGAGAACAAGAATGAGGCTTGAGTGACCGCGGTATTTTACGGAGGTGTCGATGTGCCCTTTTTTCACTTCTTTGCAGATGTGCTCGTTCCTGAGTGGACGCTGGGAGGACCGTGACGAGATGCGATGCTGATTCGATGGGGGTGAGGGCAGTGCTGGAAGCGCTGAGCAGTGTGCGGCGCGAAGAAATCTTCCCAGCCAGTGCACGGAGTACTCGTAATACAGCGTGCTGGGGTGAAAGACGGAGGGGTGTTCTGGCAGACTGGGGCCGCTGACGGAAAAGGGGCCGCTCTGTTTCCACAGGAGGGAATGCGTCTCAGAACGGAAACGGCACGCGGTGTCGATGATGTTCGGACGGGTGGGTGATCAGTGAGGCACAGAGGCAGTGAGGGGGGCTTTTTTTGGGGTGGGAGGAAAAAAAAAGGAATCGATGGATGGAGGGGCGGGGACGGGCGCTGAAGATAGCAGGTGGGAGGATGGGCCAAAAGAGGGCCAAAAGAGGGCCGCTGGGCCAGGAACCAGGAAGGATCTGAGAGTCGTATTAGCGCTAGGCGCAAATCGCGAATCGCTAAGCGCAATGGGGGCGCGTGAGACTGAGACGTGACTCCGCGAGACTGCAGCGGGATTGCGAGTAGGAGGCGTCGTGGTTGCTTGGGCGGTGCTGATTGTTGGATGTGTTGATTCGGCAGCGCGAGTGAAATTACGCTGCTGCGCGTTGCTGATGGTGTGGTGTTGTGGTGTCGTGGTGGTCGACGGCGTCAATCTTGGTTGGCAGGCACGTTGCCGTTCCTATCGGGACTGCCTTGACTCGCCGCTTGTGTCGCAAACTCTCGTCTCTTGTGCGCCTGGGCTGAGTTTCGGTGTCTACAAGTGGCTAACACCCAGCAAATAGGCGGCACGTGACATGCAACAACGGTGACTCTGCCTGCCTTTGGCCCTACAGTGCAGTATTCATGACGACTGACCGTCACTGACAGGCCATCTTGGCATGTCGATTGTCTAACAAAATCAGGACTGTGTGTCTTTGTGCCGGGTCGGGCCAAGATGGTTCCCTGTCCGTGAGACTGTGATGCTCAAACCTCTGCTCAAATTTTTTGCGCCTCCCTTCACCCCCATCCGCCGCATTTTGCCACGGTCCAGCCCAGCGCACATTCAACCCGAGCCTGTTTTGCACAGCGCAGCCACGTTGGACAGCAAAGCCTTTCCTCCCAGAGAAGGATTCGCTGTCATCGATTAGGACTACATCATCCTACCATGGGAGAGAAAATACCGCAATAGCGTAGACAAGTGGTAACATTTTTACCCAGCCCCAGTTCAAGGCGACAGGAAGTATTCCATGATGTCCAGCCAGGTAGGTACTCCGTTTCCGTACAGTACCTTAGCTTGCAACGTCGACTGTGATAGGGCCACCGCACTCTGCTCCACTCACGCCCCGCGAACAGCCGTTCCTCCAGGGCAACCACGCGCCGACTGCCCAAGCCTGCCAGGAGACGTGGCGTGATTGGCTGAAACGGCCTGCTCTGCGTCAACTCATTAACGCCCAGATCACGAGGGCTCCTTCTCTTCACGCCCAATTTCGGGGTGGGCGCAGTCGGCCAAGTCGTCATCAACAACTCCAGGTGTTGGTCGGCAATTGTTGATTGCAAAACAACACGTTGAACTGCCATGGCCTCACCTCAGTATTAGTCGTACACACCTGCTCCATGTCACAGATTCGTCAGAGCCCCTTGATACGCCCATGACACTTCGACCCAGTTGCCTCGTTCCGACCCCCTCGCTGCTGATCGGCTCCCAACCATGCGGTTCACCCCGTCCATACCTCCATAGCGGGCCAGCAGATCCCGAGGCCAACAAGTTGCATTCTTGCGAAGCCCAAAACCGCGGCCCTCTCCCAATCGGCTCGAATAAATGCAAGGGGCGCGCTTTGCTGCCTTCCCTCTTGGTGACGCGCTTGTACGTGCATGGTGATTGACAGTGGTATCGTCCATCCCATCATCCAACTTGCATGAAGGAACAATCATGGGCAAACTATGGCGCCCCTGTGCCTCCTCACCCGTCCGGCAGCCTTCCCATCTCAGATTCCCGACCCTGCGGCGCCTAGAGACGCCGGCTTGGAACCTGGGTGTATTATTAGTACTACTACCTGCGTAGTATTGTGACTCTGTACTACCGACTCCGTAAGCCCGGCCGATTGGGAATCAATGCCGGTGCCCAAATGTGGCAAGCAGCGCCTCACCAATTCCTCTCGTCTCAGGCGAGCAAACGGCACAGCCACGCCCAACTGGCTCGTCCTATCACCAACGAGTCACCAACCTGCATGAGGACGACGAGAAAGGAAACCCTTTGAAGTCGGGCTGAGACGAGGCGTGTTTCAGGGGCCATCCTCGGTTCAGCCTTCTTTGGGTGTGTTACGGAACGACATATGATGGGTCAGGTATGGAATGGATTGACCTCACAAAGACCCGTGCCTGGCATGGCTTTTTTTTTTGTTGATATGTAGCATATGAATAGCGGTGCTAGAGTTAATATCAAACTCAATGTGGTATGCTAGTGCGCTCAATGCTCTGTATCGAACAGGTATTACTACGAGAACATCACGGCAAGGTCCAAGGTAAAGTATGAGAGAAAGAAAACGATATTAAACTCCAAGCAGCCCATTTAACAACCTCCCTTGGTAGTGGCTAGATACCCACCTCCTAACACTTATTAGTCTGTGCACGGCACGCCAATACCACGCGTGAATACATCCGGTAAGGAACACTCCTCGGCTCCCCATAGCTCGAGCGCAAGAGAGTCACGGGGTTGGAAGGTGTGTTTATAAATATACAACGAATATAAAAATATAATAAAGGATGCGATTGTTGTCTGGGGTCAACCAACAGAGACGAATAAGCACAGTTTGTCGAGAAGGCCTTTTTTTTTTTGTTTTTTTTTGGTAGGCCATCTTTCCACGAAACAGCGCACTCTAAGAATGTATTATTTATACACTTCGATTACGAGTATGTAGTATAGGTACCCATATATGTTACTTGGTTATTGAGCTAGAATCGGGTAAGCTTGTTCATATCCACCGTATAACCCTTGCATGTTGAGCGGGTTGATTATTATTAACGACTGGAAGTAGCAATTATCCGAGGCAGTACAGTACTCGTATCAACATTTGCCAGATCAATAGACATGATATTAAGACCGATTTGCGGGTTAGGCGTCAACTACTACCTCGTACGTAGCGTAACTCCCGGGACCATTTCGATGGAACTCCCCCTTCCGGGCATGTCTTATTGTCCGGTTCATGACCTGGCATGACGCGTGTCTCATCCGGGGAATGGTGTCGGCGGGCCATGATAGGTGTTCTGGAATTTCGGTGATGGAGCAGGCCGGAGCGCTGGATCTGACCATCAGGCATGAACCCATTGGCAGGGCAAAGGGCATTGGTATTAGTTGGTACTCCGAGTATTCGTGCTAGTGGCCACTAGTATTGACACCGGGCCATCCGTAATTGCTTGCTGGCAACTATTGAGTCATGGGCGGCGACACCGTGGACCTCAACAGAATTGCGGCCTTCTCTGACCTGTCGCTTCTTGATAGGAGAGGCGACGGGTACGGCCACTACGGTGGCGGGAAGGGGCGGCAAGGGCCGCTGGTGGCCGTCGGTCGACCAATTTTACGTTGCGGTCAGTTCCCACTGTCTGCCCAGGTCGGGTAGGCTGGTAGGCGCTCTGGGCAATGGTCCAGTGGACTCCAGTGGACTCCAGTGGGCTCAGTGGGGATCTGCCCCCTGTATCTTGCCTCAGCTGCCTGCAAGTGGTCTTAGGTAAGGTACCCGTGGTGAGCCCCTCGAACCACTTCGCCCCAAAACCCTCCCATCTTCCTGTTCACCACTGTCCATTGAAATCTTCCATCTCGTCCTCCAGCCTCGCCTGGCGACTTCTCTCTCCTGGGCCAGTCCCCCGCTCCTCTCCCTGTCAATGCACTTCTGCCCTCGATGCCCGGGCGCAGAAGCATGTCCAACGATGCACCCCAGTCGACCATGAGTGCCTATCTCGAACAGACCAGCTCCGTCCTGAGCTCCGTGGGCAGCTACTTGCGCCTCCCTGCCCTGGCTTCGACGGTATGAAGGCCGCCTCCGCCAATGGTGCAACCAAACCATCATGCGCGTCGACTGACACGCCCCGTTGCACAGGGAATCGCCGCTGTCCTCACCACCCTCCTCTACTTCAAGCAAAAGTACGTTCTGCATTCGAGACGCCCCGACACGGCCGGAGCAGCGCCCAGGGCGGTGCTCCATTTGGCATTGACCTGGGCCGAGCCATACCCCACTAGAGTTCCACGCGCTAACCGCCTTTGCCCTCCACAGAGCCCTGATCTATCCTTCCAACTTGCCCGCAAATGCCCGCACAGAAATTCCCCGACCGTCGCAATTTGGCATCCGAGACTTCGAGGAGCTCGTGATCCCTACCAATGATGGCGAGAAGTTGTCGGCTTTCTATATCCGCGGACCCCGCGGGGGCGGGAACTCGGGCATCACGATGCTCATGTTCCACGGCAATGCGGGCAACATTGGCCACCGGTTGCCAATTGCCCGCATGATGGTCAACTTCATCGGCTGCAACGTCTTCATGCTCGAGTACCGCGGTTACGGCGCCTCGACCGGCGAGCCCGACGAATCCGGCCTCAATATCGACGCCCAGACGGCCCTGGACTACTTGCGGTCAAGAGCCGAGACGCGCGACCACCGCATCATCGTCTACGGTCAGAGTCTCGGCGGTGCTGTGAGTATCAAGCTGGTGGCTAAGAACCAAGAGGCGGGCGATATTATTGGCCTCGTCCTCGAAAATACGTTCCTCTCCATGCGCAAGCTCATCCCTTCAATAATCCCACCGGCCAAGTACGTGACGTTGCTCTGCCACCAGGTGTGGGCCAGCGAGTCCATATTACCCAACATCACCAAGGTGCCCATACTCTTCTTGAGTGGTCTCCAAGACGAGATTGTGCCGTGAGTGCTACCCCCCTCCCCAAAAACTGTCTGTCCCTTTATTGGTCTCGTGATGATCGAATTTGCATCACCCACAAAATCTGAACCCCTGCGGTCATGATTAGAAAGCAAAGTTTTTCCTGATGATCTATCTACATGAACCCTCTTGTTCTCAACATTCGTCAAGGAAACCTGGTAGACTAACATCATGCCAGACCGAGTCACATGCGCCAGCTATTCGACCTGTGTGCCGCCCCAATCAAGAAGTGGCGGCCACTCCCCGCCGGAGACCACAACTCGAGCGTACTGGAGGAGGGTTACTTCGAGGCCATTTCCGACTTTGTCGTCGAGGTCACGAGCGAGACAGCCAAGGAGAAGACATCATTATAGCACGTAGAGTCGCTCGGAGGACGGAGGCAGAGGCTGAGGCGTTGGATACGCACTGTGAATATCTGTCCGGCCTTTGAGCGACGGGACCCGGAAACCCTATGAATGATACCCCCCACGTCTGCACACCCCATATACTGCAGGCGTGATGACGACATACGCATAGATTTAACGACTATAGTTAATGAGACAGCTTTACAGCCAAGTGAGACATGCCTGAAGCTCGTGTTTCGAAGTGGTGCACCGGTAGATGCAGGTGGGGGAGACCGTTGACCATGTGATGGCGATTCAACACCATCACCACCACCACGGGCGAGCATCCCGAGACGGGTGGTCTCGTGATAGGACGGGCTGCGAGCCCAAAATAGCACCTGGGCGGGCATCCTGCATCCGACAGTTTCCTTCAGCTTAATTCCGGTTCGTTTGCGTGAACCACTGGTATGGTTTGTTTGTTTGTTTGTTTGCTTGTTTGTTGTTGTAGCTCTCACAATGGGCCCAAGTCGACCTGCTTCGCAGCGACTTAGAAAGGACGTATCCATAGACGGCCTTTTTTTTCATGCGTATCTAATGTTGATGGAGCTCATACTCTTCTAAATTTGACAAAATCCTTTCTAATCTAGAACTCCGGCAATGCTCTGCGGACAAATATGGGCTGTCCCAAACATCAGAACCCTTCCCTTTCTCCATCAATCGTAAAACATCGTCTACCGTAGATCCCGTCGTGCGTCCAGCATCTCAGCACTCCACATCCCCGTCCAGAACCCCCCACGTCTTCTCCGGGCTCTTCTCCGAGGGCTTCTTCCGCAGCCCGAGCATCCTCCGCCCGGAGCTGCCCGCCGCGGGCGGCTCCTGCGCCGGGCTGCCGCTCTCCTTCCTGGCCGCGCGCCCGGCGACAGCGTTCCACCCCGTGGGGTCCGGCCTGCTCGGCCGCTCGCGGCGCGTGACGTTATCGAGCGGGTCGGCGTGGGCGAGCAGGACGCCCCCCGCGAGGCCCTTGGCCTTGGCTACGTCGACCATCTGGTCCCTGAACTTCTCGAGCGAGGTCTCGAGGCCACTGGGCGCGAGCGAGGCTGAGTAGGCTGCGATGATGCGGATGAGGACCTCGTCGCCGTGGAGGAAGCTGACGTCATGGATGCTGAAGTTGCGGGCCGTGAAGATGGGGTTCAGCGCGCTCTTGATGTCGTCAATGGTGAGCCCGAACGCGGCCGACGTGAGGAGCAGCGCGTTGAAGGGAGGTAGGCTGGCTTCTGGCTCTTCGGGCGCCTTGGTGGCAGCAGCGGCTGCTTTGGCGGCCTGCTCGGCGGCCTGCTTCTGCCGGATCTTGACGCACTGTCCCACGGTCTTGCTGGGCGCCGAGACGAACAGGGCCTGCTTTGCGACGGTGACGTGTCGGTGCGGCTCGCGGTCTTCGCTGTAGCTCTCGAGCCGGAAGTCCTGAGCCAGGACATGCAGGAACTGGCGCTTGACGCTGGGCATGGGGCCGAAGCGCATGCGGAGCTCGTCCTTGCTCTGGGCGAAGACACGGAACTCGCGCTCCTTATCCTCGGCCCAGGGCCCCAGCTCCTTGAAGAGCTGGATGGTGGTGTCCGAGTAGGGGACGTGGTCGGTGAGCTCGGAGCTGGGGTCGATGTTGAGGGCCTCGGCGAGGCGCCGGTTGCGCTCCAGGCGCAGGCACTCGTCGTCGCACTCCATGCGCGGGTGCGAGGGCGTGGGATTCCCGCTGCTGGTTAGGCACTTGACTTCCTTCTTGCGCACGCCACAAGGGCAGGTGACTGTCACCTTGGCCTGGCAGGGTAGCGACTCATCGCATGCTGTGTGGGGTGTGAGCGTGGGCTTCGACAGATGTCCCGCAGGGCTGTATAGCTTACGTGAACGCCCATGGCAGTAGCTCTGGCAAGGATGCTCGCAGAGCAGTTTTGGCTTGGAGCAGACCTGGCCGCATGTCTTGCTTGGGCTCTTCTCGCCGCTGCATTCTCCTGGCTTGTGGCAGGATTTCTTGCAGATGTGTCTGTGCAAATCGGGTCAGTGAGTGAATGTCTCTTGGGGAATAGGGGCTGACAAAACCTACCCGCACTCGAGCTTCTTGCCGCAAGGCTTCCCACAGTGTGCCTCCTGGAGGTGGCATGGGTGGAACGAGATAGTATCCTTTCCGCAGACGCAGGTCCTATCGACCAAGAAGGGGCACTTGGGACACTCGACATCGTCTGGATGACAGTGGTGGTCGACTCGCGGGTGTCCACAGCTTGGGACCTTGGGGCACTGAAACCTGCACTCGGGGGGGCGGGTGCCGCAAGGCTGGGGAGGCTGTAGAACCGTCTTCCCACAGTTGCAGCTGATCTCCTCGAATATGGCCTCGGGACAGCTCCCGCAGAGGCCACGGTGGCACATCTGCTGGCAGTTGTGCTTCCCACATTTGAGAAGCTTCCCACATGTCCTGATGCAGATGTGCTCGGGCTCAAACTGGGGGACGGGGCCCTTCTTCCTCCTCTGGGCCGCCTGCCTCTCGGCTGCCTTCTTCTCCCCGGGGCAGCAGTGTTCTCCACACTTGTGGCGTCCACAGTTCAAATTTGCCTGACAGACTCTCAGACATAGAGGAGGTTGGAGGTCTCCCAGGTGGCAGAGCGAATCTGTCGTAGTCCGGCCACATCTGCAAGCTATTTCGATATGTTCCACGCATGTCGGACATTCTCCCTCGTGGCACTTTGCTTTGCACAGATGGCCGCACGGGAGCTGCTTGTCGCAGTGCTTTTGGCAATGGGGGATGGGGTCTTCGCAGGATTGCCTCGGTTGCCGCATCAGTTCCTCAAGAGGCGTCTTCCCACAGGGGCAATGGGAGATGGTGTCCGGAGCAAAGGGGCAATGGCCAGGCAGCTCGTCCTGAACATGACATGACTGATAGCACTTGTGGATACCGCAGTCAAAGCTCCTCGCGCAAACCTGATCGCATGAGAATGAACCCTCGAACCACGACTTGTCCGCCGTGCTGTACGATTGCTGAATGTCGCCCCGCTTGTAACATGGCATCTGCTTCTCAACGCGGCCGCAATAGCACTTGGCATCGAGAATCAAGTCGCAGTCACCGCAGAGCCCAGCGTGACAGGGTCGTGGGCAGACATGAGTCCCGCAAGGCAGAAGATCACCGCAAGGTTCCTGGCAACTCCAGCCATTCTGATAGTCGGTCTCGCGACAGGGTTTGCGGACCTCATGTTTGCCACAGAAGCACGGTTGAGTCGGGCCCATGGCGTCGCAAGGGGGGCATGGACCTGCGTGGCACTGCAAGGGACAGGGGTGGGGGCAAGTCGGCCGAGGTTTCGAGCACGTCTGTCCGCAAGAATGAGGCGGAAGAGATTTGCTAGCCGGCTTCGGGCTGTCTTCCTTTCCACACCAGCAGTGATATGAGGGGACATCCTGGACCATGGAGTTGCAGCCGGGACACCTCCAGGAGCCGTCGAACTCGTCCGGGTTGCCTTCTTGCTGCTTCTTTGCGACCTGTGGCTTGTACCACATCTGGACGCATTTGAGGTGGAGGACGGTGTAGCACTTTGGGCAGGAGTAGACCTTGGAGTTCCGGAGCACATCCTCTGTGCAAATGACACATTCGTAGTTTGCGCTACTGATGTCCTCGTGTATGCGCGTACCTAGGTCTGTAGCAGTCGACCTTGGTAACTTGACCTTTTCGGCACGCTTGGCCTTTTGCTCTGGTTTGCTGTCTTATGTCAGTACTTGATATCGGCAAAGACAGAGCCTAACCAACCTTCTCACAGCCATAGCTTGGCCGGGGACAAACTCGGGAGCATCCGCGCTTAGAGAAGGTGGAATAGACACCGAAGCCGTCTCATCATCATCATCATCTCTTTGTGTGGTCAGATGACCACCAAAAGTCCTACGGGTACTCGGAGCCCCTGAGGGCCGAGGAGCAGCGTTTGTTGACCCCCGACCACCTCTACGCGCGCCCCCGCGCCTTGATCTCCCTCGACCTGCTGAGAATGGGGGGTTTTGAGCCGGAGTCTGAGACGGCCCAGAGGGTTCCTGACGCGAAGCTGTGTCCTGACGTGAGGGTGTGTCCTGAGGGGGAGCTGTGTCTGTACGTGGCGCTGAACTACCAGCGTTGCTCTGCCCACGGCCTCTGCCACCACGGCCACCTCGACGGCCTCGAGATTGTCTTTGTGGACGGGGCTGTGATGGGGCCTGGTTACCCTCCTCACCAGCCATGATGACGGACTGAGTTCCAAGATTTAGCTGAGTTGAATGTAAGGACGAAATGGTGGATATTGTAGGATGGCCTTTCTCAATAGTGGTTACGGTGGTAGTATGTGGAGGCTCAAAATGGCAAACGGAGGATGGCCGGCCTGTGCAAAATTGAAATATGCAACCGCTTGACAGATGAATCTGGACAAAAATAAATCAAAACAGCCTTAGGGTGAGGTTCGGAACAAGGTGAAGTTGATATTCAATCTGGGGCGAGGTTGAGATTTTGGTGGAGCCCCCGGATGTGGCAATCTTTTCTCTCACTGGCGGGCCTGAACTTGGCTAAACCTGCCTGAACTGCCTCACAATGAGTCACTGTTAAGACCATCTTTGCTCTTTCCCAAACACCAGCCAGCAATTGGCCAATCGACGGCTATGGGCTGGAATTTGCACCAGGGAACCATAAGAGTCATCCTTATTCATCTGTCAGCCTCGCTTCCTCAGCCCCCTCGTTCTGCATCATGACTCGACGCGATCCTCAATCCAGCCCGAACCACACGCTGTATGAGAATTAAGCTCATGGCAAGCTGTACATACCCACTAATTGGGCGCCGCATCATTCCCTGGGAGAGAGCCCTAGATCACCATCATGCCATTCTTGGACGCTCTGACAGCAACACGCGGCTGTGGCCTACCCTCACGATCGACTCACCTTAGATACCCCACTGGACCGTCAGCCAAACCGACTCGCGGCTGGTCACTTTGCTGTTTAACCTATTGCGGAGTACTGTTTGGTCTATAGGGAGCTTGAACGTTGATTGGATTCTCGTTGCAACTGAGGCACATGTCCCATACCCCAGATTCAATTTGCGGAGCATTTGCAACCCTAACCCTACTGACCCGCGTTGACCTGTCAGCCGACCTAGCCAAGCCAGGCAATATCATCTAAATCTCAACAGAGCGTCCCAGTGTCAACGGGAAAGTGCTTACAAGAACGGGAGTTGCGAGAATCATTGACATCCATCATATCAATCAGACCGACGCTCACCGAGCATCCATGAGGTCCCCCCAATCCACCTCCTTGGCTCATAATTTACGGCTCACATGCGATGACGGCGAGCTGCAGAATCCGGAAAACAAATGGCAGGCACGTGGGCATCATGTCGATAGCGCCAAGAGTGGCATCTTTCTGTCAGTTATGGGCGTGATCAAGCCACGCGTTAGACAGCAGGCTCGCGTTCTTACCCTGTCGTGTCGACGAGAATGGGAGGTTTCAGCTGGGGGGTCTAGATCCCATATATTACTTTTGTTGTCTGGAGTGGCATTTGCTCGCCAAGGGCCTTGGAAGTCAGCCGCAAACCGTAGGCGGTTGATAACAGCAGCTCATCATGACCAACGCCAATGACTCCGAAGAGAGGGGCATGAGCGTTGTTCACGAAAAAGTTGGAAATGAGACTGGGGACATACTGGTGAAAAGAGTTCTAAATATGGCCTCCGTATCCAACATGAAGGAACAGCTCAAGAAACAGGGCGCAGCAGAGTGATCGAAAACGAACTGATGCATCCAAGACACTACTGTCTCTGAGCTCTCTGAGCTTGCTGGCATTCTCGTACAGATACGTTGCACATTGCCAAGACTGCCCACACAGATACGATATGCAGAGTCATTCAGGTCACCGCCTCCATGCGAGAATGCAGCCGGCCGCTCTGGCACCAATTACCGTTAGAAGACATTTTTACACCTTCGGTCAATATTGCTGCCCCATATTGTCCTGAGAAGATTCCCGGGTAGCGCAGATCCGATTGGAGTTGGGCCATCCAGCCATCAATGACAGCTGACAACCGAGGGGCCGACCTGGGTTTTAGAGAATAAATATGAGACGAGAGAGGCGCAGGGGTCCCCAATAGGGGACCTGGCACCCGGATCAGCCCTCCGTTCGGGCCGCTTGACTTGATCGAGTGGCGTGAGCTAGTAGGACCCTGAGATGGTGAGATTCGGGTTGATAGTTGATACTACAACCTCGACCTGTTCTTCTCTGCATTCAACTTGTCGGACGATGCCATCCGTTTGGTGACTGGTCATCTGGGCGTGCTTGCCTGATTTAACTGGACATCTGCACCTGCCCGGAACATTGGTAAACCTATCCGTAATTCGTGCGGAAGGTGCTTGCAAGTGGAAGGTTCGAGGTTGCCAGACATGATTTATTGCCCTTGCAGGGTTCCCAGATCGTCCCCCCCCATATAAAACTCCCCAAATTCTCCTCCTCGTGTCACCCAGGAACCCTTGACTAACCGTCTTGATTGACCCGTTGCCGCCAAAAACTACTCGCATTTGAGAGGCCTCAATGGCCCAGAAATGCTCCGCCGTCTTTTCCGAGATGATCGAGGGGATGCGCCCTGTTATCTGAGGAGAGCTTGTGCACTATGCAGTTTCGCACATCCATCGCCGAGTCCAGGCCCTCTCGGGCTCTCACCGGATCAGCCCCGTCGTGCCTGTCTTTCAGGCCATTCGTATGACACCACGCGCAGTTTTGGTCACCTTGGCCACCTGTTACTCAATTATTCTGCGTGGCGGCGTGGCTGTAGGCCTATCCGCCAAGCTATCGAATGAGCTGGGCAACACTGACGACACTGCAACCAATGCTATTGGCAGAGTTTGCCGTCGACAATGGCAACGGCTGATGTGCATAGGCTGGCCCGCAGATGCATGTCCCTGGATGCAGCCTGCCCATCCCGGCCTCCTCCCGTCTCGTATTCCTTCCACCCGATGAGCGATGACCGGTGCCCGATGCCCGATGCCATGGTCGAAGTATTGGCCGCTGATAATGGAGACGTGTGATGGACTCTGGAAAGCCCCATCTGGCATGTCACTGCCCAATGATGCTGACCGTCATTCTGGTCATGCTGTGGTCTCCAATGGTGCGCCCTTCCTTGACAAATTTCTTCTCAGCAAGTTCCTAGGGCTTCGCTTGGTGTCTTGGCTGTCTAATTGTCTCCCCTGCACGGATGGGCAGTTCGGAAAAATGGCGTCCTTCTGTCATGTTCATATCCTGGCTTGGCCAAGTACGAGTACACATGCCCCGGGCTATAGCCCGTGGGCATCCGCATTTCATTATGACGGCCTTGTCCATCTCAATAGTCCCAGCTCTGGCCCACAAGGCAGCCGGAGCTGAAAATGGACACACCATAAAGGACTCGCATATCGCCCCTCTGCGTGCCGTCTTGCTGTGACATTTCCCGTCAATTTGGTGTTTACATCATCCAGCATATACGGTAGCATCTAGAGCGTCCAAACGACTGGACTTTGGGGTCGACCAAGATGGCAAGACCAGGATTACCTGTTGTGTCATGGGCCGTCCTATCATTGCTCCTACCCCTTTCCGAGGCTGCCTCGTACCAAAGGCGCGATCTGGACGCCCCTCTTGAGCTCGGAAATGGCTGGGAGTATCAAGGATGCTATGTGTACTTCACCATGTCCAGTTCCACTGATGATATGCATGAGTGCTGATCAGCAGGCAGCGACGTCGGGCGCACTATTAACAAGGCAGGCAAGGTTGATGCGCAGATGACGAATGAAATTTGCGCCAACTTCTGCTTCGATGGAGGATACTCTTACTTCGGAACAGAGTGGCATGAGGAATGCTTCTGCGGCGACAAGCTTGCGACTGGCGGGGTGGAAACTGAGGAGGCTGAATGCGATACTCCATGCCGAGGAGATACAACTCAAGCTTGCGGTGGTTCCAACCGCCTGAGTCTATTCAAAAGACCAGTTGTGTCACCCCAAGAGAACCCGGGATGGGACGGCTATGAGTCGATTGGTTGCTATGCGTGAGTCTCAGAACAAAAAGCTGGCTGTTGGGCAACGCAGCAACTGACTAACAAAATCGCAGCGAGGGAAGTGCGGGAAGGGCTTTGACATACGAAATGCACGATGTGCCTGCTGACGAGCTGACGGTCAAGAAATGTATCGAAGGCTGTGCAGACGCCAACTTCATCCTAGCCGGCGTTGAGTATGGGGGCGAATGCTGTAAGTCGCCCGTTCCTACACAAAGGTACCCTGTTGATTATCGAGCATACCGCCTAACGTAAGCAGACTGCGGGAATACGATCTCTAATGGGGGCAAACCTGCTGATGCGGAGAATTGCGACATGACCTGCAAAGGAAACAAGACAGAGCTTTGCGGTGGCAGCAATCACTTAAATCTATACGACTTTGAGCTGCAGTACTCAGGCGGGAGGGCGGAGACCTCAGCCCCATCCAGGTAAGGGGGCTCTTATTATATGCACGCACATGGACGGACTTGTTGGTGCACAAGGCTCCAATGCAAATCCTGACGCGTCTCTCGGCTATTGGCTGACTATCGATTAGCGGGCCAACAAGCTCAGTGCCCTTACCTAGCCAGCGAGCTGAGACAAACATATCACCCGAGCCCACGGTGGTAGAGCCGGGAGTGCCAGCCACGACTTCATCCTCAGGCGTCAAAGAGAACCCCACAGAGTGCCCCTATCAGCCTGTATCCGTTGGATCATGGAACTGGTACGGGTGCTACACGGAAGCGACGGGAACTCGGGCGCTCAGTGTCAAGACTACAGCCGCTGATGACATGACCATCAGCCAGTGTGCAGAGTTCTGCGATGGCTACGCTTACTTTGGGGTCGAGTACTCCCGAGAGTGCTTCTGTGGGAACAAGTTCAATACAGGGTCTGTTGCAGTACCGGCCTCCCAGTGCAATATGATCTGCGGAGGTTCCGAGTGTAACTACTGTGGCGCTGGCAACCGTCTCTCCGTCTACACCATTGGCGACGCCCCCCTTCCCTCGGAAACTCCTGGCACCCCTACCCCTACAGATGTACCAGAGGGCTGGGACTCCTACGGCTGCTGGGTGGATAGTATTAATGGTCGCATACTTGCTTTCCAGGCCCCCGACGATGCTCAACTCACTCTCGCATCTTGCGTTGCAGCTTGCGCAGACCGAGGCTACACCGTTGCTGGCGCAGAATACTATACACAGTGCTTCTGTGGCAACGAGATCATCAACGGCGGTGCCAAGGCTGACGACGAATCCCAGTGTAGCACTCCTTGCGGCGGCGACGCCGATCAAAAGTGTGGTGGCCCTGATCGGATGAGCATCTTCTCCATGGGTGAGCCTGCTGTCTTCGGTCCTCCAGGACCGATACCATCTGTTGGCGACTGGATCTATCAGGGTTGCGCGCAGGACAACATCGACGACCAACGAACGTTCCCCTGGCAGCTGATCTTTGAGGACACCTTGACCCCCAAGCTCTGCACCGATGCATGCGCCGAATTCGGATATATGGCAGCAGGCCTGGAGTACGGAATCGAGTGCTATTGTGGTGATCCGGCCAATATGGCCACCACCGGTTCCAAGTTTGTCGATGATGAGGCCTGCAATATACCTTGTGCTGGCAACGGGACGGCCATGTGCGGCGGTGGTGCACGCTTGACCACCTACTTCTGGGAAGGCGATCCATTCTACTCCTGGGACTTCCCCGAAGGCCCTGCAGCTGGCCGCTATCAGTTCCTCATTGGCGGAGTTGTCATTCCTCTCATGACCTCGCAGGCCATCAACGGCAAAGTCACCTTTGTGGAGAAATGGGGAACCGGACCGCCAAACTCGACTGGAGCATACGAGCTGGATCTTTCCGTAATTAACGACTTCGGCGCTGCCTGGAGGACTATGCATGTCAAGACGGACGTCTTCTGTGCCGGTGGTGTCACGCTCCCTGACAAGGCTGGAAGGCAGCTCGTTGTTGGTGGATGGTCCGGAGATTCGACATTTGGTGTTCGCCTATACACTCCTGACGGGTCTGCAGGCGTCAAGGGAAAGAATGACTGGGAGGAGAATGTCGATGTCCTCAGCCTCCAGGACGGCCGATGGTACCCATCTGCGATGAACATGGCCAACGGCTCTGTCCTTGTCGTCGGTGGCGAAGAAGGATCCAACGGTGCTCCAGTGCCGACCCTGGAGATTCTGCCGTCTACGGGGACGCCTCCTCTGTACATGGAATGGCTCGAGCGGACTGACCCCAACAATCTCTACCCATACCTGGCGGTCCTTCCGTCAGGAGGCATCTTTGTTGCCTACTGGAACGAGGCCCGGATTCTCGACGAAGTCACCTTCGATACTATCAAGACACTTCCTAACATCCCTGGAGCTGTGAACGATCCTCTTGGTGGACGGACATATCCTCTTGAGGGGACGGCAGTGCTTCTACCCCAGCACGCCCCATACAACGACGATCTCGGCGTTCTCATCTGTGGTGGCTCGACCGAGGGCCCTGCAACCGCACTCGACAACTGCGTCACAATCTACCCAGATGCCGCAAAGCCCGAATGGGTCATTGAGCGTATGCCGTCGAGACGTGTCATCTCATGCATGGCCCCTCTTCCAGATGGGACATACCTTATCCTGAACGGCGCTCAGCATGGTGTTGCTGGGTTTGGACTGGCTGAGAGACCTAACCTCAACGCCCTGCTCTACGACCCAACCAAGGCTGTGGGTAGTCGCATCTCAGTCATGGCCAACACGACTGTCGCACGCTTGTACCACTCCGAAGCCATCACTCTTCTCGACGGGCGAGTTCTTGTTTCGGGGTCCGATCCCCAGGACGGCAAGAACCCGCAAGAATACCGGGTCGAGGTGTTCGTCCCGCCGTACCTTCTCGGCGGTGACCCGCGCCCTACGTTCAAGCTCGATAACAAGGACTGGGACTTTGAAGAGAAGATCAGTTTCACGCTGGGCAGCGCAGCTCAGAACGGCGCCATCACTGCTTCGCTCCTGGGCTCCGTTTCCAGCACTCATGGCAACTCGATGGGCTCCCGAACATTGTTCCCTGCGGTGTCCTGCACCGGGACCAAATGTACCGTCACTGCTCCTCCGGGACCTTACATCTGCACTCCTGGTTGGTACCAGTTCTTCGTCTTGGATGGTGGTATTCCTGCCGTAGGTGTGTTTGTTCGCATCGGCGGCGATCCTGCCTCGATTGGCAACTGGCCAAAGGGCGAGGGTTTCACTACACCCGGTGTTTGAGGTCACTCTGGATGGGGGTGTCTGGTATATAGTGGATGAGATGGAGGTTGAATAGCGCTGATTGTCAATTTTTGTCTACGTAGTCGGAGAAGGGACCTAGAGAGGCACTAAGATGTAGGTAACCAGACAAATACAGGTGCTTTGACGAGAAACTGGCTGGTAATTCTGTGGAGTGAAGTTACTCAGACTGTACATCCAAGATTGCACCACTACTTCCCTCACAGCCCTTGTATCTGCCCACATATTAGTATAAATATGTATTATGTGTAAGTCATCATACAAGGAACGCTGGGTACTTAGAGTAGAAAGGTAAAGACTGTAACCCAGACAAGTGGATTTTGGTTACGGAGTAGTTCGCAGTCCGAGTAACTCTACACACTCCTTGTGATGGGACTGGTTGGACATACTTACACAAACCGTCCACAAAAGCTCATGTTTCTTAGGATATATGCGCACAGTGACAACTGCCAAACACCCGTCAACACTCAGACAGCGATCTCGCATTGCTATGGTTCGGTTTAGCTAGCTGGAGATCCTAGCAGCTGTTGCAGAGCAGCGAAGCAGTAAACTGATATTAATTAGAAGCATCTGATTGGCAAGGGGTGGCGATGATGAGCGCGTAGCGTCCCCAGGAGGGGGGGGGGGGGGGAAGGCGAGGGGGGGACCTTCAGAATGGGCACATCTTATCAGACAGACCAAGTGAAAGATTCCTCGGCTAGCATATGAACTTGGTGTTTTCAAACTGCCATCTCTTTGAGAGTTTCCAGCTCTTTCATCTACTACAACATCCCACCTTTTGTGAGTTTTAGATGAAACAATGAGACTCGCCATCGCAACTACACACATCGCCTGGGCTTTAAACAATGAAGCCCTACCCCAAGGTTGACTTGGGCTACGCTACCCATGAGAGCTCCTCGATGCAAGTCTTCGTCTGTTTCTCATTCAGCTCAATTCTATAGAGCCGCACCCACCCTGACCTGATACATAGCCAACCTGGGAGTATTATTCGTTCAAGAACATTCACTACGGTGATCCTCCCGTTGGTCGACTTCGTTTCCAGCCTCCACAGTGACCGCACGGTGAATGGGGGTTCAGCCGGCTTCAAGTGCCCTCAGACCGAGGTGAGAAGTCTGGATAACTTCCACGGCGGCAAATAAACAATTCAGGAAAATCAAATGCAGCTCAAGTTAATAGCTTCATTTTGGCTTCATATCTTGATGCACAGTGTACTTATGTTGAAGTTTGGGAAGACGTTTGAGACAGGGGGACCGGGATCAGCCACCCAGGGGCTGCACGTGACCTCAATTTTGCGCCATGGCAACTGGGCGGTAGAGGAGGCTCCGCCCCAGCAATCGAGGCGCTGGGAAGAAGATATCCTCAACAACGAACAACGCCTCCTCGACCGACCCCCCGAGTTCCGCCGTCGACGGTTCAGCATCAATCGAGATGGCAGCATTCATCAAGGCGGCAAACGCCAAGATCCGGTCCAACCCGATGCTGGACTACATCTGCTCGACGCGTACGTACCACTGCCCGTTATCGCGACCTACCGGATGAGCTCTCTATCCCCGCTCGAACGGCTACACTCTAGAAAGAGGAGGAATTACAAATATCCATACAGAAGTCTAGGACGAGGCTGTACTACATTGCGCCCCTGCGCAGCACCTTGCCTTCTCTCGATGTCTATCGAGATAGGACCCAGGGTTACTTGCTTGCGGCGCATACATGCACAGTAACTCGTTAGATCACCTAGGAGGAGGTCTGATATCAGCCGTTACAGTTCCCTCAATGCTAACACAGCTCTGAATTAGACTTCTGGGGCCCCGTTTCGAACTTTGGCATCCCCGTCGCCGCCGTCCTGGACACACAGAAGAGCCCCGATCTGTAAGCAAATCAACCCAAACCGACAACCAAAAATAAGGCCCATGCCATTCCTAACGCGGTGGGAAAACCTGCAGGATCTCGGGCCAGATGACGGGCGCGCTCTGCGTCTACTCGGCGACCTTTATGCGATACTCGCTCGCCGTGCAGCCCCGCAACTGGCTCCTGTTCGGGTGCCACTTCGTCAACGAGGGCGCGCAGCTCACGCAGATGTACCGATACCTGTCATACCACCACTGGGGTGGAAAGGAGAAGGAGCAGGCTAAGCCGGTCGAGGCGGCTGCCAAGGAGTAATGTAGAGCACTAGGGCGAGTGGGAATGTGGTAGAAGGGCAGGATGAGGAGGAGGAGGAGGTGGTGGCGGTGGTGGAGGCAGTAGAAGACACGGTCAAGAGCGCGGTGAGCAATTGATTGAGCGGGGAACGAGGCGGCACATGTGGTTGGAAGGGGGAAAGCCTCGCCGGCAGTGAGGACCTGGCGTCGTGGCCCCGGGACGATCTTGCCGGGCAGCAACTGGGGTCCGGGGATATTAGGAATCTAGGATCAAGATGGCAGATGCCGGTGCTGTCATGTGCTTGGCTGGACCCGGCGGGCCCCTGTACCACCCGTAGTTGTACATACATAGGCATCTAAATCATCCGATAAATATCACAGGTGGCAGTGATGCTCCCGGGCCGGGGCGACGAATGTAGCAGATACCCGAGGGAACAGCACGAGAACGTGCCCGAGTGCACCCGACTGGGTCCCTTCACGTCGCCGCAGCGGGCGTGCGTTGGGCGTTGGGATTCATTTACCATTGCCATGGGTTGCATAGAGGCGTTGATAGCATTCCAACGGAGGAGCTCGCACGAGGTCTTCCCGGTCAGAAGACCTTCGGTGCCTCGGTCGGGGCTCCCTTCCGGCCGAATGGCCGGGCCAGCAGAGGGCAAACCCGGGTTGTTCCCATCCATGGCTATCGAGGGCCGGGAATCATGGGGATGGGAAGAATCCAGGGGACGCCAATCATCAATGGGAGAGGAGATCCGCAGCTAACCTCTGATAACCGACCCCAGGGTGTTGTTGGAAGCGGGACGCTTCAAGCATCGAAGGGGGCGCAATATTTTGTTATTATTAGGTGATAGTTTGGAAGAGGGATGAAGAGTTTTTTTTTCTAGGAGATGGAAAAAAAAGAAGGACTCATATGACTACTATATTAAAGCCTCATGGCAGAATACGCGGCGGCGGCGGAGAGTGGGACAGTTTTAGCTGGATGGGGGGTCCGGAGGCGGCGGAGGGAGACTCGGTCTCGGTGACCGGTGGAAGAATAATGGGGATTGGTCACGAAGTGCAAAGGGGGCAAAAACACCATGAAATTTTGCGCAAACCATTTACATTGTGGAGGGCATTGTCGGCAATGGCGGCCTTACCCCGTGGTTATTTTTGCTACTATGGATAGTACACTACATTCTACTAGCCAGGCACGGTACTCGATGGGCGGGGCCGACCTCGGAGATGCCTGTGATGACACAATCCACGTCCGTGGACGGGGCCAGGAACAGTTACTACGACTACAGAGTTCCATTATCGATGGTAACGTTCTTTGTTGAGGGAGTATTGTACGCATTAGTACATGGTACGTCAACGCGGGGGCTGATGAGCACTGAGACTGCCCACCCCTCGGCCCGCGCCAGTCTCTGCGCGGCGATTAGACACATGTTTGGCGATTCAGACCCAGCTCTGTTCGTTTTATGCGCACCAAACATGGCTCCAGGCTGCATGGCGGGTGTTGCGGCGGGTGTTGCGGCGGATGCTGCGGCGGATGCTGTTATGCCTCCCTTTTCATGTTCACATGACCCCCGGCCAGACGGAGTTTGAGATGCCGCCCGTGGGGGTGACTTTGGCTTGGGCCTTGGGGTACATGGTAATATTTGCAGCATGGGATACCATGCCAGCAGTCAATATTGCATACTGTAACTATTATGTAGGTGGTATGTATGGTTATGCTTAATGAGGGCCGAGACATTGATCTAGAACTAAAGCACCTGCCGGTGGTTCGGAGGACACTCGGTATCGAGACGGATTCGATACGGGCGGTGAATACAATCCGGACCACATCTGGAGGTTGTGTCGGCTATTTGATGCCATCACCCAACAGCCACCATTAGAAACCCACCAACAGCCACGGGCTGGCAGCAGGCTGAATCCAGGTTTGGGGCCAATCTTGCCAGGCTAGATCGGCTATGACACACCCAGTCAACCAGTGAACCACACAGACCCACCCCCGGCCCTGCAGAGCGTAGCGCGCACATGCTGATCGACGGATGCGCAAAGCCGGGCATGGTCCAATGACCCCAACGACTCTCTCAGTCCTGGATTCCCTGCTTGTTGGAGCACACGCTCGCCGGAGGGGCTGGCCGAGCAGTGCCCCGCACTCGGCAACACAGACGGGTCACGGGCGGGCGGCCCAGCACTGGTCCAGCTTGCTTCTGGCCCAGATCCGGCGCCCTGCCTGGTACCTCGGAGCAGCCCGAGTCCTCGGGGGGGGGACCACGAGAATAGTCAGGAACAGGAGGCGGCGGCTCGTCCAGGTACGGCCCGAGGGAACGCGCTCGCGACCTCCTGTCGCGTCTGGACAGCCGGAGCTGCCCTCGGCACTGCGTCCACCCCCAGAAGATCACCAGCCAACCTGGTGATGTGCCATGTTTGGTGGTGAGCGGTTCAACACTCAACAGGGCGACTCATTCAACCAAGACAGACAAGAAGTGCGCTCAAACAAAGACGTAAGCGGCCACTATCAGGACCCGATGATTGGTCGGCCACCAGGGGTAGCTCATGGGGGTGGCAGAGAGTCAATTCTTAACGGCTTGTCAACTTGGATGCGCAAAAAAAAAAAAAAAGTGTCTCACTGGAGTCGCTGGCCACTGGTGTGGTGTAGCCTGTAGGGCAGTGTACTCGTAAACGGAGCATCGCTAGGGGCCTAGGGCAGGGCTGGCATGTTGGCGTTGGCGTCACTGGAACTACCTAGGTATGTACTTTGTACCTGCTAATGGGCCAGAAGTGGCCCAGGCAGGCGAAGGGTGAATCCAACTATTACTGCTGCGTTTATTGTTGTGTTTTGACTTGGTTTACGCTCACATTTTACTTTGTGACTTTCATGGCCACGTCGCTATTCCCACTAGTATTCTGTCTGCCCATATCATGGCCTGTCAACCTGCCAGGGGGTGGTGGAGGTGCTCGCAAGATGTTGAGTTGCGGCAACGTGCAGGAGCAACCCACTGTAGTGGCTGTAGTGGCTGTAGGTACATGCTGGGCGCAGGACTAGTCTCTGTGACTCCATCTGTCTGAGCTGCGTCACCAAAACTCTAAGGTGGCCAGAGGTACCTCGCCTGTGAAAACAGTCCTCCCTGAATCGCAAAGTTACAAAATCCCCTCATCCTCGACACCGCCTGTCTCCCCGACATTTCTCTCCATCACCGCTCCTGAGCAGCTGTACTTCCATATCCCCATATCTCCTCCAGATCCCCGTGGTGCGCTGGTGCTCCGGGTGATATAATACTCCTGGTAAGTACCTACGTCGTCACTTGTCCCACCTATCCCACCTGTACCTGCAAACCCCACCATCGATTTGCCTGTGCTCGCATCAGCCGACGAGCACAGCTTGACACCCCGCCATCACCGAACCCGGCCCACTCGCCATCGTCCCAGAACCAAAACCAAGCAGCTCGGCCCGTTGCTCACAACCTCCAGGCTCGACTTTTCACATCCTCGACTGAGCTCCCTCGGTGCCAGTCTCCATCTCCATCCTCAACCCCATCCTCACCCACCTCTCCCACCCCAATCGCCAGACAAACCACCCACCCGTCGACATCATGGCTGTGGTGCCGCAGCAGCCCTTGACCTTCAACGATGTCTTCGAGGAGGAGGATGACGCCGGCGAGCCCAAGACCGTGGGCCATATCCGCGCCAACTCGAGCATCATGCAGTTGAAGAAGATCCTCGGTGAGTCCCCGACGAGTCCCTGGCACAATTGGCCCTGCACTGGACCGACCGCTGACTCCAACTCGTCACCAAACAGTCGCCAACCGTGGTGAAATCCGTAAGTCGCTCCGCCTCCTCCAACGCTCAATTGACCACTCCCAGCTAACCGACAACAGCCATTCGCGTATGAACTACCCTCCCTTACCCGACTCGAAGCCGAAATGGAATGCGCCTTGCTAATCCTCCCGTCCCACTCAACAGATTTTCAGAACAGTAGGTGTCTACGCTACCAATCATCGGGAACAAGACGCTGACCATGCCACCAGGCTCACGAGCTCTCGCTGCACACCATTGCGGTCTTCAGGTAATACCCAGCCGGAAATGCCATTACCTCTGCCGAGACACCAGAGACTGACTCCTCTCCCACAGCTATGAGGATCGCCTTAGCATGCATCGTCAAAGTACGACCTGATAACACCCCGGGCCCTGTGCTGACTCTTTGAGGGAGGACGCTGCTAACCGCGGTTACAGAGGCCGACGAAGCCTACGTCATTGGCAAGCGAGGCCAATACACCCCTGTGGGAGCTTATCTCGCAGGCGATGAGATTATCAAGATCGCTGTCGAGCACGGCGCGCAGATGATCCATCCTGGTTGGTCCATCCCATTCCACCAATGGCCGTCCTGCCGCGGCGAACCGGACGACCTGGAACTAATCCCGCCTCCCAGGTTACGGTTTCCTGTCTGAGAATGCCGAATTTGCCCGCAACGTTGAGAAGGCTGGCCTCATTGTGAGACCGCCCACGAGACCCCACATCACCGTGTGACGCGCACTAACGTTGGTGCTACTATGTAGTTTGTCGGACCTTCTCCCGATGTCATCGACTCTCTCGGTGACAAGGTTTCTGCCCGCAGGCTCGCCATTGCCGCTGGTGTCCCCGTTGTCCCTGGTACCGAGGGCGCCGTTGCTACCTTTGAGGAGGTCAAGTCCTTCACCGACCAGTATGGCTTCCCCATCATCATCAAGGCCGCCTACGGTGGCGGTGGCCGAGGTATGCGCGTCGTCCGCGACCCCGAGTCCCTGCAGGAGCACTTTGAGCGCGCCACCTCTGAGGCCAAGTCTGCCTTTGGCAACGGCACCGTCTTCGTCGAGCGCTTCCTCGACAGGCCCAAGCACATTGAGGTCCAGCTTTTGGGTGACAACCAGGGCAACATTGTCCACCTGTACGAGCGTGACTGCTCCGTCCAGCGCCGTCACCAGAAGGTCGTCGAGATCGCCCCCGCCAAGGATCTGCCCACCGAGACGAGGGATGCTATCCTGGCCGACGCCGTGAAGCTCGCCAAGTCTGTCAACTACCGCAATGCAGGCACTGCTGAGTTCCTGGTCGACCAGCAGAACCGCTACTACTTTATCGAGATCAACCCTCGTATCCAGGTCGAGCACACCATCACCGAGGAGATCACCGGCATCGACATCGTCGCCGCCCAGATCCAGATTGCCGCTGGTGCCACCCTGGCCCAGCTCGGCCTCACCCAGGACCACATCTCCACCCGTGGTTATGCCATCCAGTGCCGAATCACCACCGAGGATCCCGCCGAGGGATTCCGCCCCGACACGGGCAAGATCGAGGTGTACCGCTCTGCTGGTGGCAACGGTGTCCGTCTCGATGGTGGCAACGGCTTTGCCGGTGCTGTCATCACCCCCTACTACGACTCCATGTTGGTCAAGTGCACTTGCCATGGCTCCACATACGAGATTGCCCGCAGAAAGGTCCTGCGTGCCCTGATCGAGTTCCGTGTCCGCGGCGTCAAGACCAACATCCCCTTCCTGGCCTCTCTCCTGACCCATCCCACCTTCATTGATGGAAATTGCTGGACGACTTTCATCGACGACACCCCTCAGCTGTTCGACCTGGTCGGCAGCCAGAACCGTGCCCAGAAGCTCCTCGCCTACCTGGGAGACGTCGCCGTCAACGGCAGCAGCATCAAGGGCCAGATTGGCGAGCCCAAGCTCAAGTCCGACATTATCATCCCCGAGATCATCCGCTCTGACGGCACCAAGGTCGACGTCAGCGAGCCTTGCCAGAAGGGATGGCGAAACATCATCCTGGAGAAGGGCCCCAAGGCTTTCGCCAAGGCCGTCCGCGAAAACAAGGGCTGCCTTCTCATGGACACAACCTGGCGCGATGCCCACCAGTCTCTGCTCGCCACCCGTGTCCGCACGGTTGACCTGCTCAGCATTGCCAAGGAGACCAGCCATGCCCTCTCCAACCTCTACAGTTTGGAGTGCTGGGGTGGTGCCACCTTTGATGTCGCCATGCGCTTCCTCTACGAGGATCCCTGGGACCGCCTCCGCCGCATGCGCAAGCTGATCCCCAATATCCCCTTCCAGATGCTCCTCCGTGGCGCCAACGGTGTCGCCTACTCGTCGCTGCCGGATAACGCCATCGACCACTTCGTCGAGCAGGCCAAGAAGAACGGTGTCGATATCTTCCGTGTTTTCGACGCCTTGAACGATATTAACCAGCTCGAGGTTGGTATCAAGGCCGTCCAGAAGGCTGGCGGTGTCGTCGAGGCCACGGTCTGCTACTCCGGCGACAGTATGTATTTCTAATTCGAAGCTTGGCCTATTAATCTACTAACACGAGGTGCAGTGCTGAACCCCGCCAAGAAGTACAACCTGCCGTACTACCTGGATCTCGTCGACAAGCTTGTCGCCCTCGACATCCACGTCCTCGGCATCAAGGATATGGCTGGTGTGCTCAAGCCCCACGCCGCCACCCTCCTGATCGGTACCATCCGCAAGAAGTACCCCGATCTCCCCATCCACGTCCACACCCACGACTCCGCTGGTACTGGTGTTGCCTCCATGGTGGCCTGCGCCCAGGCTGGTGCCGACGCCGTCGATGCCGCCACCGACAGTCTGTCCGGTATGACGTCGCAGCCCAGCATCAACGCCATCCTGGCGTCGCTCGAGGGCACTGAGCTTGGTCCTGGACTGGACCCCCGCCAGGTCCGGGCCCTCGACACCTACTGGTCGCAGCTCCGCCTTCTCTACTCGCCCTTCGAGGCCCACCTCTCTGGGCCCGACCCCGAGGTCTACGAGCACGAGATTCCCGGTGGTCAGCTGACCAACATGATGTTCCAGGCCTCCCAACTCGGCCTCGGATCTCAGTGGCTCGAGACCAAGAAGGCTTATGAGCAGGCCAATGACCTCCTGGGCGATGTCGTCAAGGTCACCCCCACGTCTAAGGTCGTGGGTGATCTGGCCCAGTTCATGGTTTCCAACAAGCTCTCCCCCGAGGACGTCAAGGCCCGCGCCGCCGAGCTCGACTTCCCCGGCTCCGTCCTGGAGTTCTTTGAGGGCCTTATGGGCCAGCCGTACGGAGGCTTCCCCGAGCCTCTGCGATCCGACGCCCTCCGCGGCCGCCGGAAGCTCGACAAGCGCCCCGGTCTGTTCCTCGAGCCCGTCGACTTTACCAAGGTCAAGCGTGAACTGGCCAAAAAGTTTGGCGGACCCGTCACCGAGTGCGATATTGCCTCCTACGTCATGTACCCCAAGGTCTTTGAGGACTACAAGAAGTTCATCAATCTGTACGGCGACCTGTCGGTCCTGCCGACAAAGTACTTCCTGTCCCGGCCCGAGATCGGCGAGGAGTTCAACGTGCAGCTGGAGAAGGGCAAGGTCCTGATCCTCAAGCTCCTGGCCGTCGGCCCGCTCAGCGAGAACACTGGCCTCCGCGAGGTCTTCTTCGAGATGAACGGCGAGGTGCGCCAGGTCGCCGTGGCCGACAAGAAGGCCTCGGTGGAGAACGTCAGCCGCGCCAAGGCGGACCCCAGCGACTCGAGCCAGGTTGGCGCCCCGATGTCTGGTGTGCTGGTGGAGCTCCGCGTCCACGAGGGCTCCGACGTCAAGAAGGGAGACCCTCTTGCCGTTCTGTCGGCGATGAAGATGGTGAGTAAAAAAAAAATATGTGCTTCTAGGTGTGAAGATGAGACTGACAAGCTGTCTAGGAAATGGTCATCTCGGCGCCTCACAGCGGCAAGGTGGCGAGCCTCCAGGTCAAGGAGGGCGACTCGGTCGACGGCTCCGACCTGGTTTGCAGAATCACGAAGGCGTAACGTTGGGAAACAGACGAAGTTCAAGGAAACGGGTGTTGGACATAAAATATTTCTACGCTATGGTGCTCAATTTAAGCATGATTTTTTTTTATCTATACTGGGCGGGGGTTCACATGTTGTTGCTCCCCTTTGTTGTGACGATGTTGTTCCCCTTCTTATCACGATATTGCTCTACTTGCTGTAACAATATTACAGTGCTCACTATCACGGAATTGTCAATACTACAGAATGAGGTGGGCTATATAGTTGGGACTGACATCTTTTCATATTTACTACTCGACTCCTATACAATAGTCCAGCTACTGATACGAACTTACCCCCTGACTAGGAGCCCGACCGGCGGTTTGTTGGATCACGTCGGCTTGGGTCTCTAGGGGAACGCTGGCTTGGGTTTCTGGGAGGACGCCGGCTTAAATGGTCTCTGGGAGGACGCCCGTTTGTATACCTAGGGGAGCCCCGGCTTGGGACTCTAGACTGAGGACGCTGTACTCCATCCATTGTAACCGCAAGAGGGGACTTGCTAGTGATAAAACCCCATAATGCCCCCATCCAGGTCTCCCGGGAAGTCTGGGGGTCGCGCCAGGTATGGCAGACGGGCCCAGCGTAGGCACTGGAGCCACCATTCTTCTCCATAAATCGACGAGCGCCCTCGAGCGCCCCCTGCAAGAACAACTGTGGGAGCCGCTGTTCCTCCACGCTGGGCGTCAAGTCTTGGCCGGTGGCCCGCGCTGTCCTCCGGGCCTCGTCCTCGTCAGTTCCGGGGAGAAGACGGGGCTTCAGTTTCCGGAGCAGCCTGCCCCACTGGCACCGGGGGCAGAGGTAGTACTCCGTGGGTCCGCGGCGCAGGTTAGTACAGCGCGATATCACCGACAAGGAGCTGTGGTGGGGGCATCGCTGCATGACGGCCTCGGTCTCGTGGAAACAGCCGCTGCAAATCTTGGGGACGAGGAGGCACATGGCTACGGCTGCCCTGGCGGGTCTATTATTGGGGCCCCGCGTGGAGTCCATGGTGTAGATCTACTACTGGGGACTTGGGCGTGGGTGCTGGGAAGTTGGGAGAGTGAGTACTCGGCTTTGGGGTTTGGGTTTGGCTTTGCGACCCTGATGGGCTGGTCGATTTTTTATGTTTCTTCTCTCACGATGGGTTGGGGGTTTATAGTGGGTTTCCTTTTGGGCTTTTTCAAAGAGACACTTGGTTTAAGTAAGTTTTACTTTGTGTGCTTGGAAAAGGGACGAGAATAGGAGGCGGTGGTTGGGGTTGGGCTGTTATATAGTGGGAAGTACCTTGGCGCCGGCCAGTGAATGGATACCAGTTAACTTGGACAGAAGACGCGAACAGGTAACAATAGTGAACAACAGCTCAACTTGGCCCCCGAGTGGCTTGTCGCAGGTCGGCCAAGGAGATGATGTTTCAGTCCTCGTCCTGAACAGTGTTCCGTGTCTAGTCACTATGCTGCCAAGCATAGGCAGGCAAGTGGCCTTGGTCAACCGGTGAGCTGGGCCGCGTGTTGGTACGTGGTACGGAGTACGGATACCGGGGTAGTATTTGCCAATGGCCACATTGGTTTAGGTATACGAGAATGTATCTCATATGATGCTCAGCCATCCAGCCGTCTGTAGTCCTCGACTCCTCAGAGGCACCAGCTGCGTGCCGCCCACTATTATTCGCAGGCCTATATTCGCAGCCCCGAGCCTAAAGTCGTGTGCGGGAGCGACGTCATCAATCGGGCGCCATGGACTCATTGCCCAGTCATCCGCATTCCACCCAGACCTGCGACGTGAACGCCGTTGACCCGGGCCCGAGCCAGAATCCACGTCACCCGTATCCTGGTTACAAGTAATAGTTCTGGGGATTTTTCGGGATCCGGCCGGCGTCGGTCGACTGGCATGCAGGCAGGGTGCAGTGCAGCGTTATGCACCCCAACTTGGGCGCGCACCCGGTCCAATCCACGTTGTTCCAGCAGCCCTGCTGACCACGGCCTTGGAGTGGGGGTCAGTGAATCTCGGGCCCTTTGTTTCCTTTGTTCCCCGTCTTTCCTTTCTTCCCTCGACAGGGAGACCGCAGAATCACCCGGGAACAGGTACGTATTAATAATGTGGCCGAACGGTAAAGATCGGAGGGAATCGTGGGATGGTGCTGATAAGTGGGTGAGTGGCGCTCGCGTGTGAGTGACCGGTCAAGGTCCCTCTGCTTCTCCTCCAACCCATTTGCCTTCCGCCACTTGTTCTTTTACGCTCGACCATTCGCCTCGCGTAGCCAACCGGCCCTCCTTGGTCACCCCTCTTCGTGTCAAGACGGTATTTTATCGTCCAAATAAACTTTCAAGTTCCCTGATTGCTTGCCCGCCCTACCAGCCCACGGCTGAAACATTTTAACATTTTTTTTCCTTCTCGAGCTACCCTTCGCCCCTCTCCCCCCCCGTGATCGGCTGCCATCTTAAACAGCCAACTCCACCCACCCCGCCGCCCCCTGTTAGTCCGCTTTCGCTTGGCACCACAACCTAAACCAAAGAGCTGGCAAAAACCACCACCCATTTCATCACCGCATCCAGGTTTCAGCAACTATCCACGGATACCCATCGACCGTTACGAACACCAAACGACTTAACTTTCCCCCACATCCATCGCCGTGGCAGCCGCTGCCCCAGCCCATGTTCTTCCTAGAAGGCGAAAACCCCCAATCACCGTCGACTGACACGCTATCGAACAAAGCGTCTCCAGGATCCCTCACCGCACAACAATGGAGACCCTTCAGTTGTCCCAGGTGCTCGCCGACCTGAGCAACCTAGGCGCCGCCGTACGTCCCTGCGCAGAAGCCTCTCCGCCCAATTCTGTAGCCCAAGCTGACCACGACTTTGTCTCGCCAGGAACCTGAAGCCGCCGCCGCCATCGTCAATGCAAACCGCCCCGCCGCCGTCCGCCACGACGTTCAGCCCGAGGCGCCCACCAGCGCGCCTCACCACCCAGACAAGTCGCGCCCCTCGGTCCTGAAGCGCGCCTGGTCGACCGAGGCCGGCCCCGTCGACAAGTTTGGCCGCCGCATCATGATCACCTCGCCCAGCCCGCGCTCCGGCTCCAGCGCCAACTCCACCCCCGGCACCCCACGACGTGGCGATTCTGATGTACGTATCCCGTCTCTTGCCCCCTTCCGTCGCCCGCGCCCTGGTTCCTGGCTCCCCGCTAACTCTGCAGGTAAAGGTCGACGACGACCTCGAGCGAGCATCGACCCTCGTGGCGCTCTACGACATCCGCGCCAAGCTCAAGCAGCAGGACAACAGCAGCCTCGTCAAGGCCCGCGAGAAGATCAACGCCCTGGCGGCGAAGCAGCAGGCCCAGCAGGTTGCTGAGCGCAGCGCCAAGGCCGCCGAGGACCTCCGCCGGAACCGCTATTCATTCCCCAAACCCGGCCTCTAGATGACGCCCAGCCAAGACTCCCTAAATTCACGACAACGACATCATCAATGAGAGGAGTTTGGCGGTTTGGCATCTGTCTCTTTTGTGTGTTCCTGATTATTGTTTATTGTGTCTTTGCGATGGCGTTCACGAAGGAGGAAAAGCAACAGGCGTCACGTCTCAGCCACGGAGTTTTTTCGTTCTTTCACGTTGGTTTTTCAGGATCACTGTGCCTGGGAGGGGTCAAGCGCAGAACGATTGATCTCGGATTGATTACAGTGTTGTTGTTGTTGTGTTGTTTTCTTTGGACGGTTAATTTCAAATCACGCCACCCCGTCTCTTTCTACCTCTTCCCAGATGACATTGACGTGAAATACACAATCGGGGGAGGGGGAGCGTTCAGTTCTGCTACAACGTACATGGGGCCTGTTTTTTTTTTTCTTACTCAGACGACAGAGTCGCACTCTCACCTGTGAGAGGGTAATGAGGAGAAGGTCGCAGGAGCCGGAACTGAGTTGGACGACCTGTATCGATGCGTTGGGTTTCGCAGGGAGCGCAAACACAAAAACCTTTGTACTATATACAACTACAATCCCCCTTCTCAATAACAAGCAATCCACAAACAGCTGGTCTAGTCATGCCCCATCTGAGGCGATGAGAGGCGGCGAAGAGACAAAGGGAGGGGGAAGGGGTGCTGATGGCTTTCCTGTGAGGTGTGGCCAGCCAGGCGTACGTAAGATGAGGTTGGACACTTGTGTCAACTGCCTGGCGCACTACACTATTTTCGCATTCTAGAATTTATTCTACCTAGGCAATATGTCTCAAGAAACCCATATCGCATGCTAGATACACGTATAGAGAGCAATTATGTATCAATTTGGTCATTGAGACTGTAGTCAAGGGCCCTTCCTTCACTTGGCAGATGCAACTCGGGAAAAGTATGTGGGGCTCCCCAGGGTCGGGGACGCCTCATAAGAGTGGGGTTGCACCTTGATTGATGCTCCGAGCCTCCGGTTTGGACGCACGTACATTCGTCATCAACTGCGGCTCAACCATGACAGTAATAAGGTCCTAAACGGGGTTTGGTTTGAAGCAGAATTATTGCTATTGTGACCCTGTGGCCCAAGAGGGACTGTTCAGAGATACGCTTCTGGGGGCCATGCCCCCGTTTAAGGTCCGCAGGATGGGGTGTTGGTGTGGTCGGGATTTGATAATGAAGTCAACCCAGTCGGGCCTCGCAACAATGCGTGTTCCGGGAATAATCATCGCAGGGCCAGGTGATAGAAGCGTGATATTGCGTAACACAACTTCGGCTGATGCTGGGCACGCCCGAGCGAGAAGCCATTGACAAATCATGGGACGTTCAATGGCGAGTCGGGTGTTGGGTGTCGGGTGTTGCAACGGTGGTGGTGTCACGAAGCTCTTCTCCAGCCCCGGCTCAGCCACAGGCCGGTGGGGACTTAACTTACAGTGGGTGGGCGCAGATCGAGACCAGCTAAGTGCGAATAGGCATTTAAGGCAGCGCGCTAAGCCTGATGATCCTCCCCCAGATCGCATGCGGGCGTCGGCGGCTTGCAGCTGGGAGAGACATTCAAATAAGGACGTCCCTGCTGACTGGAATGCGATGCGCAGACATTATCTCCTCCTCCAACTTTAGCCGTTCACGACTCTACCCATCTTTCGTGAAAACCCATCCGTCCGTCCGTCGAGTCCTTCGCATCGTCGATTCGCCAAGATCACGCTATTCATTAGACTCCCTCGCCAAGCTTTACCCACAGAGCGATCAAAGCCCCAAGGCAATCGACATCTTGGCGTCCACGTCACCACCCTCGGCTTGGATTTGACAACCCTGCGCCGGCCCCCAAAACTCTAATCTCTCTCTTCCATTCCACCATCATCGCCTATTACGAGCCATCGATCTGGTGAAAACTTCGATCCGTCTCTACATATTCACCTGCACCGTCTGCGCGCCATCGTCTGCCCCGACCAACCCAGTCAGCCGACATGTCCCTCGCAGAGGATCTCGCCAAGCGCGACCGCTGCTACAGCTATGGACGCTACTACAATTGCCACAGCGGGTGGTACTACTGGGGACGCTGGGTCTTTGCCGGCGTCATCCTCGTCGTCTTCTTCATCGTCCTACTAATCTGCCTGTACGCTCCACGTCCGCCCCAACAGTGTTTCAACACCACCCCCTCCATCTTCATTCACACGTGCTAACCGGAAAACCCCCCCTCTCCAGTATCATGGCCCGCCGCCGCCGCCGTCGCGGCGCCCAGCCCTACTACGGCACCGGCTGGATGGCCCCCGGCCCCAAGTACGGCGACAGCAACCAGAACGGCTACCAGAACAACTACCAGATGAACCAGGGCGGTAACGGCGGCGGGTGGGCCGGCGCGCAAAACTACCAGAACCCGCCGCCCGCCTACGGCCAGAGCCCCGCCCAGCAGCCGTACACGGGCACCGCCTACGACCCCAACCAGGGGTACTACGCGCCGCAGCAGGGCCAGGACACGGGCGTGCAGTCCCCGCCCCACGCGTACCAGCCGGAGAGCAACGTGTATCCGCCGCCGCCGGCCGTGCCGGGGACGAAGTAGAGAGGAGCTGTGCGGGAAGGGGAAAAAAAGGGGGAGGGGGGGCCAACAGCGCGGGCGCGTGTATGTTTCGCGGTGGTGGTGGTGACGATGTGAAACGGCCTTTTTTATTTTTATTTTTCTACTTGGTCGGGAGACGAGGTCTTAGGAATCCGGGAAAGAGGGGGCGTTGGGTTGCTCGTTTACCTATGTAGGTACCTACCTATGGCTAAGCTACTGCTTATGGGAGGTAGCCATTCCCTGGTACGCCTAAGCTCTCTCACTGCACGACATGCAAGTTGAGCTGGCCGGTGTTTTAATATATGCAACATTGTTATTGAGCAGAACTGGGGGGGGGGAATTCTAAAACATCCCCCAGGGGCCTATAAACTTGGCAAGAGTAAGTCTATAACTTGCTTTGAATATGGCTTTACCAAAACGTAGTATGTAAGTCTAGAATTCCCAGGGGCTACCTGGTAAGATATATATAGTGTATTCGTATCCTGGTAACGTTACTATAACCGATGGCCTATGATCCCTCCGTGCCCATTCATGTCCTCAAGGCTGGCCCTCGCAGCCCGCCTTGCCCGTGCACCAATAACTATTGATGGCGCTCCTGTGGGCGCCCTGGAGGTCCCCGTGCTCGCGGTTCTCCATGGCAAACATGAAGGTGTCGTGCGCGCAGTTGTCCCCGTCGTAGAAGGCGCAGCAGCCACCCATGACCCTCAGCGACACGATGCCGTTGATGATCTCGGGCGCCTGGCAGGTCTCGTAGGACATGCGGCGGGGGGAGTAGTATATCTCGGAGGGCGTGCGCGTGGTGACGACCTTGTACAGCCTGTCCTCGTGGTCGTCGTACCGGAGCTCGATGCTGACGCCCTCGGGTGGCGACCTGGACATTTCCTCGGTGCGCGACCAGTCGATGTCGATGCCGATGGGCCCGTTGGAGAACTTGACGACCTCGGCGCGGCGGACCAGACCGGCGGCGGAAGAGGCGATGGTGGAGACGCAGTCGAGCATGTTCTTGTCCTTGAAGATCTTCTGGATGGTGCCGGACTTGGAGCCCGCCTTCCTGGCGGCGCTGGAGGGGCCCCTGGCCTTGCCGGAGCGGATGCCCTTGACGGCGGCGGAGCTGGCCGTGCTGCCCTTCCCAGCACCGACGAACTTGGCGATGGCCTGGAAGATGCCACCGAAACCAGCGTCCTCGGAGACAATGCCCGTGACCGTGGCGTACGTGGCAACGACCCAGTTGGGGATGGAGCCGTCGCCAGAAGGGTCGGGGGCATCGGAGGGGTACTGGGCGTACATGCCGTCAATCTCGTCGTCGGACAGGCTGTTGATCTCCTCGCCTATGTAGTCGAAGAGACCCATGCTGGCCAGGGCGACGAAGCACCAGCCGGACCTGTTCTTCTGACGGCGCTCCCTGTCGAGGTCCTGTGCGTTCTTGCCCTTGGCGTCCCTGGATTCCTGGACGCGCTTGTCGTAGCTGCTCTTCTTGTCGTCCTCGTGCTTCTTGGTAGAGCGGCAGCTGTGCTTGATCTTGCCGTCCTGGATGGTCCTGTGGTCGTAGGTGTTGGAGTCGCCACACCTGAACCCCGGGTCCTCGTCAGCCGCGCAGTTCGGCTGGTAGGAGGCCTCGTCGACGTCGCGGCCCTTGCGCCGGGACTCGGCCCTCTGGCCCTCGGGGCACTTCTCGTCGTCGTCGGTGATGCACTTGGGGTTCTCCGTGGTGGCATCCTGGCCGCCGGCCGCAGGGTCGAGGATCTTGCCGTTCTCGCACTTGCCCTGCTCCTTGCCGTCGGGAACACACTTGGACTGATCCCTATCAGGCTTCTGGCCCTTGGGGCACGGCTTGCAGTTGCCATCCTTGTCCTGGACCTCGTTCTTCCTCTCGCACCTGTCGCTGCAGGGCTTGAGGCTGTACCTGAGCTTGCCCGAGTTGGAGCCGCTCTGCATCCCGGGGTACCTCCTGAGGGAGGCGGCCAGGACTTGCTGGTAGGTGGGAGGCTTTCCGCTGGCGCGGGACTCGAGCATCATGCCGACATCGTTTGTGCTGTGGGAGAAAGGAGTGGCACTAGCACCAGCCCCTTGCAGGGCCAGCGAAAGGGCCAAGAGATGGGTGAAGGGCTTCATGGCCTAGAGGCAATACTAGTCAAGGAGTGGAAGCAGAGAATGGTGTGAGAAAGGACGACAAAGAGCAAAGCCTCCTAGAGGTGGCTCGGGGGAATCATGGGAGGTCGATGGGAGGGAGGTATAGAGTAAAGATAATACTACCATGTACGGAGTACGTTTGCATCCTATGGCGGCCGGCCAACATGGATATACTGTTGGGTATCCGTACCATTACTCAACCTAGCCAAAAGTTGTCGATGCTGACAATCACCAGGGCCCAGGCCAGGGGCTGTCCCCAGCACCCAGACTGAACAAGAAGAAAACTCGCACCTTGGCCATTCAAGATGAAGTTTCCCAGGATCCTCCCATCTCGAGGCTTGACCCCGGTACAGGGTGTACTATGTACTATGTACGGATTCGTAGGGCAGACAGGGGCGTCAGGCGATCCTGCTAATATATGCATGTAGGTAGCCCAGAAGGGTCGAGACCCGCCCTGGTTCAGGGGTATGTATTGCAGGCAGCTACTACGGATACGGAGCATATGATACGGTGTAAACGAGAGCTCGCTTAGAGAGGAATACCACGGATAATACTAGAGAGATTTGAACAAGACGTAAGCGGCGGCGTCTGACTCGTCGCATGGCCCTACACCTGTTTGAGCTTAGACAGGGGACAGTTTTCTTGGATCGAAATCCACATGTGTTGTCAAGTGTCATTAAGGGTTCCGTAGTGATACCTGGAATGCATGGTGCATAGGTGGCGGAAGAGGCAAAAGATATGTTGCTGCTATCAAGGCACCCAATCCAATCAATACCTTTCTTTGTCCGGGCAAGCCGTTCTTCTCTTTGGGTCTCGAGTCCCTTGACTGACCCTCCTCTTCGCCCCGTCACCGTCTTTAACACCACCAACCTTTTGCAATCTTTACCGCAAACAACACATCCCCCTGAGCCATCCGTGCTCTGTACCAGCAGCCATGAAGACCTCCTTCGCCGCTCTCCTGCTTGTTTCGCTGGCATCGGGCTTCAACGTCCACCAGTACCCTTCGAAGCAGTGCACCGGCTCGCAAGTCTCCGAACCCGGCGTCAACGCCGACAAGGGCTGCGTCGTCGCCCGCGAAGACAGCTACACATCCGGCCTGATCAACGAGTGGGCCGAGGACGCCGACAGCAGCCTCGTCCTCGCCCTCTACAGCGACACGAGCTGCTGCCACGCCAACCTCATCAAGACTGTCGACTGGGAGGACTCCTGCATCGAGATCGAGTCGGGCGTGACCGTCGGGAGCTTCCGGGCCGTGGACCCTGCGAATCCTGACGGCGGCGGCAGCTACAGCTCCTGCGAGGCGGCGTCTGATGATGACGAAGAACGGCCCGTTGCCGGCGTTCCGCCAACCTGGGAGTTTAAGACCGTGTGAAGCTGGCCAGGCAGATGAAATGGGTTATATACAGAGTCATGTCTGAACGTGGAAGAGCAATAGTCGAGGAGGGGTGGCGGGAACAGACGTCGCCAGAATTCATAATAGGGTCCATGTCGAGAAACGGACCATTGCGTGAGATGATGGTTTTTTTCTTCTTCTTCTTCTTCTTCTTCTTCTTCAATTGTTGCTTCCCACGTTCCTCTCGCTCGCTCCCTGTGCCAGTAGCCACTCCCTCATCTCTGCCCCCTTGGCCCACCTCTGTTGAACCTGCGGATGAGGGGCCACGGCTGCTGCTGCTGATGCTCCCCCGGGCGGGCATCGGGCAGTGGCTGCGTCCAGGGGCGTCCGTCGCGCCGCTTGGCCCCAGGGGTGAGGGTATACCTTCTCCAGCTGGTTGAGGTCGGCGCCGTGGGCAACAAGCACCTTGGCGTTGTCCAGGCGGCCGGACTCGACGGCGTGGAGCAGGCTGTCGTCGCGTCTGGGATCGCCGCCGTGGGCAATCAGCTCCGCGAGGACCTCCGGGGTAGAGCAGGCCGCCGCAGTCTCGAGGGCCGTGAGCCGCCGCTCGTTCTCGACAAGGGGGTCGGCGCCATGACTGAGGAGCAGCCTCCTCAGCTCGGGCTTGTTTACGGCGTGGCGTAGCAGGGGCCTCATGCTCATCCCCGGGCCGGCCTCGTTGACATCCCAGCCGCCCTCGATGAGCGCGGCGAGGGTCCGGGTGTTGTCGCGCCTGAAGGCCTCGTCGACCAGCCGCCTGGATAGCCTGTACGGGGCGAATCCGGATCGCAGGAGGAGCGCCAGGACGCCCCGGTCTGGGTTGTACGCTGCCCGGAGGACGGCTTCCGCGAGGCAGTCCAGGGCAGCATTGGGGATGTCGTCCAGCGGTGGAAGAGGCCCGATCTCGGTTAGCAGATGCTCCACTTCCCTGGCAGAGCCAGATGAGCACCTGGCCCGGAGCTGTTGGAGCAGGGGGTGCGGTTGCGCATGTGACGTCTGCGTGCCGTTGGCTAGGGTCGGCCCTTGGACTGGCCGAGTCATTGTTCCGGCAGTCATGGGCATGGTTGATTCTGGAAAGTCGCGGTATACTCCGTGGAGAGGTAATAATAGCTAGCCCGAGGAGATGAGGGGATGAGGGTGAGAGGCCAGGATCCATGGCCGAGTCGAGGCCGTCCTCATAAGTAGGCCACTCATCACTGGGCCGAGGCGATACTGTTTCAGGTCTGTACGCAAGCCTCATGTCCAGGGCCAGAAGTTGATTCCCGTCTCATTTGCTCAAACAGGTCTATGGCATGGCCCCAGGGTTAAGCGAAGCCTATGTGGGCTATTAATAGGCAGAGTACTAACTAACTAGTACTGATGGATGTCTAGTGCCAGCCCTACAGTCCCTAGTAGTGACAGCACCCCTGCAGCTGCCAGCCATGCATGGCCTGCACGTTTAATTAGTAGTACTACTATCCGTACTACTATCCGTACTTCTATCCGTACTATGTACAATGACTATGTACCATGTACTCGTGTGATGCTCCCTCTTCCCTTTCGAATCAATGCCGCAACCACTGGGCAAGACGCAGAAACCCTGCCAGTCGTGACATTGCCCATTGCCAGACAACATGCATCCCATGCAGCTGTCAGCTCTGGATGATGCGGCCCATGCCCTGGACCCGAGTCCCTTGTAGTGGCAGTATTAGAAGCTGATACCAGCAGTACAGAGTACTCTGTGCTGGTGCATCTCATACCCTTCGTCGGATGCCTTGCTTCTGAGTCGTCCGAGTCGGCGAGTGTTGTCCTGTCTTCCCAAACCTGTTCTCGCTCACTCCAACCTTCTATTGCCCGTCATCATCGCTTGTTTCCCTTTCTCCCTCGCTCTTCTTGTACGGCTCTGCTTGTTCCACAAGTGCACATCATGGCTACGTTGGGGCAAAGCCTCCTCCTGGTCTTCGGACTGTGGGCTGCTTTCCTTTCCAGCCTGGGACTTGCTCGTATCATTCCCCGTGATCTTCTTTACTCTGCAGATCTCGCCAACCTCCTCCCGTGAGTTATGCCCCCCCCGCCTATTCCTGCTCACTCCAGGTTGCCCTGACTGTTGCCCAGCCGCGCTCCCATCACGAGCCTCGACTGGCCATGTCTACCGGACAAGAGCAGACCGACGGGGGAGACCAAGGACCCGGGTGCCTCCGTCGGAGTCCTTCCTTACACGGCCGACATGGTTGCCGCTGCGAACGCCAACCACGTAAACGATGTCATCACCCCTTCCAACGGCACCATCTCTGCCCGTCACGTCCGAAAAGCCCATGAGTCCAGGAGTCTGGCGAAACGTGTCGGCGTAAGTACTTTGCCCATTTTGTCCTCGACGGTGGAGCTGACGTTGCCCAGGGCGCCATATCGAGCCTTTTCGACCGGGCCAAAGTCCAGGTCGCAACCGACGGTGCCAATATCATCTACTGGCAGCAGTACCGCGAGAACCCCGAGGACTTTGTCATCGCCACCGGCGACCTCAGCGGCTGCACCGTCCTGATTGTCTCGTCGCCGCATGTTGCTATCCTGGCCCACGTCTGGGAGCGCCGCGACGAGCAGACCTGGCTCGATTTCCCCTTTGGCACGGCCCAGCAGGCCAAGGACAAGGAGTTTGTCGACGCCGGAATGTCCATGCTGGACCAGCTTCTCTCCAATCTTCCAGGGAATGCCGCCAATGGCTACAACGGGTGGCTTTCTCGCGCGGACACGACTCTGTATGTCATCGCGCCCGCTGCCAACCCGGACTACAACACCGAAGACTTCTCCAATAATGGCAACTCCGATGGCAACTCCGATGGCAACTCCGATGGCAACTCCAATGCCAAGCTTTGGACCAACCCGTGGTACACCTCGTTCGTCACCAAGGGTCTCATCTACCAGAACGCGGCAGAGATGCTCCTGAGGACCGCCAGGGAAAAGGTTGGATGCATTGACGACGGCGAGATCTTGACCTACCGCCGGCGGTGGTCAAACGACCCCGAGCACCGCACGGACGATCGCGACAAGATCGCCTTGGCGCCGTACGTTTTCGAGAAGCGCACGTATGTAAACCTGATGTGGGATGACAATAAGCTGAAGCCCATCACGCGACTCAACTGAGCGTCGAGTCTCGAAAAAACTAATAGACCTCGTCTGTCGATTTCTAATGGCAGTTTTAGTTTCCGTCTCCCAAGAACTGCCCGTTTCCTGTGCCTCCCTCCAGACCTCATATGTTAGCAGCGCTGTTTGTGACATGTAAGCCCATAGGTGGATCTTGTGCCAGCATCTTCCAAGAGCGCCATGTTATTAGATAAACGAAGACTGGTAGGACAGCCCAACAGAGTTCTCGGGAGGGAGTTCAGAATGCTGCGTAGTAAGGTATTACACGAGTAAAGAGCAGAGCAGGGCTAGCCCGACCCAGAACGTCTTTTAGGTTTTGCTTATAACAGTATCAGCTCGGGTCTGGGAGTAGGAACCCTGGCGGTGATGCCCACCACCGATGGCTTGACCCCATAGCAGATATTTCAGGACAGGGCTCTTTATGGCCGCACCCACGTCGACATGTGGGTAGAGTATTGGCATTTAAAACTATAAACACCAACCCGATCCCGTCAGTGAACTCCTACACATCCTCATGAATGCATGCCAGTTCGCTCTTTGGTAGCATCGACACGGACATGGATAGAAGGAAACCTATAATGTGAAAAGTCGCTGTAGGCAAGAGACAGAAGCCTCATGTCGAATCCCGCTGGTGTATTTTTGTTTCTTACTTGCCTCTCCTATACCAAGTCCACATACTGAGCCAGCGCTTTGTGACTGGTCTCTCCTACTAGAAGGAGGCTAGTATTATCTACTTCAATAAGATTCAAGAAGACATATGCCCAATAGAGATTCGTCGCGAGAAACGATCATCGGACCATAGATATATATGGTAGAAGTGCCACATGCTATTAGAGCTTGTCGCGGATGTGATAAGAGACTGCAGACGCATACAGCTCACAGACGTCACATTATCCGTTCCAGTCAGCCCGACCGGATATGTTCTCTTAGAGAAGACTTGCAAAGAGCCAACACAGAACTCAAGATCCATCCACCCCAGTCTTCATCCTCCATTAGGTTTGTAGGGAGCGTAGTTCCTATATCGGAATTACCAACATCTATAGGTCAAGCGTGATGTCGGTGGCCGTATCTAACTGCGCGATGGCGTTGGTATTGAGGTAGGACCTCTCGTGTATCGCGTCCCGCTGGGTCTGAAAGTACACCTAGTAGCAACAAGGATAAAGAACGTACCCCAAGGACTCATAAAGATAAAAGCACCCTATAGCAGCCGTTATGTAAAATTCGACTGAATACTACTAGAGGTATATGGTAAATAGGTAGAAAGGCTAAGTATATATAGAGTTTTTCTTAACCTTTACTAAAGGATATAATCCTAGTGTGTATACGTACCTACGAATACCAATGGACATTGAACAGCCTTGAGAACGACGCCATTTGGTCTGGAGTTGTCGCAAGACGGTCACCCCACGAGAAACGCCACAGTTCCACCAGGGACGAAGAGGGCCAGGGCTCGACATGGATGGGGACATTAATTACATGGACCTCGGCACTTGAATTGGGCCAGAGCACAGAATATCGGTGCGGGTCTGCAGCGTCGAGGTCACGCTGGGCTGGCCAGTAGTTACGTTGGCCCTTGGCTGCGATTCTGCACGAACGCCCCTTGCGTCGTCCGCTGCAGGCTGCAGGTCTCACATATGTGGACAGATACGAACAGGCACGAAGTACGAGCACCAGGCCGCCATCGACTGGCGCTCCCGGAGCTCGAACCTTGAGTCCCGAAGATGAGGCGTCTATGAAGTAATTCTGAGAATTGAGAATTGGCCAAAGCGCGGTGCCTCGCCGCCACGTGACGGGTGGTGGTGCTGCCATGCTGGTGCCGGGGACAGGGGTTGAGAGTCCGGTAGATTGGTGTTGACGTCGTCATCCCGCCCACCGCACAGCGAACCCCCTGAGACGTCTGAATTCTGAAACACCAAGATCTAGGGGGGGGTTGCCTGGAGGCCCGCCCAAATCGTCCAAATGCCGCTGACAGTTGGTGACACTTTTGTGGCTTTTGTGGCAGCCTCCACCGATGACCAACCAAGGGTCAGATCGGACTTGAGGCGGCAATTCGGCTTCGTCACAATACTACTTACTATGCATCTTGTTCTTGTCTTCCCCCGTGCTACGTATGATGATGGCGGGAAGCCCCTGAGGGGCTGTGGTACCTCACTAGCATTACCCCATACCTTGCCTTAGCTGGAAGTGCTAGGCCATCAAAAGCAAAGCTTCAGGGGCGCTGTCACCAGAACCCACTGCCATCACCAACCAGCGTCAACCTTCCAGTGCACCAATGCGGCCACGCGTTCGCTGCCAGGGTCCTAGCCTCCGCTTTTTTCTCTCTCCCTCCAGTGGGCAGACTGCCAGTCTGCCCACTGTGAGTCTGTGCCCAGGCGCCCTGCAGCATTGTCCCGCAGTGGTAATTTCCATTGACCACAGGTAGAGCTTCGCTGGCGCAAAACTCGCCCTTCGTCCCGGCTGCCTCTCGTCCTCTCCATCCCATCCACCCTCACTTGCTCTGTTTTGTTTCCCAGGTTAGCCCTCCAGGCGACGCTGACGACGCTGCGTTGCCCATTGTCCTGCCTGGGTTCTGTCGCTCCTTTGGCACCCTGCCGCCATTCTTTTTTCCTCCCCCCCCCCGAGTAGGATTTATACCTAAGGATTCCATTGCTCGATACAATCGCTCCCCGCAGCCCGCTTAGTTGCCCGTTTCGTTTCCCGACTACGGACCTTCAAGCGACAAACACCGACATTCCCTTTTCTTTTTTTTTTCCCTCGCTACGAGTACGATTTCGCGTCCTTTTCGGTTCACCTGGCGCGATCCGAGCTGTCTCGCGGTCACTTTTTTTTCAGCTCTCGACTTCAAGTGTGGCTGTGGCAGAGGACGACACTACATACCACTTGGCACTCCTCGCCCAGCCCTCCCCCGAGTTTCACCAATTCCTGTCTGAGACAGACCACCATCCTGCTTCTCGCCTGGGAAGAACAAATTACATCGCCCTTCTGAACGACTACTGACGAGGCCCCTGTTCCCCGACACATGGGCCCCTCGAAACTCTCCGACCACCAGATCCTCACTTCTATACTCTGTACCTGAAACCGCTCAATCGAAACACCTCGGAGCATTGCAAGCGCCAAGATGCCTTCGATAGACGTCGCAATGGCGAGGAGTCTGGAGCCAGGGACGTGGGAGAAACTGAGCGGCGCGGTGGCCAGGAGTGTCGTCTCACACCTCGCCAGGAGAGATGTGATTGGAGATGCGCAGGAGAAGGTCACCGATGTCAAGACGGCTCTGTCGAGCTGGGACAATTGCATGGCCGCCAACTTCTGCAAGTATGCACCCCGTCCCCCCATGTCCTAGCCCATCCACGGTATATACTGACAGTCAACAGGTATCCCGTCATTGCCATCATCGTCGTCGTCAGCCTCATCATCATCTCCATCCTCTACTGCATCGGCCGATGCCTCTGCTGCGCCAAATCCTGCTGCTGCAGCTGCTTCTCCTGCCTGAAGTGCTGCGGCAACTGCTGCGGTTGCTGCGATCCTCCCGGCAGTCGCAAGCACAAGTATCTTGATGAGCCCTACGTGCCTCCGCACCAGGGATACCGGACGGAGGCACCCATGCACGCTCCCTACATGGGCGGCGCTAGCACCGGCGTCACCCCACCTCAGTACGCCGAGTTTGACGTCAACAAGAAGCGCGGGGAGGATTCGCTTCCTCAAATGCCCAGCTGGGAGGGTGCAGGTTCCAAAAAGGTCGAGGTTGAGGAGGAGGCGGTCGAGATGAACAACCTCAACAAGCCTGCCGCCGGAACCGCCGAACAGAAGGACCCGCTCACGGCCGGTGCTTCTCCTATCAACCCCATGCCCCGAGACAATATCCCGAACCCCTATGGCCGCATGACGCCGACCCCGGGAGGTATGGTCGGGGCCCAGCCCCCCTCGAGAGATCCCTACGGACCCCAGAATCCCTATGACGCGCCATCCGACGGATTTGGCCTTGATCAGCCCTACGACATGCCGCCCGGTGGCGCGGGTCCCGGTATGGCCGCCGGAATGGCTGCTGTGCCCGGTGGAAGGAACTCGCCCGGCCCGGGCTACAACGGTTATGGCCCGCGACGCATGGACCAAGGCTACACCGACATGCCGGGTGGCCCAGATGAATACGGGAACAACGACCCCTACGGCCGGACGCAGTCTCCTGCGCCGCCCATGGGCGGGCCGGTGGGCGGACCGATGGGCGGACCGATGGGCGGACCGATGGGCGGTGCTGCTGCAGGCTATGGTTATGGCTCAAGAACAGCTAGTCCCGGCCCTGGCTACAGAGGCATGCCCCCGAGCCGTATAGGCAACAGCAGCCCTTCTCCCTACGGCATGGATCCCCGCATGAGGAACTCCCCCGGGCCACGAGCATCACCCCGTCCCCAGGGTGATCCCTATGGCCGGAGGCAATCTCCCGCCAATGCCAACGGCCCTGCCCCTGGCGGGTACGGCTCGCCGGTCGGCAGCCCATCCAGGGAGAACTTTGACCGCTCATATTCCCCTGCCCCCGTCCGTCAGTACGCGCAGTCACCTCGCCCACTGAACAGACCTGCTGGTGGCCCGGCATCCCCCCTCGTCCGGGAGGAGAGTGTCCCGTCGTCCCCCATCGTTAACAACGGTGGCTTCGACTTCACCTCGGGCTTCGCCCGCCCGCAGACCCCCAACGGCAGCCACTACGACAGGAGGCCCAGCGAGTCCCGGGAGACTTCTGGACAGGAAGGCTATCCCGGATACAAGCCCTACCGCCCAGCGCAGGAGGGCTGGACGGGGGTATGAGCCATCCGTCATGTGCGACTAGGTAGAAGGATATAGACTGGGGTTCCTTGCTTCAAAATTCCGCGGGTACAACATTGGGAGAATTATGCCCCCCCCGGCTCGGCGTTGCGGCGGTACATTTTCTTTTTTTTTTTTTTTTTTGGCTTGTGGGCATCTTGCCGTGGCGGTTCACATCGATGAGGCGCACCAGAATTCGGCCCGTCCGTCCCTTGGCGATGGGCCGGCCCCCTTTTCACTTCTCGGCATTTGTGTTTCTTGCATTTTTAGAATATTTCAACCGCACGATTTGGACACGGTGGATCTTATGGGAATGATATTCGCTCGAGTCACAAGGGACGGTGTCATGATCCGAGAGCATGAGCGGCAACAGGACCGCATTTTGTTTTAGTAGCACCTTTGATACCCTCATCAATCTACAGACACCATGAGGATTGGATATGGCATACTCATGATGAATGGCTTTGCAAGTTGGTGCTTTGGATCTATGGCCCAGATTTCCGAACTACTACGAAGTAAAATACGCCGAGACCCGGGTTTGGCTCTCCTACTAGGCAACTTCATTGAGATCACAAGCGGAGCCTCACTGGAATTTCAATATCACATATTCAGAGCTGCAGGCGTACTTTATACCAATAAAGGAGTAGTATTTTCTTCAAAGCCCATGAAGAACGCCATCCAAATGAGCACCCCGTATGTATGTCCGTCCAGTGGAAGGCTCCCAAACGCTATTAAATGTATAAAATCCGTAAAGAACGAGTTGCCCAGAAACCCCCGTAGTAGAGTGTATGCAATCAAAGAAAAAGAAAACTCCTTTTTTATGCCAGTGGTTTTTTTTCTTCCTGGGGCCCAAGTTGAGATGACGGGTCCCCTTACTCTTTAGGGTCCAGGCCTGGCCGGGTAGATTTGGCAGCCTCGTAGCGCATGCTCGAGCTGCTGCTCCCGATCACGGCTCCGTCCTCGCCGTCTCTGCGAGGGTCGTACTCCTCTTGGACTCTGTTCTCGCCTCTCCGGGTCGGATGACGTGGGGACTTCTTAGCTTCGTCGTCATCCTCGCTTTCGCTGCTGGTCAGCAGCTCCTCGCCCTGGTCGGCGTCCTCGTGGCGCAGGCCATGGTGCTCGTCCGGGTCCTCGGAGGGCAGCCGCTCGTGGAGATTGGTCTCCTTCTGCTTGATGAAGGAGTCGATGATGTAGTACTGCAGGGCGTTCATGATGAGCGGGAAGATCATCATGACAAATGCGATCTGCAGCCTGGCGTTGCCCTCGGTCCAGCCCAGGGCCCAGTCGCCGACCTTGGAGATCCAGGGCAGGAGGATGAAAATGATGAGGACGCAGATCTTCATGCCAAAGAGGCCGATGAAGTAGATGACGGACTGCTTCAGCCACCAGTAGACACGGGGAGGGTCGCCATAGTAGCCGGACTTGATCGATTCGCGAGGCTTCCCCCAGGGCGTGTAGGCGACGAGGCCGGTGGTGATCTTGAGTAGGACGATGAGGATGGGTATGCCAATCGTCGTCTGCCAAGAGTTTCACGTGTCAGCGAACATGACCAATATTTTCTTGAGGCAGATTGTAACTCACGTCGATGGCGAGGTTCAGCAGGTAGAAAGAGCAAGGGTTGGGGACGTACTTGTCGCCACCCCGAGCCATCAACCTGCTCACCACTCCGGGCTCGGTTTGGATCGAAAAGTGCCCACTGGTCAACATGGACATGAAGATGTTGGCGATGTGCACCAGCACCGATCCAAAGACCTGCTTGGAGGCGTCGAAGAACCAGATCTTGACGGGACGCTGTGGCCGCTCACGCCACCGCTTGTAGACCAAGGACAGGAGTGCGAGGGCACCCAGTGCGCTCTGGATGATGATGGAGAAGGGCCCCATGAGGCGGCACTCGGCCTCGGGATCTGGAGGCATAGGGACGTCTGTGGGCCGCACTGAAGCGACGAAGGTTGCCGTAGCTATAGTGACGGCGGCGTCGAGTATGGTCGCTGTGGGATTGTCGACGCCCACTACCCCAGTGGCATCCTGATCAGAGGGATGCATGTGGGCAGGATAGGGATGGTCAGAGAAGAATCATAGAGCAGAGTGTTCGGATAGTCTGCATGGGTCTGCGGTTCGGGGTTCGTTTTACGTATTCGGGGTCAGGTGGTCCAGTCGAGACAAGCTGAAAGGAGGGTTTGATTGGACAAGGGACGAAAGATTTGGGACGGCAGGCGAAAGAAAAGAAAAGCGATATCCAGAAAGGTGGGTGGGCAAGCAATAATAGAATCGCAAGCCCAAAACGAAGAGAAAAGGTTGGGGCAGACGCGATAGGATTGAAGAGGCAACGTTGCCACGATTTGGCTTTGGGGGTTGTTGGCCTTGCGAGCCAAGTGAGGTGATGATGTCTGCCCAGATCAGATGGATGCTATGCCCCCGTGCCGGTTTTAGCAGCGTCTGGAAGCCCTGTAAGCGCTGCCTAGAAGCCCCCTGACGCAGTGGGCGCTGCTGAGTCCTGACTCAAAGTCCCTGTGGCACGGGCCGTCATGGAAATAGCACACCTGCCACTGGCTGCCACTGGCTGCCAGTGGTCGACCACCGAACTGGACCCCCCCGCACCCGGTTGAACGTCTCTCCGACACGCCCTGCCACCTTGAGCTTGCACTTTGCAGTGAAGCCTCATACCTCAGGCACCAACTCAGCGTGTAACCGTCGCAAAAAGTTCGAGAGCTTCACTGCGCGGTTCAGACGAAGACGACGCGAAGCTCCTTTCGTCAACCACAACCCACAGCCCGCCATGATCCGCCCACGCTTAAGGCTACCGCGCCTGGGCGCCTCCCTGGGACTGCCGACGACCCTCAATGCCGCCAGCGCGAGGAGAGGTCTGCACAATGTGCCCCGGCTCCGCCACGACTTCACCGAGACTGGTGTCCCCAATCTCATGAGCCCGGCTGGTTTCACGATTGCCTGGTCCGACTACATGACCCTGGTCACGGAGAAGCTCAATGCTCTGACTGCAGGTTTGTCGTCCTTCTCTCGCCGTCTGCAAAGGGAAATCCCACCAGTTACTAACCCACCCCTCCAACAGGCACCGAGCTCGAGGGCAAGGACACCAAGACCATCACCCTCATGACGGCCCGCGAACCCAACCAGGCCCCCATCTTCAACTGGGCGTCCATGGCGCACAACAACCACTTCTTCTTCGACGGCCTCGCCCCTGAGCCGACCCCGATCCCCGACGTCCTGCGGAAGGAGCTCGAGGCCTCCTTCTCCTCCATGGAGACCCTGCGCCGCGAGTTCGTCCTCACCGCGTCCGCCATGTTTGGCCCGGGCTTCATCTGGCTCGTCCGCGCCGGACCCGGCGACTACCGCCTGCTGCCCACCTACCTGGCCGGCTCCCCCTACCCGGGCGCCCACTGGCGCACCCAGTCGGTCGACATGAACACGCTGGGCTCCGAGGGCTCCGCCCGCTCGCACTTCCGCAACCAGGCCTACGGCGACCGCAAGCGCGCCGGCGACCTGCCCCCCGGCGGCATCGAGCTCGAACCCCTGCTGTGCCTCAACACCTGGGAGCACGCCTGGCTGCTCGACTGGGGCGTCGGCAAGGGCGGCGCCGGCGGCAAGATGGCCTATGCCGAGTCCTGGTGGGAGATGATTGACTGGGAGCTCGTCGCCGCCAAGTCGGGTGTCCTGCGCCCAGACTTCAAGTCTGCCTCGAAATAGACGGTAGATGATGAAGGCTGTGGGGGCGGGTTTAGCTGTTTCTTCGCCCTGGGGCGAAGGCACTAGTGTAAATGCGGGAGTGCCATCTTCATGTATGGCTAAGAAGGGAAAGTTGAAAGAAAAAAAAACGAACGGCCAGAGGCTTTGTACGATAGTGTAGTCTGCATATACAGGCGGGAAATGTACCTCGTTTAACGGCTGATGCCAACTGCCAACTTCGATATAGCCTACCCTGTACAACCCTCGATGTGAGAGGGTCAACATTACGGAGCGGCATAATATCGTTATACCTGAGCTTCGCTCCTGCTTTGCATCCCTCAGGGGTGATCTCTAAAATCTCTAGGTTTTCGTAGGGGTGAGAGATGTGTTCAAACATTCAAATAGATCATCTATCATAGATATTCGTCATTGATTTATATTCGTATGGACAACTCCGTACTCCAGTGGTAGTTATTGTTGATATTTCAGTAAACAAACCAGCGGCGTAGTCACAGCCGAGGGCAGAGATGAGTTGACCAAGATGGTAAGAGTATTAGTAGTGCGCAAGGTATGCTGAGAGTACTAGGGGTGTCTTAAGATGATGGGAGGGCAGAGCTTTGTAACAATGAATATTTTCCTAAACTAGAACTCAAAGTGGTATCGTCAATCCAGATCCAGCTGTGCGTCGTCATAATTCTCCCTACCAGGAGACCGATACATAATCCCCAATGTGGGCTCCCGCCCGTTCCTCATGTCCCTGACAAAGTAACCAGAATAAGGAACATTTAGATCCTTTGTGTCATAAAGAGCGTAATGAAACCAAAAGTAAACACCAATGCCATGCCCATACAAATGAGAGAGATGTCCATTCTCGCGAAAAAGCCTCTTTTAGTTTTTTTTTAATATGAATTTGGCACCCCTCTCTCTGGCTAGAACTTAGATCATGCTGCCGTTAACACTGATCTCGAAGCCCTCGCCCTTCTGCTTCAGCGCCTTGGCGAGCATCAGCTCCCTCATCCAGTCAATGCGCTCATCGCGGTTCTTGACGGCAAAGTGGTGCGTCTTTCCCGTTCCGTTGACACCTTCGGAGGGGAATTGAGATGGGAGGGCGCTATCGCGCTTCCGCAGACGAGCATTGTTCTTGTCTTGAGGAACGAGCTGGAACTGGAAGGCGCCGACAGGGTCGCTCTTCTCACGGCTATGCATGCTGAGTGCCTTGAAGGCCGACGAGAGCTTAGACGATGAGGCCAAGGTAGAGCAAGCAATGGCATAGTCGTCAATATCAACGTATTCGAGTGTGCGTTCGATCTGCTGCTCGTCCTTGTGCATATTGAGACGGGTACCCTTGAGGGTAAAGTATCCGTCTTGCCACTCGTGGCGGAGCATCTTCTGTTTGCGCTTCTTCATGGGCCCCTGGTGTGTGATAGAGTTTGAGGAAGTGGTTGAAGATGCTGAAGTGTCGCCCGGGTTGAAGGTTGAACCCGGGGGGATTGCCTGCTCAAAATGGTTACGCTCAGCAGGAGACCAAGGGTAGTTCCCACGAGGAGGAGCCTGCAGTGGCTGATTCTGCGGACGAGTGGAGGCAGCCCTTGGAGGAGCCATTGACTGAGGTGACGGCGTCTTGGACGCGATGCGGACTGGTTGAGTCTCATCTAGTGCGGGGAGTACAGGGAAGGAAGGCCGACGGGCTGCGCGTGATGGGGCTCGGGGAGCTGGGTTGTTGCTGTAGTTGACATCATGGTGGTAACCCATATCCGGTGGCACCGACTGGGAAGCGTCGCGGGCAACAGGTCCAAGGGGAACAGCAGTGACAGGTACGTCCATCTCCGAGAAAGGTGTACCAAAACGATAGGGGTTCCGAGGCGTCTCCAGGTCGGGGCTTAGAGGGTCTACCTTTTGCATCTGATAAGGAACGAACACCTGCTGCTCAGGAGACTGATGAAGTTTCCGAGGCTGGTGGCTGTAGCGTTGCTGGCGCTGCGGTAGTTGCTGGGACTGCTGTTGCTGAGTTGGGGGAGGAACCGTCGATGATCTCGGCGGTGATGGCTGTGGCGACTGTGAAGTGTTGGTTCCCGGGATCGCTAGCTTAGGGAGCCGTCGGAGACCGTGATGGGGTACAGCAGCCGGGGTGGTCTCGAAGGGTGGAGTTGGGGGCACCTCATTCTTCCCAGTGCGTTGAAAGTGAAGGAATTGGCGAACATTGTCCTGGGGATCCCTAGACTGGACGGTCCGGAGACTGTTTTCTTGGAGATACTGCAGAGGTGGTACTCCATTGGTCCCCATCACATCGGAAGATGCAATGACTGAAGGTTCAGCATCGGATATGGGACGGAGTGGCTCACGCGGGTCGATTGCTCTCGCTGTCTCAGGGTTCCCCGCATCGCCCATGATCACGACGGTGGCCCCGGCCTTGATTTCAACATTGGGATTCATCTTCTTGAACTCCTCAAGAAGGCGAGCCTGCTTCTTGAATTTGGAGCAATTCTCACCCTTAGAGCACACATGGGGCTTGGGGATGACCTGCTCAATGCCAATAATAGACACAGCAGATTCTCCTGGCATGATGGTGTCGTTGGCCGATGACTTCTTTCGTGGTCGCTTCTTGCTCGAACTTCTTTCTCCTCTTGAATGGTCGCGCTGTCTTGTCTCCCTCCGAGCCTCACGACTCGGCTTGTCCTCGATTGGAGTGGGAGCTCGAGGTGTCGCCGGGCGGCTGTCCCTTAGGGCTTGGATCTGATGCCATACTTTCGTCCGAATGCCAAATGACGAGATATCCAGCTCTCGCAAGTCTTCGAACTTCAAGGTGATCAGAATGGGCCCGTTGATATCGTTCTCGATAAAACGCTCAGCGACAGACAGCTCAATGCCTGCATTGAACATGGACTGCGCCACCATCTCTGGGGACCATTGGGCCAGCGTCGATTGGTTGAGCTCCTCTCGTGTAAACTGGAAGGGACTAGTCCGACGCTGTGGCGGCCTCTCAGCCTGGTAGAGAAGATCAGGGATTCCTCGTGGAGCTTTAGGTGTCATCGGAGAAAGGGTCATGACGATGCCGTCCTCGTCCGGTACGTCATCTACCGAATTGCGGAAGAGATGGGGGCCCCGAGGGCCTTCCACCTGCTTTGCTGATGGTCCCATGTAGGCATCTTGACTGAGCCTCGGTGTGGGGGCCTCGTCGTACGAGGACAGTGTTGTGAAACTTGGTTGTCCCGACTGTGAGGGTCAAATGTCAGCCCTCATATCCATCAGGGACTCATGCCGGCTGGGCCTAGACCGGCCCCGGGAATTCGGTGGCTCTGAAGTATCTACTTACCGATTGCAAACTCACACGGGGTGAGTTGTCTTCAGCGTCGCTGATAATCTCCTCATCCCAATCAGTGTCGACAAACTCCGTGGCCACAGACGTCGGCCGAGCGTTGTATGGTTCGCTCTTGAGGCTGAAGAAGGTGTCCCGGGGTGCGGGCTTCTGCCGCATTTCTTGGTATGTCCGGCGTTGGCCGGGCTGATAGAATGTGTGCTCCTGGGTTTATCGTTCAGTTGACTGTCTACTCTACCGGCAGAGCTGGCTAGATAGCTAAGAAGGAGAGAGACTTACCATTTTCGCGAACCTAGCGCGGGATGGGACTGTGGGTAGGTAGGGTTACCGATATTTCAAAAAACCGGCTTCATGTGGGCTATTCTCAGTTTGAGGCCCTAGGGCTGTTGCCAGCACTTGATTCTAGAGGATATGTCCAGGGAGTAGTTATGTGTTTGTGCTTGTTTGCATTTGCCGTGAGACAGAAATGTAGATTGTATAGAAACGCCAGTACAAAAATTCGCAGTAGGGGTAGCACAGGTTCGAGGTCGCAAAAGTCGGGAGGAGGAGAATGCTGAGACTGACGGGCGGCTAACGTATGTTATGTATGGAGATGCGTCTGCACACTGCAGTGCAGGTTTTGGATGTGGCCGGGGGGTGATGTGACCGGGACAGGCGATGCTGCTGTGGTTGCGGGGGTTGGAAGGAGAAGGCCTCTTCGTGCATGAATGGCCCCCTCCCAACTATAACGGTTCAAGTATTCTTGGGTGCTACGGGTACTCGTTACGAATACGTCTATACAGACTCGTACTACTCCGTATTTAGAATAGAAGGTTTGGTGTTGGGGGGTTGTTGGTCCAGTGACGGCTTGGGCGGAGGGGGGCGGCCGTCTGGGTGATCAAGCTCCATGGGGCTGTTGGTCTGCCAGTCTCGCCAGAGTCGCCTGAAGCCGCATGTCTCTCCCCTAAAAAAAGCGTGACGAGTCGGCAATTGGGGGTTTGAGGCGCGGGGGCCGATCGGACAGCCAGGCCAGCGAGGCTTGGACAGAGATGGTGATAACGTGCCATGCAAATAGCAGGTTGATGTGTGCAGCGTGCTGTGCGACGGCCGTGGCTCGTTGATTCTCGGTGATGTGATTCGTCGCGGGCCGTCGAGCCCGCCCCGATAGGCAGCCAAATATAGCTGGGATGGCCCATATGGATGTCTGTAAGCGCCGAGGTCATGTTTCTGTGATGGTCGAGGAGGGATGTGGATGTGCGAGGTGTGCTGCTGCCCAACCAGAGAAGGTGTGACGGACTGGGGTACCTACCTCAGGCCCCCCCCCGCACACGTCGACCACCACACAACCTCACTTGCCTCACCTTGCTTCCCACCTGGCAATGGTAGTCATGTCCCTCGTTCTGTCCCTTGTTCTGTCACTCTTCCTTCAGACTGGCCCTCCCTCGATCCCTCGACTCCTTCCGTTGCCTCCACCCACATCACCGACTCTTCTCAGATCCCTGCCCCTGCTCACCTTACCAGTTACTACCACCCTGGTTGCCTGGGTTTCCCTTCGAGGACAACGGACGCAAACGAGTACTACTCGTACAAGCTTACAAGGTGTCGACGACGAATTGCCCAACACGACAAGGATATTAGTGCCCGCATGGTCTCGGAGCCCGGCCCCCGTCCACCTTGCTCTCGCTCTGTCCGCACCACGACCCAGATGCGGCAGGGACGTGCGAATGCCTACAATGCCTACCCTGACTGACTGACCACCATGAAACCGCAAACGTTGTCTTGTTGTGGGATTTCATGGCCGTTTGTTTCGTTTCGTTTCCTCTGTCGACTCGACTAATATCGCCAGGGTCCTGCAGCATGCAAGAGTCTTTGCAGAATGTACCGAGCTGGAGAGCAAGTATCGCATTAATGCCCGTGTAACCCCCCGAGACATGTCTGTGGGGCAGCATGTGGCTCAAACGGATACTGGTAATGGTACGTTTAACTGGTAAGTACGGATACTAGCTAATGGGATCAAAGTCTATCAGGATTCCGGCAAAAATATCATGATCCTCGCAGGACAAGTCAGGCATCTTCGCATTCAAAATGACATGGCTGTGTTCATGCATCGCGATGGAACGATGCAAAGAAGTGTCTCAGACGTCGACGCAATGCACCCAGAGACGGGCCGGGTTGCATAGGCGGACGCAGAAAACTATTAGGTATGTGATGAACGGGTCCAGTATCTGACAGAGCGAGTTCCATTCCGCTTCGAAAAATTCGATGGCTCGGATCCGGCTTAGAAGCAATCGGTGCGGAGAGCAACCGTAACATTCGATGCTTCGGTGCTTGGAGACACCCACCAACACCTCTGCCCGGTTGCCTCTTCGGGCAATTCGGCGGGGGGCATTTGTCTTCGGCCCCTCACCGGCCCCTCTTCACCGGCCTCGTAGTCAGGTGATTTCTCACGAAAACAACGCTGTTTCACCGTGGATGCTCGAGCGGGCAATGTCTCGGCTTGAGAATACCTTATTGTCCCGCCTTACACAGCTGTCATCGTGCTTCGTTTAGCGACTGCCCAAGGTGAAGGTAACCTTGACAGTCAGCGCACATGACTTACACGGCTCGCAATTATGGGTCCGCTCAGTGGCGGTCAAAGGTAGATCAAAGGTACCCCGATGGAGCATGGTGTATTCATAACTGCGTGGCGACAACTAATGGCTTCTTACTGTGCGGAGTAGTCGTTTGTTTTTTTCGATGCGTGCGTACCGGCCACGAAACGTGGTTACATGCGATATATCGAGAACGCCTGTTTGGTGCCGCACGTGCCTTCTGGCCTGCATGCCAGGGCAAGGCGGGATTGTCAAGATCGAAAAAGCAAAAAAAATCTCAGAGAGGCGGCGTGCGACCTGAAGATCAATGTGATACCAACAGATCTCGCATCCCAACCCCCATCGCCGTCAATGATCAGCATTGGGCCTTCTCAGCTAAGGAGGTTGGCGTCTGTGAGGGGTGGACGCTGGGGACAGTGAATTCGCCCCAGACATCCGTCCGCAAGCGCTATACGGATAGTACCTGCTCGTACGAATAAAAGTGGTCGGCCGATCGAAACAGCGATGCGGCACAGCCTCAATTGCTCAATTTCTCCGCCAGCTTTATTAGGCAAGTTGTGGCTTTCTCCAGTCCTGTACTGTGTACAGATCAAGTGCTACTGGTATATCTCTTGCCAACCACGTCATTTACTAGACCCAATGGTAATTGCCAGAGCCCAATGGTCTTGCGAAGCTACTGACATCCTTTGCCATTGGCTACAGCCTAATCAATCCCAATGCCGTGGGATTTGTCGGTCGTCATGGGATGATGGGGCTGATTCTCAAACGTACAAACGATACATACGTCCTCCGTATTATTGCCCTCGGCATTCTGAGACTCTGCGTGAAAGCCAGTGCAGCCCAGGGAGTCAGGTTTTCACGCCTCTGCAAGCTAGTGCCTCGTTCCCGCTGCATTGACCAGGCTCCCCAGCCCTAGGTGTCGCGACGGACGGCGATCAGTCGTTGGTTGTCGGCCTCCTCCCCCCATCTGGCCCCGTCGCCCAACACTCAACCACCGGCGAAAGCATGAATGTTCTGCAGAAGCTCCCGCCGCCGGCGTCGCCGTCGCCTCCCCAGGCTTGTTCACCGACTCGGCCTGGACCCAGGATAGTGACGTCGTTGCGGCACCCTGCAGCAGAAACCTTGTCGCGCGGAACTTCTGAGCCATGGCACTGTTCTCACCGATGCTTCTTGACAGCTGACCGCTGCGACATCCGGTCCGTATTCGTTGTACAGGTGGACATGGCCGTGGGTACCCAAAGCTCTCTTAGACATTGGGCGAGGCATTTCTTCGCTCCAAGGTCCGTTCCGGAGCGTCCCCGGTCCGTTGCGGCGCTGGCTTCCGTCGTAAACAAGGATAAAGAAACAATCACACCAATTGGCAATGTGAGCCCTGTGGAAGACAAGGGTCCGAAAGTCAATTCCGACCCTGAGGATCAACACTGAAAAGTGCCAGCCAAGGATGGGAAATTCAACCCCCTGCTTCCCACCACAGTGCGACGTTTACCCCTGCCCGGCCACCACCCATCAATGATCACCCGCCCCCATCTTTTCCCGCCAACAGCTGGAACAGGCATTGAGGGGGACGAGAACAATGAAGTGCGTATAATTAGTATACCGCACAGCTTCCGGTCGCAAGGCTGTGTGGATTGCGCATCTCACCAGTCGACGGCGGAGGCGCATCGCAATGGGGTCTCACATGATGTCCGACTGATGCGATCTGCCTCTGTAGCACTGGGCGAAAGCAAACACCAGCTGCATCAAAGACCATCACTGGGCAGACCAGAAATGACAGATGGGGGAGCTTGGGGCCAGCCAAGCATCGACTGCCTTATCGAGGCAAGCGGACAAGGCCGCCAGAGCAAATCGCAGGTCGAGGCAGGGGCCTCATCAACGCTGGTGGAGACCACGGCATCAAGACCTCCACCACGCGTGACTGACTGGCAGCCTCAAGGGCATGTGTGGCTGGATTTGCTTGTTCGCCCAGTGATGGGATTCCTGTTCTTGCATGTGGAATCGGCCGTTGTCGCTCCCAAAAGAGGGGAGCAGGGAGCCACAGGGTAGCCACCACCTCGTGTGAATGCAACCGTCCAGTGCCACATTCGAGAGGAAGCCCCGAAGCCGCTGGCCCCCATTTGGTAAAGCTCCGGAGAAGCTAATCAACGCTACTCGCAAAAAGCAAAGCTGAAGACGATGAGATGGATGGCTTGGGATGGGGACGCCACGCAGCGATGGGCCTTGATGGACCGTGATGGACTAATGTCTCTCTCACTTGGCATCACCGTATTGCCATTTTCCCGGGCGGTCACGATTGGGACATCAATTGACTGCAGGTCAATGTAGCGACCACGGGCTGTTGAAGTCCTGAGGGTGTGAGGTTGATGCACAAGTCAAAAGGCTGAGTCTTTTTTTTGAAGCCCGAGGAGAATCCACCGCTGAACATTCGCCCAAATGGGTCGTGATTCTTTCGAGGAGGTGGAATACTAAACTGGCCAGGCCGTCGCAAATACGGTGCTGATGGCGCCATTAGTGCCGCATTCCAATTGATGCCCAAGGCCGGTGCGGAGCAATTAGACTCCGGAGATACGGGATACTGCAACGTTGATGACTTATTGATGATTCGGCGCCGGCGTTGAACATCCAACAGGCGAGGCTAGAGGGAGGCCTAGTTGACTAGCGTCTGCTGTTCCGTTTATTTTGTTTGTTTGCCAGGAGATGAGACAAATCGGGTTTGTGCGCAACTTGCAAGAGCTGATGGCGAGGCTGCATCACACAATTGGAGCCCCCAAGAACCGAAGCCCTTGTTGTGTGGTTGCAAGCCACGCATGGGTAATATTGGGTCTACACGGAGTAGTGGCGAGGTTAACGAGATCGACGACCGGACGAGAACCCGAGATTGCCCCTGCACGGCCTTCACAATCACTCATCACGTATTACTGAGTGACTGGACGGCTGCCCGGCCGCCACGGTCTGGAGGAAGGACGGGGGGGGGGGGTTGGAAGCCACGGATGTGATGATGTGATATTGCGCTTCAGGCGAAATAAGACCATGATCATATGAACAAGTAAAATTGGACTGAGTATTCGCGGCAGGAGCGAGACGTTGTCCAAGCGGGCTATCGCTGCCATATGTCACCTATGGAGGAGTATTTTAATCGTGCATGCTATGCGTACTTCATTGCTACCTCAGATACGACCATTTGGTGCCCACATTAATACTTCGTAGTCGGCGACGACATTATGCCATAATTAGCCCACAAAGACAACTCAGATGGACGAAATGGGGAGTAAATTTCGAATCAAGCCTTAAGCGCGCCGTATTTGGGCAAAATTAAAAATAGCAGCCGACAATTGGGGTTGTTGGCGCCTGGCGCCCGAGTCGGCGAACGAGAGCACGAGTGCAAGCGCCCGAGGGGCCAAGAGGGGAATGCGACCAAAATTATCCCGATGAGGGAACGCGGGGGAGACAGGATCGAGATGTGGGCCAAATACAACAAACAGGGCACGGCCGGGGAAGCTAGGACATGGCATGATGGAAGCAGGCTGCAGAGGGAAGATCGGGGATTCGGGGACAGCTGTTGGTCCACGGTGAGTCGGATCATGGCCGGATGCAACAAGAGGGCACAGGACGTTAGTTGATCCTCCCGACAGTCACAATTGTATTGCTCTTCCGGCCCGGGGTTCCCAAAGCGCCATTCCTTTGTCTTCCTCCAAGATGTCAACTCGGACTGGAATCTGGATTCATGCAAAGTTGATAGATCGCAAGTGAGGCAATTCGACGATGGACGTCTGGACAACCAAGAAATGGTCGCGGGGTCGACTGGTCACTTGGACTCGATGCAGCTCGAGGACGACCCTGGCAGTTCTCATTGGCCAACTAACACAGATACCCCTGTCATCAAGCTCAAACATTGTGGCCAATGGGCTTTGGGAAATCTGGCCCTAGCAAGCGGCGAGATCCCTGCTCTAAGGCTCTTCCGCCGGCGCTACAATCGGTTGGTCCCGTGGCCCCTGCCCCTTCTGCAAGTGGCAGTCACTCGTCACATGCCGTGGACGAATCAGCGCTCGCGGGACCTCTAGTCCCAGATGCCCCCCACCTCGCACTAATGCCGCCACCTCACAAATCGCACCTCTCCATTTCTCTCCATTCCCTCTCCATGGCTCCCATCTTGTCCCATCCTGTCCCATCCTGTCCCATCTTGCCGCCCACCACGGGCCAACGCACCGGCGACATAGGTACGAGTACGAGTGCCTACCTACGAAGTACGTACGTCCTGCTCTCCTCTCGGGCCCCCCTCGCTCGAGCGATAATACCTCTCCCCGCTGCCATGCCAATGCGGGCACCCGTGTAATACTCGTACCGACTGTTCCTCCGCCCCCTCCCGTGTCTCGCAATCGTCCACGGCGTGCGTTCTGGGTCCTCCTCGCCGCCTCTGTCTGCGGCCGCAAGTGACACCGATGCGTCGAAGCTTCAGAAGCTGGAGCTTGGCGCTACAATGGGAGATCGCCAGACAGGAATTTGGGGGCCTTGACAAGCAAAAGACTTCTCGTTAATACTACCTTGTTGACGCAAGGAGCGTATGCAGCATCCGCCGGATAGCTTCACGATCGTCTTTATTTGGACCAGCAGTATTGCTGATTGGCACTTTAGACGAGAAGTCATCCCTTCAGCGGGATTGACGTAGTATCCGGACATACATAGTAATATGTCTGCTGGGGTTCCTGGCTCACTCACTGCTTGCAGTGCAGCGAGGAAAAGGATTCGGCTCGCTAGCCCATTTAGCCGCATCATGGGCACGGCTCGCAGCGTGGGGAGTAGTAGTACTATAGAAAATCCCACAACAGAGGAGCCGCTGCCGAGGGCCGTTGCAGGGCATGGCACGGATACGAATTCGAGTCGTGGTCTTGGATATGGGAGCATCCGGCACAAGTGCCTTCGATCTGAGGATTTGATCCTGCCCGCTGTGGCCTCGACCTTGGCCACGATCAGCCAGATCTCGGGCTTCACTCGACATTACTAGGTTGCCGGATGTTGAACCGGGTCCCCTCTCGCGACATCAGTGTGGCCGACTTTCCATTTTGGTAGCTGCAGGCCTGCCACCCTGGGCTCTGGGTGCATGTCCTTTCTGCAGAGTGCATCTCGTGCCTGGAGTGGGGATCGACCCGGCCCTGTATGCAAAGTGCCCTCATTGGCCTCTCTAAGCGCAGTCGTGTACACTAACAGATGTCGCTGCTACAATGGGCCTCGTTGGAGGTCGGTCGGATGGGGTGGCTAGGTCAAAAATAGCAACATGGTCTACCGGGCTCGGGGCGGAAATGGGCGAGCATCGAGCGACGGGCCTCGAGAAAAGCGGCCAAAATATAAGCCTTTGGCCCTCCAACTGTGGTCATGGAATTTTGCCCTCTTTCTTCTTCGTCACGTATCGTTGAAGGTGAGGAGTTCCAAGTGTCGCCGTCTCTTTTTACCCCCCTTTTTTCTCTTCTCCTCCGCCCACCCGCCAGCCTTCTCGCCTCCGAAGCCTCATTTCATAATATCCAGTGAAGGGCAAGCAGGACTTGCTCGGAGCCAGTCATTCCTTGATACCACTACTTGCTACCGGTTAGCAAGGCGAACGGACGTTTGATACGACCGTCAGATAATACGCAGTCGATCTTCGCTTGGTTCATTACAGCAACGACAAGCAAGATCCAAAGCACACGACCTATGATCGGCTCGACAAGACACAACGACGACGCCGAACTAATTTCATAATCTGCCGCACACCAGCCACTGGAGACCCGAGTCAGTTTAGTCACGGTCCTGGTATCGGAGCGCGGTCTCTGTCCAACTCTTGGCCTTCAGCCGAGTCCCTTGTCGAGTGGCCACCGAACCCCGGCAGGCTTTTGATCCCGCTCCTGGTCGATCCACCGTACAGTGCTCTTTCAGGCACCCACACGGTCTCTCACACCCCCCCCCCTCTCCCCTTCTCTCCAGGTTCACTCCCAGGTTCACTGTTCACTCCCAGAGCAGCTGGGATCCCCCCCATCGTGTGGTCCTCGAGGTACCCTCGAGCTCTAGCATTGCAGGCACGAAGCTACAAATGTCATCGCTACCCCCCAACCACCGCAAAACCTCCATGCGACCACCTGGAAGTACTGCCAACATGGCTGCTGCACAGTCTGCGAAGGCCAAGGCGGCTTCCAAGGCTGCCAATGCCAATGCCAGTGCCAATGCCAGTGCAAACTCCAAAGCAAAGACCCAGATGCACCGCCGGTCAAGAACAGGTTTGTACCTCCTCCCCCGTGGTCGGCTCAGCCAGTGGTGGCAGTGGCCCATGGCATGGTGGCACTTACACACGCCTTGGACCCAGCCCACACAGGGCGATAGTCGTCTTAATGAGCTTTTGCTGACCTCCCACTCTCCGCATAGGCTGCTACACGTGCAGACTGCGTCGCAAGAAGTGCGATGAGGGATCTCCCATGTGCACGGCATGCAAACACCTCGGCCTAGGATGCGAATACAAGAGGCCAATGTGGTGGGGCAACAACGATGCGCGCAGGAAGCACAAGGAGGACATCAAGAACATCATCAAGCGCAAGAAGCTCTCGGAGAAGTCGTCTCACACCATCTCCACCTCCATCAGCTCTCCTCCGGGCCTGTCGCACTCCCTGCCCACCTCGGCCACCTTCACAGATCCCTCCGACCGCAATCGCTCCGACTCCATCGACTCGCACTTCTCGGCCGCCTTCAACTTCAACACGCCGCCCAATGCCTCGCAGTACGCCGCCTACAACTCGCAGCTGCCCCCGGACTTCCTGTTCGGAAACTACGCCCCATACGAGATCGATGTCAAGACGGAGCGTCAGATGTTTGTCGACGATGTGCCCACACTCAAGGAGTCGCACATTTCGACCTTCAGCACCTACCAGACACCTCCTCCCCCGGGGTCCACCTTGCCGTGCGACCCGGCCGAGAGTGGGTGGACGGAGCAGATCCACCATGAGCGCAAGGAGTCGCTGTCGGAGGAGGCCCTGAACCTCAACTTCTTCGACTTTGCCCACGGCGGCTCCGCCGACGCCGGCCAGTTCAAGATCGAGCTGGAGGACAACGACCAGCGACTGCTGGATCACTTCATCCAGTCTGTGCTCCCCATCATCTTCCCGATCCTCGAGTCCAACCAGCACGGGTCTGTCGGATCCGACCTGGTCCTCCCGGCCCTCCAATCCAACAAGGTCTACCTCCACTGCTGCCTCAGCATCGCCGCCCAGCACCTAAAGGGCCAGGTGAACGCCGTCAGCGAGGAGATTGACCAGGACATCATGCGCCACCGCTATGCCACCATCTGGTCGCTTTGCGAGGCCCTCAAGGGCGACGAGAACCACCAGCAAGTCCTGGAAGCCACCCTGGCCCTCATCTTCTTCCAGTGCATTGTCGGTCGCCCAGACGATGAGCTGCACGACATCCCGTGGCACCAGCACCTGCAGGCCGCCATCAGCCTCGTGCAGAAGCTCGACCTGCCCCGCATGGTCCTGGACCCCTCGCAGCAGATGGTGCAGACGCCCTTCAACATGACCCTCACGGCCTGGATTGACATCCTGGGTGCTTCCATGAGGGGTGTCTCCCCCACCTTTGCCCATGCCTACCGCGAGAAGCATCTGTCCCAGATCAACCCCCACATGGGCCTGCGCGAGCTGATGGGCTGCGACGACCGCGTCATGTATCTCATCTCGGAGATTGCCTGCCTCGAGTCGCTCAAGGCGGCCGGCATGGACGACTTCACCCTCTGCCAGCACGTTTCGTGCCTGGGCGAGCAGATCAGTCTCACCGAGGGCAACGACGGCGTTGCGAAGCTGCCTTTCAACTCCAACGGCAGCCTCTCCCCCAAGCAGCTGTCCAAGAACATGACGACAGCCTTCCGCATCGCGGCACGCATCTACCTCTGCAGCCTCGTCCCCGGCTTCAGCCCCAGCCAGCCCTCCCCCATGGGCCTGGTCGAGAAGCTCACCGAGGTGCTGCGCACGATCCCCTCGGGCCCGGCCGGGTTCGACCGCAGCATGGTCTGGGTCTACCTCATCGGCGGGTCCATCAGCCTCCCTGGGAGCAGCTTCCGCGCCTTCCTGGACGAGCGCATCGGCCAGCTCGGCGAGCAGGCCAACTGCGGCTCCTTTGGCCGCATGACCAGCGTCCTACGCGAGGTGTGGCAGCAGAACGACGCCCTCTCCGGCGCGGGCACTCCCGGGCACAGCTCCCCCGAGGCGCCGCCGCCGCACGTCCACTGGCGAGACGTGATGCACATGAAGGGGTGGGACTTTCTCATGATCTAGGTCCCCTCACCGTCTCGAAGCCAAGCTTGCTTCTTTTTTTTCTTCTTCAATTGCTGGTCTTTTGAAGGAGGGGAGACGAGGTCGTCTTGAACGGACCGAGCGTGGACACTACATCCCACCCCCCTACTCTCCTCCTCTTCTTCTGCACACAGCAAAGCAGGCTTCCATCAAGCCGAAAAAGCTTTCTTTGCTGTTCTTGTTTGTTCCGCTATTTTACTTTTTTCCCCTTTTTTTTTTTTTTTTTTCTTCATTCTACGATACCTACTGGGCTGGGCTATTAGAGGACGCCGCAAGGCGGTTGAGGCGAACGGGTTTCCCCAGAGAGACGCGACACTTGGACACACACACACACTTCTTTGATATGATACGTCGACACCTTTTTGTTTTTGGAAATGGGGATATAGGTCGGGATGGGTGTCCTCTGGGATGAGGACATGGGAGAGAGGACGATTTGGTGTATGTTTCATGCGGGTCATACCTTTCTTCCTCCCCCCCTGGTTCGGGTTATCATTCTTGTTCCTGGTACTCGCGGTACACATCACAGCATACCGCCAAGTACCAGGCGAGAAGGGGGGCGGGGGGGATTCTGGCGCAACGGTTCTTTAGGGAGTGGATTTAGGCGCATAGACCCGGGTGCGGATCGGGTAATAGCATCGAACACGGACCTGGGATGGTGGGATGGTGGAACGAAAGGGCCTGGGAGCCATTCATGATAGGGGGCCCCCGATGGCGTCTTTCCTGCTGCAATGCTGGGTCAGATACCAGCAATTGCTATGTAGTTGAAGAGACACAAAAAAAAACCCCACCAATGACACCTCTTGCATCTAGTATAACCCAGTGAACTTATGAGTAATCACTATAATAAACCTGCAACAAAGTAATAATAATATTCATCACCACACGTGAAGGTGTCGACGCTGTGCGACGTGACAGCTGCAGACGCAAGGTGGCCTGCAAGGGGCTCGTGACACGGCGGGCGAATAATGGGACTGTTGTCGTCGTAGCTCGCCCCGATTGAAGGCTGTTAGGCTGCATACCTGCATGGGCCATGGATGGGATGACCTGCGGATGGGATGGGAGGTCCCAACTTTTGCACTTCTGTTCTTTGCAGAGACCTAATAATACTGGTCGCCATGCATGGTATGCATGTCCGACCACCGAAGGTGGCACGGCATCTACGAAGCACATATGTACATGCAGTAAAAACGGCAAAGTGGCCGCGCCGGCATACGTCTGCAATGCGATGCCGCAATCTGGCCATTGGGCAGAAACAGTCTTCTTTTTTTTTGGGGGGGGGGGGGGGGTTGTTCTTGCTGGGGGAGCGGACGCCGCCGGTAACGGAGGATCGTGACCCGCGGAATGTGGGAGCCTGGAAGGAAGAAGAGATCGTCTGCCTGCAAGGGAGAGAAGACGGACCTGCAAGGGAGAAGCCGCACAGGAAAGTCAGTCATGCGGGCCGAGCCATGGGACCGTGGATGTTGGATGTCTGGATGACGACCGAGTCAGACCGACCTGCTGCTGGCCCATCTTTGGTCATGGTCGGTCCCTGTGAGAATGGGACGGTGACTGGCGGTGCGGCCCGACCAGAGCCTGAGAAGGGGGCGGGATATAATGGCAATGACCATGGATCAGGTCGTCTCCGGCCGAGAGGGAGCTGAGCCGTCCTGTTTGGGTCAGTTTGGGAGGGTGGTACGAGTAATATAGGTAGTAGGTAATGGTGTGTGGTAGGATAGACAAGAGGTAGGTAGTGGTGGCCTGACTCCTGAGGGAGGGGAAGAAGTCTGGTCTCTGGGAAAGAACGGCTTCACCAGCCATGTCTTGCCTCCCATTCCCAGGCTCCCGGGTTGAATGGTACCGGCTGGCGAAGATTGGCCATGTCTTGGTTACTGTATTCAGCTTTTGCCAAGTTTGCGTATGACATGGCGGTGGGTTACTAGGCTCAATGCAAAGGACCGTCTCTTGACTTATACCGTGGCATCTCAAGTCATCTCCATGACGATTGCAATGCTGGGTTCCTTGGTGTACTTGAGCGTGATTGTTATAATAGGATCTGGAATTTACTTAGACCCCATTCTATGATTTTATCTGCATGATCCAGTCCATATATTTGTAGTCCTGTCTTTGGCATGGTGCACGATGTCATTGGTATAGGGTAGGTGGTGTGCTGAGCTCGCTCACAACGGGAGCGGGACCCTTTCTGGTCTCCTTCCAGCGCCCTCAACTCTTCCACCTCAACTGCACATGCCGATCTCATCCAACATGCCAACATGCCAACGTCTCAACGTCTCAGCGTAGCACCGGCAAAATCAGATGAGACAGTCTATCTCCCACAGAGGATCAAGGACGGTCCCGGCCAGCGCTTATGGCATTGCACCGGCTCAACGGCCCAAGGTGATTGGCGCTCGTGCCCTGGCAGCAGGAGGCTGCGCTGGCGCCCAATCAGCGCTTAACCGTGGCCCAGGTCGCGCCGATGCTGCGACGGCCAGGCTCAGCCAACCACCATCGCCAACTTCAAACCGCGTCTGCCATGGCCTGTCGTTTGGCCTCGAGTATTCCCTCCTCCGGCGTCTACCGGTTCTGTCAAGTGCCATCGTGCGCCCCCATCCGGCCCATCGAGTGGCCGTTGTCGACCCTCGCTGCAGAATCCCAAGCATCCCAGATGGCTCCAGTAGCTGTCCCTCCTCGCCGCAATCAATGAATGGACGCCGGAAAGGGCCAGAAAGGACCACGGAGGACCCTGGTATCAGCCAGGTATCGTGTCAGTGACATGGAGACGCCATGGTTTGCTGGCGGCTACTGCAAACCATGATCCATACCATCGTCATGTGGACTTTGGACTTTCTCCCTCTCTTTCCCACTTTCTCCTTGTCATCTCTCCCATCTCTCTCATCTCTCTCATCACTCCATTCTCCCGTCTCTTTTGTCTGCTCCGTCCCCTTTGTCTTGTCTCCTTTGTCTTGTCTTGTTCCTCTGAGCTTCGGCTGTGCCGTGGGAACAAGATCAACATCACTCTCAAAGGTCTTTGTCGCTTGTCGCGTGCATCGCGTGCATAGTGACGTGAACAGCTGCTGTTTCTCCCTTTTCAGGACTCGGGTCCTCTCTGCTGTGTGTTCGTTCCGTTTCTTGCTGCGACAAAGCTGTTGCTTTCATTGACAAGCCTGCTTTCGAAGTCGACATTGATATCGACATTTCTGGGTATTACCCCCGTTTCTTCAATCAAACTACCTATCCTCTACGGCATCGGCTACAACATCATCGCCGCCATGGCTCGTCTACCGCTGCCTCTTCGCCTGTTGCTTCTAATAGCACTTGGCTCATCAACAACATCCGCCATCCCTGCCTCCGCCATCTTTGCTCGCGAGAAATCCTGCCCGGCCGACGGGTTCCAACACTGCGGAGCCGACTTCCCCGATAACTTTTGCTGCTCCAAGGGAACCAAATGTCTTGCCCTCGCTGGCCGAACCACTGTCCTCTGCTGCCCAGAGGGCAGCGACTGCAACTCATTTAGGCCCATCACTTGCAACGTCGACGTGCAAGATGCCAAAAAGGACCCAAAGGCCGCCATCAAAACCACCGTCTTCGACGTCGACCTTGAAAAGTGCGGCGAAGGTACATGCTGCCCCTTTGGGTACTCATGTGTTGGCGACAACAAGTGCCTCAAGAATGACGACCAGTCCGAGGAACCCAAAGCCGGCAAACCTACCTCAACCACATTAACGGCCACCGAGAGGCCAACGGCAGAGCCGACTGAGGAGCCGTCTACCGAGCCGTCTACCGAGCCTAGCACCACCACAACCGGGTCCGAAGTGCCGCCTTCAAGTGCTACAGGCGACAAGTCCAACTCCGACTCTGATTCTACCAAGTCTGGGCCCGACACAACCACCATCGTCGGCGTCGTGGTCGGTGCTTGCGCCGCTTTGCTCGTCATCGCCGTCCTTCTATTCGTCTGCGTCCGCAAGCGTGCCAACCGCAAGCCCAAGAGCCCCGAGATGATCCACGGCCGCATCATCTCGGAGCCCATCCCCCAGCCCGACAGCTACCGCAGCGAGTTCATGCGTAGATCTCGGGGCGACTCAGACGATGCAGACGGCGCCGGCGCCCCCATCCTCCCCGTGTCCCACCGCCGCCTCACCCGCCTCACCCTGCGCTCCCACAAACACCGCCTCTCCATCCCCAACCGCTTCGCCAACGTCTCCTCCCCCTCCTGCGCAGACACCGCCTCGCGCGCCTCCACCATCTCCGACAACGACGACCGGCCCCTGCGCAGCGGCCACGTCACCGGCGCCCGCCTCGCCCCCATCCGCGCCATGAAGGCATCCAGCCGCCACCTCAAGGCCAAGAGCCGCCACCTCATGCCCGAGATGCCCGCCTTCTCCCAGAGGGGCCACTCCCACCCGCGCCCGACCAGCACGTCCGAGAACATCAACGTCTTTGCCGACCCCCTGACGGTGCCGGACCGCGAGGGGAATGCCCGCGACACGCGCTTCACGGACCTTATGAACGAGGCCGACCTAGGCGAGGTGAGGAGGGGGAAGCCGTTTGTCCCCACGGGGACGACGCCTAGGATCTAAGTAAGGAGAGGGGGGACCCTCGGTGTTGACCTTGTTTGGTGCTCTTTTTTTTTTCTGTTCTTCTTGTATTTGATTAGATTTCGTGTTGTCTTGGGGCGCTGATGGCGTTGCATATATCCTCGGAACGGCATTTGGGACATGGTATATTGTTTAGCAGCACATGCATATATACTCAAAGTAGCAACATTAATCGATACGTGCTCGTCTTGTTTCACTCTTCCAGGGCATCTAGGGCTCTCTATCTTCTTTTCCGAGGTCTTTAAACGATTGACTATTTCCGATCCAGCTCGCTATGGATATAAAATAATAATAATAGGCGTGGAAAAATAATAAAAGGCTCCGCTGTGTATCCAAAGGCGTCTTCTTTCCTAGCTCGACACGATATATCGTAAACCACCTCCTGTTGTCATGATTAAAATAAAACGAATGATGTGGAACAAATCCACCAGCGCTATGCAGCTAAGAGATCCAAGAAAAGTGAAGAGGAAATGCTGCACATGAAGCCGCCCAAACGAATGACGCCCGCCATCGCCGATAAAAACATGGAAACAGGCACCCAGTTCTCACCCCCATCACATCACTATACATTTTTTGTCCTTCAGATTGTCCTTGATGGCCGAGGAGGTCGACACATCGGTCCACCCGGCACTGCTAACAGCATCGTAGTCCCTCTTCTTCTTCTTACTCTTCTTCTTCTTCTTCTTCTTCGATTTGCTCCCCTGTGGATCCCATCCCTTCTTTCGCGCATCCTTCATGTTCTTCGCCGCACTTCTCTCCGCGCGGCTGGTCTGTCTACCGATACCAACAGGCACAGTGCCGGGCGACACAGAAGGGGATCGACGCCAAGGAGCAAGGAGCCCACGTCCGAATTGCGTCTTGGGTCGTCGTGATTCTCGCTCGGGAGGGCCAGTGCTGTATATCGTCTCCAACCGCTCCACAGTTGGTCTTGCACCTGAGCCTCGGGTCGGTTGGGGGTGTCTTGGGACAGGGGCAACAATGGGCGTCTCGCTTCCCCTATTAGACGCTCTCCGATCAGGAGGATCAAAGGCGCCAGACACGCCCTTCGGCGTGCTGATGATGAGTGGCAGATCGTTGGTTGATCCCCATGTGCCCAATGGCCCGGCAGTGACGGGGCGAGTTTGTTGAGTCGAAGATGGCTCCCCATTGTGGCCCGTGTAAGCGGAATAGGGGCTGTGAAAACCGCCAGATAGTTGGGGGGGGTTCCCCTGGCGTATCCTATGGCCTAAACTAGCAACTTGGTCAGAGCTGGGTGGCGGCGGTAACAAGGCATCGCCTGGAAAACCAGGTGCATGTCCTACGGGATGAGCAGGATTCTGCCCTGGTCCAGCCGGCCATGTTTGGGCATTGGACAGTCGTCTGATTGTTGGTTGGTTGATGCTGCTCGAAGCCACGGGCGGTGCACTGGGCTGCGGCAAGTGGAAACCCAAGGTCGGCTGCGAAGGTGCAGAAACCTGAGCATCCACTGACGGTTGTTGCGGGGGTGGCGCTCGGGAAGGTTGAGAGGTGCTGTGATGTGAGGGATCGGCGGAGCCCGTGGTTGGGTTGGGGGCCTCCTGAGCTTCCCGCTGTAGGGATGGCAAACTGGCTCGAACACGAGGAGACTCCGGAGGAGTCACATCGTAAAGATCATCCATCTCAACATACCCCGAAGGACTTGACATGGGCCGCGGCGCATCTTCTGTTCGTGGGCGGCTGAGAGTTGTAGAATCGCTGGCCGTTCTCTGGTGGCCAGCGGTGCGGTTGGAGGGAGATGGTGGGCTGCGAAGTGCCTCTCCAGATGTCACATATGGCGGGAGGGGGGGTAGACCCCGGCTTCTGTCGGCGGCAACCCCTGCCACAGATGGAAGAGGAGGCACGGGAGGTCCATTCATCGGCCTCACAGCAGGGCCTCGCAGGAACGCAGGGAGATCGCCAGGATCCTCTTTCTGATAAGGAGGCGGAGGCGGGACCCAGTTGTCGGCGTCGCTCTCGTGAGGATGCTCTCTGCGTCCATCGGCCCGGCGATATTCGATGGGCCGTCCGTCTGCGAGTCGGGGATTCAGTCGCTGGTTCACAGCAGCGGCAGTAGCAGCACGCCTCAGAGTTGGGGCTGTGCGAGGACTGGCGTGTGCGTAAGGTGCATCCATAGCCTCTTGCTCCTCGATGGTAGCCACGTCCGGGTCATCTGCAGTGTCAACAGCAGAAGCGTTCTTCGCTAGTCTTAGTCCAATCCTCCTGGGTAATAAGGGATCATCATCATCACCATCTGCACCCTCAGCTGAGCTTACAGGGACTGCCGGGACGGAGGCAGCCAAGTCGCGGCTGGACCTTGTCGCCGCTCGGAGTAGGGCGCTACGTCCACCCCCTCTTTGCGCCACTGTCCTGCGGCGAACAATGGCCACCTCGGTTTCGATGTCGCGTCGCTCCTCTTCCAGCGTCTCCGCTTCATCGGTGCCTACTTCGATGGTGATTTCGGTCTTTTCTCCGTCTTCAAAGGAGTAGTCAAAGTCCACCAGCGCAATTCTCCCACCATCAACAAAGTCGATATCCTCCTCTTCGGTTACGAGCCGGGGGCCTAGGACGCCTTTGGCCGTGATTAGGAGGCGTTCTTTGAGCGACGAGTCGCCAAAGTTGGCAACCCACTTCACGTTGGTAACGCCAGACACTTCGGCGATTTTGGAACCTGGGACCAATGTGTTTCGCAGCTTGTCGCCGAGCAGCTGCCACTCCGGAACACGTCCGTCGCCGGCGTCGCGTCCCCTTGAAGAAGGGTTGCGGGACACACTGCTGCGCTCGCTGTTGTGTCGCCCTAGGCCTGTAGAGCTACTGTTCTTATCCGAGCCGGACGATGCTGCCTCGGGAACGGCATCTAAATCCTCTGGGATGCCGTACACCCAAACCTCCTTGCCATGGAAACCGGCAGCAACGAGCTGGCCGTTGTAGGTGGTACCCGACAAGGTGGACGGGAGCATTTTGACCTGGGACGCCTCTCTGGGGACAGGGCCGGTAAAATAGGTGGTACCGTTGCGCAGGTCGTCGATTCGAACAGCCCGGAAGGTCTGGAAGCTCCTGTCGTAGGCAAAAGTCCAGCTTGCCTCCTCCTGGCTACCATCCTGGAGCAAGACTGCATGGCTGCAATCGCGGCTCGAGTTGGGAAAGAGTATAGACGTGGTCCACATAGCGCTGATGCTGCTGCCATCGTCTTGCATACTCCCTGGATCGTAATAAGGGGCGGTCAAGATGACGGTGTTGGGAGGCGAAGAGTGGGTGGTTGTCCCGAGAATTTGAGTTCCGTCGTTGGAAAAGGCCAGGGAGTCAACGGCGTCGCATTTGACAGAGCGCTTGTCCGACGCGATCGCCCCTGGGTTGAGCGAGGAAACCTCGATACCGCCCTCATAAGCAGCCGCAAGCACGGACCCACATGGTGACAGAGCGATGGTCCGCGGCGTGTTGTCAAGGATAATTGCTTGCTTGCGACGTGGGGGCGAGGTTCCTAAATCATATAGGTCGACTTGCATTTCCGAGGACAAAACAGCCAGGAGAGAAGCATCATCCTTGATGCAGACAGCAACAGGGCGTCGTAGGATCTTGAACTCGCGTTTCAGCTCGGCAGAATCACCTCGCGCATCGATGACATAGATGCGAGACGAGTTGTATGCGAGGAGTAGCTGGGATCGTGGGGAGGCGCTGAAGAACAGGCCTTCGCCGCCGGGGCATGATGATGAGCTGATGGAGTTGGACACCAGTTTGATGATGGTCTGGCGCGGACGGAGGAAGGCATCGAACAAGTTTCGCTTGACCTCACGCGAAAAGAGGCGGCGAAGCGAGGGGAGGTTGTCGTCATCGGCGGAGGGTAGAGTCGGGTGGCTCGCGGCAAACGAAGGGCATTGGGCCAGGTGGTGGAGGTAGAGATAGCCACGCTGGGAGACGGCGCGCCATTTGCGGTTCACGAGAACAAGGGAGGCAAAGCCATTGGGACTCGTGGCTGTGAGGATCCTAGGGAGTAGGGCGAAGTCAGCATTCGGATGGCCTGCGCAGTCTGGCACGCGGGGAGACACGTGAGACACAGCGGGGACTCACTGTTCGATGATATCGTCGGGGAGCTTGTCGAAGGGACTTGCGTCGACCCGGGCTTTGATGTCACTTTTGATTTCGGCAGCCATGATGCCAGCGGCACATTCGCGCACGTACGGTCGGTGGAGCGATATCAACAAGGGACGGTGTCGCAGACTGCCATGACAGCTGATGGCGATGCTGAGAGGCTGTGTCGGTCGGAGGACAGTAATTGACGGTGGGCAGCGGTTGGGAACGGCGCGCCGGGAGGAGGATTAGATATTAAAAAGCGTGTACGAGTAGGCTTGAACATGTAATTAGATTCGGTAGGAGTGGTAGACGCGGTGGGAGGCAGTGGGTATCCGTAGGTAGTAGTCGGAATTGGCGAGGTGAGATGGAGATGGGGATGGAGTTGGATTTGGGGGGGCGGGTTTCCATTGCCGATAATCATCGCCACCTTCCAAGGTTCTCAGAGGTCTACTCGTACTGCGTATTCTCGCACAGGCCCGCGCTGGGAGCTGGGGCCAATGCTACCGTACACGGTACAGGCCATAGCGCACCACTATACTCCGTATTCGTACAAATATTAGTATGCACCAACACCCAACCAGACGCAACATTGCAGCGCCTCGGGGCTGCTGTATTGGTCACTTTGTCTTCTTTTCTTTCCGCCGCATGCTCTCAATACCCCTGATTGGTGAAGTTGGACCAAGCGACTCGCCAGCGGCTCGAAGACCAATGTTGATTGCGGCCAGCGCGGGGGCTGTCTTGGAGACGTTATAAAGCATCGTGTCAACAGACAGTCCAGCATTCGATTGACGACTCGGTGACTGCACAGCCGGTTCCATGCCCGCTATTTGGGGCCAAATGGGCACATCTACGCACGTAACCGTACTTCGTAATTTATCGGCTGTCCTGCATGCGCCCATGCATGGTACATGGCCTTTGGCAGTTGGAAGTTGGTTGATCCTCATTACTCTCCATGCGACTATAGATACAAGCCTGCAGTGTAGCAGTCGCTGCTGCTAATTTTGGCAACGGCCCTCCAACGTCAATCTTCTGCTCCTACGAGAAACAGGTCGTCTGGTCGGCTGCTGACATGTGGCCAGAAGCCACCACTCCATCGCTCGAGGCTAGATAGCCTCGCAGGTTGCCTGCCAAGGCAGGCCTTAATCCCGTGGGCTCCTTGTTGTTCACGACCCTTGCATTTCGATGTCATAGCGCCTCTATATTTATAGTGGCATCGGCTCACCCATCAGCTCAGTCGACGAGCAATTATTACGAGTGGCGCTCGGATTCTTTGCGACAAAGAGTCTTCTTGTTAACGTTGCTCTGATTGGATCTGTTGGGGAGGCGCAGCTATCAACCACGACCTAAGAGGCAAGAGGCCAAGGGCCAAGCACGACTGTTTGGGTACTGCGCCCTTCCTAACGCAGTTAACAGCATAACCAAATTGGTAGCAGCCTGCCGCGGGAGCAAATCTTTGTGTTCATTGTCCCTTCCTGCTTTCCTTGCCTCTACCTAAAGGCACCTAGGTACCAGTAATGCTCCTTCCACCGTGGCCGGCTCCCTTGTTATTTGGAAGGCATCCTGGGCTTGATGGCAGACAGTAAAGGGTCCAAGCACCAATGCCTTCGACCACCAATTCTTGCATCTTTCCAATCAAGCCATTTGGTAATACAATTGGAAGGGATCAGTACCTTGGCTCTATCACAGCATCTCACCCAGTTACTAGTACCCCTGCGTCTCTGCCGTCGTTGACCATGTATAACCCTGTATACCACGTATGTTCCTGGATCACTTCAGTGGGCGTAGCCATGACATATTGGTCCTGGAGTGGATACGCTGAGGCTACCAACATGACTCGGACTATCGTCTTCTGCTTGGCGAGCTTGTACTTCTTTGTATGCCTTGGTCTAGGCCCTGTGCGGATGTTCACAGAGAGCCTCGTGTTTCAGCTCCTGAACACTCTATGCCGTTTGACCCTCGCATATAGCTCTGCGACTCTAGCCAAGGACTTCCTTCGGCGGCAGTGTCTCGGGAAGGTTGGCAACGACCCCTGGGCCATTGGCATAATACATGTCCTCCTTTCCTTTACGGTGATCACCGTGACGGACTGTATAGGCTGTAACGTAAGCAAAACCGCCCTAGCTACGCCAGGAATCGAGATTAAGAGCAACTGACATTAATTGATACAGGATCGATTCATAGAGCCAGTTCCCGGCCATCGTTTGCATAGTCCGTCCCCCCGCCGCCCGATACCCTTTTTCGGAGGGAACGTCTCCAACTGGACGCCATTCGGATTGATCCTAGCCCATTTCTTGTCCAAGGCGGTGTAGTACACGGCTAGGAAAAGCTGCATAGTCCAGGGTCACCAGCATGGCAGCCTTCTTAACGAGTTTACAGGAGGTCTCTTGATGCCGCTGGTGCTGTTGCCGATTTACGATGCCGCCGAGACGGTAAGAATGAAATCTGCCCCGGCATAAAGTACAACAAGTTTCCCTAATCTCCATCCTTAATAGATTGGAAATGTTCTTTTTCCTGTAGTGATGACGGGGACTGGCCACATCCAGAGACACGGAACGCCGTGGAGGCCTGTCGACCTTGTTTTTGTAAAAAGGTATACCGTTGCCATCCTTTTTGCCCATGCATCTGGGCATTTCAGGTAAACTTGCCCTGGGGCCCCGATGGCATATGATTATCTGGGCCTGGGTTCGTGAGAGGAGATATTAGACAGTCCATTCAGCGGATGCGTCGAACGTTGGCGAGGGGCAAAGGGGTCGCAATCGTGAGAGTGACCGAGAACTGCTTCATCTTGCATGGTGCTAAGACTGTACCTAATAATTTATACCTGATACCTTGGGCTTTCCCGTTTGAAGCGGCACTCTCAACATGGGCTGCACAAAAGAGCGAATTTAGATGTGGAATGCTTTGCAATTTGGTCTGATCATAGAGTCATAACTACCTTATCAACCAATGTTCACCCAGCCCGCTCCTCTATCATTTCTGGTTCTTCAAGACCTCGGAATAGAAACAGACAGCTCGTACGTCTCGCCCTGCTTGATCCCAGTAACCCGGGCCTCAGGCAGGACCTTGCCGCCAAGTGACACCGTCACCTTCTGGACGTCCGCCCGGCGCACGTCGGCAACGATCGTAGCGCCCCGGAATAGCCTCGTGACCTTGATGCCATCCCAGCTAGATGGGAGCTGCGGCTCAATACGCAGCCCCTCGGCATCACCGCGTAGGCCGCATAAGCCCTCAACAAAGCACCGGTAGACCCACGACACGGTTCCCGTGTTGAAGAGCTGGCTGGATCGGCCCGCCGTGCGCGGGTGCACGTGGTAGGCCCCGCGGTAGTAGTTGGGGATGAAGACGGGCATCTGGCCCCGCTGACGGTAGTCCTGCTCCGACGGGCCGGGGATCATCTGTCGGAGGTATTTGTACGCCCGGTCTGTCTCGCCGATGGTGTACAGACTGTGGATGTAGAAGATTGACGCATGGTTGTAAACGGAGCCGTTCTCAGCCGACCCGGGGAACTTTTGCGTTACACGACCGATGTCTTCGCGCATGCCGCTGAAGGGAGGGGCAAACATGACGACGCCGTATGGCGTACCGAGCTGTTCTTCCACCTGTGGCAGCATCTTGGCGATCTGCTCTGGCGAGGCGGCACCACTGAGGATGGACCAAGCCTGGGGATTCACCCAGATGCGGCCCTCCTCATCGGAGGCAACTCCGAAGGTTACGTTGTCGTCTGTGATACCTCTCGAGAACCACTCGCCATCCCAGAAGTAGGTATTGGCAGCCTCATTCACCTTCTTCGCTCCCTCACGGTATTGAGCGGCTAGGTCTGCCTTGCCAGTTTGCTCACAGACGTTGGCCCAGATATTCGCCGCAAAAGCCGTGGCGACGGTGAGCCAGCCCGACACACCCTTGCCCTTGATTCCCGCCATGTTCATCGGGTCGCACCAGTCGCCCTGTGCGAGGTAGCTCAGGCCACGCTCGTCGCGGGCCGCGAGCAACCAGTCCATTGCGCGGCTGAGGCGATCAAATACAGTGTACTTTTCACCGTTGGAGTCAACAACCTCCTGCTGCAGTAATTCATAGTCCCCTGTCTCAGCCAGATAAACTTCCAGGGCCACCGGAAGCCAGACACAGTGGTCCGTGTGAGGAATTTGATTGATGTATTTGAGAGTTGCTCCCTCAACCAGGATGATACCATCCGGCATGCCTCCATCGGGCTTTTGCTGGGAGAGAGAGATGATGAAGGACTGCCGAGCCACTTCGGGCTTGATGTAGCTCATTCCCATGTTGTCCTGCAGATAATTCCTGGTCTGAGGGTCTGTGGACAGTCGATTGACATCACCATGGTAGAAGACCTGGCGTGGGAGCCAGTTATTGACAAAGTCGTCGAGGTCCTTGTCAGGTGTCTCGATACGCAGGCAGCCAGAGCCTTTGTTAATGTACGCCTCATAGTCCTGCGCGGCTTTGGCAAACCCCTCCTTGCTCAAGAATTTGCTGCGCATAGACTGGGCCTCGGCATCATCGAAGGCAGGCCCGAAGATGAAGCGATATTCGCGCTCCTCGTCACCCTTGAGCTCTTCGCGATACTGCACAACAGCTGCCGGGGTTTCGTAGATGGCGTCATTCTTGCCAAGCTGGGGCGCCTGGGTTATCGACGATGGTGCGTGCAAGCCGCCCTCGCCCTCGAACGCCTGCATCCTAGTTTCCCACGATGTTGGAGCAGTCTCGCACAGGAAGTAAGTCTTGTCCTTGAAGTACTTGTTTTTAGGATAGTCCTCAGCCTTCTGGTACGGAGTGATGCTTCTGGCAACCACACCTCCCAGCTCCTCGCTGTATCGGGCTCCCTGGTTCATCCAGGACATGTAGCCGACGACAAAGTAAGGGTAGACGCTGATTTTTCGTGCGCGGCCCGAGATATTAGTAACCTTGACAGTCCAAAGTTCGGCCACATCGTGCGTCGGCAGTGTCAAAGTCATTTGAACGCGAATCCCGAGCTTCTCGGCGGTCCATGTGATGTCGCTCTTGCCCTGAGAGAAGGTGAAGCGGTCCAGAGATGCCCGCACCGGTTCGTAGGGGGCGGAGAAGAGGTCGCCGGTTTCCTCATCCTTGATGTAGACGAACCGGCCTGGGTGATGGGCATAGTAGTTTTGCTCGGGCTGCATAAAGGTTTTGGCCTCGATGTTGGGGGAGTGGGAGTACTTTGCGGGCTCGGGCTGCATGAATTGGGCGGTGGAATATCCTCGACAGGTAACCTGGATCATCATCTTCTGGTTCCAGAGGAAGCCGCTGGCCATGGGCAGCGCAGTCGGGCTGTTGAGCTCATAGCGGCGGCCGTCGGGAGTAGGTCCTAGCAACATGATTGTGTTGGTGTTGTGGTCGTCGGTGTGGGCGCCAACGGTGGGAAGGTTGAGAGAATCAGGGAATTGGATGGAGGTCAATTGCTGTTGGGGCTTCGGTGAAATAAATGCCAGCATCGACCGGCGAAGACCAGGAGCGTCTGCTTAGGCTAAATTAGGCCTCCGTGACCGCTCGGCTTATGAGGCCCCATCATCTCCCACGGCATCCCGGACGCGACACGGCGAGCAAATGCCCGCGATCGGGTCCCGCTTGCCCATCTTGGCTGTCGCGGAGGTGGTGGATGGGGGAGCGGATGGCCGAGACGGGGGAATAAATGGGACGCTGGCAAGATGTTGCTTAACTGTGGTGGGGTTTGGCCATCATTGCGGCGGAGCTTCCGCCGTCTTTCCAGTTGGGATATGCCGATGCTGGTGTGTTTCAGGAGTCGCTCTCGAGTCTCGATAGCGTGAGAGAAAAGCATCTGCAATGCCTCTAAACACGAGTAGTGGAAGTCAAGAATTATGGGTATCCGCACGTAATGGCATTTTGGCTGAGGGATGCCAGTGGTACTAACTACATGGCAAATTGGAAGTTTACCCTGCGACGCTGATGGGAAGCGGTCTGAGTGCATAAATGAATACATGAAGTATGTACAATTATTGCACAAAGACGCCACTGGAAACAAGGCTCGGGTTTCCGTACGGGGCAGTCGCCATGTGGGGTGGCAGGAACGACAGATCCGCGAAGCCCCGCTACTCGTACAAGTGGGATGGAGGGACGCCACAGAGGGTGACAAAAAGGGACAGAAATCTTGTGGCCAATTACGCCTGGACCATTCCTGCCCATTTTATGGCACCCTGTCAACGCTCGACAGCCTTCTCCCAACGCTCACTGATCTGCGTCCAGCGAGGCGTCCAACCGGGCAAGCCGGGCTCAACCAAGCCAATTGAAGCCACCCACCATCAAGGTACTACCGCTGATAAACTTTTGTAGTACGGAATCGGATTATAGAACCAAATCGTCCGCCACGCGAAGGAGCCTCGTTGACGGGGATCCATGGCTGTTGGTGAACTTGTTGGTCGCTCCTTCCAACGTCCGTGCCTCGCGCCTGGCGACTGGCGTCCCTGGTGGAACTGTGAGGTAACCGACGAATATCCTGCTCAAACTACTACGTCAGGTACCAGCCTGCCAGGCAAGAAAACCCGTGAGTTATTCGGCGCTCATGTGAGCCATGTCGCTTCTGGTGGCATGTCACCGCCGCATCCTCTCCGCCTCATCACGTCTCCCCCGCCGCTGGCAAGACGTCACCAGCACCGCCTACGACTACATGCCCCTCGACTCGACGCCCGATGCCTCTGGCGCCCCCGGGGTTGATGCACCAAAGCCTCAACGCCACAGGCCGTGGCGGTGGCCCCGACGGCGCATCGTCGTCGTCGCATTGGCCATAGTCGCTGTTCTAGGCCTCGCTCTGGGGCTAGGACTTGGGTTAGGACTTGAAGATGTACGATCTTGTTCCCATCCATTGTTTCGTTTTTCTGAACTGCAGCTGACTAGGTCAACAGGATGATGGCGATGATGAACCTGGGCCCGTCGTCGACCTGGGCTACGCCAACTACACAGGCTCATACCTCCCCAATGGCATTAGCCAGTATCTCGGCATGCGCTATGCACGGCCTCCCACAGACAACTTGCGATGGCGAGCACCCCTCAAACCCGAGAATGAAGACAAACCCCAAAAGGCCAAAGAAGTAAGTCACCTAATGCATGTATGTCTTAGATCTGAACACTATCTAACCATATGGCAATCCCAGTTTGGCACAATATGTTACGGCATCTCAGAGTCAACCTCCGGCTCACAAGATGAGGATTGTCTTTATGTCAATGTCTGGGGCCCTACCAATGCTACGGCCGAAATGAAGCTGCCCGTCATGGTCTTCATCGGTGGAGGTGGTGAGTTACTGCTACCCCTTCTTTGCTGCTCACACGGTGTCTGACTACCTCGACAAGGGTACACAAAACTTGCCAATGCCAATTGGAATGGCACTCGATTGATACAAACATCTGGAAACAATCTCGTTTTTGTTAATTTTAACTACCGGGTCGGCCTTTGGGGTTTCCTTGCTGGCGAAGAAGTACGCGACGACGGTGATCTCAACGCCGGCCTCCTCGACCAACGGTTCTTGTTACAATGGGTCCAAGAGCACATCTCCAAGGTACTTTAGACTGCCTGCGAGACATTGTCTTACATCGCCCCTGGTCGAAGACTAATCGTCCCAGTTCGGTGGTGACCCCAATCATGTCGTGATTCACGGCATCTCGGCCGGCGCCGGTTCTGTAGCCCTACAGCTCGCAGCCTATGGTGGACGCAACGACAGCCTCTTCGTCGGTGCCATCGCGGAATCCATCTTTATCCCATCCCACCAGCCGGTGTCAGATCTAGAGTGGCAGTTTGACCGCACAGTAGATCAGGTTGGCTGCTCAAATGCGGAGAGCCGGATGGAGTGCCTTCGAGGCAAGAGCACAAAAAAGCTCCAGAAGGCCAACGTCCCAAGCCCTTTCCCTGGCCGGAAATGGGGTCCGCTCTTCTACTGGACACCCTGTGTTGACGGTGACTTTTTACAAGATTCCCCGTCGGTCCTTTACCAGGAGAACAAGTTTCTCAATGTCCCTTCTCTTTTCGGGACCTGTACCAACGGTTAGCTTCAACCTCCAAAGCGGTCTTCCCCTTTACCCTACTAATCGTATCTCCAGAGGGCACCACCTTCACGCCTCCAAAGACCTCATCCCCAAAATCCTTCATCTCGTTCATCTCGGATCAATATCCCAGTTTCACCACCTCGCAAGCCGAAAATCTCACTGACACATACCCCATGGAGCCCGCCATCCCCGGCTACGGCTCATGGTATCCTTCCGCCGCTCGTGCTTACGGCGAAGCAACATTCATATGCCCCACCAACCATATACTCGACGCCCTCGCCAACTCCTCCACCACCACCTCATCCGATGCGCCCCTTTATTCCTACCGCTACAACGTGGACGTCTACGGTGACGCCGGTAGGGGCTTGGGCGTCTCCCATGTCGCCGAGGCACCTGCCGTCTTCGGCCCAGACATGATGTCCCACACAGCCCCGGAAAGCTATTACGCCCGCAACGCCGATGTGGTACCCCTCGTCATGAGCTACTTCGTCAGCTTCGCGCGGACACTTGACCCCAACGTACATAGGCTCGAGGGAGCCCCGGAGTGGGACATTTGGGGGGATGATCACTACAGGATGGTGCTGGAGACGACAGATTCATTTATGGAGGAGGTTGGCGAGAGCGAACTCGAACGGTGCGAATTTTGGAAAGGGACGGGGGCTACTGCGAATCAGTGATATATGGCTATGAGGCTGGAGTTTTTAATTGGACTGATACACCCGTGCCTTGTATAGATGGAGAGTTGCAATAGGTAATGGCCGTGGATCAGCATACCCCTTTTTTCGGTATCGCACGCACAGTGATGGCTCTTGATGAGAGTTGTATTCCTTGTTTTTCAGTAACGCTCCCGAAGCGGGCCTACGGTATAATACAACAGTACTAGTAAGCTGCTTTGCCCTCATTATCGCCATATCTAAAAACACCCCAACTTACTAAGTAAGAGCCCCCTCTTTAAAAGTCTTAGTTCGCGTTCAAGTTGAATCTAGCGAGGAGTTCTATTTACTTGCAAGCTGAACCCATGACCCCAGCAGTTCTTAGCCACGGGGGCTCGTTGGCCGATCGCGGGTTCTTATGACACAATACCGCATAACTCTTTTTGCCCCCCTGGCCCATCTTCGCACACGTCCTCCAGTTTTTCCTGTCACTGGCTCAGTAGAAGTGCCGTCAAGCTGCGAGAGTTTGTGGGCCCTATCACTGGGAATCCTAAGAAGAGAAAGTTTACGGCGTAGGCGTCTCCGATTATATCCCTTGTTGACAACTCCGCTCAAGCTGCGAGGGTGCCCTAACAACACCCTCTTTCTGGTGTCGGCATCAGCTTGGATGTCCGGCTTCGTATTATTTACCACCTGAGGGGATTGAGGATCAGATTGATGAGGTGGCTGAGGAGAGGGTCGCGGGGCCTCGAAAGGGCCATCCATTGTTGGTGGTCTAGTTCCTGTCGTCATGAGGCCAGCCTCTTGCTTCGTAAGGTCACCCTCAAGGTGGAGTGGATTTCCCAGCATGTTATTCCGCGCCAGATATTCAAATTCTGCCAGCGAATGACACTGCTTCAAGGTCGGGGTGCGAATGACGGTTCCGTCATGACTGGCGTGGGTTTCGTTAATATGATTTCGAGAGACCTTGATTCTGAGTTTTCGTTGGGCAGGCGAGCTACGTCCCTCTCCAAGAGGAGCTTTCCCAGAATCCTGGGTTGTCAAAGTTCCATCATCGCTACCAAACATGGAACCTGGTGACTGGGGCTTGACACGGAGTTTGAACTTTGATGTGCCGCTGTGTTTTTGCTCTTGGGTACCGTCACCCTTGGCTTTCTGCTCTTGAGTGCCGTCATCCTTGGCTTTCTTCTCTTGGGTACCGTCATCCTTGGCCAGGAAATTTTCATCATCATGTTTCGAAGTCGATATATTGTTGGCGGTGTCGCATGTATCGCTTTCCAGACTTAATTCAACAGGAGCGCTGTTCACCTCCCCCTGGGCTTCAGCTGGTAGGAGAGACACTGACTCCATCAGGCGAGGAATGCTGCGCCTGACTCTCAGATCGCGTGCTGCTGAGACTGGTTCTGGCGATACAATTGCCACATCCTCTGCGGAAAAAGGAGGGAGGTCATTCTTGTCCAAAGGCTGGGTAATATTCGATGTGCGAACACGCGTAGCGGCAGGGATGCGGCGATGTCGCTTGCGGAATGGCTTCTTCCCTTCTTCAATCCTCTCCAATTCTTCAGTGTACTGCTGTTTGACCAGTCTCTGTTGTTTCCCTTGCAACTTGTTTAAACCCTCTTCGCTCAGCTCCGTCAGATGTTGAGTCTCCTCGGCCGTTTCCCCTAGTTCGGCGTTCTTGGGAACACATGACTTAGCCATCCCCTCAAGGTGTGTGTCCAAGGAAGCAATCTCAGAGAGAGCGGGCCTCAGAGTGTACCCCTGAGAAGCGCGCTTGTGTGACTGACTTCTTGCTAGGCCGACTCGAGGCCCAAGGGTTCTGGACTGTCTGCTCCACTCCTGCGCAGTTTTCTTCGCCGGGTGTGACTCGGAGCTATGTCTTTGAAGGGAGTAGCTGGCGCTTTGTTCCCTCGGTGTGGAATCAGGCAAAGGTTCTAAGAACACTTGAAGTGAATGATCGGCCTCCTCGTGAAAATCTCGGAAAGGCTCGTCGTCTTGAGATGGGGTGACAGGGCTTCCTACATGGCTGTCAGCCACTTTTCCGGGGAGCCACGGTTCCGTTTTCTCGTAACTTGCCCTTGTTTGGCCGATTCTTTGCCTTTTTGGAAATGGAATCGCTTTCAGAAGCATTTGAACTACCACTTGCCTCCATCCTGAGCATCATTGATCGACTCAGGCCGGTAGCCCTTTTGGGAGTTGGACTCAGAGGTTTCGAATAAGGATGTGGAGGCGTAGGATAATTTTCGAACTCTTCGCTGTAGTCGTAGTACAATGGCTCTGCAGGCGGACAAGGCGGGTCGTTCAGATCGGCTGTCGGCGGTCTTTGGGGCATTTCCATGGTTGATGCATCGCTAGGGGACAGAAGGTTTGGATCTTGGTCGGTGGAATCTCTATGATGCTTCTCAACTACCCCTGGGGTATACGATCGGGTCGAATTTGGGGTCCTAGTTCGATAAGACATCGGACTTGTGGGGGATGCTCCGAGTGGAACACGGCAGGGCAGTGACGACGTCAGCCTGTTGGTCTCTGATCGAAGATATAGCGGCGGGGGCTTCTGAGAGCGGTAGCTATGTGACGGTCTCAATGAATTGTGACTGGTTATCTTTGATACTGTAAGCAATATACTTATCACGTCTTGTGAAGGTGGACTTGCCTTGCGAGGCGTTTGGTTGAGCTCAGCCATCCTGTTATAGTCGACAGTTCCGAAATCACTGAGTGCAGGTGAGGAAGGCGGGATTTGCCTGCGGTCCTGACGGTTCTGATAAGGTAAAGGGGACCGAGGGAGTTGCAGAGGAGTTCTACTGGATCGACTCTGGGTGGTCCCAGAGGACCTCTGAGAAGGTATGCGTCGAGTGCTGCATGTGGTAAAGGAGTACGACCTTCGGATATTGTCGTTTGACGGGGTTAAGACCCTTGAGTGGTAGGCCTCCAAGTCGCAGAGAGAGAGTATCTCGGATGCGGTATCCCGGGGCGACGATGAGAGAGAATCGCTATCACGCTTCTCGTAGCACTTCCATCGACTGGCTTGGAGCAAAGTGGCATCAGCAATCCCGTCCCTTTTTCTGGGAGGAGAATGATATGTTGCTGGTGGAACAGATGGCCTGATAGTGAACTGGCCGAGATCGCCTGTCTCGGTAGTTGTTTTCAGCATGCTGTCCAGAGGTCCAGGAGATGGCAGCAGGGGCAGGTTTTTACAGCTGGGGTTCGAGGGTGGTCGCGGAGAAGATAGGCGTGGGACCTTCGGGATGATGCTATTCAGGCGGCCCTGAGACCTGTATGTGCTGAGAACAGATGACTTCCTGGAAGGCGCCTGTGCTTCAGGATGGAGTTCCATGGTGGCCGAGAGGAATGCTAAGACACAAAAGATGGAAAGATGGTGGAGCGATGATGGAAGGAAAGATATTTAGATGGGCAGTCTGGACAGGCTTGGATGTAATAAAGCACCGCGGAAGCCAGGCCATGGAAGCCAGGCCACGGACTTGACACGGGCTGGCTGGCCAAAGATCGTCGAAGCTCCTGAGCTGATGACCTGGTGAGCTGGCAGTGTGGCTGCAGTGTTACAGCGTGTTGTTGTCAAAACATGATGGGCGGTGAAGGCAGAGTGATAGTACCAATTGGAAGTGAGGTACGGAGAGAAGACCCAAAAGGGGGGATGGGATGGAGGGAGCAACATCGTACTTGAGGGCTGGCGAGGAAGGCGTATCAGGACGACGCTTTCCGAGAATGCGCGGAGGAAGGCACTGGGGAGAAAACTAGAAAGGGGTCCAAATTGTGAAAGGCACGATGCCAAGGCGCGATGTGAGGGCACCCGGAGATTTCGTCTCCCAACTCTAGTTTGCATGAAGCTATCGCGCCTTGAGTTGTTGTCATTGGAGTGAGATTAGCGAAGTCTCATGCGGAAGTCTCAGTTTCAGCTTGCCATCGTCTCCCCCAGCTCCCCCCCGCAGACGAAATCTATCAGGCCTGCCAAGTCCATGAGATCCCTTGTGTGGGGTAATATTCTCTGGAGTAACACATCAAGTGTTGTTGATAAATTCACGTTGATCACAATGTTTCCTCAGGTGTTGTCCAGCACCACCAGCACCACCAGCATCACCAGCACCATCAGCACCACCAGGTGTTGGTGCCCAGCATCGTCACACGCATACTCGTAGTACTAGAACAATGAGCCCAGCAAGTGGCGGACAAAGAAATAACCACAGAGACGCTGCCACATGCATCAAGTCAGAGATAAGGAAAAAGCAAATATATGACAAGTCCGTGCTGCACTACAGTACTCGTACGAGTACTACCCTGTGGTGCCCGGCACAGTCCCAGAATGCCGGGTTCATCCATGAGACGAGGATACAACCCGAGATGCCCCTTTTCTCCAAAGCTTTGCAACACACACTAAGCTACTAGTATCTTGCCGTTTGAATCTGCCGGTAGCCTAGCTGCCTCGTGTGTTTGATTAAATGCGTTTTGTTTCTCAGATGCCTGTTGAGGTGTACAACTTGGCTTAGTGTGTATCATGTCCTCCTGGCCAGCTTCATCTTTGCTTTCAGCTTGCAACTGGTTTCAGTTGATATCTTATTCAATTTTTGTACGTACCTCTTTGTCTGCAAAACCGTGGGGATGGCAGTTAACGGGGGCTTGTTGCGGCTTGGGCAAACTCTAACCTTGCATCTCACCAACTACAGAGAAAGCCATTGATGCCTTGATTAGCTGGCTTGAGAGTGTTTCCACCAGCATCCTAAACATCTTTGTTGTTATTCCCATGGCAGTCCCAGGTAAAACGAGCATAGGATAACCTGGGGTTTAGAGAGCAAGGGAGCCAGCCATTTCTGTGTCTACCTCTACAATCGCAGGCGACACCCGGTCCTAGCGATGTTGAGAATGTGAGGGTCTTGAAAGGGAATCCATTCTTTCCCAAGAAATAGATGTCTTTCGAGACACGGTAAGAATCTCCAACTCCCTACAGACATGAAACCCACCGTGAATCGTCTTCAGGAAAGAGCCTCTGTCTGGATAGGCGTGTACACACCTGGATCCGGCAACGTGCCTATTCCAATGGATCAGAATGCCCTACTGGTAGAATTTTGGCTGTTTCCCGATGACTATGGCTTGGATGTGGATGCGCTGTGGCGTAACTACCCACGCCGCCTATCTGATCCCCTTTAACCTCATCTCAGCGGCGCCTCGATGCTTTCTCTTTCTTGTTGAGCTGTTTGGGACGCATCAAAGAAGATATAAGCACGCGAAGCACTAGACCCAAGAGGCCTCATCTTTATTCTCCTAGACATGTCTCTCTCTACACACATAGACGCCTCATTCTTTACCACCTCGGTGACTTTTATCTGATTCACACCATTCACTCGCCATCATGAAGCCTGATGAAACTGGGCCCTCCCGTCCGCCGGCTAATATCAGCACGGTCAAACAGCCACGACCAATTGCCTCGGTCAACGGCTCGCAAGCCTCTCTATCTTCGTCGTCTGCTGACTTCCCACGACCGCCGAGATTCACCGAGGACCTCGAAACACACCATGTGATACCGTCCGAGTACACACGGGCCCCTCCTCGCCGCTCGTCTAGCGTCCGGGCTCTCGAGGCGCTCAGACGCATGCCTAGCGTCTACAGGAAGCGCGGGCCGCCCCCAGGACCATTCACCGGGGGTATCTACCTGGGGGAGTCAGCGCTGTCCCTCGTATCGCAGCAGCCGAGGTCACACACGCCGTCTTCTGGCTCTTTTGAATTGCGGCCAATCCCTCCCTTACTGGAGTCCTTTTCCTCGCTGCAATCTGTCAGGGGACAGACTGTCGAGGAAGAGGGCCAACTGTATCCTCCCGGGCTGCCCCCCTGCGCCCAATCAAGCCCCGGAACCTCTGTGCAAGCCAACGCGGGTTCAGTGGCATCCCAATCCTCTCAAACGGCGCAACCTCCTCAACCTCATCCAACTTTTCAGCCCCCTAGGCCCTCGCAACGCCGGCCAGGCATAACCTGTCAGGTTTTTGAGCGGATCAAAGGGGCCTTCCGGAGAGGGGATAACTAGGGGAGTGAAGAGACGGCAAAGAACCGCACTGGGCAGGGTAACGAGGGGCTTGAAGATAGAATTAAGCGGACGCGGGCTGATTGGCTTTCCCAAAGTCGTGAAAGACACAAACACAAGGCACTCATCCAAGAAATATTTAAGCGGAATCCATGGGTAGCAATATATGGTATATGTCCTTGTGTGGTATTGAGAGCATGACTCAAGGCCAGAGATTCTGGAATAGGCCGGAGTAGTTTTTGAGTACTAGGGTAATGGAATTTAAAATACTCCCCCGCCAATGATAAACAGTCGTTGCTCCTCTTTCTTAGCCCACTGGATGATCTTGTTGGCGCCCTGAGTTATAGCCGCCCTCGACACGTTCGGGCCCGCCACACAGTAAAACTCGAATGCCGACGTTATCCAGGCTAATGATGTCGCTTCCTCGCTGACGCAGTGAAGGACCTTAAGGTGCGAATGCTTGGCGTGTACTGCGGAATGGAGCTCGTGGTAGGCTGTCATCAGCTTCCGACGCTCGACCGGGCCGGTGAAATGAGGCTCCAGTGATGCTGTGCAGAACTGGACGTTTGGCCGGGACTTGTACAGGAAATGGCTGACTTGACTGCCTGGTGTGATTTCGGATACCTTGGGGCGTCCGGCACGAGCTGCGCTTTGGATGAGGGCAAGACTCCCATTCTTGGCCAGCTGCTGCGCAACATCATCGCGCATCTGTTTGAGCTCATAGAAGCTCTCCCGGTCCGTGCTGATGAGTACCATGGCAATCTCATCGCTGGGCGATTGTTGATCGGATAAGTTTGCGCTATTGGGGCGCTCTCCAGGGGCACCGTCGTCGAAAAAGCTCACGTACATGTAGAGGTATCCTGTGTTGTTGAAGGCTGGAAGGCATATCGGTATCCAGTTCTCGCCACCGCCGCCTCTGATGCCTTCGGCCTCGAATAGCATATTAAAGATGAGTTGCAAGTCGCTCGGATGGAGTGAGTGTCGGCGGGGCCGAATGACGCTGACCAATTTACCATCGGCCACAATGAGCCCGTAGAGGAGTTTCTCGGCCCTGAGCTTGAGGAACGAGTTGTTGATTGTGTGTCTCTGGGACTTGCGAAGCTTTAGGCATTCCAGCGAGCCGAGAAGCGCTGAGGCAGAGCCTTTAGTAAAGTTGTCTGCTAAAGAGGAGAGCAGAGATTCTGTTCCCTGCAGCGGCTTGCGTAGGTCGCTTGATGGGCGGTTTAGAAAGATGTTGTTTAGGGCCGGCAGGGTCAGCGTCGAGAGAATCTGCATGTAGAGGGCCTCAAGCTGTGATCTCAGCTGGGAGTCGCTTTCCCCAAGCTTGCTTATCGCCACAAAGTAGAGGGGCCCCTGGGTAGAGACGACAAATCGAGCATTGCCTGCGGTGAACCCCTGGAGTTGGTTGTGGGCACCCTCGTAGAAAGAGATAATCGTCTGAACCACGCCGATGGATGAGTTGATGAGGTTTAAATCCCCATGTCGACTCCATATTGGCTTTCCGGCGGCTGATAGAATCATGTAATGCTTGAGTTTGGACTTCCACGCGGCGAGCCTCTCGGCGTCCCTGGTCGCCTCTCCTGTGTCCTCGGGCAAGGGCCCAAATTCTTCTTCAAAATTAGCGAACCTGTCGTCGATGACGCCGTGTCGCCTTTCAAATGGCTGAACGGTAGAGGACTGGGACCGCAGAAGATTCCAGGCGGGGCTTTTCTTATTCAACTCCCCAGCAAGCAGACTGGCAATATCGGCAGCGGGCCGCATCGTCGGCGCGAAGCTCGTGATGCTTGCAGTATCGTCGATATCTTGACCTGTTGCGCTGGTCTTGCGATCTGGAGAAGTGCGTCCGCTTTCGAGTGGGCTCGACACCGACCTCGGGCCTGGAGAGGAGAAGGTGCCACGGGATCCATCGGGAAACGAGAGGGTTTGGATGTCGAGTGGGGTGAGTGCGGTGGTGGCGTGAGCTTGCAGCCCTTTGGGGTCTATGGAAGCGCTCGTCGACGGTCGAGGAGGCAGCGGAGGACGCTGCTCGTCGTCGGGCGATTCAGTCCCCTTGCCCATCTTGACACAAATCGCGGGGCAGCTGGCGGTGCATCTCAACTGGGATAGGACCGGTAATCGTGGCGAGGATGCGGAATGCAAGCCGCCATCATTCCATCGCCCAGGACCTCATGGAGGCACAAGGTGGGAGACAGGGCGGATAGGACGCGAAGGCGGGCGAGTGCAGTTCCATGAGGGTGACGGAGGCAAGTTGTCGCAGGCTGCCACAGGTTATAGCAACGTCACCTGGAGCTCGCCAGTTCTCCAACGACGGGATGTGAAGGTGGGTGGGTATAGGGTGGGTGGAGGCGTGGGGCTTCAGGCACAACCTCTCAATTGCTTCAGCTGTCGTCCAGGTGCTTTGGGGTGCTTTTGGGGCGCCTTCGGGGGGATCGAGGGCGTGGCTGCTGCAGCACAGCCAATCAGGAGTCACTCTGGACCCCTGAAATGCACCCCTTCAGTGCAAGCACCCTCCCAGCACCCTCTGACGTACGCCCACCCACCTCTAATACATCTCCAAACGCCGCGAACAGAAACGTAGCCTCCTGCCAGGCAACATCACGAGCTAGATGGCTTCGCCGTCATCCATGCGCTGCGCTCGACCACACACACCCGACCTCTGGATTCTGCGGATCCCACCACACAATCGACGAAGCATGTTTACGAGCCGAACCCCAACCATCGAACTGCTCAACCATGGCACTTGACCCGGCCGCAGCAGCAGCGCGACGCTCAGTGTCGCCCGAGAGCTCTGGCCGCGACTCTCCGATACCTAGGCAGTGGAGGAACCAGCTAGGCGGAGGTACAGAATGCATTATCTCTCGTGATGCGCGGACAATAATACTGACTAGCCATGGCAGAGGATCACTTGCTCAAGGACAAGGCATTTCGCAGATACGCCGCCGGCGTGGACAAGGCGCTGTCGCTCTTTGAAACTGCTCTGGAGGAATGGGCCGACTACATCTCTTTCCTTAACAGGTTGCTCAAGGTTTGCTACGCTCTCCAGACATGGTATCCCAGGCCAATGTCACTGACCAAGGTCGAATTAGTCACTCCAAGCTCGACCATCCTCTATTACCACGATACCCGCCAGGGCAACCGTTGCCAAGCGATTATCGCAATGTCTCAACCCGTCCTTACCCTCGGGTGTACACCAGAAGGCACTAGAGGTCTATGACTACGTCTTCGAAACAATTGGGAAAGATGGCCTATCTCGTGACCTCCCGTTATACCTCCCTGGCCTCGCCTCCGTTCTCTCCTTCGCCTCGCTTTCCGTTCGCTCCCCATATTTGGATATCTTGGAACGCCATTTCCTCGGAGTCGACCCCCGATCTCTCAGGCCGGCAATGAAATCAGTCATCTTGGCCTTGCTGCCAGGGCTAGAGGACGAAACGGCAGAGGACTTTGATCGGACGCTGAAGCTGATTGCCAGCTTCAAGAAGGCCATACGGCCTGCTGACAGCGAGCTCCTGACGGATGATCATGCAACTGGGGACGACTACTTCTGGCAATGCTTCTTCTTATCTTGCATTACTAGTCCCGGCCGTCGCCCGGGTGGCCTGGCGTATCTGGTCAGGTATTTACCCGCTCAGGGGGGCGCTTCGGTGGGGGGGGCCAAGGGGGCGGTGGCCAAGGACGGGTTTGCCGACCAGCCAAGCGAGAAGGTCTCCGCCATCGTGAAATCCCCTGAGCCTGGCCTCTTGATCCGCTGTTTTGTCAGTGGCTTGTGTGATGACCAGATTCTGATCCAGCGCGGATTCTTAGACTTGCTGGTGACCCATCTGCCCCTAAGCTCCCACGTGTTCCGGTCTAAGGTGAAGTCGGGAGACCTGGAGCTTCTTCTCAAAGCAGCTGTCGGTGTCGTCACTCGTCGAGATATGAGTCTCAATCGGCGGTTGTGGGCTTGGTTTCTTGGCCCAGAGCCTGCTGCTGGAGACGCGGACCATGCTGCTGAGGCAGAGCATCACCAATCCTACGCTGCCTCCAGGACAGCCTACTTTGAAGAATTCGGTCTTCACCCATTGACGGCTGCCCTTCTTTCAATGATTAAGGCCAGCGACAACAAGAATGCCACCGAGCGAGCCAGGCCGTACAGGATTTGCCTCTCCCTGATGGACAGATGGGAGATTGGTGGGCTGGTCGTTTCCGAAGTCTTTCTTCCCGTTGTCGAAAATGTACGGCTCTTTAAGGATCAAGCGCCCTCGAAGGCCGAGTTCTCGGAAGTTCTCAGAAGTGCCAGCGTTTTCTTTGATGGTATCGAAAGTGGCCTCATCTACAGCGAGATGGTATCCCTCTTGGCCCAGGCCATCGGCCCAGGCAACCTGAGTGCTAGTGAAAGGAAGGACAAGCTATCTCTCGTCAGCTTCATCCTCGGAAACTTCAACGTCCGCGAAGAAGAGATGATTACCATCCACGCACCTCTATCCTGCCTGGCAGCTCTGTCGATGCTGCACGACTTGAAAGATCGGCGGAAATTTGGCAACACATCTGACACATGGGCCTCTGCCATTTCCGAGCAGGCTCTCGGTGTTGCCATATCCCTATTGGAGCTTGCTCCCCAGCGAGCGTTTCCCTTCGATGACGCTGCTTCTGGTCAGGCCAAGAAGAAGCCTCAAAGCCCCGATTCCATCTCCAATATGGACTTGCTGAAGAAGATTCAAGGTTTCTATGTCAGCGAGCAGGGGAATATTGAGGTCTCACCACCACCATTTGGCCCCCGTGAGATGGGCGAGCTGATCCTTCACAAAGCCATGCAGTTCATTCGTACCGATTTCCTCCAGGGAGACTTGTCAGTGCGCATTCTAATCACTGCATTGGTAAAAATGCCCTCGACATACCAACTTGACGTAGGCCAGTTGATGGGCTTCCTCCGGGAGCGTTTGGATACACGGGATTCGCTACCATTTCATGTCTTCTCCTCGATTGTGCAGCTGTCAACAGAGTTACACGCTGCCGAGAGGATATCGTCCACGGAACTGTCAAATATATCTGGACTACTGGTGCAGCACGCCTGGCCTTATCTATCGGCTTCGGAGCCAAAGTTCCATGTTGAAACTGTGCGATGTCTATGGCAACTACAGACCTCATTAACGGTGTCAAGCCGTGATATTGAGGCTACCCTTGCCAGCATCCTGGTAGACCAACGCGCAACTTCAAATACACCCCGCGTCGTCGACAATGTACAAACGTTTGGGGTCCTGTGGTCACACACGTTGCAGGACAATCCGTCTGACCGCCGAGGATCAAAGGCGCCAATGCTAGAACTGCGATCTGGATCCCGCCTTGCGGGAATGGACCGCTTCGAGCTGATGCTTACCCGGCCGCTATTTCTCATCCTGGATTCCCTGATGGATGAAAGGACGCAGCAGAATATGGCGGTCAAGTCATGGCTAACTAATATGATGGGAATCGACAGGTGAGATCCCTAGATTACTTTTCTGTACAATCACTGACCCCTTTGCTAGGCTTTTCCTCATCTTTGTCCACAGGTTCACCGAGATAAGCTTCTTGGCAGATCTGAAGCAAGCACCCAACAGCGAAAACCCTATCCCTGAACCCGTTGCCTTTTCGGAAGACGACGATCTTGATCTTTGTCTCTACTATTTACAGTCCCTTGCTAATGTTCTTCGCACCTGCGGGGACGTGGCGTGGAGTGTGCTAGCTTCAAAACATGTCACCTTCACTGCAGACCACATGCACATTAGCACCGGTGGTGAAGAGGCCGAAGTATCACTTCAGGATTTCTTCGTACGGGTATGCCTCAAATTTATTACAGGAGACGCAGAACCTGCTGGCAACGTCCAACTGGAGCAGGGCGTCTCGCGACTTCATCGCTTTGCGTTGGGAGTCCTGCACCAGTGCTTCTTAAGTCATCATGCGGGATCGCTCGTACACCTGAGCCTCGAGAATGTGTTCCTAGACAGGCTATGGAAGTCGATCGGCAGCGCAGACCCATATGTCCAGGTCCTTCTCCTTGACGTTGTTTACGACGCCCTCAAGCTCAGAGATGCTACATCTGTGGAAACCCCATTTGCAACCCGTACGGATCGGAGAGCACCAAGCATCGATCCGTCGCGAACGAGTCGACCCTCGTTTTCTATGAGTGACCCAAGAGACACGATCACACCTCCGCCACCCCAACTCCTCAAATGCCTACAGGGGGCCTTGAGCTCTGCGAGCAGTCGTCCAGTTCTGGACAGCTGGATAGCATTCTTGGCCGAGTGCTTGCCATTCTATGCCACCTCTATTTTCCAAGTCCTCATACCCCTTGTCGAAACCTTCTGCACGCAAATTGGGAGCACGTTTTCCAACCTGCGGGACACGTTCCGTTCTGGATCTCCTCCATCGTTGGCGGACGCAGCATCACCCGAGTCCACACTAATTTACCTGTTGAATGGGCTGGAGCAGGTTCTTGCGAGAGGGCATGACGTGCTTCTCGCCGAAGAGGCTCGGGCTCAGCTTCTCAAGCACCCGGATCAGCCTCAGTCGCTTTTTGGAAGCATATCTGGCGTGTTCCAATCCGACGGACACTATTCGCGAAGTGCCACGGCCAACGATAGACTGACTGTGCACCTTGCGTTCCAAGATGCAACACGCATGTGCTATAAGATTTGGTCCTGGGGGTTAGGCGATGAAGCGGCACAGCAGGACGTGTCCTCGTCGGCATCCTTCAACCACACCTCCCTGAGGATGAGAAATCGGGCACGCCGTCTGCTGGAGCACCTCTTCACGGCCGAGAACCTAGAGTGTCTCGAGACTGTGATAGATATCTGGAAGAACTCGGAGACACAAAGCAGCAAATCCGAAGTCTTCAACCTGCTCTCCGCCCTCGAGGCGTCGCGTCCTCGCCACTCTATCCCCGCCTTGTTCAACTCCATATACAGCCGTACAAATCCAGGGGCGCTGGAGCCCTCGCGTAAGTCTACAATGACTATCGCACTGGAAGATGCCAATCTCGTGGTATTCCTCGTTGAATACACGCGCTCGCTTGACGACGATGCCATGGACGAGATTTGGCAGGATTGCATGGTCTTTCTCAAGGACCTGCTGAGCAATCCGTTCCCGCACAGGCAGAATCTTCCCAGCTTGCTCGAGTTTGCGGGCATTCTGGGAGAGAAGGTCGACAACACCAACTTTGGGGAGCAAAGGAAGATGCGGAGGGAGCTTGGGGTACGTCTGTTCCAGTGTATTGACCAAATGGACAAAAGCTAACAAGGCTCTATTAGGATCTTTTCCTCCGACTGCTGACTGCGCTGTTCACTACTCGACCCATAACTTTCGAGACATCGAACTATGGCGGTTCAGAAAAGGCACAAAAGGGAGATGGTGTGCGGGAAGACGTCGTTTCTATTCTGGCGTCCATAGTTCCCAAACTGCCCAAGATATTGGTTGAGTCTGACCGGGTGCTCTCTGCGGCCGGGACCATATCCACCAATGTCATCGGCCCAACCCTGCGTTCTAAGAGCTTCCCGGACACGGTGGGCCGAAGCACACTGACGCTCTTGCACGAGCTCTCGAGGTTGCAGAACAGCCAGAAGACGTGGAAGAGGGATGTCAGCGAAGCCTTCAACGACTCGAGGTTCTTTGGGATGGATCTAGATCTCATCGAGGACGGCTGGATGCCCTTGCTGAGGCAGTGGACGCTAGCAGACAAGGACAAGATGCCTGAGCTTATTGGGCGCATCAGTGCTCCCACGACCGCCGGGATCGTCTTTGGTGTTGGAGCTACATCAGCCAGACTCGAGGCCGACCGCAAGACGCAGGTAAACCTCCGCCGCATCGCCGCCTTGGTGCTGGCATCCGCAGAAGACACTTTTGTCACCGACCTACCTGGCATATTTGACAAGCTCGTGGAGCTTCTAGCCGCTACCTCAACGTCATCACCCTCATCCACTACGAGGGCAGATGTCTACATGGTCGTCCGAGCCCTAGTACTCAAGACGAGCCCCATCCACCTCGCCATGCTGTGGCCGGTCGTAAACGCAGAGATCCACGCCGCGATATCCTCGGTCGCGGCGCCAGACAACAGCGCAGCATCCGACACGTACACCAACCTGGCCATCCTCCAGGCGTGCAAGCTCCTCGATCTCCTCATCTGCGTCGCGCCAGACGATTTCCAGCTCCACGAGTGGCTCTTTATCACTGACACCATCGACGCCGTCTACCGCTACTCGAGCTCCCAGCCCGTGGCCCTCATCGACGAGCTCTCCGAGGAGCTGGGCAGCGCGGCCACCCAGGCCATGGGCCAGTCCAACGCCGCGGCGGATCTGGCAGCCAGCAGCGGTGCGCTCAAGCGCCCGCTGCTGGGACCGGGGGGCATCAGAGACGAGGTGAGCCTCGAGCGCAGGGACGAGCTGGTGGACAAGATCCTGCGTCCGTTCTTCGGGCAGCTGAGCATATTTGCCTTCGAATCAACGTATGCCATGGGGACGGTAGATTGGGAGACATGCATGCGGAGCCTGGTAAAGGACCTGTTTGATGAGGGAACCATCGCAAGGGCGCTATGATTAAAATTAGACTCGTAACATAAATTCAAAGTGCATTCCCCAGGTATTCTGATACCCCTATAGCAATGCAAGACTACCTAGTACTTTTGGTATACCCCAACTCCAAATCCCTTACAACATAATGTACCTTCCCTCACTCACTCCTCCTCCGTGACTACAACCTCACCAATCACCCTCCCCACGACACTCTCAAACGCATCCCTCGCAATGGCCGCGCCGTAGGAGACGCAGCGCACCAGGTCGCGGAACTCCCTCTTGAGGCACTCTAGCACATCTGCCCGCAGCAGCGTGGCGGCCGGGTACCGCTCGGCGAGCTCGAACCAGGCCTGCACGGGCGTCAGCTCGCTGTCGCCCGGGTTGACGGACGAGGCGAGGCTGCGCAGGGAGGCGAGCGTGATGCCGGGGGACTGCCACTGGAAGGAAGGGGGGGCCGGGGCGGCGGTGGGGGACTTTGGCTTTGGCGCCGCCGGCTGGAGGTCGCGGCGGTCGTCGTAGAATGAGGCGGGGGCGTGGGCCATGCAGTACGTCGTGGCCATGAGGTAGTGGCCGTGGTTCGGATCCTCTGTGTCGGTGTCCTCAGGGGTCTCCTGGTGGTAGTGGTGGGGGTGCTGATGGGGGAAGTCGCCGACGCAGAAGTGGTCCCAGCAGACGTGCTCGAGGCTGTGCTTGTGTCAACAACTGGAGGACGCCAGTTAGTGGAGGAGGTTTGGGGGCCACATACGCGAGGATGAAATTGATGGCGGCGTCCTCCTGGGCGCGAGACAGGACACACCACCCGTCGTCGGTGTGGCCAGGGCTGACGGGCGTGTAGAAGCTGGCGCCAGAAGAGCTGGAGTTGATGTGGAAGGCCGGCCCCCCCAGGGTGTCGTCCACGGCCAGAGTAACAGTTAGATCGTTGATGTCGATGCCGCCAAAGAGCTCGGGGGTCGTGGCTGGTGTGTCCTGGCCCGTTTGGATGTCAGGCTCCAGCGACGGCGACAACGAGGTGCCCGTGTCGGACTGCGCCGCCGTGGAGGGGCCATGGCGAGGGGTTAACTGCGAGATGTCGATGCCAGAATTGATGAGCGCTGCACGGAGTGCTTCATTCTCATGGCGCAGGGCCGTGGTCTCTGCCTCGGTCCTGGCAACGAGGTCCCTGTACTTGGCTGCGTCGAACTCCAACTGCCTCTGGTAGTTGGTCTTTCTCTCCCGATGCCTAATCTGGGCCCTACGGACCTGTGCGCGGCGTTCCTCGCTCTGGGCTTTGTGCGGGGGATCTGATGATGATGATACTGCGGGCTGTCAGCTGCAGGCCATGAGGGATCGCGACGAGGCTCACATTGCTCGACCTCTACCAGGTCTTTATCCATACACACTGTCGCCAGTGACGACGGCCGGTTCTTGGCACTGCCCATTGCAGTCTATTCTCGTCTACCAATGGGTTAGGAGTTGAGGCTGAGTGCGAATAGTGGCTAGTCTGACAAGTTTCCGGGTTGCCAGCGGATGTTGCTGGTCGCTATACGAGATGTCCATCAGTGTGTGACATGGGTGGGTGCCTGCCTACCTAGATAGTACCAATAAGGTAGTGTCACTCTGGGCTCTAGAGCCAAACTAACTACTCTATTAACTCGGGCGTGACGGACATGTCTGAAATCTTAGCAAGGACAAAAATCAAATCAATTCTTTTTTGCTACAGACGCCACGCTAAAATCAGATACCTATTCTAGATCCCCCCAAGCCCATTTAGAGAAAAAAGACATTAGCAGACAAATGGCTCATTATTCGTCGCCATCTCCCTCACTATCCGTAGCCGTAGCCTCTTCAAAACCCTCAATGTCTTCCTCGTCCAGCTCATCGCTGTCGTCGTCGTCGTCGTCTGCATTCAGCCCCGGCAGTGCCCTCCAGTGCACATAGTCGCCCTCGAGCCACCGCTTGCTGACGGGCAGCTGGTACGGGTCAAAGGGGAAGTACGGGTCCAGCTGATGGAGGGTCTCATCGCCAGACCCGTACCCGGCGTCTCGCAGCGCGCCGCCCGTCGAGTAGGTCGTCATAAACTGCGTGAGGCGGAGACGCTTGTTCGCTTCCACCAGAGGGAAGACGTACATAAAGTTGAGACGGTGGGCGAGCTTCGCGAACTCCTCCACGATCACCGGCGCGCACACCTTGAGCGGATTGAAGATGCTGAGTATATGTATCTTGAGATCGCGCTTGGTGTTGCCGTACCACTCCAGATCCTGCCCGATATAAGACGCCGGATCCTCGGGGTCGACAATGTCGGGTGCGGAAACTACCAGATCCTGCCACCGGAAGCAGAAGATGTACATGGCCGCCTGCGCGAGGGTGTAGAAATGCGAGAATCGCTGGAGGTCCGGGCCACGACAGCTGTGCTCCCACGTGTCTCGAAACCGGTTCATGTGGGTGACTATCAGCTCAAAGATCTGCTGGACGTCCTTCTTAGGCACATGCGCGCCGCGCGCGACAAAGCTCGCCAGGTACGCGACACAGGCCTGCCTCAGCACACTCGGCATGCTCCGGTCGAACGAGACTTGGATCATTTGTCCGCAGAAGGCGTCCGAGAGCCGTTCGTGCATCTGCGCAAAGTGGAAGGCTAGGAACTGCGTGTGTCGTGACTTGAATGTGGGCAGGACCATGTGTTCAAACTCCCTAAGTATCGTCGTGAAGGCAAGATAGGCCTTATCCGATCCCGGGTTGGGGCTGATGAGTGGTGTGTAGTAGGCAAAAAGGGTATCTAGAATCGCGTCCATCTTCTCCACGTTGTCCTTGACAACTTTGATCCTGGTCGCTTCCTGATCGTAATCGGGGTCGTCGCTGTCGACCGACTCGGTGTCGCTGTCGTCTATATCTTCATCTTCCCAATGCGATGGGTCCCTGGGAGTATCCCGCAGCGTGTACATAACAGCGGCGGTAATGTCGTCATCGACGTCCTCAAGGTCCACCTGCATTTGCGAATCGATCTTGACGACACGGTTGAGGATGAGATCGAGGATTTCCTCGCCAAGGTCGGGCGCATACTCTTTTACGCGGAAGAGGTTGTCAATGTATGCCATGTGCGTTCGCAGCGAGTCGTCGGGGAACGGAAACTTGTGGCCAAGCAGGTTTTCTAGAACGCCGCCGGCGGCAGGGAATATCTGGAGCAGCTGCCGCAGAGATCGGTGGAGTCTATCGCGCATCGTATCACGGCTGATTTCGGGGAAGTCGGCAACGGTCCACATCGACGGCCGCGTAGCCGTGAAGTTGTCCACCATCATTGACAGGACTGGTAGGAGGTAGGATCCTTGGGCGCTTATAAGGGCGGCGAGGAAGTAGGTGTAGACCTTGAGGAACTCTTCATCCCGGCCGAGCCATGAACACTTGAGGATCGTCTTGACCAGGCCATTGCACTCCTTATCCTTGAGGGCGGGCATGCAACTCGTCAGCGCCACGACGTAGGCCCGCAGCTCCTGCGGCTTGAGCGTATCGTCCTCCTCCCCGGCGATGGGCGGAAGATAGCGTTGCTTATCGTTCCCGAACAGCTCCTTGAGGGTGTCGTAGGGCCCGTCGTTACCCCGCCGATGTTCCTCGAGTGCCTCCCTCACCTCGCGCTTGATTTCATCCATGGTCCTGTTCCCAACCTCGTAGATCTTGTTTTGAACCTCATCAAAAAACACTTTGCGGCGTTTCGCTGGACTCTCTGGTGCATCGCTAGGGCTGTCGATGCCTGCATCTTCGGCCGTCCGCTTCCCAAGCCCGGAGGGGGTCTTGAGGATCGACTTGACGAGTGCGGCGCTCCTCGACGCCGGACCGACCAAGGGTCTTGTCGTCGCCGTGAGTGGCTCCATAGATAAAGGTTGTGGGAGTATGTGTCTGTTTGTATTCGTATTGTTCCGAGAGGAAAGGTATTATACAATCGGTTTCGCGGTACGTTAAGGTATAATCATGGACTGGAAGATGTGCTGAGCCAACACGCGTGACGAGCTGTCAGTCATAATAGTCGATCCGCCGACACGGGTCACCGGGCGCTGCTGATAAAATGAGGGCCCCAGCGATGGTTTCCGGGAGAAAAGGTAATCCCGTGAGGGCGGCGCAGGCGAGGAAGCAGATGTGTTTGCTGGAAAAGGTCGGGCGACGGCGGTGTCTGGATCCCAACTTTTTTCGCTGCTTTCTGCCTCCAAGTGGGCGGGAGATGTGGGAACCGTGGGGAAGTCATTGTGGCCAATCGCGATACTGGCGGGGTTCTCAGCACGCACTCACTTGGCGCTGACTCAGGCTGTGCTCACGTGGTCCATCAACTCACTTCACTCTCACCTCATCCTTATCGCTTCAGGTGAGTTGGTCGTTTTCTTAAGGCTCAGCCATAGCTATATCTGCCTTTTGTCAAAGCTGTAGTCACCGAATGAGGAGCCGGCAGCTACCAACGCCACCAGTGATAATCGCCCTTGCGCTCTACGACCGATACTTCCCAAAGAGTCATTCAATATCGAGTTATACGTTATCTCCCACATGACAATCACGTCAGCCTGGTGCTTGAAGGTGGCTCCGTACTCCCTACAATACCTAACCATGAATATCCAAAACTCGAGCTGATGGACACTCGGTATATTGGCTGCGGCCCGTTTCCAAAGGTCCCTCGAGATTCAGCCTAGCAAAACGAGTCAAGTTACTCCGTAGAAACGTCCTATTTACGTCTGTTTTGGAAGACCCAGGTTCCTTGCATAACTGTCCATAGTCGGGCATACTGTATGCATCCCAGAACCTGCTCCGCCGTTAGAATAGTGTGCCCGCGCCCTAAGAGCCGATCCTGGGGCGCGCAACGAAGTAAAGGGGAACCAAGCCAAGGGGGAATCTATAACAACCGTAGCAAATACAGGCCAGTTTGATGCTGCCGCCTCCTTGCTCCATGGCACCCCGCACCCGCATTGCAGGCTCTTCCATCTTGGCCGTATCAGTCGGTCTTCCCATGAAGCTGGTGAAAACAGTGGTCCCCCAAATGCCCAAGCACGCCGTATCTCCTCCCATATAAAAAAGATCAAACAATTCGCTGTAAACAAGTCATCTCTGCAGGGAAGCAGGTGCTTATTTGGCTTCATCATCCTCCTCCTTCGCGGCTTTTGTAGAATATTCTTTCTAATACCCCTCGCCGGTGCCAGCACCGTTATGGCCGGTTTGCCCGGCGCTGTACATGTAGTTGACATCGGGAGCACCCTCAACGTTGTTGGCACCCTCGGCGCCAGGATACTCGCCTCCTGGCGCGTCGGAGGGATTTCCACCAGCCCATCCAGGGTTCTCCATGACACGTTCCCGATTGCTCTGGCTTTGTTGCTGCAGAATATCGTTAGCATTACAGTTGTCAGATACTAGTAATGGCGGCCGGCTGTGACAGTACCTCGCGGTATTTCGAGAGATAGACTTTCAGAGCCTCGGCATAGTTCTCAAACCCAAGGGATGTCATGGCAAAGAGGATGTCCTCGCCGTTGACTGTCTTGCGCTTCTCCTGTTGACACTTTTCCGAGGCTATAAGAGAAGACATGCAAGTCAGTTTGTCCGTCTCCCAACATGGGGGTTATGCTCAGTAGACGTACCCTCGCTAGTGATGAACGAGATGAATTCACTGACACACTCCTGCATACACTCCTTGGCCTCCTTTGCAATCTTGGCGTTGTCGGGCAAAGCGTTCTTCATGATGCGAGCGACTGGAGCAAAGTTGCGAATGTTAGCATCAAGTTCATCGAGTTTGTCAGCCTTGGAGGCGCCAGATGGCTCAGGCGACGTTGGCGAATCGTGAGACATGGAGGGCCGACTATGCACGGCTGTAGAGATGGCGCGCGGGACGGGCAAATCACGACACGGTGATGGGGTTGGGAGGACCTACCATTGGCTATGGGGAGCCATCTGTCCTGCTCTTTTACTCCTTCAAACTCGTAGCCCGCGAGGCCGGCGGCTTGTGGGTCATGGGTATCATTCATTTGTCCTTCGTCTTCGGGTGACTGTCCACCTTGGTCGACATCCTTTGTAGGAGATTGGGAGTCGGACATGGTGGCTACCTGCAGCGGCTGCTGGCGCTTTGTATAATGTTCGGGATGGCACAGCTGAGCCTCGTTGGCGGTCGATGATGTGTTTGCCGCGGCGGGCCACGTCGCAAGGATGCCCCTTACGGTAACTGTGATGTAGGGTTCTGCAAGTAAAGCAACCCAGGGCACAAGGCTTCCCTCAAAACTGTGGTAGCCCGGCTAGTATCCCTACTCGCTGCGCGTTGGGTCTGTCCCTGGCCCGCAGTGTCGGAGACCAATATGAAGCCTGCTTGGGTGCGCCGGTAGGTTTGTGGGTTTGGGAGAGGAGCTGATGGGTTGGCAGAGCGGCCTAGGAGGGGGGCCCTTGGAGGGGGAGGGGTGGGACTACCCGCAGCAGGAGGCGGCGCAACTGCAGCTATACCGCCAACTGGGCAGTGCCGAGGGGAAGATCGGGTCGCTCCTCGTCTGGAGAGAGGGGGGTGTGTGCGCCCGGAAGAGCCGCGGAGGACCGGGAGCGAGGAACTCGGACGGATGGTGCCGTGGTATCGACGGTTCCGTTCAAGGGGTGTCGAGAGCTACTACTGCGAGGATAGTTGGGGACAGGGCGAGCTGCGACGACGACGTGATGTTACACGAGGTTAGGCGGTCTCGTTCGTCAATGGGTGCGCTGCAAGATCGCGTCAGCGCAAATGCTCTTGCCGGGGTCTCGTCCAGGTCTGCTCGGGCTGCAGTTGGTGCACTGCCCGACGCGGGATGGGTACCTTGTAGGCAGCTTGGGTAGGAATCGCGTGGTGACGGATAGGGCAGCGGGAGGGTGTCTGAGTTGTCCAGTCGAGGTCAGTGCCGGTCTGTCGCATATGGCATGTGGAGTGTGGTGGTGGATGGGAAGCTTCGACGTGGGGTTGTGCAGTTGTGCAGCGGTAACTCACCTCTCGCGTGAGTCGCTTCGCGCTTGAGCTTTGTTCCAACGTGCAGGATCGAGCTAGCAAAGCCAAGGGGTCAAGGGGCCTAGGATATGCAGGATAGCGGTCAGAAAAGGCCCAATGGCACCAGTTGTCGCAGAAATCCGAGCTTGACGTTGCGCGAGACAAGGATTCCGTCCTTGGAGCGTTGGGTTCGGTTTGTTGTTTTTAGCGCGCCGTTCCAGCCTACTATGAATTGACCCGTCACAGGGCTGGGTCGTGCTGCATTCACGCGATTCACTGTGACAGCATTATCGATAAGAAATTACATAAGCACCGTTTCCGTCCTGAGCGGCAAGTATGAGTACTCACTCATACGAGCACCGCCATATTAGCTCTCACCATTTTTTCTCTTGACCAAAGTTTCATCTCATCCTGCAGCAAGCCTTGTCTTGCCCGTGTCAGGATAGCCCCCGTCACCGTACCCTTAGCCTGAGCAGGCACCAAGTTTACCCCCGACTTTCCAGGCAGTCCCGCGAGGAGCGGTGTGTGTTCGACCTCGATAGCCCCCATGGGCCGGCTCCCCACAGGCGGCTGGCTGCTCTATCTTTGCACGCAAATCTCCGTCTGTGACATGCTGGTTCTCGGTCTCATCGCCTTTCATGCTGGCCCCTTGGCTTAGGAAGAAAAATGCTAGGTTGGTCTTTAGGGTCTCGCCGAGTGAGTAGGTAGCTTACGGTGCCATGCGCGGTCGTCACACGGAACTACAGAGCAGCGTGCGATCAGCCTTTTTAGTGGCACGCCGACACGCTCTCGACGTACGAAGTGTGTTTGCTTGCTTTCACCCTCGGGCTGATTTCGAGACTCGTCAGGAGTCGCGGGGGCGCCCTACCGACCTGCGTGGCACGCCCAATATAGCCTAGTCATTGTGGGAGTGTCCTGCAATGTCAATCGCAGGTCGAGATTAGCAGGAGCAATGACCTAATAGTCTCAACTCATAAGTGTCGACCGCGGATAATAACTTGCAGACTAGCAAGAAGGGCGTGGAAACCTTGGGTTTGATAAGCTATGCGATATGAGTGCAATGGCCACGCCACGTTGATACCTTGATGGATCACAACAATCCTCCCCAATCCACAATTACAATAAATCATGCTCTAACTCACCACGATCGACGCTGAAGATGGTACGGATAGCGAACGGACAGAAATCACCGCTAGTTGGGGCTCTCGTGACGGCAATATGAAGGCTCCATACTACGCTACTACACCAAAAGCGAAGCTGAAGCTCTCACTTGGGGTCTGAAGCATCCCCAGAGATTTCTAGGGTTTCGCCAAGAGGAATATTCTCAACCGACGTCATCTTCATTTCTCTCCATCTAGAGGTCGTCTCTGATCGGAAATTACGTATCGCTATCAAAGACCGCTCGAGCCAAAGGCAAGAAGCCGTGTGTCTTCGCAAAACCCAAGATGATCACTCAGTATGATATCCCAGCGACAATCATACGGAATCTAAAAATATGCGATTCTAGTGATAAGGGTGTTTTAGTCGGATAATCGATTAAAGAAGATCTGAAGATCATACAGCGCCTGGACATAGACATATTCGGCATCGCACCGATATCAACAGTCATCCATACATATCTGTTAGCACGCTATGTTCTGTCTCCATTCGGTCCAAGTATTCGTCTTCGGCCTAGACAAGAATTTTCTTTGGCCGGCGTGTTATCTCAGCTTAGTTGTCAATCCAACCTTTAGGAGTTTCAAATGCTGGCATTTGGCGCAGTGTATACGGTATACGCCATGCTTCTTCTTGGTATCAAGAATATGGGTAGTTGCACTGCAGAGCTCAGCTTTGATTAACAGGAGAGGTTTGAGCTCCTGAAAACGGTAGTAATCAAGACTTCGGAGAGGGGGGCGCCGTCTACTAACTTTGATGCACAAGCACTCCAACCAACGCAACCCGAACTCCAAGGGATAAGACAGCCCGATCCGCTTCAACAAGGCAGATCCTGCTATGTACCGTGTGTGGAGGCGGGTCAAGGAACGCCAATGCAGAGACTTGGGATAATACAAAATGCGCCTGGTCCCTCAAGGCTCTAGGACTTGAACAGAGTCCGATAGAGTCATTGACGTGTCTATACATCAAACTACCTGTGGCCTCACTGATATCTCCCTTGTGGCTCATAGTGACAGATATCTTCACTTCTTCCGCGCTCTCGACATGCCCAGTCACTGCTGCACAGATCCCGAATACTCTATCCGAAGGAAACCAGCCCCGTAGACATATTGTACATGTACCTTGTCTATAGCGGCAATAGCCCCAATGTTCAAACATGCCGCGGCCCATAATAGCACCATTGAGCTTTGTATGCCTTGGAGCTCAACCCCCATTTTTGTTGTAATAGTGGTCGGGCGTAGCCACCGAGCGTGCAGGGAGGGAGTTCTCTAGGTACGAGTAAATACTAATGTATGGTGACGCCTGGCGAAAGTAGCCGCCTGCATCTATTTCCTGCCGCCAGGACTGGGGCGCACGCACTGCTATGACTGTGCGTCATGCATATCAATCTCGAGCCCAACGGATTGGAACCTAATCAGCGGCCGCCGCCATATGCCTGGGTTAACATCACCATTTATCTGAAACCGCAGAACTGGTTCCAACCCGCATTGATGTCTGACTAAGTACTTCTCGAGACCTCGTCAGCGGTCTCTGATTCTGGAAATCCAATTATTAATACTATATGATGTGCCGGACGCACATGTTCGTAGCGCAGTGTGGGTTGTATTCCAGGGGTCTTGCATGCCAGTTGGCCATGACGTTCAAGATGCAGGTTTGCTGGCACAACCCACCATGGGATCATCTACTTGGGTGTCCGCTGACACCGGGTTCCATATTATTTCAAGTTGATACTACATACATGCACTTACCTGCTGATAATAGCTGGTGGAGATGTGCCAAACGCAACACGTGCAGACTGGAAACGCCAACTGGCTAAGGCCTTTACTACTCAAACACCCCGGCCCATGCATGGTTCATGCCTCTTCCATCGCCAAGCCTCGCGTGTCGGAAGATTGGAAGCAGCTAGTTGGCAAAGAGAACCCATCGGCAGAAGCGATGCCAAAAGCCTGAAGCTCCCGTTGGGCACAAAACATCCCACGCCAAGGCCTGGCCACGTCCAATGGACAACGCATCCTGCAACTCGGCCCGGGAGCCATGCAGGATGGCCAAGTTTGAAGTTTCTCCCATCTGTGGAGCGGCCCTATACTGTTGGGAAAATTGTCCATGGCGATGAGACAGCCTCGGGAAGATTTTTAGGATTAGTTGAAGCATCAAAAGCTCACAGTGGCAGCAGTGAACCTCCAGAGTGAAAGACGAAAAAGTGCAGTTTTCAATTTGCGGCTTTTCCATCATTGCCGGACTACCTGCACATTATTCTTTTTCTACAGAAATGTCAGCTCTTAGTTCCAAGATCTCGAAAGCGGGTAGGTGAGAACAAACCTTCCACTTATCCAGCTCATCCTGCTTGGCCTTATACTGTTTCACCATGTCATCAAGAACCTTCGTCAGGCCCTCATGGTTGGTCTTCAACGCTGGCACCACGTCCTTGACCGTCCTCTCGACGAGCACACCGTTGATCAGACGGAAGCACTTGCGGTCCTCGGAGAGCGGCTCGAGGGTCTCAAGAACAAGCCTAGGAAACAAGAGGTTAGCAGACTGTGAATTAGGTACAATTTGGAGCGATGGGCCCAGGCCATTGGATAGTGAGATTTCGTTGAAGATGATGCCCGCATGCTTCGGAAAGACTTCTCACTTGAGGAGAGAGGGGTTCATGGGGGGGAGGGGGGCGACCAACTTGTGCTCCTCAGCTTCCTGCTCAATATCACCAATCTTCTGGGCTATTTGCTGAAGGGTGTTCTTGTAATTTGAGTATGTTGCTTGAAGGTCGACTGTACGCAGCTTAAAATTAACATGGTGAGTGAGGTGAAGTGGGATGAAACGACGGACCTTTGGGGCTCTGAGCCGGCGCCTGCTGGGAGGTGGCAGCCGACATGGCGACGGTAGAGGAGGTCTTTAACCCCGATTATCGTAGAGGCTTCTCTGACTTATGGGCGCAGCTTCCTCTGCTGCGGCTTGGTTCGTCGTGGGTCGGCGGTGAGAGGTGTTTGATATGCTGGGGTTTGAAGTAGTTCAGTCCCTTTGAGAGAGGCTGCTGCTGGTGGCTACAAGTTCCAGCGGCCCAAAATTCCGGAGGTGGTCCAAGCGTTCCCATGGCGCCACCACTGACCAGCGCCGAATTTACTCCAAAGCGGCCCGGGAACATTACATCTCTCGTCTTCAAAGCCTTGTCAAACCGCTCTTTTAGAATGCATCCCCATCTTCATACCAAGAACGCCCTCGGTAGGCCTTCCTCTGCTCCAGCTCCATCATTTGACAGCCACTAACCGTTGTCCGCAGCGTGCGAGGACGTCATCGCCGCCTTAGAGGAGTGCCACTCCCGAGGCTTCATGCATAAAGCCGCCGGGGGCTGCAACGATTTCAAGGACAAGGTCGACAAGTGCCTTCGCGAAGAGCGATCCAAGATGCAAGCCGACAACAGGGCCGCCGCGAGGGCGAAACGCGACAAGATCAAGGCGCAACAGAAGGAGCTGGGCCTCTAGACAGGCGGGCCCCCGAACAATCTCGACCGCGCGACAACCCCGACCCAACGACGGGACAGATGAAGACGATATTGTGAGATACCTGTACGAATGGATGTAAATTATACGGATTGGGTGGCTGGGTGGGCGTTATCGGAACAAGGGAACCCATCTCCACGACGAAGCACGGAATTGCAGCAGTCACGCAACGATTTTCGAGCGACGAACAACAAGCGTACCATGATTCGTGTTACGGAGTCAGGGACTAGAAACTATATCCACATTCTGTGTACAATAAATGCGCTACTTTAATGATGGAGTTTACATGCTCTGGCGAACGGCGTTGCCAAAAGTGAACAGGCCAAACGCGGACAGGATGCTGAGGACGATGGGCACAGGCTTCCTCAGCCTGATGGCGCGAGGGATCGAGGAGCCACCGAGGACGATCGAGGCGAGAAGAGAAAGCTCAACGCCGTAGGGTTGGCGGTTTTGAATGCGATATCCTCCGAGTCCGTCTGGGATCACACAGTCAGTCCATGGGGGGTATAGTTGCTACCGGATGCAGCGGGTTCGTACAAAGGGCGCCAACGGAGCAGCCGGCAATGATGGACGGGAGCGACCGGGTCTTGGCGTAGCCCATGATACCACCGCCAGCCGTCAGGGCAGCGAGGATCAAGGATGTGTACTCGAGAGACTGAGAAGACGCCTACGGACAGCAACTGTCAGTCTGGAATAGCGGGACGGGGGCCTCTTGCCATGGCATGCGCCGTCTGGCAGTCCGGTGACGTACCATCATATGCTACCGGCAAGCCTTATTTGACCAAGAAGAAGGGTAAATGGTGTCGTCTTAATGGGGCGAGGAGTCCGCTACTTGAAGAGAGGAAACGTAAATTCAGAGAGCTAAGACAAGTTGCTGTTGGCGTAGGGACCTCGGCGCGCAATTGACGACATTGGGGAGCGGGACGCCTGCCCCGGGTTTTAGTGTGGCCCCACGCTTAGCCAATCACACGCAGGCTACCTTGAAGCTTTCGTGTCCCGTCCCAGAGAGCTGCTGCAGCCTTGCCAGATACGTTGACCAACAACCACCCGAACTTCGAATCGACACCACGAGACGAAATTCCCATTCCGCCATGGCGCCCAGGAAGAACGCCCGCGAGACCACCCCGGCCGTCGCCTCGACGATCCAGGCTGGCACCACCGCCGCCGGCCCCGTGCCCGTCGTGGCCAAGACCACCGCGGGCGCCGCCAACTGGGACAAGGTCCTGCGCAACATTTACGACTATTACATGACCCAGACGCCCCAGCGGACCAAGCTTCTCGATGTTTTTCTCGTCTTTCTCGCCGTCGTGGGTGCCCTGCAGTTCCTCTACTGCATCCTCGCCGGCAACTATGTGCGTAGTATCTGTCATCCGCTCCCCAAGTGGCTGAGTCGCATATCAGATGATGGAGGCTAACACTACCTACAAAGCCTTTCAATGCCTTCTTGTCGGGCTTCTGCGGAACAGTTGGCCAGTTCGTCCTGACGAGTGCGTTGCCTGCGCCGATAGAACTCCCTTTCCAGTACTAACAAAGCCCCAGTCTCCCTCCGTATCCAGACCACCGAAGCGAACAAGAGCGAGTTCCCCAAGGTTTCCCCCGAGAGGTACAAACCCATCCACGAACCAGCCTCCCCATTGGCAAGCACCCCCGCTAAAGTAACGCATCTGCAGGGCATTTGCCGACTACATTGTGTGCAGCTTGATCCTGCATTTCTTCTGCGTCAACTTCATCAACTAGATTCCCAGGGAGAATGGGCGAACTCGGGGGCTTTTCTCTGCCATGTACACTACGCGATGGCTTCTAGCATCTTTCACGAAAACAGCACGATCCAAATTACCACAATGTCCAGCAAGCATGGCACGGCGAAAAAAAGAAATAGAGTTTCAGTTCTTCGATTGGGAATCCTCATAATAGCTATTGTTGGTTTTCGTGACAGACTGCTCGTTCGTAGCTTACTCCTCCCCCATCATGCGCCTCCGCCCTCAGCATCGCCATCCACCTTTGGCGCAGCTTTGGGAGGACTGGCTCCCGCTTTTGGTGGAGGCGGCACCCCCGACCCCTTACCCTTTGGCGCATTGTCCAGCGCCCGGCTCTTCTCCTCCCCCTCCTTGAAGTAGTCATCCATCAACTGGTTAGGGCTGTGCCCATGTCCATGTCTCTCCTTCTTCTTGCCGCTCCGCGGCGGGGCGCTCACAGGTGACGACCCAACCATCTGAGCGGGCACGAGGTAGTCCCCTCCCGAGGGTGGGGGAGGGGCGCTGGCAGGCACAAATGCCGAGTCGCTCTTCTCGTTCACGGCACCGTCGAACATGGTCTCCCCCGGCGCATTGACGGGCTCGCTCAGGGGCGCAGGCAGACGGTGCAGAGCCCCGTAGCCTAGCACGCAGCCCAGCGCGCCCTCGCCGCCCCAGCCCCGGCTCGGCTCGATCGTCACCTCGCGCGTCACGTTGTACTCGTTGTTGTAGACGTACAGCCGCAGAGGGCGGCCGATGAAGTCCTCGACGATCTCGCCGAGAGCGCCCTCGCCGTGCATAGCGCCTTCGGGGCTCCCGATGATGTAGTCGCTGTATGGCAGGAGGGATGCTTGGTCGGCGGGGGAGTTGGGCGCAACGTCGAGGACGTGCCAGATGTTGGCGGCGAGGGCGATGGGCGCGTATTGTAATGAGAGGCCGAGTGAAGCTGTCTCTAGCGGCACAGGGACGTGTAGCTCCTTTGTCCGTTGGCCCTTGGAAATGAAAAATATTAGTTAGATGTAAAGAAAGAGAAATGAAATGTCGTTGTACCTTTGCATTCCATAGGCCCAGTGTCACCATCCCACCAGCACAATTGCGCACTTCCTGAGCGAACAGACCCGGGTCGGGCGTTTCCTGCGGTCTTGTCAGACTAGATGTCGCGCGCGCAATGAGGCAGAGCAAAGACCGCATACAATCGGACGCCCGTTGATTCCAACAATGAAGTCAAACCACGGCTCAATCGGCAGGTCTAGATTCGTGTTCCGCAGCACCTGGAAGCCATATGATCCCCCGGGCTGTTGGCGGTTCTGCGGGGTGTCGCCGTCCAACCGGGACATGAACCGATTCAGCGCGTTGAACATGATGTGCGGTTCTCGGCAACGTCAGTTAAGGAGGTGAAAGAGGAGATCCAACAGTCAAGGCGGTGCGGGAGGTTCGCGCCGTTAATAGTAGGTGCGCGTCTGTTGGATGGGAGCTGCCTGGAAGCAAGCATGGAACTGGAAGCTGATGGTAAAGCTGTCCTGTGGCAGCCTTGCAGCTCGCGCCTACCCGCCAAGGCGCTAGACCCAAAGTGAACACACCTGTACCAAGGGCCCACCTCAGCCTTGTCGAAGTCGTCGAGGCTTCCTCTCCCATCTTTGCTCTCTTCATCTACAGCGCGACAACCAAAGGAAACCTCCATGAACTTTAGTTTTTCGCAGAACTCATAGGGAACATGTCCTCATAACGGACTACCGACTTTCAATATCTTATGGGTCCACTCATGAGCAAACCAACACCACCACCCTCCTCCAGCTTCTCAATGGAGCCCGCCGGGAAGCTTGAGCTCACAGATGAGTGCCATCACTACGAAGGAAAGCATGAGGTGAACTGGGACATTCAAAAGTATATTGTCTGGGATATTACTCCCTATTTAGGCTCAATTGCTCACCCGTGAGAGCAGGTACTTTTCGCAGAGGTATTCCATCTTCTCCTGGTACGATGAAGGAGTCTACATGACCGATGATGCCTGGTTCGGGGTGACCCCCGAGCCAGTTGCAAAGTGCGTTACTATTTCTACAAGAATTATAAGTGCATACTAACTTGTTGTGCAGTCGCATAGCTGATGACATGTACTCGATTGACCCACAGAAGACCACTCTCATCGACATGTTCGGTGGTGCAGGCGGCAACACTATCGCATTTGCGTTATCTGAGAGGTGGGGGAGGGTCATCGCTTTTGAGAAGGACACCTCCACGCTCGCATGCGCTCAGCACAATGCCGAGGTGTATGGGGTAGAACCCGGAGTCATCACCTGGGTCCACGGCGATAGCTTCGAATATCTCGAAACCCTGAAGAGCCGGCCAGAGGCGCTGCATCCCGATCTGAGAGTAGATCCAGGCGCTACCGTGGTTTTTGCTAGCCCGCCCTGGGGAGGGCCCGGGTACCGGACTGACAAGGTCTTTGATCTGTATACGATGCAGCCATATGGCCTTGGCCAGCTCCATGCGGCATGTGAACCCATGGAGCACGCCCTGTTCCTGCCGAGGACGAGTGATATCCGCCAGATTGCAAAGCTAGCACCCAAGGGACAGAAGATTGACGTTGTCCAATACTGCATGGAGGGCGCAAGCAAAGCGATGGTAGCCTACATTCCCGGAACGGCCTCCAAAGCAATTTCTTGAGCACATCCGCTCCTCTATAACAGTTTTTTTTTCCCACGCCCAACGCTTTGCGGCATCTACCAAACTCATTATAATCCTCCAAATCAGAAGCCTGACCAAGGACCATTGCTTCCAGGAGCAGTTGGAATGACGTCCAACCGCCACCGCTGTTATCGTTACACGACCCGCGCATCCAACATCCAATATAGGATTACCACCATGGGCGAGAAACCCATGCAAAGCCCGAGAACAACAGTTGGAGTCAAAGACAGAGCTATGCAGGAAGGGCTTCGACTTGCGATGAATATGCACACACATAAGTTGCACAGGTTCATATCGTACACAAAGTCTAAGGATACATTAAAGAATAATGGACGAGCCACGTGCTCCGTACGTAGGATGAATATTCAAAAGAGATTAATTGAAAAAGGTATCAATTCGATCAATATGTGTAAGAATAGGTATTGTTTCTTCCATGTTACCAGCAGCCCTGACTTGTCACTTGGAGGCTCGTACCCGCTCCTACCTCCATCGAGCATGGGTAACTCCTGCCATCCACCAGCACGTGCATAACAAACCTTGACGCAGCCTGGCAACTCTAGCTCTTTCAACTGTTTTGAATTTTTCACAGCCAGGTAACTTCAGATCAACTTCCAAAGCAAGGGATGAACCTGGCACCTATCCCTCCCATCTCCTGCAATATCACTTTTGAATCCACGCCTGGTATGTTGCCGACAAGGCGTAGCGATTTCTGAGGTGGGCAACATCTCATTTGCATTACGAGATTTGAACACAATCCAGAACAGTATACTCTTGCTTTGCTTCGCTGCCATGACACTTCACATCCAATACTCCAGAAACAGCAGGCTAACTATTGGATACTACAGGAAATGGCTGCTCAACGTGGCTCTGGGTACATTCGGCCAAGTATTTGCGAGGAGGGAATCCAGCTCTTGCTGGAAGTTCTTGGACTGACTGGAGGTTCTTTTACAGCCTCCAGCTGTTGTGTTGTCGTGCTCATCGCCATTCATTTTGAGCACACGGCCAGCCTTAGGGATGGCTTCTATAACTCTGAGAATAGCCAGACTGGCTTGTCCACCTTGGATACCAGAGGCTTTGGCAGAGAAGACTTGAGGAACGTCATATAAACATACATTTCATCACGGGATCACCATTCTATACTACCGAGTCCGCGCAGAGACTCCAGTTTGGTACATCTATCCCTATCAAGACAAAAGACCTACTGAAGAGCATCGAGTCGATCGTGCCAAAGGATCGAAATATCATCCTTATCGGCCATGCGGTGGCAGCGGAGCTTAAAATTCTAGATACTCTAGGCTTTGAGTTCGCGGCGAGAAAAGTCGTCGGTGTGATCGATATCATGAAACTCGCCAATGAGATCTTGGGATTCCGGAGTTGCAGTCTCCGTGACCTTTTAAAGGTCCTCAGATACCCTTTCAATCAGCTTCACTGCGGCGGGAACGATGCCCGTTTCACGCTCAAGGCTGGGTTACTTCTCACAGTTAGGGCTGTTCCTAACTAGGATGAGAGCTCTGGCGCTCTGGATGCTCTACGAACTATCACAACCAACTTCACTCCTCGTCGACTCGAACCTGCGTTCAAGTCAGCGAGGAAGAAAGAAAAAGGGAGACAGAGGATTCAGAAGCATCAATCGAGGTTGTGGACTATAGAGCAGCAAGACCGGATCCGTGCAGAACACGCGGCCAGGAGAGCAGAAAGGGAGAGTGGGGATTTTCCAGATATGGCCATCATAATCCGGGTTAACATTCAATGGCGGACAAAAAGCACCGTTACATCGACCATTATAATTGCTAGCAAGATCTGTTAAGAAGGGATAAAGTCGGTCCTTGGTCATCCAGCTACACCATCATAGATCAAGAGCATTGGTACTCATGGTCGGAAGTTGAGAGGTAACATGCTGCAATAATCGAGTATGATCGAATAATACCTAGAGCTTGAGCTAATATTACCTCCTCCTCGCCCCTGCGGCACCGGAAGCATCGCCCCTCTCTGCCAAGCTGACCACCTCCTGGATGCCAGCCGCCTCCTGCTCCTCCTCGATCGCCGTGATCTCCTCGCGGCAGTCCCACCACTTCTCTTCGCTCAGTTCAAATGCCTTTGCCTTGATCTCCTTGATGGGCATGGCCTCGGGCTGGATGTTCTTCCACCGCAGGCTCGTCATCAGGATCTCCTGCCACTCGTTGGACGTGCGCACAAAGAAGTCGCGGCGTGACTCGAAGGGCTGGAAATTTTTGGTCAGCAGTCAGACACTAATTTTGAGAAACGCCATGATAACACTCACCCTTGGATGCGGTAGGCCGTCGTCAACGGAGGTCGCCGTCGTCGCCGTGTCGTCGTCTTCGCTCGCCATCGTTGAGGGCGCGGATGTCTCTGATCCGGCCTCGGACATCTCGTCCTGCTTCTTCTTCCTCTTGCTGGCCGTGAAGGGCTTCTCGGCCGCATCGTATTCTTCATCATCTTCATCTTCATCTTCATCCTCATCCTCCTCGTCCTCTTCATCATCTGCCTCATCTTCGGACTCCTGTGGATGAGTGTCAGTAACTGTACTTAATAGATACAAAGATACTAGGCCGGGGGGGGCGGGGGAAGGGGCACTTACAATCCAGTCCTCGACAGGTCGCTGGTAGATCTCCTTGCAGCCGTCAAGCTTGTCCAAGTTGATGGCGTATAAATCGTCAAACGTAAACTCCCGGTCCCCCTTTTCAAAAGTTCCGCCGTAGATGTACAGTATGTCGCCCTGCACCGCCAACTGCGCATTGAATCTCACATGCGGCGGCTCGAGGGTGACGGGGTACTCCTTGGTCGGCTTCTCCTCCTCCTCCTCCTCCTCCTTCTCGAGCTCGATGTCGTCGGCGTCTTCGAGAGACGCGCCCATTTCCAGGGCTTGCAGCTGTCGCAGGAGCTCCTCATCGTTGCCCTGCCGGCCTCGCCGGCCTCCTCCCCGCCGCTGCTCCTGGTTGTTATTCTTCTTGGACTGCTGCTGGCGGGGCTTCCTCAGGGTCAGGGGCATGAAGCGGTTGCGCTCAATGTTCCAGGCGAAGAGCTGGTTGAAGAACTCGCTGTCCATGCCGTCCTCGCTCTGCTCCACGTCGTGCACGCCGCCAAAGAGGATCCCGCGGCCCTTGTGCCAGGTCATCGTGGCGCCGGCGCGGGGCGGGTTCGGCGAGTTGGTGGGCTTCTTGCGCCTCTCCCAGCGCACCGTTGGGGGAGTGCTGGGGCCGGCGTCGGCAGCGGGCTGCGACATGCGCAGGAAGAAGCAGTCCTCGTGGACCATGGGCTTGAGGACATTCTTCTGCGCCTGGTTATGGCCCTTGCCGCCCTTCTGCTTGATGTTGACGGTGGCCTTGACGCGGGAGTAGCCGCCGTACAGGACGGCGCCAGACTCGTGGGGGAGGAAGGTGAAGGATGACCTCGGGTCGGGCTTGAGCTGGGCTGAGGGCAGCTGCGGAGAGTGCCAGACAAAGTTGACCGTGTCAAAGATCCACAGGTCTGCCAGGTACCTTGTCTGGTTGGAGGTATCCTGGAATCCTCCAAAGAGGATGATGTACTGCTTCCAGTACGTCATGCGGTGACCGCTCCTAGCGGGGGGGCTCTTGTCCTTGCCCTTGACCTCGATCTTGGTCCACTCCCTCGTGGCGGGCTCGAGCCTCCAGAAGTCGGAGTAGTGGTGGAATGTGCCCTGCTTGGGGGAGGAGAACTCGCCACCAAACAGGTAGACGTGACTGGGGTTGGAGGCACGGGTCCAGGCGTGGCCGGACCGGGGCAGAGGCGCATTGGGAGAGGTGACGCAGCGCCATTCGTCACGGGAGATGTTGTAAACGTGGAGGTCGTTGTAGAACTGGGCTAGGGAACCGTTGAAGTACTCGCCCCCGAAGAGCAGCAGGATGTTGCTGTCGTGGGGCGAGGCCATGAGTGTCGAGGCTCCTCGTGGGCGTGGAGGGGCATCGCTGACAGTCTCGGTGATCTTGAGGAACTGTTCCTGCTGGCGACGGTACTCGTCGAGGATCTCGTCGAGATCGACGTCCTCAGCATCGCTGCCGTCGACCTTGGCCGCCTTGGTCTTGGCCTTCTTCTCGCCCTTGCTGGCCTGCTTGGCTGCCTTTTCGGCCTGGAGTGTAAAAGCTCTGCTGTTAGCGGGGTTCACTCACTCACTCACTCACATGCACTCATGCTCACTCATGACGCGTGGGGCATGGATATACCTTTTTGGCCTTTTTGGCGTCTAAATTCTTTTTCTTGTCCTTGGCCATGGTGTTATCTTATAGGTGAAAGAGTTGAATCACCGTAGTTTTCAGTTGATGCTGTTGGGGATTTTGCTTTCTGGTCCCTCCAATGCCAGCGCACGTGTTTGAAGTGTGCCCACCCGCAGATGACGCTAAGATTCTTCACCTGCTTCACTTTCAAGAACCTCCTTCAATAACACGATCAAGCCTGCGACAGCGTTAGGGATTTTCGGTATAGTGCCTTGCCTTCAGTTGTGTCGGAGAATCATCACTTCTGCTGTCTCGTGAGACGTGAGGGCAGAGGTTGGATTTGTGCCTGACTGCACTAACAGACGGAAGGTACCTAAAATCCCCCCCACACTCTCTCTCACCTTCTGATATACTTGCACTTTATTCGTCTTGGATTCCACGACCTCATACCTACCTGTCTATCATTTACCTCCCAACACACACAATTACATCCGTTTCTTTAACCGCACCCTTCTGGTATTTGGAGGCTAGATATTCGCCATGGACATTGCCAATTTCCCAGCTCTCTCCGCCGAGGAGTTTGAGGAGGCGTGCCACCACCTCGACAGGAGATACCGCCAGGCCAAGCTGGGCGTCATGCGCATGCACTGGAAGTTGAGGCTCCGGACGGCGCTCAATGCCACGTTTGCTTTCCAGGACATGCCGCGCACCGTGGTCGAGATCACGCGGACGCTAGAGAAAAGAGAGGAGGAAGACCTTGGCCTCAGCCTGGGTGGCCTAGCCATATCGGACGCGCCCAGGTCTGGCGATGGAGCTCTAGAGGCGGATCACGACATGATAGAAGATGAAGCATCCGACGAGGTATTATTATGATGGAGTTTGTGAGGCTATATCTGACTGTGCCTTTGTTTCTAACACACGGTTCCCAGGCGGCTCTGCGGAAACCCGCAGCTCGGAGAGATGGCGGATTCGTGACGTACGACATCGTCCTACACCCCACGTATCGAATGCCATGCCTCTATTTCCGGCTCTGGGGCCTTGACGGAGAGTCCCCCTTCGACCTCGACACCGTATTCCGCCGCCTCGTCCCTGACGCGTACAAGGAGAGCCTCCGTACCTATGGCGGCGTGGGGGGCATCTCCATCGATGTAAGTTCCCGCGCCTTATTTGAAGCTGTCGAGAGGGGGAAACTATCAGTGATAAAGAAAAGCCTTTGGTGCCGCTGAGCACAGGCCACTAACGTCTTCGTTTCTCTGCAGCACCACCCCGTCTATGGGGAGCCGTGTTACTTTGTCCACCCTTGTCTGACGGGGGACAACATGGCCGCATTTCAATGTTCGCGAGAGGACTACCTTCCGATTTGGATCGGGCTGACGGGAGCTTGCGTTGGGCTCTCGGTTCCCAAGGAGATGATGATGCCCCCGCAGGCTTAAGTCCCGCCCTTCGGGCCAAAATAAAAGTCAACACTACCGAGAGCGACGCGGTTGGTTGTATGGGGGGGCCGGGCCGTGGTAGTTGTGAGATCATTCGTCGTCGCTATCCTCCTCCATGGCAACATCCTCATCGCTATCCTCCTCCTCCTCCTCCTCCTCATCCCGGGTCCTCTTCTGGCCGCGGGCCGCGTCGGCCCCCGAATCTGTCATTTTCTGGTCGGTGGAACCCGGGGGCTTTGCGGGGAGCCCGCCGCCTGTCGCAGGGGGTGCTGCTGAGCCGGGTAGTGGCGCGTCGAAGATGCTGCGTTGCAGATCTGTCTGCTCGACATTGGCGGCACCGGTACCCATGTTGGGGATCTTGAAGCTGCCATCGAGCTTGGAGACGAAATGGGACTTTCCCTTGGCGTACTGGATTTTCTGTGTGGGGAGCGTCTGTATTAGCATCTGGAAACAATCATTAAGAGTGGGGGCTAGGATGGATAAGACATACAAGCTTGCGGCCCAGGAACTCCTGGCCGTCTAATGACCGCATGGCCTGTGTGGCAGCCTGGACATCACGGAACACAATGTGTGCCTGCCCACGCATCTTCATGGTCTTGAGCGCAACGACATCGAGGACGGGGCCGTAGGTCGAGAAGAGCATGTACAGTGCGGTTCGAAGGTCGTCCTTTTGGATTTTCGAAGACGGCAGATTTGTGATGTAGAGGCTTTTCACCTGGTCAGCTTCTTGGAACCATAGACGATGGAACGGAGACAAGACTCACGTCTGATTCGGCGGGATGGGCTGGACCTTGGCTGGGAGGGAGGCATTGGGTTGGAGCCCTCGGGGTGCTACTGCTGCCGCCATTGTGATAGTAGGGACGCGTCCTTGGTGGGGATTTTAAGAGTTCGATACGGTTCTCGAGATAAATTAATTTTTGGATAAGCACCGTGGGGAGCGGCGGCTGTTGGCGGATTGATCGGTGGATCGCGTTGCTGGTGACGGAGGTGTGTGGTGTTGTCGATTTTTTTGGTCGGAGCCGCCAGCAGCCTCGTGCCATTGAGGCCAAGCTGGGGTTGGTGGTCCAAGCTTCCACCAAGACACCAAGTCCAAGACGACGTAACCTCCAGAAAGCCCCCACCATCCATCCATCCCCTCCGGCGTCATCTCTCCATCCTCCCAACACCACAACCCACCACCACCTTTATTCTCCTTTCCACATCTGCGCGATAGTAGAGAGCTCCTCCTATCGCTACCCCACGCACCATCATTCAATCAGCCAAAAATGGCCAACCCCGAGGTCCACCATCTGTTCCACAACCCCATTGCCGACCATTCCTTCTCGGCAGACCGCGCGACTCTGGCTGTTGCCCGCGACTCCAATGTCGAGCTCTACGGTAAGGTTGGCAACGCCTTCAAGCTCAAGGACGAGCTGAAGTCCCACGACAAGACCGTCACCAGCGTCGACATTGCCCCCAACAGCGGTCGCATCGTCTCGTGCTCCCAAGGTTTGTTGGCCATCCCCTTCGACAACCGATCCTGGCCATGGCCGGCTGACCCGCGCAGATCGCAATGCCCTCGTCTGGGAACCCTCGCCCACCGGATACAAGCCGACGCTTGTGCTGCTTAGAATCAGCCGCGCCGCCACGTTTGTCCGCTGGTCGCCCAACGAGACCAAGTTCGCCGTGGGCTCCGGAGATCGCCTGATCGCCGTCTGCTACTTCGAGGAGGAGAACGACTGGTGGGTGTCCAAGCACCTTAAGAAGCCCATCCGCAGCACCATTACCAGCGTCGACTGGCACCCCAACTCGGTCCTCCTCGCCGCCGGGTCGACCGACGCCCACGCCCGGGTCTTCTCCAGCTACATCAAGGGCGTCGACAAGCGGCCCGACCCCACCGTCTGGGGCGAGAGGCTGCCCTTCAACACCGTCTGCGGCGAGTTCCTCAACAACTCTGCCGGCTGGGTCCACTCAGTCGCCTTCTCGCCCAGCGGAGACAGCCTCGCCTTCGCCGCGCACGACAGCAGCATCACCGTCGTCTACCCCAGCGGGCCCGACCAGCCCCCGCGCGCCGTCGTCACCGTCTCCACCCAGATGCTCCCGTTCAAGAGCCTGATCTGGAGGGCCGAGGACGAGATCATCGCCGCCGGCTACGACTGCGAGCCCTTCCGCTTCCAGGGCAGTGAGGCCGGCTGGCAGATTGCCGGCACGGTCGACTCGCGCGGCCCCGCGGCAGCTGGTGGCGAGCAGAGAGAGGAGTCGGCCCTGAAGATGTTCAAGCAGATGGACCTCAAGGGTAAGGCCAAGGACGACACCCAGCTCAAGACGGTCCACCAGAACACCATCACCATGATCCGCCCGTACCAGTCTTCCGGCAGCAGCGTTTCCCAGTTCACCTGTAAGTGGCCCCATGCTGGTTCCCTCGTGCATTACATCGTACTGACTACTATCCAGCGAGTGGCGTCGATGGGCGGATTGTGATTTGGACCGTGTAGACTCTCCCATATCTATATGAATTAGGGCAAACGATGCCGGGCATTATGTGGCGAGCATCAGTACTGTTGAATAGAGCAGGCCCCGTGCATATAGCCATATTATTATCATGCTGGCAATACGTTCTACCTCGTATTTCAGTTCATTTCTCGCAGGCCTCTCAGTGCGAAGCGAACCTACGAAATAGGCCTAAGACTCTACGGCAACAAGGATGCTACTAAGCAGAACAGGATACCACATTAAGTGCAAGTGACATATGTTGAGAACCATTGGATCAATTCAGGCTTCTAAATTTCTCTCAAAAGTCTACAGTGCAAGCTCTCCCCCATGCGGAGCAGCCCCATCTAAGGCAGAGCAATGCACTCAATCTCCACGTCGACGTTCTTAGGCAGCGTCTTGACGGCGACGCAGCTGCGGGCGGGCTTGTGCGAGAACCACTTCTCGTACTCGGCGTTCATGTCCTGGAGCGCCGATTAGAAGAAAGTTCTTCCACAAGTGGGAGGGAAGTGGGGTGGAGAGCCCCAGGGGGGGGAGCATAGTGAACTCACAGCAAAGAACGACATGTCGGAGATGAAGATGGTGGTCTTGACGACCTTGCCCAGGGACGAGCCGGCAGCCTCGAGGACGGCCTGGGCGTTCTTGCAGCACTGGGCCGTCTTCTCGCCGATGGTGCCCTCGACGAGGACGCCCTCGGGGGTCAGGGGGATCTGGCCCGAGCAGTAGATGGTGGTCGGGGTCTTGATGGCCTGGGACTGTTGTGCAACCATAGAAAAAACTCCTTGTCAGCGGCAAGGTTCTCTCTTCTTTCTCTCTCTCTCTCTCTCTCTCTCTCTCTCTCTCTCTCTCGGTCTTCCCCCAATCATCTCGGGACAGTTCCGGGCGGCGGGGCAGGAACTCACGTAGGGGCCGAGGGCGGCCGGGGCGTCCTTGGTGAAGATGATCTGCTGGTCGGACATGGTGGATTGAAGTCTTGTGTGACTGTGACGGGCTGGGAGGGGTGTGAATGTCCGTCGCGAGGCAATAATGGAGGCTCGGAGGGTGGTGGCGAGAGCTCGGTGGGAGCTCCGCGTGGCCGCGGGGAGAGGTGTCGCCAACATACCTGGGGTAGGTAACCTGTGGAAGGGCGAGTTTGTCAGCCGGGCCTGGTGTGAGAGGGGTGTGCGAGGTGTGCGAGGTGTGCGAGGTGTGCGATGCAGGGCGGGATATGTGTACCTTCAATTGGGGTGTGTTGCTCGGCTGGTGACGGGTCAAGTTTATTACAGTGGAATGTTTGTTGGAGAGCAGAGCTACATGGGGAAGAGGCCAAGACCCTCCTCGAAGCTCCGGCCATCGGCGCTGCCCCTCCAAACTCACTGGAGGTGGAGGTACCTCCTCAGGTACGGAGTGCGTTACAGTGGGCTCACTGATAACGATATGGCTTCAACGCAGTTTTGGTCAAGCTGTTCATTACCATCAACTACATACAGATCGCTGCGACATCGAAGCAATAAAGACATCTAAAGTCTCCATCAGGGGGCCGTGGCATCTCCCCTAAGCATCGCCGAAAGAATTAAAAAAAAAAAAAAGACAAACCCATGCCTGCTCGCGATCAATGCCCTCAAAAGAAATTCCCTTCCAACGCCAAAAGCTTCATGGCAGCACTGTTAACATCCTGGGCCGTCTGACACGTCCAACAGGCCAACTGCCAGCTAAAGAGCAAGGTCCTCGCAATAGTACATGCCAGCTTCACCGTCTCCTAGCCGACGTCCTCCGCTTCTTAGCAGCCGCCTTGCTGGCCTTACCCTTCTTAGGTGTCGTAGGGGCAGCTTCCGTCGTAGTCTCCTCCTCCTCCTCCTCCTCCTCCTCCTCCGTCTCTGTCACTGCTGTCGGGAGACTCACGTCCACCTCCGCGCCGAGCGCCTTAAACTCTTCGTCGTCCAGGTCTGTGAGATCCTCGCTCTGCATCCGCGAGTCCTCCCCGGCCGGCGGCTCCTCGTCCGCGAGGATCGATGTTCCCTGCGGCTGCAGCGCCTTGAGATACCAGAACACGCCACCGTCCGCAAGGGGGTCAGCGTCCTTGCAGAAGCTCCCGTTAGACTGTGGGGGTGTCGGAGGTCCGTTTTGCGCTCCCCTCTTGGGACTCGGGCCATAGCCGTTGCTCTCTGGGGGTGTCTGCGATGCTCCCACTCCGTTAGCCTGCTGGGTCGTCCCAACATCCACATCGTCTGTCATTTCAACATCCCCCGAGCCATCCCCATTGATGATGCCCAGGCCAGACGTATTGACTTCGATGTTACCACTTTCTGCACCATCCGTGTCCATGGCATCCTCCTTCCCAGCTTCATCCGTCTCCTGGTCTGCCAAGGTCTCCGTCTGAACCCTAATCTCGGAAGGCGCAGAAGCGTCGACCATGATGGTGCCGAGGCCATCGTTCCCTTGGCCCTCCTGGCCACGAACAGTGACCGACTGCTGCGCATCGAGGCTGGTCTCGATCTTGGCTTCCAGCTCCTTCTGCAAAGTCTCGAACGGCCTGTTAGTAATCTCCGACTCAACACGTAGCGCAGTCTCGAGCTGCGGCTGAACAGCCTTGAGAATCCGCTTCCCTAGCTTGCGGCGCTCGCGGATGTCTGCAAAGGGGTTTCTGGAAGATGGGTTCTCTGAAGCCTCAAAGCGCTGGTCCGATGGCTCGGGCCAATCGGGAGTCCGAACAATACCCTCGTGGATAATGTCGCCAAGTTCTTGCGCAAAAGTAAGGGCCTTGGCATATAATCGCTGCTCCACGCGGCGCTGAAGCCTGAGCAAGCCGTCCATGAAAAGATCCTTGTCAAGCCTTCGGTTGATTAGCATGTCTGCTCACCTCGCAGGCATTCTGTCGGGGTAACACTTACGAAATAGCCTTCTCCACCGCAGGGACCAGGAGCTTGGCCACGGGAAAGTAACACTCGTCCACAAACTCTTCCTCCAACTCTGCTGCTTCCAGCTTCTGCTGCTCCCGCTGCACCGTCTCGTCCGAGAGATCTTTTAATTGCTCGAGATCTTTGATAAGCATCTCAGCAAACTGTATCCGCCGGGCCAGTCGGTCTTTTCCGTCAGGCCCCATGGCGGCAAAGTTGCGCCTCGTCAGCTCCATCGAGGAGAACGTATCCATCTGCAGCTGTAGGCGCTTGAGCAGCGCGGCACCCCTACGAGCCTCACGCTTCAACGTCCAGTAGCGACAGGCCTCGCTCAGGTAGTCCTTGCGCTTCCGGAAGGGAAACCTCTGGAGCGATGCTTCAACAATGTCGAAGACGGCCTGGGGGATGACGGGCGCTCCTGACGGTAACCTCCAGACATTCTTCGGCTGCTGTTGGCCCTTCTTCTTATCGCCAGGGCCGGCGGCATTCTTAACTCCCGCCGACTGAGATCCTTCAGGAGAATGGTCCGTGATCGCATTGCGCTGCTGCGCAGCAATCACATTGGCGACCGCGTGATTGTCTGCCCAGATGCGCCCCTTCATGTTTCGCTTGTAGAATTTCCTCGCAGCCCTCGTGGCGTTGGGTACGTCATGCTCCACGGTGTAGTCGGGCGGGCAGTGCTTGTCGCAGAATGCCTTGAGGACCATGCCGCCGTCCAGGACAGCAAGCTGCCCAGAGCGAGTCTTCATCTTGAGGTAGAGGTGCGCACGCCTGGCGCAGGTAACATGAAAAGCCTGATAGCAGTTCTTGTTGCCGCATTGGATGCACGCGCCCATCTTCTGGTTGCAGATGTAACAATGAAGCTTCCATCTTGTCCTTGGCACCTTTTCCACGTCCATCACCGGCTCCATAAAAGTGTGGTTTCCAAGCGACACCTCCGGTATCCACATTGCGCAGAGCAGATGTGCCCACTTGGATGAGTTGGTTTGCTTGAATGCGCCGTCCGTGTTGGGACAGAAGATGCAAGTCTACAAAGGGTCAGCAACACGTCCCGTCTTGAAGAGAAAATACCAGGTTGTACGCACCGGGACTCCCCTCCCGCAGAGCTGGCACTTCCGGCAGAGCCATTGGCCCTCCGGGATAAATGGCACACCGTAACATTCTTGGTGGACCGCCAAATTGCAGCCGTCGCAGAAGACAATGGCGTTGGTGTTTTCGCAGTCTCCATCATCGCAGATGGCGCACCTGGAGTCGGGCTCGTCTCCGGCGTGCGGCTCGCCGCCAACGGCCGCAGCGGAGCTCGATCTGGGCCGATGAGTCTGTGGGGGTTTGGGGTTAGGTTTAGGGATCCGCTTCTCCAGTGCGTGCCATTCTTTCTCAATCTTGGTCATAGTGATCTCGAAGATCTCGCGCGTGATGGCCTCGAGTTCGTTGCCCTTGCGCTGCGCATTGTACTGCTCTAGCCACATGTCATCTTGCTCGTCCATGTCGTACTCGACACGCCCGAGCCTGGAGGAATGGCCTCCGTCCTCAGCATTGGGCAAAGATGACAGATCGGCTTCCTCCTCTGGATTGCCTTCGTTTGCCTTTATCAGCTGGGGCTCCGGGCGAATGTACTGGTCGCTCTCTTGATAGCCCACATTACTCATGGCCTTGTCGACATATCGTGCTTGGCCAAACGTCTTGCTCTCGAAGAGTTCTATCCGGTTCGTCTTTCGGTACGATGGCTGCTTCAGGTCGAGTTTCTCCTTCGCCGTTTGATTCTTTATCGGGAGGACCTTTGGGGCCTTGGGCGTGGAAGGAATGGGTAGATCTAGCGGCCGGGCGCCGTAGAAGCTCACCACGTCACGAGTCGGCCTACGCGATCGTCTCGTGGGCGTTGCAACTGCTGTATCAAAGGGGTTCGTTTCGCTCTTGGCCGAAGCATTAGGTGTGTTTCCAGTAGATGCGGAGTTGATTTGTCTCGATGGTGTCATGGAGCCGTTCAACGGCGTCCCCGGCGTCTGAGGCACCGGGGTATTTGGAGCTTCCTGCGCCACCCCATCGACATCCTCGGACCGGAAGACCATGAAGGTCTTGTCGATATCCAGGTTGGGGTGGAACTCTTCCCAGTTGCGCTCCTCGCGAGGTTTGTAGTCGTCAGCATGGCTCACCGACGTGGTGACGGCGGCAGCGAAGCCAAAGTCGTCATCCCCGGCGGCGGCAGCTCGTGTGCGGGTGCTACGTTCGCGTTGTGGCATCAGAGACGGTGATGCACCGTTAAGGGCGTCGCGGACGGCCGCGGCTCGGGACCTTGATACGGTGACGGCGCCGTTGGACATCGGGGTCTCCATATCGCTCTGATCGATGAAGCGGCCTCCGCCGCCAGCCCCCCCGGGTACGTAGCGGCGCTTCTTTGGGGGTGGCTCTGAAGCAGCCGAGGTGGCCAGCGAGGCCTGCCTGGCGGCGCGCGCAGCATTCGTAGTGCCAGGCGGGCGGCCGCGACGCCGACCCGTCGGCGTACGACGAGACGGAGAAGTAATCGACGCCATGGTAGGCTACCTCGGTGGCAGTGGTGTCGCGTGGGTGATGCCGGGGCGCTTCGAAGGGGTCAAGTCACCGCGTTGAGGGGGTGTCGTCGCAATGGGGGTCGAGGGGCATGGGATGGAGCGAGAGCCAAGGATGAACATCCAGGAGGCCACAGGCGGCCGGGTCGAGACTGGAGAGGCGCTCGCGAAGGTCACATGCCGCTGGGGCTTCTTGTCTGACGGCAAATAGATGGCTTCTGGGCAGGGAGAGGGCGACGTGACGTCGGCTGGCGGCTCTGCGCTCGGTGTGCGAAAAACAGAAGAACGCGTGAAGTCGGATGCACGGACCACCCCCTTACCCTGCCAGGTGCCTCGCCCTGCGAGCTGCTGGCGATGGGCGCTGGCGCAGTGCGCTGAGGCGGTACCTGGGGTGATTTTTGGGGGCCCCCAGCGGGCAGTGACTCCTTAGTCAGCGAGACCCCGGCGCCTGGCTTCTTCAGGACTAGCGGCATCTGCTGGAACTGTGGAACTTGCATTTTCTGGGGAACCCATTCCAAGATCGATTCGACAATCCGTCTTCGCACCCTCCAATGTTTCTCACTCACGGTGTCGCCCATGATGCTGGGCCAATTCATGCTGCCTGGAGCATCCCCTCCATTTGCCTGTTGAGGTCTTCCCAGCTCAATCCCCCGCTGCTGAAGTCTGCCGGCGACCCTTTAGTCTGCATGTCCTCCCGAGGTACTGTAACTACAAGAACGGACACTTGCGATCGCACATGCCCTCCAGGTCGAAGATTCAGCGAAAGCCCAATTCAAATTCTGACGCCGTGGCGCTGCTTAGTTCCTCGGGGAGAAATGGTTGTGCGGACCGTCCGGCACTTTGCTGAGCTGTCCCTGCATGGGCACCACATATTAATCGCTTACTCCCCACCAGACGGTATCGAGATTACCAGTCCATAAGAACTTATGTAATTGTCCATGCATCGTTCTCGGAGGTAATCAAGATTAGCCATACATGGTCTCTTACAGAGAGCCAATTCGAGAGTCTCTTGCGAGCACGGGGAGCACCCTGAGGCTCCGGCCATGAGGATGTCAGAGAGCCCCCCAATAAAAACAATAGTGGCCTAAGCCCTAGGAAAGCTCGCAGAGTCACGATCCGACTTTAGCACCAGGGCTCTGGCTCTCTCCATAATATCCGTGCGCAGGTACAAGAATTAAACCTCCCCCAGCCCGCCTTTAGTGGCGCCCTACCTTATTCACCGGGCCTCGACTCCACCAACCCACCGCAACGGCCCAGCCAGGGGCCAACGGTCGCCTTAAGATGTTGAGACTTCGTTGACGTGGTCCTGTTAACTGGGACCCGAGTCTTCGGGGGACTTGTATGTAACCTCGACACATGGAAAAGTCCGCCCCCTGCCGACCGCCAGTCAAACATGTCACTTGTGCAATTACCAAAGCTTCAAAGGTTGGCAAATAAACCACATCGCCAAGTGGCGATTGCTGCATTCAAGCAAGTAATCCAGTCCCCTCGCCTAGTCGTAATAAAATCCCGCCAAACTACTCTTGTTGGCATACCAAATAACACAAAAAGTATCCTAGCAAAACAGGTTCAAGAAACAACAGCAATGTGCCATCTTCGGCACTTCCAAACGCCGTGGCCCAAATGCCAACAGTTCCAGGCCAACCAAAGCCTCCAGCCAGCCAAATAAGAAGAGTCTCACTTGGGAATCTTCCGCTCCAACGTCTGGGTATCCATAGCGTTCGTCCACGACATGCAGTGGGAGGCGACAGGTGGTTCGACAAGGTGGTTGAGAAATAAGTAACCATCCTGACCGAAAAGAGTATATAAAAGAACAGAACCAAATCTCGAGAACGCCATACCCGCTATGCTCCGTAGTAAAATCACAAAAGTCATTGACCGAAAACATGTTACCACGAGGTAACTATCCATAGGCTCCGACAGAGTCGGGCTCATGAAGAGGGAAGAAAGTTAGGGGTATTTTGTAACTCAACTCTGGCAACTCATTCAGCAAAGGGGTAGAGGAGCCAGCGAGTCCAGGGGGGTGGAGAGGGGTATCATAGGTATCATTAAGTGCCCCCAGTCGGAGAGCCAAATAGCTCTCAGGGGCTCAGCGGCTGTCCAAGTGCACGGCCACCGTGGATGCCTTGCACTGCTTCAGCAGCATCAGGGGTGTGCGCTGGCCTGATCGATCCGGCCGTCCGCATTGTTGGTGATCCAAAGGCAGTGCCTTTAGCGTCCCAGCTCTCTTCGCTGAGAACGCTGAGGTATCCGTTGCCGACCTTGTCCCGCAAGGCTTCTATTTTCAGGCGGTAATTCTCAGCATCTGCATCCCAGTCTTGAGGTGTCTTCCAGTTCTTCAGCGAGTCGCCGACGGCGCTACCGGGCGGTGCTTCCATAATCGCGCTTGCATCAGCGCGTGGCACATCAAGAGATGGAGACATGCTGCTTTTGAGGTTCTCCGCCAACAGAACTGGGTGCGGTGTAGGGGAAACTCTATAGTTGCCCTCCGGGGTAATGGCATCGGAACGGTCAACTGGTGATGTGGTGTTGCGCGCATCCGGCGCGGTGGGAGATGTCGGCATGTCCCCCGTGGCCAGATCAATAATTCGCCTCTTGGGGGTCTTGCGACGTCTTGTTGAGCTAGTGCTAACCTCGCTCATGACTGCCTTGGGACTGGGCCGGTCTTTACGCAGCGCAGTTTCCTTGGACGCGCCGTAGACGATGGCGGGCTTCGACATGTCGACAGTAGGGACCTCGGGGGCTTTCGGCTTAACCACCGGAACAGACTCGGGAATAGGCGGGCGCTCAACAAGATATCGTCGTTCTGAGTAGCTGGGGCCTGTGCCATCGATGATAACATCTTCCGTGTAGCCGGGGGTCTTACGGAACTCGTTGAAGATGGTGATGCGGTAGTCCTTGTGCGTCCTCGTGAAAGAGTTGCCTTCCACCCAGATTTCGCGAATCTCGGGGATGCCAGTAAGCCTTGCGAGTTCCGAGGGATCCGTCAAGCGGTTGTCCCTGAGGTCCAATCTCTCAAGCGGATACAGCTTCTCGACTCCGGCCAGGGACTGAAGTCGATTGGCGCGGAGGTTGAGCGCGGTGATAGCAGGCAGCGGGTTCCGGGTCAAGGAATGAAGCGAGTCTATCATGCAGTGCGAAAGGTTCAGAGCTCGGAGAGCAGTGAGGGAAGCGAGGCTGTCGGGTATCTGAGTGAAGAGGTTGGAGGATACGTCCAGAGAGTAAAGGGTGTTCGAAAGGGGGGCCAGGCTAGCCGAGGGAATGGACGTCATTGAATTGTCTGCCAAGCTCAGATGGCGTAGAAAGCGCCACTTAGTCGAGGGGAGGACCCCCATAGCCAAAAGGTTGGATGAGCTGCCCCGCGAGTGGTGATGCCAGGAGTCCGAGAGGCTGGAATGGGAGCTCCCAGATCCAGATCGCTGAATGCGCTGCGAGGACCGAGCATGGTTCGAGTGGCTACGATGGTTCGCAGGGAAAGGCGGGGAGTTGCTTCGCGGGCGTCCTTCCTTGATGGGCGATCGGGCGATATCCTCCGAATCGTTCTTGACGAAAGGTCTCGTGCTGTCCGACGCGCTGCCATCGTCGATGGCGTGTTCGCTCGGAGTAAGCGAACCGACTCGAAGATCGCTGCCGGAGGTTCTAGGGTCTGTCAAGCCAGGCGCAGTCATTGAGCGATGAAGTTCTGGCTGAGGAGCAAGTGACCCTCTACGAGAGCTGCCATTGAAGCCCCAGGTCGGAGCCGGCGAGGACTGTGTCTTGGAAGTCCGGCGGCGACGCTTGTCCATATCGTCCAAGACGATATCGATCAGGATATCGGCAGGGTCCTCGATACCGGCTCGCTTCAGGGTAAGGGAGCGCACCTGATCGGCAACACGATCCCAGCCAAAAAATTGGCGGAAGTCTATGCTGCTAATCTCCAACTGCTGCAAGTTCTTGAATACGTAAAGCGGAACTGCCGAGTCGAACGGGAATTCCTCGTAGCCGCGAATCAGGCGGGCGCGCCAATCGGGTGCTAATCGAAGGCAAGGGATCTTGGTGAAGGCCGAATACAGATATTTGAGGTCGGCCTGGGCCGCGGCCTTCTGACGCTCGGTCCTAGCAGCAGATATGCTAGCACCGATGCCGAGACTCGCCCACAGGGCCGACATGCCGGACATGACGCTGCGAACACTCGACACGGAGCGGATAGAGCCGACGTCAGAGTCCCGGCTCCTCGACCGCTGCGTGTTGCTCAGGAACGAGACATAGTTGGCCGAGGTGGAGCTATCGTGCAGGTTCTCGAGGCGAACCTTCATGGGTCCTACCGCAATTCCAAGCTCCTCGAACCGGGAGAGAAGGTAGAAAAGGTGATGAGGGGTCAAAGCTAGCTTGGCCGACTTGACACTGGAAGAGGCCAGGTTCAGGGAGCCGAGAGAGAAAGTAGCTGCCAAGGAGCTCGTGGACGACGCTGTGGAGGGTCGTTCGGGGAGGGACGGGGTCCGGGGGATCGCGTTTACGGAGCTGGTGCTCTGGGATGGGCGATGGCGAACATCGCGTCGCTGGAACTGAAGGGCATTGGCAAGGGCCTTCTCGTGCGTCCGCACGAAGCCAGCCAGTTGCTATTCCTGCGTCAGCTTCTCGGCCTTCACGGCACATCTGAACTGGCCATGGTCGTACCTTTATGAACAGCTCTCCGTCTTCTGAATCCATCGTTTATAGTTTCTCGCTCATTTAAGGCGGAAGTTGTCTATTGGGGCTAGAATTATCCGTGTTCGGGGGTATCAAGGTCTTCGTGCCCGGTGGGACTCGAAATCGAGTCCGTCTCGCTTCGATAACGAACTGGAAAACTCTACGAAGAGTCCAACTGTTCACCAGCCGGTCAGCGTCTGACAATAAGATACCGAAATTGCGAAATTGTGCAGCGGCAGTGCAGGGAGCGCCAGAGGTAGGACAAGATGTACGTGGGGTCTTTCGCGCCTCGGGTACGGTAGAGCATCCGACCGAGTTATTGAAGGCAAGTGGTGGAGAAAACAGGAAGGCTATTGCTCATGTAGAGTGCAGAATGCTCGTCACACAGCTTACGCCATATGATGTTGCTGGGACGGTCGGAACGTCTTCTAGTCAAGAAGCGACCTACGCAGCGCAGCACAAGGACAAGCCGTGGCGGCCGAGTTGGCGCCACGCAACGCACGCACCGAAGGTAACGCAGCACAACCAAAAAAAAAAATTGCATGAGAGCAAGCCGCGCGCGTCAAGCGAGAACGTGATCGAAGCGTTAGGCAGAAAGCGTAGGTTGACAATAGTCATAGCTGGCGAAGCGAAGAATCGCGCGAGAGGTCGAGGGATTTCTCCAGCTACCCCAAGGCAACCAGGCAAAACAATAGCGAAAAGAGCACAATGAGGCGGAGACAATAAGGCAAACGCAGCAGACAGCATGGATTCCGGGCAATAGAAGAGCAAAGGCGAAGAAGAAAAAGTTACTCACCTCGTCCACGAGGACGCCTCTAAACGCCAGGCAGAAAACAAACAACCCTGGGGACGCCGCAACGCTGTCACGCCGAGCCAAGCCGTCCCAAAAAAAAAACGAGCCCAAAAGAATGAGGCCCGTCGTGATAGTGGGCGAGGGGGGGAGGAAGAGGTGGAAGGGAAGGAGGAAGGAGAAAAAGAAGACGGACAGACCCAGGACGTCTCCTCCCAGTGGCTCCTCTTGGATAGAGAAGATGCAGAGGCAGGGAAGCGGGAAGGGTCCAACGAGCGATAAGTGAGGGCCCAATGCTAATAACAGGATGGGGGAGACAATCGCAAGAGGCTCTTAGCCCGGCCACGGCTGGCCACCAGTGGCACCTGGCGCAGGCCCGGTGCAGGTGCAGGTGCAGGTGCAGAGCTCCAGTGGCCCAGTGGGCGTCCAGTGGACAGGGAACCCTGGAAAGCCCACTAAAAGACCCCTGCCAGTCATGGACCCAGGTCTGAGGACTGAGGTCAGTGAGTTGCAGAGCAGACACCATGTTCCCCCATCTCGTTGTTCTCGCGTCCATCGCCGTCGCGACATCAGCATTTGATCTCGGCACGATGCTTTGTGTGGCCGAGTTTGGCTTTGGGCTTCATCAATAATAACCTTTCTGCCGGGCGCAGCTGATCATCACATCAGCCGCAAGCCCAGCGATACGGTTTGGTCCATCAGCCGGGCAAGCCGTCCCGCGCCCACTGTCTCGAATCAGCTGTCCTTGTGGCCGCCCCAATATCCGCCATCCGCCCAGTCGGAGGGTCAGTCGACAACCTTTGGCCGGCTCGAACTGATCAGTCCCTGCCATTCCCCTATCACTGGGTGTTAGTACTTCAGGCAGGTAGGGCGCTTCTCCGACGAGTATGTGGCTGAGTTGCTTACCACTTGGGTGCACTGACGATAGCAGACAAGGGCAGCATTAGGAGATCCGGTGCCACAGTGGGGCCAACAGTCCGCATTTCGAGGACTTGCAGTTGCAGCTGCATTAGCTCCTGCATCGGCCTCCTGCACCGCGCTTTTCGAAGCAGCAGCTCTGTTACCTTCTCTGAGACTCACGATTGCCTCCTCTCACTTGGCAGGGCTCGTCAATCACTCCTCATGGTGGTGGCGGCACCCACTCACCCACTGTGGCCATATGATCTGCTTTGCCCCCTCACATGCAAACGGGTAATACCCGCTAGCGAGCGACGGATTTGACTACAACACCGTCAATCTATACGAAGTACGGAGTACGGAGTACGGAGCACGACGTATCGCTCCTTCCGATAAAGCTGAAGGAAATGGATCCAGCAAGCGACACGGAGGCGCCCAGAATGGGATGCAAAAAGCCCGCAATCAAAAGGGCATGACCACTCACCACTCACCACTCACCATTCACCACCAACAGCGGCGCCAGAGACCACAGCAGATCGCCATGCCGACAATCACCGGCTCGGCCACGCCAAGACCAGGCGTCAGCCAGACCAACGACCACACGGCGCACACGCGCAAACGACCGACATGAATGTTCGGCCTATGGTGGATCTGGGGGGCGCCCATGGTGGGGGGCCCCTGGCCAGAGGTGGTCCGATGGACGCTTAAACCTGACACTGGCCCCGCCGGACTCTTGGATGCCCCGGGGGCGGCCAGCGAAATGGCGACGGCGACGACATCAATTAACGATTTTCTGAGCCTCAAGCGCCACCCCCAAACGCCAGATGGCGCCGCACGAACTATAGTGGAAGGAGTTGGATACGCCGCATCTGCCGCATCTGTCTGCATCTCCGTCATGCCACTCCAGCGCCACCTCTTGAGGCTCGGGAGAATGAGGGAATCCGCACCGTCATTGGTCTCTGAGACGACGGGCAGATATCAAGTCGCACCCCAGGCAAGCCACTGCCCAGACCACCACCATCTCGGCAACGCCTATCACGGAAAGGGGAAGACAGAACGTGTAACAGCATTGGTCAACCCAGGACACAGTCACACAGACGAGATTACCCTACAAGGACGATGAAGCTGATGCTCCCCATAAAGGAAGATGCTGTTTCGCAGCGCCACGCCGCCAAACCGTCCTCGGCTAGTACGAGTAATAATGCATTAATGGCTCTGGCCCCGCCGTTGTTGCAGGCAAAGAGAGACACCACAACCAAGACTCCTCTCTACGAATAATACTCCATAGTTTTTTCTACCGCAGTCGTACGACATCTCACCATATATCATGTACGAATAGCATCATTTTCTTTTTCAGCATCTTCCTGAGTATCCTTATTCGACTTTGATCGTCATATGATTACATCTGTGGCGCCCGAATACACTCTACCGGGACCCGCGATGGCATCACGGAGCCACCCTGGCTGTGACGCGACGCACACTACGCGTTGTCATTGTGCAGAAGCCATTATTAAGGGAAGGCTATAGTAGTAACATATGATATTTGGCTTCTGAGTGGTTTCGAATTCGCTTCTTGAAAAGAAGCCGCCTTTTATGTCATCCTTCTCCACCGCCTACACCCCGGTTCCCGGCTCTTATTGGAAGCTTGACGCTTGGTATGTCATCTTGCTTGAGTAACCCCCGCGCCCAGACGCAAGCCCCTCCACGCGGACCCCGTCCCCACTATAGAAATGTCTGGGCGCTTGCAACACATGCAACACTGAACGACACTCAATTGTCTTTGAGACGCGAGAAAGGGGGGATGGTTGTCTAGTTCTCGCCCACCTGACCACACCATGGAGTTGGGAGGGTGCCAAGGTGCCACCCTGATGTTGGAAAAGGTCGTCGCATATGCACGCAATTGGGAGGAGACCCCTAATAAACTGGCGACAAACGGATGAAGCATGCTTCGGTATACCACACGCGCGTGGACAAAGCGTCATGTGTTGAGGAACTTTGGGAGCTGGGGCACGCCGCCGGAGCCTCCACCCACTGTCTCTGACATCTCCGAGACATATCTGTTTTGATATTCTATTATTCTTTTCAGTTTCTGAACCACCTCGAGATTTGCTGTCCCTCAGGGCAAGACAACCAATATTACCCTATTCAAACACTGCATATGGCAATCTGGCATCTTGCAAATCGAGCCCCCCCTCCACCCTTGACGAACATGAGCCACACCCATCAATCTCACCTCGCGGTCTCACCGCCTCCTTTCAGCTGTCCACGTTCTATAGCGAAATCTCTCCATTCGCCTGGATGAGCGATGGGGTGTCCGTCGCGCACTAATTTGGACAAACATCAGCGCGAACCAGCCCCCTCTATTACTCGTCGTCCTTTGTTCAGAGGAGTCACGAGGTGTACAGCCGAGGCGATGTCTGGACGCTTGAATGCTTGGCACTGGTCAAATGAGATGCGTCATTGCCACTCGTGGCCTCGGATTCGACGCCTATTCACATATGGTTCCCGACACGACCCAGAAGTGGCGAAAAGCAGTCAAGCACGAGGCGATCTGACCCGTTCAGTGGTTCACAGATAAGAGCGGCGGGTAGCTGCGACATGCAGCAGCCGCGATGTCCCGCCACTCTGCCAATGGCGTGCGGGAGGAGGGGGACGATGCCAATTGATGGGCAATCGATGGATGTGCCAGTCGGTATCCTCCATGCTTGGGCCCTTGCACGCTTGGCCATGCCCTGTGGTCCCGTAGTGCAGCACTGCAGGAGTCCAGGACTGCAGGCCGCCAAGTTCCCAACGGGCCAAGCTGGCCAACCAGCAAGTCTGCTAGTGGGAAAACCCTTGTCGTTACATCGCACCGGTCGGCGACGATCCCCCATGGTCGCACATGAGGAAGCCAGAAGGAGGAGGCGCGCAAGGCGCGATTCTGCCAATTTGCCGTCCTGGCATATCTGCCGGTTTGGAAAACGCAGGTCTCTTTTTTTTACCCCGCCATCCTCATCCTGCGGGCCCCAGAAATACCACCTCAAGGCTCGTACTAACGCAGCTACCCTGAACTGATGATGATCCCGTTCACACGCAACGACATTTGCCGGTGGCTTTTCTGGCAGGCCTTCTTCCGTTTTGATTTTGGGACTACCATTCCGTGTCATCGGACATGGGCTCCGGTGTCATGTGGATGGTAAATAATTGCGGGGGCCATTGATGACCTCAGTCTCCCCGTTGGATAGACAGTTGGGCCATATCGATATAACTACGGATAGTGAGTCGTGTTTTTGAAATTTCTACGTTTCCTAAAACGTTCTGGGCTCATATTTAGAAGAAACTGTTGGTTGCAAAGAGTAACGCATTGAAACCTAGAAGAGACGGCAGAGTGAAAAACAAATGCACCCCTCGTCTGACCAGTCATCTCATGTCATGCCGCCGGCCGGTGTGATACGGCCCGCCAGAGACTCGATCGCGGCAGTGACAAGGCATCCCCGAGGAGGGGGAAGTATGCAAGTAATAGACTGACCGCCATGCCGAACAAAATCCTTCGCACGGGAGCTTATGAGGGGGAAGGGCGTTGTGTTCCATTGCATCTCGTGGCTGTGGCTGCGATCTTGGGCTGCTGTATAACTAACACTACCTACCAGGACGACGACCCAGCGAGTGAGGAGCGATGCTGTGCGACGATGGGCTAGGTTTTCATGGGCTGTGTTATATCGTGATTCCCTATCGAGGACCGTGATTCCCAACTCCTGCTCTTACACATGTCTTGGTTGATGAGTCTATTTATCCCTCCAAGATCTATATCAACACGCCTTTTGATATTCCTACAGTAACAATACAAGTATACAAATGATAACACATACATACACCCTCTCCCTCTCTTTCTCTCCCTCCCTCCCTCCCTCTCTCTCTCTCTCTTAAAAAAAGATCACTTCTCCTTGATCGGTACTATCCTCTCCAGCGTCCTGAACCCATCGTGCGCAAACCCTTTGGTGACATTGACCTTGTACTCCTTGCCATCGACCCTGATGACGCCAAAGCCCATGTCGGTCCACGCAGCGCGCACGCCGTGGAACATGCCGGTCAGCCCGCGGCCCAGCTTGCGGAACGGCATCGTCATCAGGTGCTCCATGTCGAAGCGGCGCAGCTCGCGCTTGCGCGCCTCCTCCAGGCGGCGGGCCTCGTCGCGGCGCAGGTCGGGCACATGCTCGCCGGGGAGCGAGAGGCGCGACTTGAGCGACACGCGGTCGAGGTCGGCGGTGAGGACCTTGGGCCGCGCGAGGGGCATCATGCGGTGGACGGTGACCTCGACCTGCAGCGAGGGGGTGGTGGTGGCCGGGGCGGCGGCGGCGAAGGTGGTGGGGGCGGCGCGCGAGACGGCCGAGGGCAGGACGCGGATGGACTTGACAATGTTGGGGGTCTTGGAGATGAGGTAGAAGCCCATGGCGGCGAGGAGGACGTAGGAGGAGCCGTTGACCCAGGTGACCCAGTCGGGGACGCCCTCGGTGCCCTCCGGGTGGAAGATGACCCAGGGGCCCGTCAGGGCGGTCCAGGTGAGGATGGAGAGGCCACTGGACCAGCAGCCAAAGTAGAACCAGAAGTTGGAGGGCCCCTCGTAGAGGACAGTCGGGGTGGGCTTGGTGGCGAGGCTCTTGATGAGGGCGTAGCTGGACTGCTGCTGCTGCTGCTGCTGCTGCGGGGCGGCCTTGGGGGGCCTTATTGTCGAGGGTGTGGTCTTGATATTGACATTGGCCTTCGGGGCCGCGGCTCGGAGTCGGAGGGAGGCCGTGGAGAAGCGGGATTGGGGGTGGGAGAGCTCGGAGAGGATGGGTCGCGGGCGGAGGAGCTGTGGTCGGAGGATGTTGGGGTGGAAGAGGCCCCTCGGGAGGAGGCTAGCCATGGTGGCAGACGGGCGCCTGGGAGGCTATGCACAGAGGCAACTGTGAAGCTGTGCTCGGATATGGGATTGCTCGGTGGGGATCGCGGGGGTTCGTGTCATGAATGGGCCGCCATGGGGCCTGATGCTGGTGGCGGTGGTGGTGGTGGTGGTCGTTTGTCGCGTAATGGATTGTAGTTGTCAAGTCTGGGTCGTTCGCAGCTACAGAAAAAGCTGGCAGGCCCATTGGCTAATTGGCTCGCAGTCGTCGGCTTCCCGCGTGTCCGGGCTGAAGGCCGTGACCCACATTTCCCGGATTCACAGATAGCTTTCCGCCGTGGCTGTACCATTGGAACCAAGTATTGGCCTGCCAACTTGGCTATGGACTCAGCAGGACTCCCTGCAGTATCGCTTGAGGGTCTTTTCATTAAAAAAAAAAGCAGAAGGAACCTGGCAGAAGCTGGGATTCCATCCTCCGTATATATGGGGATGTTTCAGCCAAAACACCACCCACGTATCTCATACAGCTATGCCCAGGAAATGCAGGCCTCTCCCCACGTGTCAGACGCCTCTTGGCGACGCGGGTCCCTTCCGGGATTGTATGTAATAGTAGAGGCCAGAGGGTGGGTGCCTGTGGCTGCTCGTGTCCGTCCAGATGTTCATACCCAGCTCACCTGAGAGGCCAGAGATGGGCAGCCATGGGCCATTGTTGATCAGCCGGTTTGCAACCCCAGCTGCCCGACCCCGCCGAGCACCCCGCTCCGACGGCCAACTTCATCATACAGAGGAGCGAGAGTATATATCTAAGGACCGCTGTCCCTTGCCGGGCTGGCAATCCTGTTTTCCCATAGCACCTTGTCCCCGTCTTCTTCTCCTTCACCTCAGCGCCTCCCTTACCTGTATATCTGTAGCCATGGAGGACCTCTCCCAGCTCACCGAGAAGACCCATTGGGTCTCCCGCGGCTTTACCTACACCTACTACACATCCCCAGCCAGGGACTCCAAGCCCACCCTGGTCCTTTTCCACGGCTGGCCCGACACGGCCCGCCTCTGGGCGGGTCTCATTAATAACTACCTCGTCCCCAACGGCTACGGCGTCGTCGCCCTCGACTGCCTGGGCTACGGCGGCTCCTCCAAGCCCATCAAGCCCGAGGCCTACGCCTGGCCCCTCCAGGCCGCCGACGTCATCCAGATCCTCGACTACGAGGACCTCTCCACCGTCATCTCCGTCGGCCACGACTGGGGCAGCTGCCTGTGCCAGCGCCTCTACAACCTCTACCCCTCGCGCGTCGTCGGTCTCGTCATGGCCAACGTCGCCTACATCCCCCCCACGGGCGACTTTGACCTTGACACGGTCAACCGCGTCACCCGTGAAATCTTTGGCAACGCCAGCTATGAGTACTGGCACTTCTATAACTCGGCCGACGCGGCGGGCCTCATGGACAAGGTCCCCGAGTCCGTCTACACGGTGGCCTTCTCCGACCCCAAGACGTGGCTCGACAACTGGTGCAGGCCCGGCGGCATGCGCGAGTATATCACCGCGGGGCGCACCCAGCCCACGCTGCCCTTCGCGACGCCCGAGCACAAGGCCGACTTCATGGCGCGCTTCGGCCCGGACACTGAGGGCTTCGCCTCGTCCTGCTGCTGGTACAAGGCGTACGTGGGCCCCGTGCAGAACGAGGCCGACAGGCCGCTGCCCGAGGAGACCTACGCGGTCCGGGTGCCCGCGCTGTACTGGGGCGCCGAGAGCGACTTTGTGTGCAGGCACCAGATGATACAGCAGAGCGCCGATGCTGGCCTGCTGCCTGACCTGACCACGGTGGTGCGCGAGGGTGGGCACTGGGCGCTGCTCGAGAGGCCTACCGAGTTTGGCCAGGATGTCCTGGACTGGCTGCAGAATAAGTACACATGATACGTACCTGTGAACGAGTCGATGCTTCTATACCGGGGTCAGGAGTGCAAGCCTTCCGCGTTTTCCAAGTTAATGTCCTTGTCGTCAGATACCCAGTTGTGAAGGAACAAGTGAAAAGGGTCAAGGTTGCGACAGCGAAACGCCTTACGTAGATCGCTTGATGGGTAGATCCGCTGGAGGGAAAAGAAGGCTGAGCTAATCAATGGGGCCCATCTATGGACAGTAAGAAAAATGCTAATGCTCATACATGACGCCATACAAAAGTGCCCATTTTATTCTGCCACCCCTGCCCGGAACATCCCACCAAAAATATCCCGTGGCTCCACCGCCGTGCATCTCCCCAACAGCTTCAGTGCTTCACCCAAAGCTCTTAACCCTGAAAGATTCCAATCTTCCATCTCCCCCTTCGACAACCACAAGATTCCCCGCCCCAGCAACGCCCTCAATGGCGTCGTTCGCGGCAGCATGTCGAGCCACCGCTCGCCTCACCACCGGCCGAGCAGCCGCCGCCCGTAGTACGAAATTCCCACCCCTCCCCTAATCCACCTTTCTGAAATGTTGCGCAAAGATAAGCCTGGCTAACACGGGGCGACAAAACCGCGCAGACCTCACCTCGTCGGCGCGCACTCTCGCCGCCCAGAATTTTACCATGCCGGCTCTGTCGCCCACCATGACCGAGGGCAACATTGCCAACTGGAACGTCAAGGAGGGCGACTCGTTCAGCGCCGGCGACGTGCTCCTCGAGATCGAGACCGACAAGGCCACCATGGACGTTGAGGCCCAGGACGACGGTGTCATGTTCAAGATCATGGCCCAGAGCGGCGCCAAGGCCATCCAGGTCGGCACCCGCATCGCCGTCGTCGCCGAGTCCGGTGACGACCTTGCCTCCCTCGAGATCCCCGCCGACGAGCAGGCCGCCGCCCAGCAGCCCGGTGCCCCGAAGCCCGACGAGTCGAAGAAGGATGACGCCGCGTCCAAGACCGCCGACACCGGCTCCCAGGGGGCTGCGAGCAGCGAGTCGCACGCCGTCCGATACCCGCTGCTGCCGTCTGTCGGCCACATTGTCAAGGAGAAGGGGCTGAGCGCCGCGGAGCTGAGCAAGATCACGCCCACCGGGCCCGGCGGGCGCCTGCTCAAGGGTGACGTGCTGGCATATGTGGGGAGCATCTCGTCCGACCGCCCCGCCGCCCTCGAGTCCCACTTCGACAAGCTGTCGCACCTGGACCTGAGCAACATCAAGGTGGCCGAGAAGAAGGCCCCCGCGCCGGCACCCAAGGAGGCCGAGGCCGCGCCCAAGGCGCCTGCCGTCGAGAGAAAGCTCGAGATCAACGTGCCCGTGTCGCTGGCCAAGGTTGTCGAGGTCCAGAACAAGATCCAGGACACCCTCGGCGTCTTCCTGCCCCTGTCGACCTTCATCAGCCGCGCCGCCGAGGTCGCCAACGACAACCTGCCCCCTGTGAACCGCCCTCCCACCACCGACGAGCTCTTTGACCAGGTCCTCGGCCTCGACAAGGTTAAGGCAGCGAAGGGCTCCGGGGGTACCTACCTCCCCCAAATCTCCGTCATCCCTCCACTGTCCTCCTTACCGTCCAGATCATCTAAGAAGGCCGATATCATCGACGTCCTCGCCCCCAAGCCCAAGAAGGCTGCTTCAACTAGGCCGTCGGTAACAGCTGTGCCGGGACTGTCCAGCGGTGCCAATGTGTTTAGTTTAGTTGTGTCCAAGGCCGAGGAGAAGCGGGCGTATGATTTCCTGGAGCGGTGCAAGGTGATTTTGGAGCAGGATCCTGGGCGGCTGGTCTTGTAGAGCGAGGAGCTCATTTGTTTACTTGTACCCATTGTATTAATTTTAGAAGGCGTACATTATACCTCATGCCCTGCAATCTTTCGGCCCTAATGAGTTCATGTGGCTGTTCAGGCAGTGCGGCTTAGGCAGAGATTCTGAATCCAGTGATTTTATATTTTTTTTTGTTGTAAGCTACATGTTGGAACGCTTTACGAAGTAGATTTTTCGATATCCAAATCTGAGATCGTGGTTTGCGTATTAAAACACGGGGTTAAGGGGGTATTGTGTAGGACCATGGGGGAACTAGTATTCCCACGAGGGTCCTTCTTCTTTTGTTTGAATCCAGAGGAGTATTGCGTGGAACCATAGGGGGAGCTAGTATTCCCGCATGGTTTTCTCTTCGTCTTTCTCTCTCTCTCTCTTCCCCAGCTTTTTCTTTCCCGGGCGTGTATTGCATAGAGCTAAGGGAACTAGTATTCCCATGAGGTTCTTTCTTTCTTCTTCGAATGCAGATGAGTATTGCATAGAGCCATAAGGGAACTAGTATTCCCACGAGGCTCTCTCTTCTTCGCATCAAGGGGAGTGTTGCGTGGAACCATAGGGGAACTAGTATTCCCACGGGGTCCTCTCATTTTCCGTTTCCTTCTGTGACGGGCGATTTTCATGTGAAAGGTGCTGCTGCAGTAGTGCGAGCCGGTAGACTGGTCCTTCTCGGGGGTCTGGGGCGCTTGGTATCTCCGTGAGCTGCCTGAAACGACTTCAGAATGAAGAGAAGGCGCTCGGCATGATTGTGCCAAGAGGAACTGTACTCGAGAATCTCAATTGAGTTTTTCATCGATGTAGCATAACGATCATTCTCATGGAGCGCAACGAACTCGTTGCTCAAGATAATCAGTGTTGCAGAAAACAAAAAGTTCCTGGATCAAGGTCAGATGTTGTTGCCAAACATGGGACGAGAACCGCACAATAAGAAAGAGTTTTGGGCTGTTTGGCGATTCGATCGGTATGCCATATAGACCAAGGCAACGATTCTTGTTGAAGCAGCGACGCAAGACTCCGAGAGCCGCCCAAGACTTGTGATATCAGTTGATGCCACCTCTTCCGGGCCCTTTCCGTCGCTTTGTACCTTGATAAGAAACGCGAAAAAGAAGGGTCGGGTGAGAAGAACCACAGAGTAAGTCTCTATCAAGTCTGCGTGGAGAACTGCGGCGGCCTCATCGGGAGGAAGATGTTCTTGTAAAAGTCTTGCTGCGTCAAATTTCGGGTGAAATGTGTTCGCCCTGTGAATACTTTCCATGAGGAGTCCGTGGCCTACTTCTGTAGAGACCTCTCGATCTGCGTAGAGCTTCCGTATAATTCGGTCCACGGATAGACACGAACGAACAACAGCGTCGAGAGCTTCCATGTGGGCAGTCGGATCATCTCCACTTCCACTTTCTCGTCCTGGAGACTCGAGGCTACCGTTGGATATGTCGCTCGATATTGCGGCTGGACGTCCCATAGATGCAGATATGAGCCGGTCCAAAACAAACAAACTCCTCCAGATATTCCGCCTGAGGGTCAATCGCTGTGTGTCGAACATGACCATGGTGTCTTTCCATCGATGCAGGCCGAGGGCAAACGACGAGTGAACAGCCATACCTATTTACATGTCAGTGCCCCACTTGCAGATATAATATGTAATATCGTGGATTTCTCACCGATACAAACATATGCCGCGTTCCATCGTGAGACCATCATTTGGTATACGGCCATCAGACATAAGGCTTGAACGGACCATAGATCACCATCTTCAAACCCAGAAACGCACTCACCCAAGAACTTTGCGCTCTTGAACAGCAATTCTGCATGATCGGCATCGCTAGGCGAGAGAGTATTGACAAGATCACCTGGCTGCATACCTATGGAACGAGGTTGTAGTACCAGACCGATGGCTAGAACCAAGTATACCAAGCAGAGATCAGTGGAGTCCATAGTGTTAGAAGCTCCGTAATAAGCATCCAGTGACAACTGGAGCCGCCGGCGATCGATGACCTCAATAATCCCCTGGGTCTGGACACGGGTTAGCTTCATGAAGGGCCGTTGCAGGCGATGACGCACGCTTGTGAAGTACGACTGCATAAGAGCCTGTGCAGTCTCTCTCGCGGGAAGGACACACGGGAGCCCTGTGGTTGGCGGAGTTGTAGGTAAAGGTTCAGTCATGGTGTAACGAATAGGATCGGCAGTGAAGGGCGTAGGTCCGGCTGTATTTTCGACGACAATTCTCATCGATTGTAGAAACGAGAGAACCGAAGAATCCCCCATGTATACTATTGTAAAGTTTTAGCACCAGCATCAATACTTTGAGACGCTCTTTAGGACCTTACATAGCCGCCCTGTCGGGTCTTGTAGCATCCTAACCTGTCCATAGGGCTTTATACTTTCAACGCTGTCGCTCAGAACCTCCCCCGTGTATTGAAACAAGCTTCCAGTGGGCGATTCTGCTTGCTTTGGGGCATGAGGACCGAATCTTGGAGGGAGAGCATCCGCCTCTGCGGGATCTTCTAGCATGGATAGATCGAAAGGGTCGTCAACGTTCTGTCGTTTTGTCGAGGAAGTGGCCGGTGACGGGGCATTATTGTCGGGAGGCGAATTCGGCGTGTATTTGCATTCGAGGTTTTTCTTCATGCAGGTAACGCAGGGCTTAAAGCCATTGCACTTGAAGACCCCGTCAGTTTGGTAACGACAACAGACTATTTGTGTAAGGTGAGTTCTGAAGGTACGGTTTCCAAACAGTGTAATACAAATCTGCCAAGTTTCCACGTCCACTTGTCCGTGTCTCACCCGGTTCCGATGGAAATATAAAGGGTTTTTAGTCTTGAAAAACGCCAGACGAGAGGTATCTTGTGGGCATCGGTGGTGGGTGGTGTTTGTCCTTGAAAAGTGCTCCGAGATCAGAGTACTTCCCCCCACCACAAGGATCGAGACCGAGGAGGTGTCCTACCCCTGATTCCATGTTCAATTAAGGCTAATGTGATAACTGACAGAATCTGTGTCTGGGTCTCTGGGATGAAGCTTATGTGCGGGGACGGTGGGTTAGGGGAATTGGGAGAAGGGTCTTGGGCGAAGCAGAATCCTCTAGACGTGGGTTTGGGTGATGATTAAAGGGGTTAGAATGATCTCGGAAGCAACAAAGCTTGGATCTTTGGCCTGGCTTGGGGTGTCTGCGGGGGAAGAGTACAGTGACCTCAACAACTCACCTTTTGTTTGCGGCGCCTGCATGTATCGCAAGCCATAGCGGTTCGCAGCCTCCTATCCTCTGGGACTCTGGGTCTTGGCATGGTGAGAAAGTTGGCGGTATACTCTTTAGCATCGTCTATATGATCGGCTCTATAGCGACCTTAGAAAACTGTCTTCAGGGTTCCATGCGTGTCGACGAAACCTGGACGAGAGAGGGATGGCAGATCGGATGGGTGGTCAATGCCAAGCCGCCGCAGGTCTGGGATAGCCGCCGTTGCACACCACGTTTCAAGGTTTGGGGGCCTGGCGGTTAAAAGGATGCTTAGAAACCTTGCTAGAATCCTCTGAGCGTAGAAGGAGCGACAACCCCGGGGGAAAGTTTGCTGATAGGCGGCGCTACATAGGAAAATCTTAGAGTGGACAAGTGCGAAGAGGCTTCTTCTAATATGAGACGTGGGAACGGGCTTCCTTTTTACACGTACCTTGTAGACAAGGCTCTTAAGAGGCCAGGCCACAGAGAGATTTGATTAGGCGCCTAAATTTAGAGGATACGATGTGCCAATAGCTGAGAGCTCAAAGCTGGCCTGGGCAGCTGGACGGCGACCACGAGGCACGCAGCCTTGGCCTGGAGGATCATTGACAAGGCCATGTTTTGTCAAACCGGTGAGGGTACGACTGTGCTCTCGCAGGAGCATCAGGCGGGATTGGATAGATAGCAAAGCTGATTCGCCGGGGAGAGAGAGTGCATGGTCCGTATCTGCAATGCCTTGCAGCTGTTGCTGATGTTTGATGAGGCAAAGTGGGAGAATCAGAGCGAAAGGGAGGGGATGACAACAGGGGGGCGTGGTTGGCGATGGCCTTCAGTGGTTGACATGGAACCAGGGTCCCCAGGGGAAGGAAAGCATACTATGTAATCGAGGGTTGTTCCGCTGCTCCTACCTTGCCTTTCCGCTCTATTAGCTCTCAGATAGGTAGGTAGGTAGTCCCTACGTAACCCCTGCCTGAATCGCGCACATAGTTGTCGGAGGGTAGGCACGACCGTGGGTGTAAGGTTGAAATTCTCCGGTATGTAGTAGTAGATTGATTGCATTGTAGGAGACCACCATCACGGCGCGTCAATCCCAGTCCCCCGCCCTCCGATTTGCATATATTACCGGGGGGGCTATAACAAGGGAAGTCCCGTTCTGGTCTGCCGTGCCGCTGTCAGCCAAGCTGTACGAATACTACTCGTACATATTATGTACGAACCTGCCAGGCTCTGCGCCAGCGCTTACTTGGCCTACCTAGGCGCGACCGTGCTGTACAAATACATACGAATACAGCTTCGCCCCCAACCTGCACAGCCAGTCAGTTGGTCGGACCAGCTGAACACTATTGGAAAAATCCAAGTTCACATGTTAAATCCGGTCCCCCGGACGCAGCAAGCAAGCCACATCACAGCGATGCATGTTGGGGCGCAGGATACGGATATGTACTTATTTGGACAGATCAACCACACTCCATGCCCCCATGACTCCAGATGGGGCAACGACTGCACCTTGACGACGCTGAACTATCTGCATTCCCCACGCATGTCAGTGGCAGAGATGCGTATTGTCTCTTCCCCCCCCCCTCCCCCCTGCCTCCTGCCTGGCCCATCTCCATCGCGTTTCTCCAATTTCCATTTCTTTGTCAACACTGATCGATGCGGTTACAGTCAACGGGCCGCATCCAAGGCTGAAAGCCTCCATGCGCCATGACGATGCCCTCCTCCCATTCTGACGTCGTCTGTCTTTTGCCCGGAGCCTTTCCCAGTGTGATTCGGCCGAAATGAGACAACCCCCCTTCAGCCGCTCATAGCCAATCGCTCATCGCCGGCGAGCAAAATTTCCATGTGCCTCGCAAAGGATATCCCCATCCGAAGCTACGATTCGTAGCCGCCAACTTTTTTCCCGCCCTCTGCATCACAGCCTCGTCCAACCTTGTCACATCTTGGGAAACTGCAGTGATTGGTTGGGGGACCAGGTCACGCCTGGAGGCTCAGCCAAGAGATCCCTGAGAGATGATATAAACAAAATTACTGGTATGTACCTTGGATCCTTGGATAGTATTTGCAAAAGAAAACATAAAATGTCAATACTGCTACCCGATCAAAGCCGGTCAACCACTACGAGTACTACCACGTCTCAGGCCCAAACTTCTTGCCCTGGTCAAAGATCCTCATCTGCACCGCCGTGCCCTGCACATCCATGGTCGTCCCCACAATGTCGTTCCCCCACCACTTGGGCGGCTCGATATCGTGCATGGTGAAGGCGAAGAAGATGAAGAGCGTCGCCAGCGCGAGCCCCAGGTCCAGCCCGGACGAGGTGAGGAAGTTGAGCCGCCCCCACCACGCAAAGTGCCTCTTCTTGATCCAAAACTGGAAGACGAAGCCCACGATGCCCCACGACAGGTAGTTGAGGGGCGTGGCGGGCGGGATGGCGCCCGCACCGCCAAAGATGAGGGGCGCCATGGCGTACCGCACGGGCGACCTGGGCCACCGCCTGGCCGCAAAGTAGATGGCGACGGGGACGACGGCGCCGACGACGAAGAAGGCAAACAGCCCCGCGTAGATGCGCCCGGGGGAGAACATGCGGTCCGGCCCGATGAGACCCCAGATCACCGATGCAGCGAAGAAGACCCTGCCACCGGGGCACGTGAAATGATCCGGTTGGTCAGGCTCGCATACCCCCTTGATGTTGTCCAGCGCAAAATTGAGGACTGCGATCTGGATGAAGCACGAGAATGTGGTGGCGACGACTTGTGCAAGGAACATGGTCCTTGGCGGGATTTTCATGTAGTGCCCAAACTTGAGATCAGACACGAAGCTGAGCGCCTGAGACATGGTGACGTATCCAAACGTCTTGAAACTAGTAGTGCACAGCGTTAATCGTGATGGGTTTTAATATCCTTTTGTTAGGGTTCACTCGTCTTACATCATGAGGGCCAGGGGTCGACCTGGTTGGACGTAGCCGTAGACGAACTCTGTCAGAACGTTTAAGCCAATCCGGTTGTTTGTGATGGCCTCAATGATGCCAATGGGGAGCGAGAATCCAAAAGCGATGGCCACTGCCAGCAAAAAGGCCCACCATGTGAGGTTGGTAGGATATGCAAGCACGGTTACGAATCCGAGCACGAGCATCTAAGGACCAACGTGTGAGATTACGACGGGGAAAACACGAGGACTCCGCAACTCACAACGCCAAAAAGTGACATGTACCACCATGTGGGGGCTTCCTTATACTTCCGCATTAGTTTCATGTGGATATCCGGTTTCTCCGTTGTGCTGTTGCGGTATTGCTTCCAGATTTGTTTGCGATTGTGGAGGTACGTGTACACAATCAGCGATGAGATGGCCGCAAAAGACAGCCCGTATGACATGGCAAATGTTGTGCTGGCTATGTCAGCCCACAACTTTCCTTGGCGGCAGTGCAGATTTGAGCGTACCTGAGGAACAGTGGGGAGTAGTTCTTGTACGCCTCTTCGTCGAGCCTAAAGTCGGGCGTGAGAATGCGGGTCGTGTTGTAGGGGTTGCCTCGGTTGTCGTAGGTGTTCGAGTCGCTCATAGGGAGAAACTCGCCATACCAGGCCCCATTAAAATGGAGGACCCCGGAGAGGATGATGAAGAAGAGGACGACGCCGAAGAGCGTGTTGGCAATGGCGTGCCTAATTCACTGGTTACCACAAATAGACCGACAAGCCAGAACGCGTGCAAGACTTAATACCATGGCGGAATGAGCGGTGATCCAATGTAGCCAGAAACCTGTGCCCAGTCAAAGGTAATTGGGATGAGGGATAGACCGGTCTGGCCACCAAAAAGCTGATTTACAACCGGGTTCCGTGGTGCCATCCATGTGACAAAAGCAAAGATGCTGAGACATTGGACGAGGAAGCCGGGGATGAAGTAGTATACGAAGGCACATGCGGTAACGATGCCGAACCACTTGTACCGGGGCATCGAGCCTCCAAGGATGGTGGGGTCCCTGACCTCGTTTGTCTCGTGCATAGCGTTGAGCAAGGTCACGGCGGCCAAATTGCCCGGCCATATCATGGAAGCTGGGTAGACTTGGTGGCTGTCAGCGGTCCTCGCGCTAGGATTTTTTGGACAGCTGGTACTTACCCAGAAAGCGGCGCATCATGCCCGCGATTCCATACCCCAGGGACTGCGTCGAGATGGTGAGGAGGAGCTGGAAGCCCGTGCCAAAGTTTTGCTTGTAAAAGACGAGCTGGGCAAGGATGATGTCGGTGGCATACGCAACCGAGAACGACACGCCTGCCATGACAACAATAATGGCGTGCTCCTTGATATTGAAGGGCCCGGGATTCAGCGACACCGTCCTCCCAAAAGCGGTGATGCTCTTGTCGGGGACAAATCTAGCCCAGCAATGGCCCAGCGGCCACGAGATGATCTGGGCAATGAGAGGCCCGATGGAAATGGAGGGCTGCCGGAGAGAGAATAGGGTATTGGCCGAAGCTCCGACAACAACCAGAGACAGGCCAATGGTCCAGGCTCTGACCGTGTTGCATGGCACATCCTCGTCGTGGTTCCTGACCGCAGCGCGGACCTCGGGGTAGGGCGAGTCCTCTTCCTCGGGCTTGGGTTCGGCCCCTTCAGGCCCCTCTTCGGGATGGGGCCGATGTCTGGCTTCGTACTCCTCGGGGAGATTAGGATCCAGAAGGAGCTCATACTCTGACCCCTGGTCTTCCTCATCATTCCGTGCTCCCGCGGCCGCCAGTTCAGATGCCCCAAGCTTGAGCTCATCGTCGAGCGAATCGGGTCTGTCGTGAGTGCCGGACAGCCGGGAAACAGGATGGTCGTCCATTTCTAGGCCCGTCGCCTCGGCGTTGGACATGGAGTCTCTCCTCCTGCTGGAACTCATGGCTCTCCAGGCTAACGCTGTCTCAGCTAACTGTCTCGGATCGTAGCCTCTAGGTTCTAGTCGCGCTGATAAGCATGTAGGAAGACGCTTTTCTTATGAACTGGGGTTAAAATAAGCTTGAAAGACTGCTCCGGTATCCAATTACCAGGTATTCTAATGGCTTTTTGCAGCAAGTGATGCTGTGAGTTCGTTGCGCCTCGTACCGCAGCCGAGGCGGAAGCCACCAGGTGTCCTTTTGACGTTCCTATTGAGCAGCGGCTGGCGGGTGCGCATTGACAAATACTTATAGGTGCTATGAAGATGCCAAGGACATTGTGGGATGCGTGAGGGGGGGGGAATGCTGTAACGCTGTTTGAGTTTATGTTAACATTAGAGTTGAGCTGTGAAGGGTTTCATGACATGCTGACAGAGTGGATGATGTCCGTGGCAGCGTGGTTTGATGGGCTCCAGGCGCGATAGAGGCTGGGGATCGGCGCACTGTGTCATGACTCCCCTTATCACACCAATGGCACAGTGTCAACAACTAATGCTATTTTATTTTTGCTAGTCCTTGACTTTCGAGCTTGCTTCACTTCCATAATCCCCAAATTCACCACCAAAGACGTCGTTTCATCGACGCCGGCATATGCGACCAGATCAAGCCTGACCTTCCTGTCGGCTATGGAAAGACTATGCGTCGCGTAGTCGTGACCGGCCTAGGGGCCATCACGCCCCTCGGAGTTGGCATCCGGCGCACCTGGACGAGGCTGCTGGCCGGCGAGTCTGGCATCGTCAGTCTTCTCAGCCAGCAGCAGCCCGCCGACCGGTGGAAGGGGCTGACTAGCACTGTGGCAGGGCTCATCCCCGAGGGCAAGGAGGAGGAGGGTCGCTGGGACGCCGCGCAGTGGCTGGGCGCGGGCGAGGTGCGTCGCATGTCCAAGTTTGCGCAGTACGCCGTCGCGGCCGGCGAGATGGCGCTCCGGGACGCGGGGCTCGAGGATGCGTCTGGGGAGGTTAGGGAGGCCACTGGTGTCTGTCTGGGCAGCGGCATCGGCAACCTGGAGGAGATGTACGAGACCAGCTTGGCTCATCAGGCAGGGGTATGTTGATATATAGCGGCTATCCATCCATCCATTTCATCTACAAGTAGGTGCTCACACAGTTTTCGCAGGGTTACAAGAAGGTGTCGCCGCTCTTTGTCCCCAAAATCCTCATCAACATGGCCGCGGGGCACATCTCCATGAAGTACGGCTTCCAGGGCCCCAACCACGCCGCCACGACCGCCTGCACGACGGGCGCGCACTCCATCGGCGACGCCTCGCGATTCATCGCCATGGGCGACGCCGACGTCATGGTCGCCGGCGGCTCCGAGTCGTGCATCCACCCGCTCACGTTTGCCGGCTTTGGCAGGGCGCGGTCCCTATCCACGGCGTACAACGACGCCCCGCACGCCAGCTGCCGACCGTTTGACCGCCGGCGCGACGGGTTCGTCGTGGGCGAGGGCGCGGCGGTGTGCATCCTCGAGGAGCTCGAGCACGCTAGGGCCCGGGGCGCGCGTATCTACGCCGAGGTCAGGGGCTACGGGTGCAGCGGGGACGCGTACCACATGACGGCGCCGCGGGAGGATGGCCACGGGGCGTACCTGGCCATGAAGAGGGCCTTGAAGAATGCTGGCGTCAAGCCGTCCGAGGTGGATTATATCAACGCCCACGGCACCGGGACTCAGGTTGGCGACGTTGCCGAGGCGCTTGCGATCCGGAGACTGATGCTGGGCGACGACGGGGTGTCCGAAGAGTCCCAGGTCACAGTCAGCAGCACCAAGGGAGCCATGGGTCACCTTCTGGGTGCGGCCGGGGCTATCGAGGCCCTATTCTCGATATTAGCCATCCATGAGGTGAGCACAGGCATGTGATCTGCGGTTCCTGAGCTAACAGCGATGCAGGGAGTGACCCCGGCGACTTTGAATCTAGAAGAGCCAGACGTTGGTGCTAGCTTCAATTTTGTACCGCTCGAGGCACAGGAGAAGAGGATCGAAACGGCCCTGTCGAACAGCTTTGGGTTTGGGGGGACAAATAGCACCCTAGTGTTTTCAAAGATTGGATAAGGCACAGCCATATTGTACCACTATAATGTATAGCACTGTATTATATTGAAATGCCGGTAGAATGGCCCACGTCTCCATCGAGGCTGATGATTCTGTGACAGACAAGCGGTCAACCAAAAGAATGAGGCACCAAATAACTAACTCTTGCCAAGGGACGTACGTACGTACAATATAATATCTATGTGTACGGATAATACGGAGTAGAAGCTAAACATGACATGATAATCACCAACTGATCATATATATGCACATAAAAATTGCGTATATGAATGCATATATATCACAAAATACGCTATATATATGAATATGGGTACGAATATGTGTATCATTATGATGGTATCTCCTTTTTTTGCTACCGAATGGCAGGGTAGACCTCTGAGTACTAGCAGCAGGGAAAGTTCCCGGAGTAGAACTTGAGATCCGGTCTTGGACCACAGTGTGATCCAAGATCCCTATGCGTACTGGTAGTGAGCCAGGTGATGGTCCTCAGTAACGCTAGGCACCCCAAGCGGCGACGTGAGCAGGCCATCTTTTACAAATTTTGACAGCAGACAACCTTAGAACATCTTCGAATGCATATCGACATAATCTCTTCTGGGCGCCTATTAGACTTACGATGTTAATCCACCATGGCCGGCACCGGAGGCAAATAAAGCCTTCTTATGTTCTAGGTAGGACTTGAGCTCGTTGATGGTCCGGGCTCTGGCACTCTCGTCCAGAGTCGGCCAGGCCTCGTCGAGCTGTTTTCCAGGGACCCACTTCATCAGAATCCAACTCGTTTCGTCGTCTACTCCGTCGAGATGCGCATCTTTGATTCGGGGCATAGGAATAGAGGTTAGGTTCCGTACATGAACCATAGCCTCGACCTCCCTGCGCAGCCGGAAGATATGGACGACCCTGCTTACGGAAGGACCCACAAAGCTCTGGGGGAATCTCTGGGGCGGATATCACGGCCATGTCTCTGGGAGAGTGAGCTTTTGGTGGCGCGAGAGGTGTTAAATTCAGGAGGCGCATTCACGAGAAAGAAGTTGGGTGATGAGTTGGGACAAGACAAGCTGAAAGCACCCCTTTGTGTACTTACCTTACCAGGTAATATCCCTTTAGCGGGGTGAGCCAAGGGAAACCTGACACAGCCAGTGGCCGACGTTCAGCCGGGGTTGCCAAAACCGCGGGTCACGAATGTGGAATTTCTCAGTCGCAGGGTCATGCATTTTGAGGCCATGGTCATGACGCGAAGATAAAAGACCGGCCCAAACGCAATCCCTACTCACCCATAATACCTCGATCCCCTCGGCGACTGGCTGCCTGGCCTGGCCTCAACGCATTCCCACGACAACTCGGCCATCACCATCTAATTGACATCCCACACAATGGCCTGCGAGAGCTGCCGATCCCAGGCACGCCTGCTCGTCCGCGCTGCCGTCCGCGCATCGCGGGCGCCTGCTCCGACGACGGGCCTCCCGAAACGGACCCTCACGACCCTCACCGGCAACGGGAGCACCAGCAGCAATAACAAGCCAGCCCCCAGCGGAAGGGCCGGCGCGCAGACCCGCGGGCTCAGCAGCTCGGCCCCCCGGGCCATGACGAACCCACTGGCCCGGGGTCCCAAGGGCGCGTACTTTGTGGTGGGCGCGACGGAGCGGCTGTACAAGGTCTGCGGCGAGGCGGCCGACTACCGCATCACCGACGCGGAGCGCAAGAAGGACAGGGTGGCCAAGCTGGAGGACGGCGAGGAGGTGGGCCACTCGACGGGCACGCGGGACGTCTGGCACAAGCGTACGTTCAACCATTCAAACACCGATGTATGCAAAAGATGGTGCACGAACTGACCTGGGAAAAAAAAATCGTAGTCTTCAAGCTCCCGCCGACGTTCAGCACGTGGTCGCACGTCACGATGCTGCACCTGTACCTGCTCAACGCGCGGATCCGGTGCTTCGACCGCGACACGTACGCCAACTGGCGGCAGCAGCTGGTGGACCACTTCTTCTTCGAGGCGGAGAAGAAGATGCACGTGGACCACAGCATCACGTCGAGCGCGCTGCGGCAGCGGTACCTCAAGGACATCTTCGTGCAGTGGCGCGGCCTGCTGGTCGCGTACGACGAGGGGCTCGTGCGGGGGGACGCCGTGCTGGCCAGCGCCGTGTGGCGCAATCTGTTCAAGGGCTCGCCCGACGTGGACCCGCGCGCGCTGGCCGCCATCGTCGGGTGGATGCGCGCGTGCCTCAAGGCGCTGGAGGGCACGTCGGACATGTCGTTTGCGTCGCGCGCGGGGGGCATCCTGGAGCTGCCGGTGGAGAGCTTCTGGACGGGCATGGAGAAGGCGACCAAGGCGGAGCAGCAGGAGTCGGCGGCCGCGGTGGCCGCGGCGACCACGGCGACCACGGGTGGAGGCTCGAAGGCTGGGGAGAAGGGCAAGGTCTAGATAGCCAGGCCGGGCGAAGAAGGGGCCTGCGGCAGAGAGCGCAGCGAATACGAAGTCGCGAGTGTGTACATGCAGAGTACGGCGCTGTATTATTTCAACAAACTCCTCTTGTACCAGTACGGACATGTATCATATCATTTATATAGATGGGGAGTGGGGGTGGAAAATGTGATATTTGAGAACTCTTTGGCGACTACTACCAGGTACCGCACACAGTATCACAGCTTGGACGGGGGCAGGATGGCAATGTCCTGGAAGGGGATGCCCAGATGGCGGTAGATGTGGTTGAAGCGGTCACTGCCAAAGAAGGGCTGCCCCTCGCCCTGGGCGTTGGTGACCCAGAACCAGGGGGCGCCAAAGGCACCGAGGTCGACAGCCTTCTGGGTGGCGTCCTTGACGGCGGCCTTCATGCCATCCCTGCCCTTCATGATGGCGGCGACATCGTCGCTGGTGAACAGCTTGGTGCCCTTGGCGTCGGTGGCGTCGGCCAGGACAGAAGCCAGGACGTCGTCCTTGGTGAGGTTGGAGTGGGGAGGCATCCACTGGCAGCGGAACATGTACTCGAAGGCGGCGAGGAAGACGGACTTGGGGTAGTTGGCCTTGATGTAGTGCAGGGCGCGGAGGGGCGAGATGGTGAGGCTCATGGCCATGAAGTCCTTGGGGGTGGCCAGACCATGGAGTCCAACGCGCTCAGTGGCGCGCTTGGTGTCTATGGGTAGGTATCTGGCCTTGGCAGGGAGCATCCATGGTGGTTTGTTTCCCGACAAGTTGTTGATGCCGGCGATCAGGGTCGGGTGGAATCTGACGGGTTGAGCATCTGGGCATTCAATTGACAGGGCCATGCGGGTTAGAGTACATACTCGACTTGTACGCCATGAGCCTCGAGCTTGTCCAGGTTGGGGAGCAGGTCGGCAAAGGCAACATAGCTGAAGAAGGACGCTTGCAGACAAGAGGTCAGTTGATGAGATCCAGATGGAGGTTGAGGGTTAGGGTTGGGAGAGTGAGGCTAGGGGAAACAACAAGCTCACCAATGTCCAGATAGCAGTCGATGCGGCCTCCCATTGTGGTAATTGCGTCAGATACCCCGGAATTGAGGGTGGTGGATCTGTTGGTAACTGTGGATGTCACTGCTGTGAACAGGCGCTTGCGCAATACATGTAGGAGATGTTGTCATATGATTGATGTCTTTGGCATTAGTTAGCACGGATAGTTAGCACGGATAGTTAGCACGGATAGTTGCCATCATATATTTAGTGCTATCGATGTTTGTCATCAGCCGGAGCTAAAGTGGGTCCTTCCCCGGATGCCGAGGTCCACCCCCGTATTCGGTCCACCGTCTTTGATGCGACACGCTGCATGGCAATACGACACACCGAATCGCCGACTCCAGCCCATCACGAGACGGAGGACTGGCTTACAGGGCCGTGGTCGACTCTGTGGCTGACTTCATGTTCCTGGTCTAAAACCTCACCCCCACTCATCTTCTCTCATTCCATCTCATCCAACTCACCTCGCCATGTCCTCCCAGAAGAAGCCCGTTGCCCTCGTTGTCGGCGCCTCCCGTGGCATCGGTCGCCAGATCGCCGTCGACCTCGCCAGCAACGGCTACGCCGGTGCGTATATGTATCAGCAGAGTAATCATGTAGTGCATGCCTGACAGATCTCAGTCGTCGTCGCTGCCAAAACCATCAGCGACCCTTCCAAGCCCATCCCCGTCTCCCCTGACCCCAACTCGCCAGCCTCCACCATCACCACCGTCGCCAACGAGATCACGGCCTCTGGCGGCCACGCAACCGCCATCCAGGTCGACGTCCGCTACCCAGAGAGCATCCAGGACCTCCTGACCAAGACCATCTCTGTAAGGCACCCCTTCCCTGACCTCCCCCTCCCCAGTACAGCATCACCACCAACACACCAACCCAGACCTACGGCCGCCTCGATGCCCTCGTCTACAACTCGGGCGCCATCCACTGGGCCCCCGTCCCGGCCACGCCCCTGAAGCGCTTCCAGCTCATGCAGCGCGTCAACCCCGAGGGCCTCTACGCCACCGTCCAGGCTGCCCTGCCACACCTCCTCTCCTCCTCCTCCTCCTCCTCCTCCTCCTCCTCTTCCTCTTCTACTTCCTCCCGCATCATCGTCGTCAGCCCCCCCATCTACAGCCGCTTCTTCCGCGGCAAGACCGCCTACGCCATGGGCAAGGTCGCCATGAGCGTCCTGACCAAGGGCCTGGCCGTCGACGTCGACCGCGACGACGCCCTGCGCGGCCGCCTCGCCATCACCAGCCTGTGGCCCGCCGTCGCCGTCGAGTCCGCCGCCACCGCGCACTTCACCACCTCGAACCCTGCCGAGGCCGCCGACCTGCGCCACGCCTCCGTCTTCTCCGACGCCGTCCTCGCCGTCCTGCGCGCCCCCGCGGCCGTCGTCAACGGCGAGCTGCTCCTCGATGAGGACTTCCTCCGCGAGCACGAGGGCGTCACCGACTTCTCCAAGTATAATGTCGTCCCGGGGTCGAACCCCCGCCGCATCATGCCGCTCAAGCTGCCTGACTTGACTGTGGCTGAGCAGGCCGATGAGGGGAGGCGCTATGATAGCAGCGCCAGGGACGAGAACAAGGTCAAGGGGAAGCTGTGATGATAAGACGGCATAAAAGGGGGGGAGAGGGGGGCAGAAGGGGTACTTAGACTCAAGGTGTAAGCCAATATCTTGTATAGTAGTATTTCGCAGGGCATACACAGAAAACCCCCAATCCTGCCCTTTGCCAGCCGATCCTAAAACTCCGCACAAAGCAAAAAAAAGAAAAAAGTTATAAACGTGCCACAAGTATCACCGCCCAAGTCTTTCCCACACCTCCCCTGTACATTCCCCTAAGCCCTATTCGTCTTCTTCTGCAAGCAGCCAGGCGTGTTGGGCCTCTGAGGCACCTGGTATTATTCAGGCCTCCCCCGCCAGTCCGTTCGTCAGACCATTCTTCTAGACGCCCAATAGGTTCTGCCTCTGGCTCAGCGGGCCCATGCCCTGGTTGTCGTCAATGTCCCCAATCGACTGGTTGAACACACTCTTCACGTTGATCAGGACCTTCTGCCGGTTCCACTCGTTGCGGCCCCGCCAGATCTCGTCCATCAGCTCCCGGTTGATCTGCTCCAGCTGCTCAATCGTGCACCCGCCCGTCCTGTCCCTCATCTCCTCGAGCGCCGCCTCGATGGAGCTCTCGATCCCCACTGGCTGCGACCCGGACGAACCCGAGTTGCGACTCGTGTGGTGCTCGTCGCCCTGGCCCTCGTTCAGCAGATTCCCTATCCCCAGGCCGTGGCTCCTGCTTGTTGTGGGCGTCCGTGGGTAGCCCTGCAGCTGCGACGACGAGGTTGGGCTGCCACTCATGTTTGCCCGTGCGGCTTGTGCCTGCGAGTGCATCCAAGGCTCGCTGCTTGACGTGACTTGGCTTGGCAGCGGCGCCGTGTCGGGGATGTCGACGTCGTTGTCGTGGTCGCCATTCCCGCCTCCATGCTGCTCTCCGTGGTTGCCGTTGGTCAGCTGAGTGCTCCAGTTCGAGGACCGGTGGGTCGACGGATCCGACGTCTTAGTCGTCGAGGCCTCGTTGATGACGGCAGACAGAGACACGCCGGGCGGCAGCGTGGTGACTGCTGACCTCTGCGATATCTGCGTCATCCCCGTTTGAGACTTGGGCGGAGGAGCCATGTCAGACGTCGCCTGCGTCTCGTCGTCGACTCCGCTCATCTGCACGTCGCCCCCGGAGGGATTCGAAATCCCGTTTCCAAGAGGGTGCGGTTCCTGCACAGAGCCATCCCCTGCGTGTGCGGGTGGACTCTTGACCTGGAACCGAGCCATGGTGCGCGATCCGGGAACCATCGCCCCCAGAGTGACGGGCCCTTGGGAGTCGCTGTCGTAGCTAGCGGGGGCGCCGAGGTCTGACTGCACCCTGTCGACAATGGACTGCATCGCCTTCTTCTTGCGCTCCTTCTCAGCCTGCTCCTTGGCCCGCTCCAGCTGTCGCTGGTAGAGCCCCTCCCAGTCAATGTGCGAAGTGCTGGTCTCGATGCTAGCGACATCGACTTCCACATTGCTCAGGAGCTCGTTCGCCTTGAGGGTGCGCTCCTTGTCTCCAATGTTCTTGGCATCCTTGGCAAGGGCCTTGATGTCGAACAAGAAGTCCTTGGGGCGCGCATAGAAGCCATTCGACAGGCGCTCCTCGATGGTCGTCGTCTCGAGATTGTAGTAGCTCTTTCCTGTTGCAGTGTCCCTCAGGACATCATTGCCATGCTTGTCCTTGACAATCTCGAACGGCCGCACCTGGCCCTCTGTGAGGTCGGCCCGCACAAAGTTGGGATCGGCCTCGGCAAACAGGTACTCGATCTGGGCCTGCGGGATGACCGGCTGCCTGAACTTCTTGTACTTGCGGTTGATCTGATCCATGATTGGCTGCAGCTGGATCTTCAAACCATTGAGCAACTGGTGATCCCTCTTCTGGATCGCCTTCTTCTCCGCCTTGGTCGGGGGCTTAGGCTCCACCCTTGGCGCCAGGGGGAGCTCCTCCAGAACCCTCTTCTTGCGGTTCTCCGGGTCGGGGAATTCCCCAGGCTTCTTCTTGATGTAGTCCAGCGTCGTTGCAAAGTACAGTCGGCGATTTTCCTGTTGCCTGGGTCAGCACTGTGCCCCTATAGTCAGAGTCATCACTATACTTACTGCCTGTGGACGTGGGATTTCCATGCGGTTCTTCCGAGAGAAGCCGAAGAAATCGCGAGCTAGGTCCTTTGGTAGTTCACCCCTTTCACACTCTGCGGTGGCAAGAAGCAGGATTGGGTCAGTCGCGGGGATTGACCTCAACATGGTCTGGAACGTGACAAGGGCTATCGACCCATGAAGCGTGGCATACCAGGCTTCGATGTTCGGGATGTAGATAACACTGGGCTTGTGGCGCCGGACCTCGGTGAAGAGCCCAACAATCACTTGCTCCATTGGCTGCGATGGTGTTAGCAAACCTGAGACCCCAATGGTGAAAGTTCATGACTTACCCGTCCATCGGCCAGGAGACTCGGAAGATCAAAGTTTTGTACATGGACTCCCTCAAGGTAGTGCAGGATGGCGGCTGACAGATACCCTTGACCCATGCCGTGGTCGCCATAAATAAGGAAGCGAGGACGGAATACTCGCGACCGCTCAAATTCCTGGTGCAGAGCCTCTCGGCCAAAGCCGTGATCATCGTCGTCAAACTGCTCGTACATGGCCTCCTCCAGAGCTGTCATCTTCTTCTTACGGGGAAGCAGTTCGTCGAGGGCCATCTTGGCCGTCTTGAGCTGCTCGCACAACAACGGCTCGACGGACCTGGGCAAAGGCTGAGCACCAGAGGTAGCCGAACGTTCGGATGACGGAATCAGCTTCTTGATGGCCATCATAAAGTCTGACGCGTGGACGCTGATCTTATCTGGCCTGACCACGAGCTTCTCCTGCGAAGAGTAGATCTGAGGATAGGTGCGTTGGATGGCATTGAGGGCAGCCTCCGTCGACAGGGCACGAAGATCCGCACCTCCGTAGCCCTTGGTCTGCTCGGCCAGAGAGCTCTTGAACCGCTCAGACAAGCCCCAGTCCTTGGTGTGGATGTCAATGATGGATCGGCGGCCTGCTACGTCGGGGAGTGGGAAGTAGAACTCCCTATCGAAGCGGCCAGGCCGGCGGAGGGCAGGGTCGATGTTGTCAGGGCGGTTAGTGGCGCCAATCACGATGACCTGACCACGGCCATCCATGCCATCCATCAGAGCAAGCAAAGTAGAGACGATGGAGGCATGGATCTGCTCCTGTTTGCTTGAGCGCACGGGGGCCAGCCCGTCAATCTCGTCAAAGAAGATGATACTCGGCTGTGTCTTCCTCGCCTCCTCGAAGAGCAGCCGGAGCTGCTTCTCAGCCTCGCCCACCCACTTGGAGAGCGCATCGGCGCCCTTGCGCATGTAGAACGAGATCTTGCGTCCGCCGGAGCCGACCGAGTTGGCGAGCGCTCGGGCGAGCAGCGTTTTACCGGTACCAGGAGGGCCGTGGAACAGGACACCCCGGGGCGGCGTGACGTGGAACTTGGTGAAGAGCTCCGGGTACAGCAGAGGCAGCTGGACCATTTCTTTGAGCTGGTCAATGTGGCCCTGCAGGCCTCCGACCTTGCCAAAGTCGACATTCATGTCAACTCCCAGGGGGTCAGCGTCGGCCAGTGCTTTGCGGTCCTTGATCTTGCCAACATTGGGCGTGGCGCCCACAGGCTCTGCGGCGAGCCCCTGTCCTCCAGGTATCAGGCCCCCGGGGGCCGCAGAAGTCGGGGTCATGCCAACATTGCCAGCAACGTTGGATCGGGTCATCATCTCATCGTCGCTACTGTCCGAGTCGACACCTCCAGCAGCACCGGTGCCCCAGGGGCCTGTGAGGAGAGCGCCAGCGCCGCCACCACCACCAAAGGGTCCGAAAGTGGTATTGAGATTGCGCTCCCATACCGATGAGGCGGCTCCACGGCCCCGACGCGACCGCGAGGGGGTTGGCGCAGGGTCTGCCTCTTCTTCCTCGATCATAGTAGACGTCAGAGGGGGCATGTAGTAATTAACCTTGGCCCGGGACCGACGGTTCTTTTCCTGGTACACGATCGGAGACTGCTCTCGAGCCCGGCGACGGCGAGGCCGGGAATCCTGCCGGAGTTCGCGCGCCTCCTCGTTGAGCTCGTCCAGGTCAAAATCGGGCTCCTCATCGGCAGAGTCAGCCCCACGTTGACGTGAAGATCGGCCGGAGCGGACCCCTCGCCGACTAGCCCGGCCCCGGGGTGTGGGGCTGTCGACCTCGTCTTCCTGGCCGTTCTCCCCTGCCGACATTGGTTCGTCTGAATCCTCTCCAGGCTCAAAGTCGCTGCTAGGTTCCTTCGTAGACTTTCGGAGGCCAGACCTCCGAGTCAGACGCCGTGGTCTCCCCGTATCTGCTTCGTCCGCTTCGGTTGTCGGCTCAGCAGAAGCAGCAGCCTTGGATCGGGACCCACGCGTGCGGCGGGTGATTGGCACATCATCCTCATCTTCGTCCTCATCTTCGTCCTCGTCTTCGGCAGCAGCATCAGCATCAGCATCAGCAGCAGCGTCCGCAGAGGCGTCCGCATCTTTCTCTGCAGCTAATTCTCCGTCTTCGGCCGGTGCATCCTCGTCAGCACCCTCGACATTTGCAGCCTCTACCATCTCTTCATCGTCCTCCTCCTCCTTCTTCTCCACTACGTCATGGTCCCGGGAGAGCTCGTCTAGGTCATCATCGTCGTGCGCTTCCTTAATGCTGCTCTCCTGTGTGGCCTCCTCTATTGGTTCGGGGGCGTTCTTCACGCCCTTCATGCCACGCGATGACCTGGTGCTCCGCGCGGCCGTCTCCGGGCTCTTGCTGCGCGAGTCGCGCGAGGCAACGGCGTGCCGGCCTGAGTTGGACAGCTCGACAAAGTCGTCGGCGTCCTCGGTGGTGGCTCGTGTCGCTCTACGTGGAGCAGCAGCTGCTGCAGCCTTGGGGACCTTGAGCTTAACTAGGCGCCGGCCCCGGGGCTTAGCCTGGGCCTTCTCCTCGGCCACGCCGTCCGACCCAGCGCTAATCTCGTCCTCCTCGTCCTCGCTGCTCTCCTTGTAGTTGTGCTGCTGGGTTGTGACTTTCCGAGCCCTGCGTCCGGCGGCGTTCACGGGGGCCGAGTCGTCCTCCTCGTCGGAGGGGTCCTCCGCGAAGGACTCCTCCTGGCTGTCGGACAGCTCCTCGTCATCGTCATCAATATCGGAGCCGCGGTAGCGGTTGCCCCTCCTACGGCTAGGCCTGGGCCGCGCCGAATCACGCCGCCTCTTGGAGCTCTTGCGCGGCCTAGCCTCGGAGGGATCAAAGTTTTCATCGCCCGAGTCGGATTTGTTGGGGTCGAAGTCCTCGAGCTGCCTCTTGCGTTTGCTAGCCATCTTGAGAGCAGGCTTGTGGGGGCTTCGAATGTTGGAAAGCGAAGGGCGTGTCTGGGCTCGGGGCTCTGACGGGGGGGGCTGAAGCCGTCGGTTCAGACCCGGCTGAGCAAGAGAGTGTCAGCCGCCGTGAACGCAGGTTGGGCGATTGGAAAACAGGGCCACGAGGTATAACATGGGAGAGCAGAACGACGACGCAGGATACTCACCGTGGGTTGAGATGGGCAGTGCACAAAGCTATTCGTAGAGGGACCAGGTGTGGCACTCGCTCGCACATGGGGTGAGGCGTCGCAGGGGCCAGCAAAGGCATCCAGCGAACAAAGACGACGGGCAGCACTGACCCGACAACCAGCGTCAATGCCACAGGGCGCAAAGGTGCTGCGAGTTCGGACGCGACAGCAACGCAGCACGGGGGTGGCAAGTGTGATGGGTTTGGCTGAGGGATTCGCGTGTCGTGGTCGTGGTCGCGATTGTGCCCAGCAAAGCACGTCTCTCACGTGCAGCTGGCTCCTCTGTGAGTGGGTGAGTAAGGTGATGATGGTTGGACTTGGTTGGTCCACGCCGGGTTTCTGACCAATCCACCCCACTTTTTCTCACTACCTACCGCCGCCAGCAAAACATCAAACCAGGGGAAAGCACCACATCTCCGCCAGACCGCCCACCACCCCAAATCAAACACGTCTTTGCTCGAATTCAACCTCGAAAGATGAGTCCCAGCATTTCACGACCGCACATCCCACAAGTGGCCAATTTTGCCATTATTTGCTCGGGAATCCTCTCAGGTAGTTGTACAGGACAGATGCAGGCCATTTTGAGCCCGCCCAGGGCATTTCCGCACGCACAATGAGCTCGCCTCCAGGATGCCCAATCTTGAACATGTTTCCCCGGATCTTCATGCAATGACGCCATGGCAGATGCATTGCGACTGCGGCTCAAGTCGAGAGTTCGTCGTAGGGCTGATGGTTCAACCGCCGCGCCAAGGGGCCCCAAGAAGCCTCGTGGTCCCAAACCTTGGCGCCTAACCTGTAAGGCACCAACAATTGGACATCTCCCAGGCTCCACTTGCCCTCCAAGGCTCAAGGTCAGGCGAGGTGAGGTGAGGTGAGGCCCACCTTTCATGTCGGCAAGTCGCTCCCGACCGTTGGATCATGGCCATCGTTCGAACTCCTGCACAACATCATGTCTTAAACCTCTTCGAGGAAAGGCTAGTATTCCGACCCGTCGGCACCAAATCCATTGGCACCTACGAAGCATCCGTACCTTCGTACATACTACTAGCAGTAGCCCATATTTGACCCATCGCACCGCCCGTTGACGCCAACTTCACTCAAACCAAATTCACCCTCGCAGGACTGTTCCACGAATGCCAACCACCCGAGCTCAGCTTTCACAGCCGACGACTTCATGCAAAATGTTCACAAGCCAATTTAGGGTCATTCATGAATCCCCATCCAAAACATCCCTCGCCATGCATCACAAACCCATTACTATATACTTTTTTCAGACATGCCCCCAGGCACCCAAAAATGCACCGCACAAAACACCAGGTAATATGAAATGTCTCCCTCCCCCATGTCAATCAGTGATCATCGTGGCCTTCGCTGTCGAGGACGTCGCGGGCATTGTCGAGGAGGTTGATCTGGCCGGGGACGTTCTGGGTGTAGCGACTGTTAAACTTGAGGACGCCCTTGACGGCGCGGAAGGTGGCCACGTCGACAAAGACGGGCTCGGCCACGACGTTGAAGTCGACCCCCTCATCGCAGGGGGGGGTGGTCAGGGAGCCGGCGTAGCTGAAGACGTCCGACTTGGAAATATGCCGCTGGAGACGGCTAAAGTCCAGGGGCGCAGTGGTGGTAACGTCGCCAGCCGCGGGAATCTCATCCACGTTGGCGAGAGAAGCACTCATCGCGTCGCTGGGGGTTTCGGAGTCGGTGGCAACCTCAATCATGAGACCAATTACGGCAAGAGATTCATCTATAACATCAAGTGTCAGCTCCACCGTTCGATATCTCTGGTCAGGCAGGGAGACACCTACCATCCGCCTGCATGACAAAGTGGACCTCCATCGGGTAGTACACGCTGTCGATGCGGTGCTCACTAGGAGTGTGGAAGTGGAACTGCTGGACGGCGTAGTCCTTGCCTCCTACAGCGGCCGAGCCATTGACAAAAACCTGAACGTTGGTCCCTAGGTTCTCGAACTCAGCGCCGTCAGGGTAGTCGGGGACCTCGAGGTTAAATGACGAGCCGTGGATAGTGCTGTATGACCCGGAAACAATGTTGACGGGAGACTGGTTGGTCCCCAGGGCACAACGCTCATTCTTGGGGCTCAGCCCGTGCCAGTTGAGGGGACCATCCAGCCCATTGTAGCCGTACTTGCTCTTCGCACGGGCAACAATGGTACCTCGAGGAGCCAGCGTCGTGCCATAATGACACATGGCGCAGGCCAAAGAGGCAAAGGAGATAAAGGCGGCCACCGTCTTCATATTGGCAAATTGATGAGTATTATCCCAAACCACGGTATGAGGAAGGAGAAGAAGCAGATGGACAAGGTTCGTGAGGGCCACAGGCTCCATTAAACACCTCTTGTCATAATAAATTCAGGGCCTGGAGTGGCGTGTTACAGCCATCCAACGCCGCAACGGCAGGCTGACAACATTGTTTTCTCCATCGGCTAACTAGGGTGTGTGACAGAGGATGAAAAGGGTAAGTTGCAACCTCAAAAAGCCTGTCAGCTGCAGCCAACCGCTCGTTTGGGAAGCCACAGGCGCCACTTGAGTGCCTAATGAGCGATAACAATGATCATGACCCCGGTCAGTAGGGGAGATTCCATATGTGGAGACTCTCGAGGCGCGTCGAGTGCTACAAACAACGTGTATAGACGCAGTCCAGTCTATTAACCCCGACCGGCTGCTATAAGTATGAGGTCAGACGCCGAAAGGCCGAAAGCCAGTCTCCCATGAGGGGAGAATTCTGCGGGATAAATATTACAAGCGCAGCGACACCTTCTTGTGGTCTTGTTGTGGTGGAACGTGGGCTTCTGCGCCATCCGGAACTTCGGGGCAGCGATTTGCTAGGGTCCCCGAGTTCTGGACTTTTGGTGCATGGGCTGTGGGTTAATGAGCATTGCTTCGTTCCACAAACTAGGGGCGAAATCGTGCCATGCCCAACTCGGGTCCAACTCCGTCTCGACAACGTTGCGCGCTCCCCCTTTTGGAAACCTTTCGGAAATAGATAGTAATTAGGGCGGATGATAGTGACTCTAGATGATCGGAAAACTCTACTTATGGTCTCAGTCACAACGGCTAATAAAAAGGGGAATCAATCATAATGACGCCCTCGGAGTTATTAGCACTTCTCGGGTAGATTGCCTCGTTAGTCCGTAGATGCCGCCTTGTGTATCCGCACGGAGAACCCTGTATCATCCGTACTTGTGATACATATTATGCCGTGAGCCCCGTTAGCCCTCCCGAGGTCCCACGACTTCCGATTACTGGACGGACCGTGGCCGCAGGCAACTCGTCGGTTTTCTCCAATCAACATGTAAGCCATGATCCAAAAAGCCCACGGGTGCGATCGAGGTCCCCGAGCTGCTCAGCTTCACGTGTAGAGCGCGTAGTCGTACGTAACCGCCGCCGTCCTTTTGTCTTGGCACCAGCTGACTTTCGGACGGTCACAAAGACGGCGCCAGTAGCCAAGCTGAGTGGTTTTGGCAATCCAGAGGCAGTTGTGCATGTACCTATAGAGCCGGGCAGTCCCCTTTGGCGCTCGGGATCATCAGAACTTACAAGTTGCAGCAAGGCTCCAATCGGCTAGCTTCCTCAGTATAGCAAGAGTGAAACAATTAAACGCTTGTTTTCTATTAAATCTCTTTGTTTTCAATAAACTGGTTAGTAATTTCAGGATACGGGTGAAGTTAGACTCGACCTTACAGCCTTCTTTGGGGAATTGTGCGGATGCTTTCGTCACATGTTACCACATCAGGCCCTAGCGACAAACTCGATCATTTCTGTGGGATAATACCGGTCACATCTGATGGCGTCACGGTCGGTCCCCAGCAGTGGGATCCCATCGGTCTTCCCGCAAAAGCTCTCGAGTAGCTCGGCCTCATTATAGTTGGAAACGTCACTATCGACTTGAAAATGACCCAATGGTTGGTCTAGATCGCGGTTGAGGTCTAACATGCTTTCATGAGCTTCTTACTAGTCTACCTCAGGTTTTGAGCATCTAACCGAGGATCTGGGGGCATCCAATGGTTAAAAGAGCACCTACCAGGCAACACCACGTATTTGCCAAACGGTGGGTTTCACAACCTGAGAGCGATGACGTATATACAGGCAAGATTCGGGTTGAGGAATATAGAGATCCGTCCTACTAAACTTCTGTGCAGGACGAAAGGGCAGGCAAAATAATTGGCCTCGAGTCCAGCCCGGCGGCCATTCCGGGGAGTACCAAGCTCAACTAAACACCCGCTACACCAAAGGATCCCGGACAGCGAGAACGCGTGATAGGATAACGGCAACAGTGATGAGCCCTCGTGAACCGCAAAATGGAGGCTCCGGGATATTTATTGAGCTCGAGGCTTCCTGGCAGTGATCCGGTTTGCTGACACTGCCACCCTCCGTCGAGTATTCTAGGTGGTCACACAAACAAGAGATATTGCTTGCAGCGACCTAGGCAGATGGGTTCGATAGCCCTCCCGGAGTGCTCAGGTATCGTGGGGGTAATGTAGGTGGAGTGATTTCGACGTCCGAGTTCTTCTATTAATATATTGGATTCCTCTGTTGTTTGATCGTTCTTCCTCCATCGAGATTGGTGCCCGGCTCGCTCCTGCCTTGCGATAGCGTCACCCATGAGCTCAAATCGAGTTGCTGAAGATTCTCTCAGCTTCCTCTAGGTGCTCTTGGCAGAGTCAGTCTGGATGTTGTATGGAGGTTTTGTCGCCTTGAAACCTCGTCTATACGATACCCAGATGCTGGGCAGTACTGTACAAGTACTATTACGTATGTAACACGACAGTGATGGTGGTTAAGTATATATCTAGTAACCTCGAGTCGATATCTCTAGAATCTCATTCATGAATACCACCAGCGACAGGTCTAGTTATTTGATATCAATTAGCTAGGTATTGTTTTTTTCATTTATTATGTAGTATTCGAGACTTAAGATATTGAGACTTGAGAGCTTGTTCATTGGTTAGGCACTACTCTAGTAGGGAGCTTTCATCGGACACACCATCGATCGCAACCCACCCTTTTGAAAAGTGAAATCAGCCTGATGCATGCCAAGGCCCACCTGATCGTGGGCTCTCAGCCACCAAGCTTTGTGGATTTTTCATTGTACAACCTCGGAACGAACCGAAGCATCGTGGTGGATGGATGGATTGTTAGGGAGGACTGACCAAAGTCAAGGGTCTAGGGTACGTCTCGAAAGCTTGGTAGCACCCTTGCTTGCCGACAGGCGTCATGACGATAGGTAAACCTCGGGTTTCTCCCACAATTACAAGGGAGCCCTTGAAGTTGCCTCTTTCGTCTCGTAGAACTGGGGTGCTGATTATGTGCGGGGTGGAATGGCGAAGAATACCTTGGGTTTACCCTGGGCAATGTTGGTACCTAGTACTCGTACGAGTAGTCTCGTCGCGAGGCGGCCCTAAATCATGTACGAGCACAAGGTCGTATTACTATGTAAAGATCGGTTAATTCAGATGAATCATATGAACGGGTTGCCCCTCGGTGCACGCGTGTCTCACCCTCCCATGTGTGCAAGACAAGATTCATTCTTGCTGACCTGTTTCATCCAAACTGCCCAGGGTCAATGCCGTTTCGTCGCGGCAGGTGGTTGCTTCGCGAGATTAGAGGTGCATACGAGTATTCTGTTGTCCCCCCCATGAGCCGTCGCATCTCGCACGCGCACTTTGTTCTGAACATCGGCGAGGCTGGGGATCCAATCTCAGACCCGGTCAATGCCAAGTCCGGGGATTCGCTTCCCCGGTTGTGGCAGACAGTCTTGCCCGGAGATACAAGGAGCATGGAGTAATTAAGTACGAGTAGTATTCGGGTATCTCCTATGGTTACCCGTAGATTTAATTACCTCTGGATATGATGGTGGCGCGAGATTGATCGGCAAAATGTCCATCTTGGGAGCTAGGGAGGCGTGGAAAGGCAAAAAGGGACTCGGAACAGACCATGGCTTTGCATGCCGTGCGCTGAAAAGATGCTCAGTATGTACGCGATCCCAGTGTCGAGGAGCGGCCGATGACGGTGGCGTCCGCCTTGTTGCATTTTTGCAGCTGCTGTGTGCTGGAATTGACTTTGAGTCCTCCCGCTGATCCTCACCCGCTTGTGTTGGTGCGTTCAACGGATTCGGGCGCGGTTGGAAACATCACTACTAGCGATGTCTCGTGAGTCGCTCATGCTGCAAGCCCAACCCTATTCGGTATCATCGAGTGGCTGCGTCAAGTGCAGTTGCGAGAACGTCGCCGGAAACCGCTATGATTCCGGATGGTCTGTTGCTACGAGCACTAATATGCAGCTTCCTGCGAGCAATCTGTTGTGCTTTACGCTGCAGCAGGAGGGTGGTAGCGAATAGGGGAAGAGAGGGTGTGGCACCATGCTTATCATCGGACGTGTGCTCGTCAAGAATTCAGACAAGAGGCCGCGAGAGACAAGGAGAAACAGATGCTGGCACGGATTGGCATGGATTGGCTCAGGACCGAGTCCATGTACAACGGACTCAACTTGTCAAGGGAGATTTATGGGAGTGAGTATGAAGTATTATGAGCAAGTGATACTAACACATGTTAATACGGTCGAGTAGAACTCCAATCTCGCTGTGCAGCTGTGGTTGATGAGTGGGATACTAGAAAGGGGCAGAGGACGCATGTAGCGACTTTCCAGGCTGTCAGCAGAAGATTGCACTTGCCTTCACATTGATGAGATTGTTTGTTTGCAGATGCCAGCGAAGAACACACGGGGAATAATAGTACTCGTACTTAATAATTATTAAACCCCGAATTTATTTGATAGATGAGCAGCTCAGGCCAGAATTGCATCCCCAGCGAACCCCAGCGTCGTATTGCTGCTGGCTCGCCGAACCAGGCTTGGACATGCCGCGTGTGCACAACTTCACAAGCATGCTCGTAACCTTGTCGCACGACTGGCGACCTTGAGACCAGAGGCTGATGCTCGCCGACGTCGTCCCTCGGAGTACCGTGTTATTATTATGTTATCTATTGTGCGGCATGCTGTGACGTCGATGCCGTCACTGACGCCGGCGTGTGTTGTCCTCGTTTTTGTTGCCAGAATGCTCACGAGGATTCCTCGTTCTCGAACTCCAGGTCCTCCACCGCATCTGCGTCCCGCTCAAGGGTCGATGTTTTAGCGCAGGTCAACTCAATGCCATCGGCAGGTAACGGTCCAATAAAACGCGCCCGTGGCCCCCCCTGCACCACCAACACGAGAGCACGGGGCAACCTCCAAGAATGAGGGTCGGCTGTTTACCCACGGCTGCGAGGTGATGCCAGCCAGAGACACAGGTGTCGTGGGAAGGGGAAAAAAAAAAAACCACCCTGAGCCGGGCCGCAGCAGCTAGTGAACCGCGTCATCGCCAATTGCCCGGAAGAGGCAGAGGACGAACTGGACCCGTCGAGGCGGCATGGCAGCCAGACGGCCCCCCAGACACCTCCTCTTCCAGGTTGAAAGATTACGGTCCTGCTGTCTCCCTTCGCGCATTCTCGACTGATGTGCATCGCCTACTAACGCATGGGGAGGACGGCCCCACAGGGATTTGTTTAGGGGGCTGCTCCACCCTAGAGCGCTCTAGGGCCCGCGAGGAGTATCCTGGAGCCAAGGCCTCCCATAGCGGCTCCTGACTGGTGGGTGGCGGCCCTCCACTCCCTCAGTGCTGCTGCACTGTACTATAGTAGTGCTGCGCTGGTGGTCGCTCGCAGGGGACCGACCTCCCTGGGACTGAGAGCCTGGCAACCTGGAGGAGACGCAAGAAGTTCCACCCCATTCTCTGGCCAGTCTCCCGTCTGCTCCGGCCTGGCCTGCTCGCCCTCTTCTCACCTTCTCGCTCGAGGTCTCTCTCCTTGTGCCAACCATCAACACCGTCGTCACCTCTCGACCTTCTTTTCCCTTTCCCTTTTAGTCCTCGCCTCGTCTATCCCTCCTCTTCTTGCTTTCTCTATTTTCTCTTTCTCCTCGCCCGCATTTTCGCCTCATCCTTCCCCCCTGAGCAGAGCATCCCATCCTCCTTGCCGTGCCCCCTTTTTACCTCCCCAGAAGTATCGACAAAAGCTCAGCGACTGCCAGCACTGTGTGTTTCTTTGGATTTATTTTGTCGTCAGCGTTGCCTTCGCCTTTTACTAGCTGCCTCGACTCTCTCACCGCTTTCAACGATTGTTTTCGGGCCGCTGTTCAGCATCTTCCACCACAGCTCCCCACCGACGCGTTCCTAGTGGCAATCCCGTATCCGTGATCGAGCTTCTCGTCTCCTAGCTCTCCGACAAACCCGACCGTGTATACTCCCGAAACAAACCACCAGGGCTGAAAGTGTGTCTTTACTGGCACTCTTTGCCCTCGGATCTACCCTGCTTTGAGCCTGCTCGTGGTGATAGCGAGCAGTCCCTCCCAACAGGCAACCATACATTCTCTGCGGCCGCTGGCGTCCACCAATCCCACAGCCGACATAATATATTCGCTATCTTCACGCGTTTGGAAACGATTCCACCCAAAAAAAAACCTGCACTTGCGTTCTGGCTCTCCTTGGATTTTGCCAAACTAAAGGGGAAAAACCGTCGCTAATTACACTGGTGAGTCGAATTTCTCCTGAAAATGATTCCGGACAAACCCAAGTCGAACCACCTAACATATTGACGTGGAAATAACCACTAACGGGAGAGTTTCTATTCATAGGCTTCTCTTTTTTTTTCCTTTTTTTTTTCTTCAACTCCGAGTCGCCATCTTTTGATAGTTCATTCGAGCCTGTTTTATTTCGACTGCCATCGAGCTGATACTTGCACGGACCGCTGGTTGCTCGATCGACAACCACATACCACAAGTACATAGACGCAAGCTATGGCTGCGTTGGTCCAGACATATTCACAAGAGACTAGTCCAATCGCGATGCTTCAGACTCGGCCGACCTCTGCCACTGGCAGAGTGCCATCCGGCCAGCAACAATCGATTCCTCAGTTCGGCCACTCTACTCAGGCTCCCAGGGCTGCCTACCATGGCAATGCCACCTTTACTGGTTACCGCGGGAGTTCGACTCCGGTCCAGCAATACGCTTTTCAGAGCACACCGAGCCTGAACACCCCCTATCGCGGCCCTAGTCCTCCCACGGCTCCCGGAAGCACCAATAGGGCAGCCCCTGACAGGTACAGGCGTGGTCAGCCCCAACCCGGGAACCATTCTCGTTCACAGAGTGCCACTCTCCCATCGACGACCACCCTCCCCAACACGGTCAATTTTTATAATATCGGCAACAATTCGAGATCGAATCGACCAGCCAGCTTTTACGGCGCTCTTCCGGGTACGTCGATGGACGACATGCATATTCACCAGCAGTCCCAAGCAGAGGCCAAGGCGTTGAGGCGCCGGAGCATGCACACGCAAGACCCTGCAACTACACTGAAGTTGCAGCCTGAGCCAGCTGCAAGGGGAGTAGACACAGATCCCAAGGCGCTGCGAGCAGTATCCGGCAACTCGGCACATTCTCGCAGTGGCAGCTCTGGAAGTGTCAACTCCAGCCGTAGCAATCATTCACGCCCCTCGGTAAGTCATGGCGCTTGTTTTCATTGACGTGATACTGTCCAATCTAGTGGGGCGAGGTCGTATCGCTAACCTTGATCAAATCATAGTCCGCCAACCGCAATGCAACAGCCCCCGCCGGCAACCCCTCTTCGGCTCCAAGTGACGACAAGTCCCCTATCAACAAGCAGGAGCAGCCAAAATCTGTCGCAGTCCCCCCGCGAGGCTCTTCCACTGATGTTACCAAGCGCACGCTTAACCCGTCGCCTCTTTCCAAGCCGGCGACGATGGCGACTGATTCGGCCGAAGGCCCATCCTCGTCGGCCGTTTCAGGGCGCAACCTAGATTCGCCTGCGGCGAAGCAGCTGGCAGCTATCAATCAGAAGGGTGGAAAGGCCAAGAGCAAGACGTCGCGTCTGCGGCGTGCGTTTTCTTTTGGCAGCGCTGCGGAACTTCGGAAGGCAGCTGGTGAAGTGGAGCCAATTGAGAGGAATGAATCGTCCAAGCTTCACAAGGAACCGAATGCTGATGAGGCCTACGATGCCGAGCAGGCCCGTATCGCTGAGGCGCAAGAGGCCGCTGGCATTGGCAGCAGCATCTATGGCGGCCGGTTCTTTGGCGGGTCGACCGACAACTTGTCCATCTCATCAACTGCCTCATCGGCTTCGATCATGATTCGGAAGATGGGCCGAGGGATGAAGAAGAGCACCCGGTCTCTGGCTGGTCTGTTCCGGCCGAAATCCGTCCTCGGGGCCCCCTCAACCGATCCTATAGTCCAGGAAGGAAGCCAGGCTGCCGTGTCGATGGTCACTGTTGAGGCTGAGGCCCAGAGAGTCAATGTGTCCGCCGAGCCCCAAAGCAGCGATACCTTCCCCCACCTCGAGAGGAACTCGCTTGATGCCAACCAGGTTCCCGAAATGGGCCATGAGCGAACTGGGAGCTCCGGGACGGACAACTCTCATTCCCGCAAGAGCATTGTGGGTGGCGATAAGGAGCGCGCCGAGGTGCTTGCGGCTGTCCGCAAGGGCATTTTGAAGCGTGAGTGTGCTGAATCTGCAGTATTGGATTCGTCTGCTGACTTTTTGCCAGGCTCTGGATCGTCCAGTCCGTCTTTGCGCCCCGTGGACCGGTCCCCGGATCTGCCTAGTGTCCCGGCCATCAGCGACTCACCCAACTCGAGCGCCCCAAGCACGCCAAATGATGAGGTTCAGCGACACAGCAGGACGAGTTCAATGACGCTCCGAAATGAGGATTACTTTATGAGTGCCTTGAGGCTGCGTCAAAACAGCCAGAGCACCCCCGGAACACCACAAGGTGGCTCGAAGCGAAATGCCACCTTTTCGCCTCGTATTATCTTCTATGATACCTGGCCGAGCCAAGAATATGACCGACGTGGCGAGATTGCTACCTGCAACCGCCTCACGCCCATGCTGGCTCAGCAGATCAAGGAGGAACTCAACACGTTCAAGATGGTTCGTACTACTGGCATATAGGATCGGGTATCGATGCTAACAAGATGGGTACAGGAAATGGAAGTCCACGAAAACTCAAAGATCTACACGCACTTCTTCTAAGTAAGGACGGCAACTCAAGTCATTGAATAAATCCGGCGCACAAGACCATGTATTCGACCACATTTACCATTCAGGCGTTCAGGGACAGCATAGTACGGTGTGACGGCGTTCTTGTCACTTTGCACTTTTACATGTCGTGCGACATCTAGACCACTGAGTCGTATATCTCCCTTAATATTTGCTTTCCAGGGAGCTTGAGGCAGCGGGGCAAGAGAGTGTGGACGGCCAAGGAAGCTGAGGCAAAGCCATTCAGCTCAGGACAGCGGCGCAGATGGCCAGGGTTTCTTTCTGTGTACCTACCTACTGTTAGAGGGGGATCTCCTTGGTCCAGGGCATCTGCGGGAGGCGGAGCCACACAAACAGTCCTCTGCTTTTGTGTGACGGGCATGGAGGAGTATTGGATATGGATGGAATAACTGACACTGTCGCTTGTCCTGGACCGTCCCATATTGGAGGGGTTCATTTATTGGGGGAATACACGAATTGAGCGAGAAATCTCAGCGTTTTTTTTTTCTTTCTAAAAAAAAACCCGCTCCTATACGTGCATAGCTCTCTTATGACGACTTTTTTTTGACTGTCTGGGAAAGAGGTGAGAAGCGGATGCTGGTGTTGCACTGTGTTGCTACGAGCACGAAGTACGTACCTACTGTAGGTTTGCCAAGCAGCAGAAGTACGTAGCCTTGTCAAGTTGTCATCCAGGGTCCAGGAACTAGCGACCCCACACCAACAACGGCTCAGCCTTGCATTCCTCAAGCAACTTTTTTTTCTCCCACCTACAACTCCGCCACCTCGTCACGGCTCCGAATTGACCGAACAGACATCCCCTGATGCGGGGACTTGGCAGTCGCATACCTCTTACCCTCCGTTTCCTTTCTCCATCGCGACCTATTCTGCAGTTTGATCTAGTGCCCCGGTGCTGGCAGTTTGCGACCATGAGCGACGACGCGACGAGAAGCCCTCTGGCGGGCGAGGCAAAGGCCAAGCTGCATGGAAGGGCCTTTTACGAGAGCATCGGGAGCCCCAAGTTTGTCGTCGCGCCCATGGTTGATCAGTCTGAGTTTGTACGTAACCTTTCCTTCAAGTCTCTTCTTTTGCCGTCGTTGGGACATTGGCCACAGCAGAAACGGTGAACTGACGGACTGACTGACCCCATCATCGCAGGCCTGGCGCATGCTCACGCGATCCTTCCTACCGGCTGACGAGCAGTCGAAGCTCCTCGCATATACCCCCATGTTCCACGCGCGCCTGTTTGAGCAGGAGGACAAGTACCGCAGGGCCCACTTCCAGGCCGTGCGCCCGGACTCGGCCGAGCCCTGGCTCGACGGCAACCCGTCCCTCGACCGCCCGCTCTTCGTCCAGTTCTGCGCCAACGACCCGGACCACCTCCTCGCCGCCGCCAAGCACGTCGCCCCGCACTGCGACGCCGTGGACCTGAACCTCGGCTGCCCGCAGGGCATCGCGCGCAAGGGCCACTACGGCGCTTTCCTGCAGGAGGACCAGGACCTCATCTTCCGCCTCGTCAACACGCTGCACAGGGAACTGCCCGTGCCGGTCACGGCCAAGATCCGCATACTTGAGACGCCCGAGAAGTCGCTCGAGTATGCGCGCAACGTGCTGCGCGCGGGCGCGTCGATCCTCACGGTGCACGGGCGCAGGAGGGAGCAGAAGGGCCACCTGACTGGGCTGGCGGACTGGGAGATGATCCGGTACTTGCGGGATAATTTGCCGCCCGAGACGGTCCTCTTTGCCAACGGCAACATCCTGCAGGGGGAGGACATTGAGAAGTGCCTGGAGAAGACGGGCGCGGATGCCGTCATGAGCGCTGAGGGGAATCTCAGTGACCCGGGCCTGTTCGGCCACCCACCGGCCGAGGGAGAGGAGGGCAGGGAGTACTGGAGAGGCAAGGACGGCAAGGGTGGCTGGAGGGTCGATGCCGTCACGAGACGGTACCTGGACATTCTGCACAAGTACGCCGAGGGCAACGAGCCACCGCAGCGTAGGCCGCTCTTCGTCCCCGGCGACGACACGACGTGGGTGGAGGAGGCGGTCAAGGCAGACGGGGAGTCGGACGAGCCGCCCAAGAAGCGACGGAGAAAGGAGGCTGCCAAGGCCGAGCCCCAGAGCCCCAACCTCTCGGGAGTGCAGTCGCACCTCTTCCACCTCCTGCGGCACTTTGTCTCTCGGCACACAGACGTGCGCGACCTGCTGGGCCGGGGCGGCCGGGGCGGTCTCGAGGGCTTCGAGGCCGTACTGGCGGCGGTGGAGCGCAAAGTGGCAGAGGGGCTGATCGAGTACGAGCGGACGGGGGGTCAGAGCTGGGAGGACGAGGTGCGGGAGCTGTACGAGCGCGAGGAGGGCCCGGAGGGGGAGAGCTCGGTGGGGACGCTGAAGCGGTGCAAGAGGCCGTGGTGGGTGGTGCAGCCGATCATCCGGCCGCTGCCGAGCGAGGCCATGGCCAAGGGGGCGATCCGGCCGAGCAAGAAGGATATGGAGAAAAAGAATGACGAGGGGGCGGGTAAGAAGGAGGGCCAGCAGGCTGAGGAATCTGGCGAGAAGAACGATCCCCAGGTAGAGGGGAAGAAGAACGGGGATCAGCTGACAGAGCAGCAAAAGGATATAGCTGCACGGGATGAGCTGGTTTCTGGGTAAATGACAAGAGACCGATAGACCATGTATGGCATTAGCGAGATTTGATTATATAGAAGCCCTTGAAAGGGGATATTTCCAATGATATGATTGAATGTGATATCCTAGACTTGTCGACAAGCAAGCCCTGTATTTCGTTCCGAGATTTACTTAGATTGATAAACCTCCACGTACTCAGCCATGTTGTTCTCTTGATGGGCTTGGTCGGCCGAAGACTGGGGATTGCCCCAAGTAAACTAGGACCAAAATCCCGAACCCGTGGCCGAAGCCTAGCCGACATTCTGAATCACCCCATGGGCTATCGGCACCCCATAGCCTCCGGCACTGGCACTCTGTAGGGTGGCAAAAACGCCATGAGCGACGACCGGATGAACAGTGCTCTGCGCGGCAGTGGCATACGAACCTGTATCGCGAGAGTTCAGCGGAAAGTTACCTCAAGCAGTAGGCGAGTGGCCGTCGGAGAGCTTACCGGCGGCTACTCCATCAGGGGTAAGGCCAGTAGCGCCCAGGGCGGCTCCAGCAATGGCACCTGGTGCAAGAATCGCTGGGGCGCCACGACGCAGCATGATGCATATGGATGCTCGGAACCAAAGGCTTTTGCCTTCGAGATAGAAAACTAGCTCTATCCCTGAGGCTAGAGGGGACATCAACTCACGCCTTCAAACAACACTCTCCAGTGAACCATGGTGGCAATGTACTGGTAGAGGAGTGTTTGAGGAGACGAAGGCAAGATAGCTGTCAAGTCTGCGGTGAGGACTGAGTGGGAGGAGATGGGCCAGAGTGTATCTCGGTTGTCTCCAATCTCGGTTGTCCGATCCCGGCTCCCGCTCACCAGCCCCTTACTTGACTATGACGCTGGGAAAATGCCCTGGAAGTTGATATTCTCCCCACCAAGGAATGTGCTCCAGTCCATTTCACTGAGCTGGTCGTCATACCACCCGAAGAGATCCAGACTTCCCGCTCCTGAGGGACTGGAGAATGAGCCGTCGTAGTCGGCCGTCAGAGCTTCATACAAGGCTGACACAATCTCTGGTGAGCGATCACTGGCTCTCATCCATGGACGCATCTCGGCAAAAGTCTCGAGCGCTTTGCCCAGGCTTGCGCGCCAGGCTGCAACCCTGTCTGTGGCGGAGGTCTGCATGTTCCTGTCTACCGCGAGGGAAAGGAGAGGCGTCATGCACGCCTGGAACAGAGACCAGCCCGCGTTCCAGACGTGGACCCTGTTGGGGGTCCAATAGAGTGCAACGGCATCGATGGTCTCGCTTGCCACGTTGCAGCAGGTGTCCAGGAGCTGCTGCGGCTCGGGGGCGAGGGCTGTAAGATTCTTCCTCTGTCCGTTGGCAAGGTATAGGAACGAGGAGCGGGTGAGGAGCATCCGGGCATTCAAGTATCGCGTGCGCATGAACTCTCGCGCAATGTGGAACCTCGGCGGCGACTGTACCGGGTCTGTCATGGCCGGCGGCAACGACGCATACCACCTGACGAGCTCCGTGTCGAACTCGACAACTTCTTGGATGCTGAGGCGACCAGAGCGCGCAAAACGTTGCTGCATGCGGTCGCATATGAGGCAGAAATTGGAGCTCGCCTGCAGCGAGATGGTCATGTAATCATCCGGCGAAGAGGCGGTTGGGAGCTGGGTATCCATGGTGGTGCTGTCCCACCTGCCACAGGTTGGTCTGCCTTGGGTCATGGCTCCCCAAACGTCGAGGCAAAAGAGGCTCCACCAAGTCCTCCTTCTGGGCTCGACGCGCTCCCGATGCCGTGCCGCCTCCTCCGGGTCAGAAAGATTGGCACGATGGCGGGGCTCGCGGTGCAGGCCAAGGGCGATGGCAACGCGGTGGGCGGCGCCTAGAATGCTGTAAGCCATGTTGGGCGAGTTCCGGTAGTGCAGGTAATAGCCCCCGAGGAGGCACAGGGCTTGTAGACTGTCCATGTTCCCGGCACCCAAGCTCTCGAGGCCAACAAAAGAGCGGGCTTGGCGATAGTACTGCTCATGTAGGCTATCGCTCCCCGAGGCAACGGAGCCCATGACAAAGACCATGTTCAGGAGGCCCTTCCAGGAGGCGTCGTGGCGGTCACCGGCGGCAAATCGACGTCGAAAATCGTCTTCGTCGATGAGTGGGGTGATGGCGTGGACATGGTCGAAGTAAAAGTCAATACAGCGCTGCTCCTTGAGCCTATCCAATGCCGGGTCCCTTTCGAGGAAAGGTATCCCTGGAAGGGGTTGAGAGGGGATGGAAGACCAAGTCTTGGAGCACTGGACAGTGTGATCCTTGGCTGCAGGGCACAGGCGGAAAATGGCCCTGATGACGGCGCTCATGGAACTCATGCCCAGATACGAGCGAACATGGTGGTCCTGCACAAGGCCAATGGCGTTCACATCGTCGCTGGCAACGCTCCCCGCCTGGTCTAGCGACTCGTCCCATCTCCTCTCAGCGGTTTGCTCGCCACTGTCCCCATTCTCGGAGACGGCGGCGGAATCATCAGCATCGCCGGTGGAAGCATACTGGGCCTCTGAAGGGTGGCGGGGGGCCTCTCTCAGGGGGAGTTGGGAGTGGGGAGGGCCCGAAGCAAGCGGGTTTCCTGCGCCGTCGAGCCTGGATGAGACTAGATGGAGCAGTTCAGCCTCGCTCTTGTCAGCGAGGTCGATGAGATTGGCACCGGGAAACAGGGCCTCGAGGATACGGGACTGCGTCTGCAGCTGCTCCGATACCTTTTCGAAAGTGCTTCAGGTACATGGTCAGTCCGAGACTTTTACCTGGATACAGGGAAGCAATGGAAGCAACCCACCTCCTACTGACAGCATTCCTCTTGGAGCGCTGGCGGTAGCCACATGCCTCGGGGCAGCGGTAGTAGATGCAGCTCCCGCAGGGTTGACCGCCGTCACACTTGACCTTGCGACGAGTGCACTCGAGACACGAGCGGTTCACCTTGCGTGCAGCGGCAGACGACGGCTGCATTGCAAAGTTTGCCGAGTCAGCGTCGGTAGTAGGCTGCGAGTTCGTAGACATTGTGGGAAAAAAAAGGGTGAGATACAAGGACTCTGGCTCAAGGGCTGATGTCCCGATGGATTGGCAGCCCCATGCAGCAGCAGCAGCTGTCTAGCGTCTGCGGGGAAGGTAACTTATTTATGAAGGTGGAGGAATATATATTAAGCCAAGGCAAAAGAGTTGGAGGACATATCTGGGCCCGGGGGGGGGGGGGGGGGGAGAACCTGGGGAGAAATTGGATGGTGGAGGGTGAGGTGAGGTGAGGGTGTTCGGAAGGAGTCGTATTGAAAATCTGGGGGTGGGGTTGTAGTGGAAAGCGCACCTGCAGTCTGGCCGAACTCGTACCTGCCAGGGGTGCGTTAGCACCAGGTACCTCCCTGCACTGTCCCTGCAAGCGCTGCACGACCGTTGCACAGGTACCATCGCGTAACGCGCCCAACGCGACTTCCTCCTGCTAGTACGAGTACGGATACAAGTTCCATCCAAGTTGTCAACCACCATCGACCGACTTCGGATCACGCCACACTAAACAAACCAAAGACACTAGACCACTTTCTTCACCCACAAAACACAGCACAGATCTCTCCATGCTACGGGTACGGCCGCAGTTTACAGATATTCCCGAAGCTACGCCCCCATGACTTCCCCCATCACCTCCTTTTCGACATCATCCAACCCCGCAGGCCCATCGTACAGACGCGCATTCAGCGCACTTGTATTCACCTGCCACTTGTCAGCGCTGATGGAGCCAACGGAGCATAATCCGGATATTCGGTCAATATGGCAAACTTACATGTCTTGGCCGCAGGTCTGAGACGCTCTTGGCCCCCAACAACCGCATTGCCGTAGTCGTCTCGTCGACCAATACTGCCGAGCCTGATTAGACTGCTGCAACGAGCATGATTCTTGATTCGAGCTGTCTTACTCTGAAGCGTCCGCTCGACGCCCTGCTGCCCTCCCACAGCCAACCCAAACAGTGGCGGTCTCCCTATGCCGACTGCCTTGGCACCCAGCGCCAGTGCCTTGACCACGTCGGTCCCTCGCTTGATGCCCCCATCTATCAGGACATCGAGCCTCCCCAGAACCTGCGGGCAGAACTTCCTAATCTCCAGGAGCACCTGGATCGGAGGAGCCACCGTGTCGAGTGCCCTGCCGCCGTGGTTGGACAGGATGATGCCCTTTACGGCGGGGAACAGGCTCGCCGCGTAGGCGTCCTCGTACGTCTGGATGCCCTTGAGCACGATGGGCAGATCCGTCTGTGTCTGCAGCCACGCTAGCGTCTTCTTCCAGGTTAGCGAGCTCTCTGTTCCCCAGAGCTGCGGTGGCCCTCCGGCAGCCACCTCGCCCATCTTGAATCGGACCTCTATCTCCCGCTTCCCGGGAAACGGGGCGTCGACGGTGAGCACGATGAACTTGACCTGCGGAACCTCCCTCAGCCGTGCCAGATCCCGCTTGGTCTCCTCCAGGTCCTTGACCACGTACAGCTGCCAGCCGAAAGTCGCCTCCGGACCGCCCTGGACAATTTCCTCGAGTGGAAGGGCTGCATTCTTGCTGATGATTTGCAAGGCCTGGAATGCAGTGCAGGCACCGGCAATGCCAGCTTCTCCAACGGGGTGAGCAAGCGTTGCCAGTGCGGCGGGGGACACGAACAAGGGTACCCCCAGCTTTTGGCCGAGCACCGTCGTGGAGAGATGACACTCGGTACAGTCCACAAGAACTCGGGGGCGGAGCTGGATGGCCCGATAGATCGCCGTGTTCTCTTTCTTGGTGATCTCGTCATCCGTTGCCGACGTGTAGTAGGAGATGGCCTTTGGACTCATGCGCTGCATTGCCAAGGCCTCCATCTCAGCTAGACTGAGGATGTGAGATAGCTCAGGCGTCTCGGTAGGTGGTGACTGGGCTACGGCCGGCCGGCTCACCACAACTGACTCCGGCTTGTCCATGGCGGCTGGTATATTGCGGCTAATAGTAACTGACTGGCCTTGCAGGTTGGGAGGAGTAACAACTTGACAAGTTGTTGGTTGTTTGTATGATTTGGATGGACGAGATGATACTTGGTGGTGTGCACCAAGTCGGGGAGACAGACGCAGGGACGATGCGTTGTTCTCTTGGATAGTCGAGGTCTGACAGGGACTTTGCCAATTTCCCCGAACCACCATGCAGGCATGCACTCCTCACGTCCATGCGGAGTCGAGAGCGGAGTCGGAGGTTGTAAGACGACGTTTCAAACTCCCGTGTTGATTCTCAGACGGGGTTATATGAGCCCATCTCCACAAGTTGGCAGACAACCAACTCCACACCCCACACAACGGCGAGGCCCGCTTCCAGCCGTGCTGGCACCGCAGCGAGTCAGCGACCACAGCAGCCGTCCATTCGTTGACTGGCCTCTGGCTGTCCCCGTGGGGTCCGCCTCTACTCCGCTTCGAGGGGCTCCCGATCCGACTCCGGGTTGAGAGTCCCCCTCCCCGCGCCCCACGATATCGGACGGCGGCGTTGAACCCGTTGTGACAATCGTGAAAACCGACTCGGCCTCAGTCCCGACGACTTCTTCTTAAGTAGACCTTTGGGCTTCAAGGATCTGCCCTGCTTTTACCGCCCGCCCGGACTGTCTGCACTGCACTATAAACACACTTAATCATGTCTCACCAGCGCACCGAGCTCAGCCATGGCTGGACCTTCAAGCAGCACGACGACCCGTCGGGTGAATGGCTGTCGGTGTCCAAGGTCCCCAGCCAAATTCACATGGACCTGCTCGCCCATGATAAGTATGAGAGCCCTTGAGCACCGTGGCCTGACGCAACTAACATGCCTTGACCTAGGATCCCCGACCCCTATGTAGACCTCAACGAGCGTGCTGTTCAATGGGTTGGTGAAAAGACTTGGGTGTACCGTCTATATTTTCAAACGCCATCTCCGTCAGCCCAGTCACCATGCACGACGGATCTCGTCTTTGAGGGGCTCGACACCTTTGCCACTGTCTTCCTTAACGGTACTCAGATCCTCAAGGCAGACAACATGTTTGTCGCCTACCGCGTCAATGTCACGGACCACCTCAAGAATGCTGCACAGGATAACCTTCTTGAGATTGTCTTTGACTCGGCCCTGATCCGCGGCCGTGAGCTGGTCCAGGAGCATAGCCATGAGCACAACTTTCTCGTCAGGCAGACCGAGGCCGGGCGCCTCCCTACAAGAAAAGCCCAGTATAACTGGGGCTGGGACTGGGGCCCCATCCTGATGACGGCCGGGCCGTGGAAGCCCGTGTTCCTGGAGCAGTACGAAGCAAGAGTGGCCGATGTCTGGATCCAGAACCAAGTCAGCTCGGATCTTGGAGAGTGCAGCGGTACCATTTTTGCAGAGGTGGACGGGAAACTGGGCCCCGACGACAAAATCCTACTATCGCTTTCAAAGGACGGTGAGTGCGTCTATGAGCAAGAAGTCTCTGTCGGTAGCCACGGCTCTAGCAAGACGTTGCAGAAGCCCTTCCAGCTATCCAATCCTAAGCTCTGGTACCCTCTGGGATATGGACCCCAGACGCGGTACCAGCTTACCGCAAAGCTTGTTAGCGGCGGTAAGGACCTCAGCTCTCAATCCAAGATGATCGGCTTCCGTCGCACAGAATTGGTCCAGGAGCCGGACGCCTACGGCAAGTCCTTCTACTTCCGCATCAACAACATCGACATCTTTTCCGGCGGGTCGTGTTGGATCCCAGCCGACAGCTTCCTATCCCAGATCTCGGACAAGAGGTATCGCGACTGGGTCTCGCTCATGGCCGAGAGCAACCAGGTCATGCTCCGTATCTGGGGAGGCGGTGTCTATGAGCACGATGCACTCCTCAATGCGTGCGACGAGCTGGGCGTCTTGGTCTGGCATGACTTTCAGTTTGCCTGCGGAAGCTATCCCGCATATGAATCGTTCCTCAAGAATCTAGAGGTGGAGGTCAGGCAGCAGATCCGGCGACTGCGGTCTCACCCCTCCATGATCATCTGGGCGGGGAACAACGAGGACTACCAGGTCCAGGAGAGATATAAACTGGACTACAACTATGACGAGGATAAAGACCCCGAGTCATGGCTCAAGTCGACGTTCCCAGCGCGGTATATCTACGAGCACTTCCTCCCAAAGCTGGTCAGCGAAGAGGATCCGCACATGATTTACCACCCAAGCAGCCCCTGGGGAGATGGGAAGGAGACGGCTGATCCTACCGTCGGTGATATTCACCAGTGGCACCGTGAGCTTCGCCATTCCCCTTGACACATGTATTGTTACTGACCTTCATATAGTCTGGCATGGAAACATGAACAAGTACCAGGAAGTCAACACCCTCGGCGGCCGCTTCGTCAGCGAGTTCGGCATGGAAGCCTACCCCCATCTGCCCACCCTCCACCGCATGGTCAGCGATCCGTCCCAGCGCTTCCCCGGCTCCATGGCCATGGATGCCCACAACAAGGCCATCGGCCACGAGCGCCGCATGCTTTCCTACGTCATCGACAACTTCCGCCTCGGACCCAGCAACGCCTCGGACCTCGCCGCCTACGCCCATCTCACCCACATGGTCCAGGCCGAGACTATGCGCTACGCCTACAAGACGTGGCGCCGTGACTGGGCCGACCGCCGCTGTGGCGGTGTGCTCGTCTGGCAGATCAATGACTGCTGGCCCACCGTCTCCTGGGCCGTCGTCGACTACTACCTCATCCGCAAGCCGGCCTTCTATGCCATCTCCAGAGCCCTACGTCCCCTCGACGTCGGCGTCGTGAGGACCGTTCACAACTGGACGCAGACACACGACTTTGTCGACGTCAACTCGGGTGTCAAAACAGGCCAGGTCGACCACACGCTCCAGGCGCGCAAGGGCACATTCGACGTCTGGATCGCCAGCAGTAAGCTCCAGAACGTCCAGGCCAGCGTCCAGATCCGCTTCATCTCGGTCGGCTCCGGGAAGGAGGTATGCGATGCCGCCACGCACGAGGTCACGGCGTTGCCCAACACGACCACCACCGTCGTCCAGGCACACGGCTGCCCGCCATCGATCCCCGACCCTGATGATCCCACCAAGGTCTTTGATGTGGCCAAGTATGACCCATACGTCATCCACGTCACCCTGTCGGTGGACGGCCGCGTGGTCGCCAGCGACATGGCGTGGCCAGAGCCCATCAAGTTCTTGGACCTCAGTGATCGCGGCGTCGCATTCGACATTTCATCTGAGCAGATTGTGGTCAAGGCCGCGCGCCCGGTCAAGGGATTTGTTTTTGAGGAGATGGAGGGTTTGAAGCTGAGTGACAATGGATTCGATGTCGTGCCTGGCGAGGACTTGACAGTCAAGGTAGAGGGGTGCTTGACGCCAGATAAGTTGAAGTACACCTTTATTGGTGCCCCTGGGGCGTCTATCCCCGTGTCTTAGAGTACGCAGGCCCGATGGCCTGCAGAGTCAGGAATTAAGGAGTCAGTTTAAGTGATACCAGATGCCAAAGAATAAATTCTTCCATTTTACCCGCTGATGACATATTGCCCGTTGACCCAGCCCAATGGATACAATCTATATACACGCTGATCTTCCCTGGATTATCTCTTCATCTCTCAGCTTCCCCGGCGACCCCTCTTCACTGGAGGGGGCGACCTCGACAAGCTATCACTGTACCTCCTCCGCTTCGCCGGGACGGGGCTTGGAGACCTCCTCCTCGGCGCCCTCGAATCCACCGAGTCTGTCCTGCCACGGGCGGCACGTCGTGGCGGCGCCGGGCTTGGGGACCTCGAATATGAATCTTTCCGAGGCGGTGGTGGAGAGGGGCTCTTGGGCTTGGCAGCCCTGCGAGGTGGCGGGGACCGAGAGTCATATGACGGCGACCGGCTATCCGGCCTCCTCCTCCTAGGAGCACTACTCAGAGAAGAGCTATTCCTCTGCCTCGGCTTCTCGCGGGGGTTGACACTAGGACTGCGCCGGCGACCACGCGGCGGGGGGCTGACTGAGCGAGAATCGTCCCTGCGCCGCCTGGGTGGGCTGGGCGATCGGCTGTAGGAGCTGTACGAGGCGCTGCGAGCCCTTCGTGGCGGGGGAGATCGGGAGAGGCTGTCGTCTCGACGGCGGGCGACCCGTCTTGGGGGACTAGCCGAGTACGAGTCGCTCCGCCCACGTTTGCGAGGAGGCGATCGAGAGTAGGACCTTGATCGGGACGAGGAGGAGCGTGACCTCTGTCGACCCCGAGGTGAGGCCGATCGCGAATATGACCGTCCGCGATCGATGGCCCTGCGGGGAGTGCGGGAGCGAGAGCGGGATGAGTACGATGACCCCGTGTAGGAGGAGTAGCTCGACACAGACTCCGAGTCGGAGTGGTCCGCTGCCGCCGGTGCGGGCAAGGCAGGCTTGGGCATATTCTGGAGATACTCTCGCATCTCCTCGGTGAGAGCACCCATGCCGATGCTCGTGAAGTAGTTGATGGAGAATCGGATGTTTCGGGGGTTGTCCCTGGGGAAGAGGCCCTCGAGGCTTGGGCGTAGAACCTCGTCGGTCATCCGCACCTTCAACTTGGCCATGCCAATCTCCTCGGCGATTTGCTGGAACAGGATCTTGATGAAGATACGGCTGCTCGACGTCGTCTCGTCCTCGTTCAGGTGGATCACCGAGAGGCAGTGCCACCCAAGAGCATCCACACCGAACATATGCCCGAAAAGCATGGCAATGTTGCGCAGCTTGTTGTTCTCGTACCGATGGATCGTGTCGTAGTACTTGGCAAACGCCTGCTCAAAGAGATCGCACCAGAGGCGGTTGATCTTGGCAAATCGCTCGCCGATCAAGCCGAAGAACTTGGTGTAAGTCTTCTCCTGAGAGCAACATTCGACAATCATGGAGGGCAGCTCGGGCTCTTGACCAGCTGGTAGATTGATCTTCATGAGCTTGTGCACAGCTTCCTCAGGGTCGGCGCTGGACATGATAGTGAGGTAGATTGTCCTCCGTAGGTTGACCAGGTCGGCGTTGGACTGATCCTTGATCTCCATGGCCTTTTGTTCCTCCTCTTCCTCCTCATCCTCAGAGCTCTCGTCCTCGTCGTCATCGTCATCATCATCATAGTCGCTACCCTCGCCCAGAATCTCGGCCTTGAGTTTCTTGTATGCCTCCTCATGCTCCTCCCACTCGGCATCGTACTTGAAGATATTCAAGCCGTCCTGCACATCAACCTCGCCGTCCAGCTCGACGCGGTGGGTGATTTGATCCTCTTCCTCCACCAGATCAAGCTCCTCTTTGATGGCAGGATTGTCCTTGAACTTGTCCTTACGGACCTGGAAAAGGACCTCAATCATGTACTGCGTCCGCTTGTCGATATCGGCCTCGTGGAGGATATTTCGGAACTGGTCAAAGACAACCATCGCGATGGACGGCTGCATCTCCTCCAGGTACTGCCCCACCTCGCGACAGAAACCCACGGCAATCTCAACGCTGTCGTCGGTCGGCTTGTGAAGGAGAAGCAGGAGAATCTGACCAGCCAGCATTTCGTGCTGCACCTGCTGGTTGATCAGGTGGGCGAGGAACGTGGTCGAGGAGAGGCACACGGCCTTGTCGTTGCGGCGAAAGCCCTTGCGGAACTGCATGATAAGGCGCTTGATGAGCAGCTCGCCCACCTGGGGCAGCTTCGTGTTGACGATGGCAGCCATGGCGGCATAGATGGGGGTGAAGGGCAAACTCGCGGCCTGGGCCTTCATGATGGAGCGGCAGAATAGCCCTCGACCGCGAACTAGATTCTCACTAAACAGCTCTGGGACGATGTACTTGATGTTGGCCGTGTTGACTTTGTTGATGAGGCCGTTGATGCTCTTCTTGAGGGCCTCCCAGGCCATGCGCTGGTACTCCTTGCTCGTCTTGTCGGTGATCTGCGACTGCAGGGCGCGCAGGCGCGCGGGCGGGATGTACGTGCCGCCAGAGCGCATGTTGAGCAGCTTCTCGTACTCAGCCTTGGCTATTGCCTGCTTCTCCTCCTCCGTCTTGACGGGGGCGGGAGAGCGCGCCCGTGGAGGGTTAGGTCGGTACGAGTCGCCGCCATCGCGTGGAGGTCTCCCCTCGCGACGAGGGATGTCGACCTCGGCCGACGCCATCGCTTTATTGAAGACCAATGTTGCTTCCGAGACTCGATGGCGACACCGATCAGCTGTCGAAACGGGGGATGAGCGTCGTGGCAGAGTTTGGGGATGAGGTGATGGTGGTTCGCGGCGGAGTGCGTGACCCATTGAGAGATGGTCGTCGACTGGAATGCAAACAAAAAATCTGGTGCACGGACCATCTTAGACTCCAGCCACACTCAAGCGCCACAGTCCCATCAACTTGGTTACGTACCTTGCTTACAGATGCACCAGTTCAAGGTGACATTGCTACCAAATTCTATGATGATCCAAGCTGGAAAGGGTAAAAAAAGAATTCTTTAGAATCTATTCATACAGCTCTCAGGAGTTAGCTTCTCGGTGCTACAGGCAAACCGTGGAAGTCGTCCCGCTGACTAAGCCCCACACCCCCCATGCCCCTGGAGAAGCGCGTCACCCAACCTTGACGCGCCTGAGCGAGCTGTCCACAGGTGGTTCCTGGCGCTGGGGGCAGTTTTGGACAGCAAGCATCATCATCCACCTCCCCCCTCACACAACCACCAAACTCCTGGACAGTCCCAACAAGAATCTATCGGTCGCCAGCAACATCGAATCCGGGTCGCAAGAGAACTCCGCCGCCTCTCCAACAATGGTCTTTGTCCTCCCCCCCCCTTCGCCCTGGCCCCCAAAAGTGCGCCTTCACAAGTGACACACGACTAACACCCAGCTCCTCTCTCCAGTTCGACAAACTCGTCGGCCTCGCCATGCTCGTGGCCGCCTCCACCGTCTTCCTCTACTACACCATCTGGACCCTTCTGATGGTTCGTCTTCCCTCCCCCGCTCTTCCACCCTCCCCTCTCCCCCCCTTCCGCCCAAAATTATAACTCAAAAAGCTGACGCAACCGCCTTCTCTCCCCCCACCTGCAGCCCTTCGTCGACGACGACCATCCGCTCCAGAACTTCTTCCCTCCCCGCGTCTGGGCCATCCGCATCCCCGTCATCCTCATCCTCCTCGGCTCCGCTGTCGTTGGCTCCTTCCTCGGCGTTGTCATGATCCGCAGCAACCGCAAGAAGGCCGCAAAGGCCAAGGCCGCGGCCAAGAAGAAGGCGTAAAAGGGGGAAGGGACAGTGAAAAAGCCAAAACGTTTTCCGCCCCCAGAACTCGTGGGGGGTTGGAGAACAGCCTGGGGGAGTGTACTTCTCTTGTACATAATGGATCTGGGGCATCTGGGGGTCGCATCTTGCAAGCATTGCCGAGGCAGTCACCAAAAACAAACATATTTATTAATTGGACCTGGCCCGCTGCTGGTGAGTAGATAATACAAAGCACGCCGTTCGTATTCAGAGACATTCACGCCGGCAGGCAAGAGCCATTTGGAATTAGGTGTCCGACTTCTATTCAGTGAGGTACGAGTGCCTGACGAGGATATATCACAACTACCTACTGCCCAGAAAAGAGTGTTCCTCTGCTTGCACCATCCAACCCTGTCCCAAAGAGCTTCGGGAGGATGAGGTTCATGCGCCCAAAGGGCAACAAAAATCATAGTGTAGGGCGTTGCCTATCGTATTCAATGTTGCAATGCTTGCCAAACTCCACCCAGAAAGTCAGTTGACGAAGAAGACTTGACCATGAACATCGGGAGTAAAGCAATGCAAATCAGAAAGCACCTAGCCATCTTCACTGAACTCAGTACCCCAAACCACGATGTCCTCATTAGACTCGTTGATCGGCAAAGTCGAGAACCTCGCAGTCGTCTTCAAAGAACCCGTCCCCGTCAGGGTCGCCGTGGCGCGCACTCCGTCGCTTCCTGGTCGTGACGACAATCTGCTCCTGGTCTCCGTACTGCATCACACGCTCCATCGCCGACGGAGGTAGAGCCTGGTCACAGAACCCTTCTTCATCTTCATCCAAGGCTGGAAGAAGTCCCAGATCTAGCTTGTCGACTGGGATGCCTTGCCCGAAAGCCCAGGCAGGGGATATCGCCGACTCTCTGTCGATGGATTCCGGATGATGCTTCTGCTTCTTCTTCTTTGACGAGGCCCTGTCCTCCAGATTGATGTCTGCCGTCATGGCCAAGAGCGAATCCAACCGAGTGGACGGCGCTTCATTGGCATACTCGCAGAGCGTGATGCGCTTGTCGGTATGGAATGGTTGATATGGTGCGCTCGATTCTATCTCCGCCTGAGGGATAGCAGCTCCCATGCTCAGGTCAACGGACGGAGGTTTCTGTCGAGCTTGATTCAGAGTCAGAGTGTTTGCTCCTGCCTCCATATCACGATCAGTGAGATCGAGGACTTCCTCCTGAGCGCCATGATCAACGATTTGTCGAATGGCTGGAGCGACCATGTCGTCCGGCAAGGATGGCACCTTAATGTCCTTATACCTGGTGGGACGGGAAGTACGCTTTGACTGAACAGAGCTTCGCCGAGTCTTGTTCGGGAAGATGCGTATAAGACCGTTGCCAAGGGTATATAGGCTCTGAGACTTGTGGCCCCTGACCCATTTCACGCACGATGCTTGCGGAAGCGAGGTGCTCATGGGCAAAGAGACACGGTTCTCTCCAGCATGGCGGAACTGGTTGATTGCTGTCCCCGTCTTTCCGAGAGAGCTGCTGATACCAGCGGCAATAACTCTGCCTCCATGCGCTGCCGAACCTTTGAGGGTGTTCGGGTTGCCGGTCGGCATGTTAGCGCTGACCCGTCGCGATCTGGAGACAAATGGTTTTGCGGCTTGGTACGCAGCTCCAAACGCGCCAGTGGCAATGGACACGGCAGAAGACGTCGTCTCGGTTGTCTCGGGCGCCTTTTCCTTGGGAGGCTGGCGGCGGCGTGGCGGAGGCCACATGAAGGCGCTGAATGGCATCTCGAGCAAGTGCACAGTACCTCTCTCGGTAACCATGGCGAGGCGCTCGCCATGTGGTTCTGCCCACGAGACATCAACAATACGCGCCACCGTCATACGCGAGAACTGAGCAATCTGTCGCACCAGGGGACCAGAGCTCTCATTGGGGGAGACTGTGGCCTGCAGAGGGGAGGGCTTGGTATGATGAATACGCAACAGATCCCAAATATTCTGTACGTCGCCCTTGCTGCTTGCAGTGAAGAGTGCGAGCGACGACGGGGAAAAGGAGAGGAAGCTGCATCCCTGAGGTGGCATAAAACTGGTGATCGGGTTGACCGTTGTCGACGTTGCCAAAGCCTCCGCATCCACGATAGAGACCAGCCCAGGCTCCTTAGGCGCAGGCCGGCCAGGCGAACCATGGGTCGGCGGAAACTGGTTTGGGGGCGGCGGCGAGCGAGCTGGTGGCTGCGGTTGCGGGCTGGGTGACTTGTTCCAGTACGAATGCCAGGCCTGCAAACCCTGCTGCCCAACCCACTTTGCGCTGGAAATCAATTCCTGGGTTGTCTCGCGCATGATCTTGTTCACGAAGCTATCCGAAATCAAATCGACCGACGATGTAGCCACAGGTAGGTGTGGAGGCGTCACGCTCGACACACCAGGGGCTCGTCCGAGAATTGGCACGGGTACATGGGCCCCGAGAGCAATCTGCAATGATGGTGTCGAAGGGCAGTAGGCTATCCAACGTCCGTTGAGGGCGAATACTGGTGTCGAATTGCTGGGCCGAGGAGACTTGGCAGAGGAGTGCGTCTTATCCCCTTCCTCTGACAAATCCCCGCGGTGGCTGTGCTGCAGGCATGTCCACAACTTGCCGACGCAAGCAAAGATGTGCGAGTTCTGAGCTTCCAGGAGTTGGAGGAATACCCAGCATTCACCGGTTATACCAGAGCAAACGACAATGGTGCCAGAATCCGCCTGAATGCTGAAGGCTCCAGTTGGGGCCGGCGGCGTAAAGGCTGGGCTTGTCAGGGCTATGGCAGCGCTGATGGGGATCTTGGGGCCCGAGAGAAGTGTGTCGATCAACTTGTTCGTCTTCAGGGAGTACACCTGAACAGAGGTCTGATATGCATCGGCCTCTGAGTGTCGTCCCTGGTAGCCTTCCGGCTGCCCAAAAGCCGGCCGGGGGCTCGCGGCACCATCAAACCTCGGGCTGGCATCGGCACTCTGATCACCTGTGTCCGGAGCTCGAGCTGGCAAAACTGGGCCGTGAAGGACAACGGCCACGAGTGGGAAGATGCCGAGCTTATCGCCAGTGACGGTCCATGGGAGGAATTTTGCGTGAACCACGCCACCGTGTAGACCCTTGAGGCCACCCAAGGGCTCAAGCCCTTTCTTGCTGACGGCGTAGACGTCCAGGCCACCCTCGTAGCCCGCAATAACCACATTATCAGAGACACCGGGGCTGTCGGGGGAGGATGGCATCCGGTCAAAGCCAAAGTAGTATCCTCGCTCACCCGCCTTCATACCGGAATGCGGTGCAAGAACCAGGTCGAGATCCGGAGCACCATAAAAGTGCGACTGCGGCTGATGGGGGAGGGGCGGTTGAGTGCCGGGTCGGGCTTGGGACATGTGCGAGTGGAGAGAGCTCCGACGGAACCTGCTAGCCGGCGAGGCCTTGGGGAGGGAGTCGGGATACTGATAGTGCTGCTCCATCTGGAAGCTAAGGGGTCGTCGCACGTTGTTGGGCGGGGAAGGCGAGGCAGGAGACGGGCTCATGTAAGCACGTTGAGCTGCCCAGCCGTGATGCAGACGGCCGGAGGCGTCCTCGTAGGAAGAAGGCTGGGTTGGGGGAGAATCGCCCATCAAGCTGACGAGGTTGCCCGGAGAACCAGCCAGACCGCTTGCGCGGGCCCATTCGTTTGTCATGCTGGGAGCTGTGCTTGCTGAGACCGATGCGTTGGATAGAGCATCCAGCATAGGGGACGGGGCGAGATGGACATTGTCAGACACCGAGGGCTTGATGTCGGGAGTGTTGATGGGAGGTGTAGACTCGGTGGAGGTCGGGTGGCTCTTGCCCGGGGAGTTATTGCTGCTGTTGTTGGCGTTGGTGTTGTTGCCGCTACCCCTGGGTGGATGGTCAGCCACGGTCAGCCATATTGCCCTTGGGGACCGTGTTAGTCACGCGGGGCAACACTCACGAGAACTTGCCAGCAGCCTGTTTGGTCACCGCTGCAGCGATGCCGCCGCTTTCTTTGGCATTTTTCTTGTCCTTCTCTGCGATTCCCGAGTCAGCTGCAAGGTGGCGGGTGCTGGGCGGCGTCCGTTGAAATTATCATAGTATTACTAGATACTGGGGAAGAGGGTATTGCGCGCTCCGACAGCGGGCAGTCGCCTGGCGTCGCGGGGCAAGAGACGAGGGGGACACAACGTACTAGGCATTCAAGTGGTATTGCCCAAAGAGGCGGATGGAGCAGCTTCCCACTCCAGAATAGGCTTGTGCTGCCGCAGAACGGCCAGCTGCGACGCGAGGGTCGACGGATCGAGATGACGCAGCGTTGGGAGGTGTATGCTCGTCGGCTTCTAACGCTGCTCTGCTATGTATGTACGTGCGTGTCGGCGGCGGGACTTGGGACACGGCTCGGTTAGGTACACGGTCCTGTCGAGTTGGTAAAGAAATAGGGGCACAGGGACTGTAGCCGCCACGGATCTATTCAAAACGAGAAACTAGAGAGACGAATAATATATAAATAAAAAGGAAAAGACGCTTGGATAGATGCTTGTAATCGGTCGTGGGAGTATATGCGTAGGTGATGATGGAACAAGGAGGCCGAGGGGTACTGGGCGAGAACTGGGGCCGAAGGGGGGGCAGCTCCATGATCTCCCATCAGCCAGCGGCCAGCAGCCAGCAGCGCTGGGTACTTACCCCTACGGTACAGTGAGCATGCGCTATTAGAGTGGGCTCGGAGTCACGCTGCACGCCTGGCAGTCTGGGCAGTGGCCAGGCTGGGTGCGGGGCAGCTCCAGCCTTCCAGAGGGGGAACATCGCGCAGCGGGTCCATGGCAGGGGGAACCACAGGCGCGCCAACCTCACTGATTCATCTGATTCATTGATAGCGCAGCACGGCAACTGATAAGGCAAGGTACGCGCTCCCTGATAGCCCTGAGCTCGCTGGCCCCATCACACTGATCCCAGGCCACGGCGCACCTTGTCTCGCCGTCCAGTCTCACACATGGCATCATGCATGCGCGTCTCGCCAACGAACCTCTCCGCCGTGGACGCACCGAACCTTGAGTGAGGGGCTGAGCCTGAAGTAACCGCCCTGCCCGGCCTGACTGGCTGGATGACGCTGGGCCCGTCCATGACTCCACGCCGCGATCAAATGATGTCGTTGGATCCCCCCCGTGCAAGAAGCAGATGCAAGAGCCAGACGCCACATCGGCATCTACTGGAGCACCCGTGACGTTGCGTCAGCTGAGCAACCATGTCGTAATAGTGCTCAGTGCTCCGGACGGGTTTCTCCCCTCGGGCTGCTTTGAGACTTCCGTCAGCGTTCTAATACAGCCTTCGCTGAGTCGCCCCCCAATCTGGCTGGGATGCCACCCCTTATGGTTAACACTATTGAGGGCATCGGTGAGCTCGGTATAACCACGCCACAAGACGCCTAGGTGGCTAGCACGGTGGCTTGCACAGACTCGCCCGCTTTCAGATCAAGACCGCGGACGTTGCAATAAGCTTTGGTTGAGGCAACGGTGTACAGAGGATGACGTCGTAATCCCGGATTCTACTGTCACCCACTGCCACGTTGAATACCTGACGTAGAGCCCAGCCATCGCCACACAGCCAACGGAGCCCGGATATTCCCTTGCCAGCATCCCTATTCTATCAAAAGGAATCGAGTCTCATCGCATAGATCATGACAAGCGTTGTACGAGTAGGAGGGGGTTATTTCCCCCAGTATCCGCACCACGACAGCCTCCCTGATCCCGAGATCCGGACATTCATCACCAACTTCTACCACGCCTCCGACCTGCCAGGCTCCAACGAGCTGTGGATCAGCTACTTCACCAAAGACGCGCATGTAATCATGGGCAGTGACACAGGCCACGGGGAGCAAGGTAAGCAGCCCCCCCAACAGAGAGCTTTAGTTAGCGTCCGTGCCCCCCCAGGATACTCAATCCGTGATCGTGTGTATAGAGATCCGGGAGCTGCGCCAACGCATGTGGTCATCTGTCCGCGAAAGGAAGCATACCGTGACCAAGGTTTTCCCCGCGCTCTTCCGCGAGCCTGCGGTGGAAGACGGAAGAGAATGCGAGCTGATGCTGTTTGGGGAGGTGGGTCTGACGACCAAGGACGACAAGGCCACCGTTGTACCCTGGGCAGGTCATGCCGTTGTCAGAAAGGAGGCTGAGGGAGAGAGGGAAGGATGGAAGTTCTCCCGGTATCAAGTCTGGCTGCAAAATGCCTGATATTTCCACACTGTTCGCAATATTAATAAGAGTATGTGGAGGGCCCAAGTTATGCCTGGTCATGTCTGTGTTGCTCGAGGCGTGGATATTAATATTACATCGCACTAATATCAACGGACACCCATCAGGGGCAGGCAAGCACAAGGGTATCGAATTACAAGAACATGGCTCATGCTGAACCTCGCTGCGCCAAGGGCCCCTCGAGTAGTACTTGACCTGGAAAGAAAAAGTCAAATCCATATGCCTTATGAGTACAATGTCCGTCCGTCAACTCCGCTCCGTCGCCAGGCCCCTGAACTCCTGGCATCCACAATCAGTAACATTACCACCTACTTCCTAACTCCGCGTGCATTCACCTCCCCCTTCTCCCCAATCTTGAGCAACCTGCGGCAATCAGGGCAGTACCACTTGGTTGTCCTAGCAGGGATTTTGTCCAAACCAACGCATTCCAGATGAAACCACTCTTGCTTACAGTTCTGCTTGTAGGTTAGCTGCGCGTTCTTCTTGTTGGCGAGAGTTCTGATTGAGACGGAATCTGAGGTTTTCTTACGTCGATGTTGTCGCACTGGATCATGGTGCCAAAGCTGACACGATTGCAGAGGCAGTACCGGGGCTCGTCGGGATCAATCGGGTTCCCCTCGTCGTCTACCTCCTCCATTTCAGCCTCGGCGGACTGATCCTTTTCCCTCCTAGTGTCGCGTGCCTTCTTTCTCGGCGCTGCCTTTCGCTTTCCTACGGCGGCGCTGCCCCCACTGCTAGTGGTGCTAACAATGCCGGGAGCAGGACGCTTGGTTCGTCGGCTTGGAGGGCGCACCTCGGGAGCAGGAGTGTTACGCGCTGTACTAGTGCGGCGTGGCCTCTCATTTGCTAGAGACGGCTGCGGTTCCTGGCTCCATGTCTTACCTCGGGAACCAGGTCGTCGTGTGGAAGAGGATTCCGCGGCTGGTGTAGTCGTAGCTGGGTTCGGCCCACGAGACAATGACCGTCGGCCAGTGTCCTGTTCAACCGATTGCTGATTAGGATCTGATGCCTCCGTCTGCGGGTTTGTGCGTTTAGCGGCGTCACCGCGCGTCTCGCGCTTAGTGGACTCTCGTGCTGGCAACTCTCGCGTCGGCGGTAGGATAGGCGTCGTAGACGTTCGCCCCTCTGACCTGGGGACAGGGACCGGAGTCTCTGTGGCCGGCGGCTTGATGGGGACTGATGTTGTCACCGTCTGGCTGTTCGCAGTAGCAGCATTTGGGGTTGGTGACTTAGCCACCCGGACACTGCCCGAGCTGGTCGAGCTCTGTAGCGGCAAGGGGACCGGGACCGGGGTCTCAGTGCGTGTGGTTGATGTATTTCCTCGCGGAGTGACTTGAGCTCGAGACGTAGAGGCTTCAATCCTAGCAACGCTGTTCTGACCAAGTTTGCCAAGCTGGGGTGGGGGAACTGGTGTCTCCGTCTTGGCTCGCTTGATCCGTGGTCGAGCCGACGGTGTCTCATCTCCCTCCGGAGCCTCGCTCCCCCTTTCGCCCTCCAAGTCTCTCTTGCGCTTCGGATTGGATCGGGAGCCATTCCGAACTTTGGCCGGCTTGGGGGCTTCTTGGGTATCGTCCGAAGGGCTGCCAGATGCACCACCAGAGCCCCCCAAGAAGAGCTTTGCCGCCGCAGCCGTCTTTCTTGCCGACTCTTCCGCTTCTTCAGCAGCCAGTTTTGCTAGGGCCTCCCTTTTGAGCTTCTTCGCCTCATTGAGTTTCATGCCACGATTACTTGTGGGTACTTCCTCCGCAGCCACAGAATCGGCACTAATAGCACCCGCGGGAAGCTGCTGCGCCCCGGAGCCATCGTCGGCGACCAGGGCAGGTACTACAGCCTCGAATGTCTTCCCTTCCTCCTCTGCCTTCTTCTTGGCTTCCTTGAAATCCTCGGGGCCGCGACCTAGGGTTCTAAGCTCTCGAGCAACCATGGTCTCGCTTGGTGTCCAAGTAGCGTTCTTCTTCATGCGCTTCCGCAGCTTTGCCAGCTCGTATTCCGTGAGCTGGAGCCATGGCGCGTCCGGGCTGCCAATGACAGCATTCTCAGGAGGCGGTCTCAGCAGCGCGGCTGCATGGGCTGCGATCTCCTCAGCACTCGGAGCAGTTGTCTGTTGTGCAGGGCGGGTCGCCCGGCTAGCCGATTTGGGAGTCTTGCTGCTCGCGACAAGCTTGATTCGAGGCGTTGGCGCTGGGGTCCTGCGGCCAGCAGCAGGGATATCGTCCTCGTCTTCCGAGCTGTCATCGCTGCCGTCGGTGAAGGTGTCATATTCAATATCGTATGGTGCCAAAACCTCCCCGGGGACTGTGATTTTAGGTATCCGTGGTTTCCTTCTCTGCCCTCCCTCCCTGCTAGCCTTTGCTGTCAACTTGCGGGTGGCCTGTGGCGACCTGGGGGCGACCGGGCTCTTTTGTTGCTCTTCCTCGGTGGGGTAGTTGTCCATCATCGTCTGTAGTTTCGATAGGAGAAGCTTGGCCTTGTTGTAGTGTCTGTGAACACTCTCGGACATCCTTACTGCCTCGGCATGGGCAAAGACGCGGGAGCTGACTGCCTGACTCAGCTGTTCCGAGATGTCGGCTCGAAGCCGGACCGGCGAAGGGCGTTCATTAGAGGGTAAGCTTGGGAGCATTCCCCATTGTTTGGTCAGATCGTGAACGTGCGAGGATGCGTCGGCGTAGGTTCGGTCGAGATTCCCAATCAGGGCGAGCGAGCGCATCGTGTCGGATGGCAGGTATTCGGTGAAGTCGAGGAAGTCAGTGACGGTCGTCTGCGCATCAGGGTCGGGGCGTGGTTCCTCGCTGTCGGACGTGTCTGCGCCTGACGGATCTTTCAGAGAGACCGTGCCGGCATCTTTCTGGGCCGCATCCTCCATCTTGGTATCGCCCCCTCCGTCCACCATGTGCGCAGGCATCTTGGGAGTCGTGGTCGATGGGGTGCACGCGTTGACCAGCAGCGTGTCTGCTAACAATAATTGAATGGGCGATCCCGTAGCTCAGCCTCTGGCTGGTGGGCTGCCATTTGTTGGCCTCAGCTAGAGGGATGAGCGTGCGGGACTGGCTGATGATGGTCTCTCTCCAAAGATGAGTCGCGTCGTTGTCAACCTTGGTCCAAGGCGTCAAGGCGGGTCGCGAATGGAGCGCAACTTCCAGGTTGGGGTTGTGGCTTGGTGCCCCAGGGATGGCCCGTGCGCCTGCCTCAGGTTCACCATCACCCACCGCCGAGTTGCTCTTCCCGAACCAAAAGTTCCCAGCCCATTTACATAAGCCCCCAGAAGGTGCTACGGAGACAGATACCTGGTACTTGGTATTTCTTCCAATTTTCTGGTCTTCTCCCGCCTTGTTTCCTTTCTTCTCCTTCTTCTCATTCACCTCCTGTCGTTCTTCTGCCTGCTTTCATCCTCATTGCATCAGACGGCGCGCTCGGAAGACACCTGGTATTATTGGGTCTTTCAGCCCTAGAACCTCATTCAATTTATGGCAACCCTCTTCCACCACTCACCGTCCGTCGATCCAGTCCCGGTCCAGCTCCAAGACCAACTCAGCCCAGAGCTGGACGCTCCTGTCGGACATTTTATCAGCCTTGCCCTGAGACTCGGCATTTGTCCCTGGCGCATCGGTTAACAATGGACCCCCGACGTCAGCAGACGTCTTACATCAAGAGAACATTACCTCTTATGCATATGCACCAACGATGATACCCATCAAGTTCACTGCACCCCACCACCCGCAAATGAGTATTCACTAGGAATTTCAAAGAGCTTCTAGGGGCTTGGATATTCCCTGCCCTCGGATTCTTGGGAACCAAAAGGTAGAAGAAGACGACTTGTGAAATAAGATTAGGTGAGTGACTGATGCAGGTCTAGGTATCATCCGCCAAAAAATAAAAACGCCTTCTGTGCCTCACTCAATCTTCAGCCCCCGATTCACTTCTCCGTGTAATGGAGTTGTGAAAGCTATGCCTACCATTCAAATGATAGACTCGACTCCTGGGCAAGTTACCAGTCCCAGTCGGCCTCCTGGTCTCGCCTCAGTTTTGCCCCAGCTACCTCCTCCGATTCATCTACCTGGTAACTCGACTCTGCACCTATGAGGGTCAAAGAGCCGTACACAACCAGGCGTCGACACCTCCTGAGAAAAAATCAGTATCAACATTCACTGATCATGTGTAGGGTACCTACAGGTGGCCGTTGATGCTCAAGTTGCCATATATCTCGAGCTCGGTACCTTCTAGGGAGCCTACAACCCTCAACTTCCCATAACCTTTGATCTTATCTCTGCTTTCCGTGTCAGCAAGACGCTACCTGGGATCATGTGGAGTGGCTGACCTTGCCACAAGGCGGCCGTTGACATCAATGTTGCCGTACGCCTTGATCCTGCCACTAGGATTCTGTCAGCAACCACCGGCCACCGTGGCTAGGGTTTTGTGCTCACTCGCTGTTGAGGCTGCCATTGATATTGATAGCGCCGTATGCGTCAATTTTGTCTTTCACCGCAAAGTCCCCATCAAATTTGATGCTTCCGCCGGACTTGATGGAGCCGGCAATCTCGAGAGGTCCTTGAAGATCAAGGCCTTCTTCACTCTTGATACTCCTCGATCTCTGAAGGGTCGGCCGCTGTGACCCTGTGCCTGGGCCAACGGTATAGTGGTACGGGGAAGAAGACATGGTGCCCGTACTCACAGTCGATGCCGAAGTGTCGACGTGCAGAGTTTTGTCTGCCTCAGCGGTATTCGACATACTTGATTCTGGGCGGTGTGTTGCCTTTGGTCCGGTGTCCATGGTTGCTGATGGAAAGACCATGCTCATCTTATATATGCAGCCAGATGCCACTTCCCACACACGGCAGGCAGTCAAAGAAGGGTCTCAGGTCTCTCGGGTCCTAGGGGCAGCTGGCTGGATACAAAGGCATCCTCAAATGGTACCACGGCGGGAGAAGACACAAGATTCGAAGCCAGACGGGCCTACTGGAATCCGGCTGTCCTTACATGCGCACGCCAAAGGTCAACGAGGATGGGCGAGTGCGCCAAGCGGGCTCCCCGTTTAGAAACGCAAAGGCGATGCAGCTGAGATCCTGGGGCTGCTGGGCTGTGGGCTGTGGTTTACCTGTCCTTCGTCCGAGTTTGATGGCTCGGGTCATCGATGCCCGGGTGAGGATGTATCATAAATTCATAGTACACGCGTCTCAGAGGGGACAGATGACAGGGTCAGCACTCAGCGGGGAGAGACCCAGCTCACAGGCACAGGCAAGGCGGACGGGGTGGGGGACCCTGCAGTTCTGGCAGTCGGCACACGGGACCGGGGGCTAGAAGACGGTCGATGCGCCGGTGTGGTGTACCGTGTACGGGCTTCAGTCGAGGGGCTCTGCGGGTATGCTGCGCCGAGGTGAGGCGACCTGTACGGATATGCTGAGGTGTTTCGTCGTTTCTTTGTTGGGGAGGAGACACGCACGGTCGAAGCCAGGGCCATATGCGAATGGTCGGAACTCTCCAGGTCCACGTTCTGGGAGGGACCGAGGAGACTGCGGCACAAGCGTTAAAACCAACGGTGGTGGTGGCCCAGGGTTACATGTTCCTTGGAGGATTAGGCTAAGCCGGCTTTCGACAAGGCCTGCAGCGGAGTCTTGCACGTACGCCAAGGTCCAGAATGCCCAGCCATCAGGGAGCCATGCAGGACGATCTGCTTCGCTAGGCTGCTTCACGTTAAGCCACTGGTGGAACACCAGCTCCAGTTTTTCATTCCAGAGCCCAGCTTGGTCGCACTGCGCGCACGCACGGGAAGAAGAACAAGTCTGGAAGCAATTGTTAATGCCAGGCGGGCACACCGCACACCGCCGCCAATATCTGTGCTGTTTTGTGCCTTTGAAAGCAATATCCAACCCTGCTGACCATGTTTCTGCTTATTAGCTGACTAGTCACCGTCGCAGTGTCGTTTCACATCAGCTGCTAGCCTGATGGTCAAGGGGGAATCCCTTGCCCGCGGGGTCGGAGTTCGCCACCAGGTCCCCGGATGTCGCACGTATTATCAATTTATCGCACGCACAACCAGGAATCCATCGAGTGCATCAACCCATGGACCATGACCATGTCAACTCCTACTCGTACTCGCAGTCTCACTGGTCCTGAATCCTCCCAATATCATTACTATCACACAGTACCTGCAGCCTGACAAGGCCATGCAAGCCCCGAGAGTGTACCCGCATCCGCGCTACTGATAGTAATCACTTCTTAACAAGTTCGGATACTCGTACTCGTAGGCATCAAGTGACATGGCTATCGTAACGGCGCCATCTCGCTTCCATGTGGTTCTACGTAATTTCGAACCAATTGGGGCCAGCGCATCGCACCCAATCATGGGGGCCGTTTCTCGCTATTGGAATGCTACATTGGACGGAGTATTCCGTGCCTGTACAGGAAAGGACTGGCATTGTTGCCAGCTCTCGCACAAGATTAACAGCACTCGGCCTCTCGCGCCGACCATCCCTCCTGATTAGTTTTTACGTACTAAGTACAGAGTACATGGCAATAGTATTAAGGGCTTCTCGGCCGGCAAGTATTGTAATACAGAGCAATCTGCCGCGGGCACCCGCCGTTGCGGCGGGAGCATCGTCTGTCTGACTTGTGATTCGTAGGACGGCCCGGTATTTTATTGAATAACTTTAAACTGGCTGATAAATCCGCCACGTGGGCGCGTGGAGAAGAGCAGGGAGTTTCCTTGGTGCCTGATGTGCACATTCGAGGAGCTCTGGACTTCGGCCCCTTGGGCATGAAAATCAACTAACCCATCGGGACAGCTCAGCCAAAGTATCCGCGTAATTGTTTTTTTCTTAGCTCTTATGGCCAGGACACTGGAAGATCAGGAGCTTGACGAGATTCGCCAATCGCACGAATTAATATTTGCTGTATTACTACTACTAATAGATAGTCTTCTGGATCGGCCACCATCCGTCATCCTCCCAGTCGACAAGGGCCTTTAATTTGACCGTCCTGTGAAACAAGACGTTTCTTAGCGCAGGGTACGGATACCAGGGATGACAATACGTACTCGTAGGGTGACCAAATCTGGAGCCGCTCAGGAGCATCCATGACGACGATCGAGTACAGATACTGCTAGTAGTATCCGTAGTAATAATAGTAATACAAAGCCCCGTCCTAGTCTCTCATTACGGCACGGCGGGCGGAGAGTGGCTGGTGAACTGGTGAACCGGTGAACCAGTGAATCAACTGGCAATCCATATAATCGTACGGCCGCAGATCCCGCCATTCATTAGTGCAAAGTGGCAATTCGTTGGAAGCGCCAATGAAATCCGGGGGATGAGCTGCTGTCATCTCTTCTCGACTGCGTTAGTATGTAGTTTGTAATCCACATTATTCCCCCAATATTGCTTCTCTTGTTGTGGTGATATATAATCCAGCCACCATCTCCCCTGATAAGTGCGTGGGTTAGATCCAGCCATAGCGCATGGATGGCCCCATGGGGACTTCGGACAGATGACATATCAAACCAGATGTACAATTGAATTGTATGAAATCAATTCAAGGGGGATTTAGTCCAATGATACATAAGGAGTACTCGTACACCGTGTATTAGTACAGAATTTCTTATTTTGACTACATAAGGCATTTTGAATCCATCTGGTAACCAAGGTACAGCGCATTATGTGACGCCAACCATTTTCCGACGCCCTTGGCCGTAAGTTCCTTTCCCTCCCCCCTCCCCCTTGTTATTAAACCTCTTGCGTTACCCAAACATGTTTCGGCAATGCCGGGAACACGGGAGCGTTCTTGGCGGCGCAAGCCGGAGGCACCGCCTAATACCACGCCCAGCAGGGCTGAATATACTCTTGGCAGGTCTGCTGCCGGCGCCATCAGATCCCACCGACGAATGCCAGCCCCAGCCCTGACAGCAGGGCGGCCGATGCCCAGACGGCAGCGTAAGCAGCCGCACCCGCGGGTTCGATTCCGAAGATGGTCATGGTACATGCGAGGTAGGTGTTGATGCACGTCACCAAGACGACCACGGCCGTGCGACGCACAATAACCCTCGTCTTGGCCGTGTACCCAAGAAAGTTCCAAGCCACCGTCTCGCGGAGCGTAGCAGTGGCGGGGTCGAACTCGTCAATCTTGTCGTCCTCGGCAGCCTTGCCCGTTGTGGCAAATGGCGCGTAGATGAGCAGGCTCGCGGCGGCGCCGAACTGCAGCGTCAGGGGGAGGATGGCCGCGTAGGAAGCTCTATAGGCAGGCTCAAGGGTGGGGATGCCGGCGAAGTACATGACCATGACGCGCGGGAGTAGGAAGCGCAGGGAGAGGACGACGATAACCGAGTAGATGACGGTGGCCAGGGTGCCGGTGTAGAGCTGCATGCCCCAGCTGGCAAGCTCGCGGTTGTAGACCTTGGCCGATGGGGTGTGCACGGCGGACAGGGGGCGCAGGAGGTAGAAGGGCGCGGCGGCGGAGAGGATATCGATGGCCAAAGCCAGCCTAGCCGTGAGGGGGGTGAGGCCGTAGAAGGCGCTGAGGAGGTATAGCTAGAGCGGTGTTAGCATCAGACCGGATGCGCCTGGCTTACAGGGTGATGTAGATGTGCTCACCGAAGGTCCATGGGACAAGAGATCCAGAGCGGCAACATCCAGGCTGTCCAGATCTCCAAACCAACCCACGCCGAGCTCTGTCAGTCTCCAGCCAGCCAGGATGGCCACCTCGCCCCAGGTATCCTGGCTGCGACTGACAGACGCCAGCTCGCCCTTAGTTACGGCACCCAGGAGGCTGTACCCCATACTCGCCATGCTGAAGCTCAGGATCGAGAGGAGCGGGAACTGCGCCCACCTGGGGAGCTTCGGGCGCGTCGGCGCCACCGGGGGCTCGTCTTTCTTCACAACTGCCTCCTCCTTAGCCTGTTTCTTCTCCTTCGGTTTCACCTGTCGCTTCTCCTTGGGAGACTTGGTCTCCACCGCAGACTCCTCAGTCGACTCGTCGGCCTTTGCGCTCGCAGCCGACGCCCTCTTAGAGGCTCTGGTGGTCGTGGGCGTGCTGTCCGTCTGCTTGGCGGATTCGGCCCTTGCGGCCCGTCGCAACGTCGGCATCGTGTCGAAAAAAGTGCGGTGATTATGGGATCGAATGGGTATGGGCAAAGAAAAGGCGAACGTGGAAAGAACGCGCGCCCGAGGTGCAGCCTGGAAGTATACGTTTGGCAAAGAGCAAAAAAAAGAGGTGGAAGAAAATGGCGAGGTTATGGGTCTTGTTGTGTTTGTGTTTATGGCAGCGTCATAACAACCTGGAAGCAGCCCAATGCGGTTAGGGCCAATGGAGCTACCTAGGGCGGGGCACTCGGCCAGCTACAGCCTACAGGGGAGGAAGGTAGTGTGATATCATGCATCGCTATTGCACAGATAAATGTTCAGTTCTCTCATGTTGATGCCTGCATTGTAGTAATACTGGTAGGCTCTGGATACAGATGTTTCGGGAAGCCACTATATCACACATAGACTTCATATGAACTTAACATTGGTATCTTTATTCAGCTCTTTTCCCACAACTGGAACTCATACTTGGTGCCGGCCTCTTCCTGCCCTCCCTCGGCAATCTCCTCGCCCGTCCACGCCTCCAGCTCCACCCGCGGCTTCCTCGCCCAGCCATCCGCCTTGCCGCCCGTGAGGTCCAGCGGGAAGAAGGTGTCGCACTCAAAGTTGCGCTCGATGCTCGTGAGGAGCACGCGGCGGGCCTCCGGGAGGCGCAGGGCAGCCTCGTAGATCTGGGCTCCGCCCATGACGAAGATACGCGGCACGGCGCGAGCCTGGGCGTACTGCATGGCCTGCTCGAGCGACGACACCTTGATAGGCTCGGTGATTGGTGCTGTCGGCGACGGGGTGCCGGTGGCGGAGCGGGTGATGATGATATTGAGGCGGTCCTTGAGCGGACGGAACTTGGCCGGGATCGAGTCCCACGTTTTGCGACCCATAATGACGGCGTTGAAGGCCCCTGGGGCGGCCTTGGAGAGTTCAGTTTTCCATGACGCGCATGGTGGAAACTTCCGGTCCCATTGAACATGAGGACGACGTACCTGTGGTGGGGGTCGCGTCGTGACGCGTGCGAAATATTGCATCTCTTTGCGCAGACCCTTCCAGGGCATCGAGCCGTTGAGCCCAATGCCCATATTCCGCGTCGCAGCGACAATCAGTGTCAGCTCTACAGGCTGCATTTTATCTTGCTAAATTAATCTTGTGGGGGTGAGTGTCAGTGGATTGAAAAAGTGCAAGTGAGAGCGGATACAGCCACCAGAAGTTGAAACTTGAGGTTGGGCGGCGATGGTGGGGATCTGGCAGGGGTATTAAGGGCGCTCAGCCTTGCGTCCCTGTCAACGGCCCTGTCACCACGCGGACGTGCACAATGATCAGATCACCTGAAAATCAACGTGTTAAATTTATGCGCGTGATGGGGGTAATAAAACGCGACGGTCTACTATTAGTAGCTAACTAGATGCTATAATACTATATCGTCGCTGCGTATAATAATCATTGCTGTTGATGACGGCAACGAGGGCGATCAGTGGGGCGCGTACGGAGTAGAGGGGCCGGTGACGTCCAGTGTCGCTAGGGAAACATAACTCCCCCTCAACTTGTCAACTTACAACTGAAGTTACATTACACAAAGCTCTAGCCTTAGGGTACATAAAAGCCTTCTCTTCCTCTCCATTGTGGGACAGGTGCCTCCTTTCCGCTGCCGTCGCCAAAAACAAAACAAAAACACGCGTCATTTCTTCTCACTCGGTCCCAAAGGCCCATCAAGCACCTGGGAAGCCCTGAAGCTTCGCCCTTTCTGTCTTCTGCCAGATCTCCTGGTCTCGTTGCGGTGATGCGGTTTTCATCACTTGAGCATGTCTCCTTTCCAAATCATCAGTCAGCCCTTGCGCGAGAACTCACTCCACCCGACGAACTCGGTGGCCCTGATGTGGCTGGCGCCATCGGAAGGTCTACCCGATGCCTAGGTATATGAGCCATATGCAAGCGCCCTTACTGCCACGTTCTTGTTTGAGCCATTATCTGGCATACTTGGCTTCATTATTTCGTTGATTGATTTATTTGTTTATTTGTTTGGCGGGTGTTCGCTCGACGCTCGTCCAAATCCTCACTTTAACCTCGTGGCGATGCAATCGCGCCCCGACCAAGGTCCTCACAAGTCGCGAGGCCTGGCCACAGCGGGCCCTCCACTCTTCGGTGCCAAGGATTGTCGGCGGAGCAAACCACCTCATACAGTGTGGTCAGTGTGATCATACAAAAGAGACGGCCGATCCATCCTTCCGAGTTCCAAATGCGATATAGGCTTCAACACCGCACCTAATCTGTCCGACTCCGGGCCATGCGGGCCATACGCCGTCGATCACGCTCGCCTTGCGTTGCGTTGCTGTTAGGGTCGAGGGTCATTCCTCCATGCTTCCAAACACCCCGTCGTCGTCCTCGTCGCTGCGACCCCGAGGTTGCATATCAAAATCATCGTCGTCGACACCCGAGTCCCCGTGGTCGCTCATCTTCACGTCCTCGCTACCCCGACGCATATCTCCCCGAGTGAAGCTCTCCGGCTGCCGGCTGGGGAAGCTGTTGATAAATCCCGGGTTGCCCAAAGAGTTGGCCTGGTCGAGATACTGGGCGGGCACCGGAGGCACCGGCGGTGCGTCTGCCAACATGACTGTCCCGTTGCCGTTGTTGCTGCCAAAGCTGCAGCTGAGGAGCTCGACAGCAGCGGCAAGATCGCGATCGTCCTGGTTAGTAGCATTCATGCCAGACGAGGTCGGGCGAGGGTCGCTGGGCTGCCGCGAGTGTCCAAAGCCGTTCCCGTGTGGCAGGCTCCCGGGCGCGAGAAAGGGAGCTGACTGGTAGCTGCGGGAGAAGCCGCCGATGCTCCCGTGCCGGAACGGTCGGCTGCCCATCCGAATCCCCTCGGACATGGGCGGCGGGGTGGTGTCGGCGGAGCTCAGACGCTCCACCTGCTCCGAGTACCCGGAGGCGGCGGGCGAGGCCGACTCGGGGTCGCTGGAGAAGTCCTTGGCCGAGTCGGGCGGCGTCATCGCATTGTCCTTGGGCTTGTCATTCATAGCGACCAGGACCGAGGCCGCCTCGAGCAGCTGGACCTGCTGGTGCTTCGAAATGAGCAGCTTTGAGGTTAGGGACCACTCGGGAGTATGCTCCCATCTATCCAGCGAAGTCAACAAATCTGTTCAAAGAGAGGTGCCTTCATCCCACGCTGGCTAGGATACTGTGCCCCAAACGCAAGTGCAGAGGGCTGACGGGTGGCGGGAGGGAGACCAACAAGTGTTTTGTCAAGCAACTACTATGCTTGTATCCCTTGCCGCACTTCTCACACCGGAGTTCGACCCGGCTGCTCTTCTTGCCCTCCTTAGTCAGGGGCTGGCCATCGCTGGCACGCCTGACGCGGGCCTTCTGGTCCTTGCTCGCCCCATCATCCGCCGACATATCGTTCGCATCGTCGATGGCGCTGCCGCTCATCTCCCGCTTCACGTCGGCCATTCCCTTGTTGGGGAGGCTTGACGGTGGAGATGGCAGACTGCCCACCAGCCCTGCTCGCCCAACGGATGCCCTAGAAACCGTGTTTCGACGACAGGAAGGGTTCGCAATCGGGACGGCGGCCGTCTTATCACCGTCGCGGAGCGCCGCCGTGAGCGCCGCCATGTTGGCGTTGGGCCCGTTGACCGACTTGCGCCGGGTTACCCGGTGGTTCGGGTTGAGGGAGCTGGTGAGCAGCGAGTGGGAGGAGTGGGAGTTGTTGCGAGCATGGGATTGGCGGCCAGGCAACCCCGTTGTGGAGGGATTGGAGAGCGATGGCCGGTGCGTCAATGGCCGAGCCGTCTGGGTCATATCCTATGATAACGGACAAGGTCAGCATGATGAACGGTCAGAGTGAGCTGGCCCGGAGGGCCGGGTAGAGGCGGCCGAAATGGTTTTCAGCGTGATCAAAGTTGCGTGGCACTTCAAGCCCGGCAGCCCGTGGCGTCGTCGGGACCAGACATACTCTTGAGGAAGCCATTGTGGCAGGATGGGCGCGCGTGGCGGGGTTAGCTCAACGACAGACCGACGTCCGTCGTAGAGCAGCAATGCCGTCAGAGGCAGCGAAGCTAATTCAAAGAAGCAAGTTGGGGTTTGTGAGGAGCCACGGATATAGGAGAGGGAGGAGATGAGGTTGAGGAAGCAACAATTTGGGACACGCCAACAAAGGGAAGGGAAATAATATTTTGGAGGAGAAGGAGCGTTCGGAGCCAGACCTAAAGGTGAGGTGTGTGTGTGCGAGAGGTACCAGTTGCGGGGGGGTGCGAACGTAGAGGGAACCAGTCCACCAGGTAGCCCCATCAGGACGGACCAGCAGTAGGCGCATACTGGGCAGGTTTACAGGGCAGGATGGTGCTGAGGCCGAGCCAGCCAGGCCAACCTTAGGTGAGGGGGGTACATCGCCGATGCGTGCGTCGGCCCCGATGACCCAGGTACCTGCGTCCCCGTGTTCCTTGCCCGGTGGCTCCCAGGATGCACCGTGACTTGGTGGTGTGGTACATGTGGCTCAGGTGAGAGGCATTGCGCCTCCATCCACCCGCTGGACGATGGAACGCCTCGTCATTGTCAGCGGCGCGTGGCGTGCTGCTGCTGCTCCATGGCATCCGTCGCCTCTCGCCTCCCTCTAGCTGGCGCCCAATGCCCAATGCCGCCGGATTGAGAGTTCTGCCCGCTATGTTTGTAGCGCTTGTCCCCAATGGCCCCCGATTGCCGACGGCCTCTACGAATATTATTGTAACAGGATGCCGTGGTTCATTTCCCGTCTCCCACCTCGGGATACGTACGAGTACATGGACACCCAGATTGGCAACGCTGAGCAGAAGGGTGGGGGAAGACAAAGGAGGAGGGATGTGGATTATTGGCCCGCTGACACTCCCCCCCGGCTGATCATCAGGTCAAGCGACGTGGTGGACTTGACTGGAGGTAGCCTGGCAGATAGCGTGAGGGCGAGCGAGGCCGTGATTGAGGGAGGGGAAGGGGGGGCCGGGAGGGCGTGGCCGGAGAGACGGGTACAAAGGACGCTGCTGGCCCGAGAACCTGGAAGTGCCTAGCGACGCTGGGCGAGTTGGAATGCCATGGAAGAAACCAAGTGCTCAGTGCTCTGGGAACGGATCATGGGGGCTGAGCAGCAGGAGCACTGACAATGCCGATTGTGTCTCAATGCAGCTGATCCTTTGCGTGGTCAGGGCAAAGCATAAAAAACTATATTTTTCTACGAACAGCTTGCACAAACTTTTATTCACTATTGACAAAGGTGTCCTCGTACGTTGGACGTTGGCTGAACGCCCACGTTGCAACGGGCCATTGATGCAATTGGACTCCCCGCCGAAGCTTCCAGACTGCTGCAATGTCGGCCCATTCGCGCTGTCAATATTGAACGCGCAACCACACACCCAAATTATGTGAGCGACAGTCACAATGAGTTAAAAAAAAAAAAAAAAAAAAAACCCCCCAGGAGGCAATTGTCTGTTGTCATCGAGATGCCAATTAGCTCACATGAGCAAGTGGACGGCAGTCTTACCCAGTGGCGCCCGTCTCGGTCTGTTAATGGAGCAGAGGAGTCAGCCCAACAACCCGCCGACTCCAGTGAGCTACACTACTACTTAGTAGTGTAGTACGGAGTAATAGATCATCTGGAGAGTCGATTCAATGTGGGGGAAACAATAAATAGCAGTGTGATATGTTGCACTAAGTCAGTCTTTATTGTCACGGAGTTTTTTTGCCCTCGCATCGCGATTCATCTACGGAGCACCGTGTACGTACGTCCTCACTCGTCTTACGAGTACAAAGACGGCCGTTGACAAAGTTTAGGGCTCTGTACAACTCGACCCATGCACTGAATGGACGACGTCCCGTTCAGCTGGTCCGAGGTCGTGTTCCTGAGCTCCCTCGCCTTCCCCGAAATCAATTGTTGCGACAAGGCGGCCAATGGCATTTCAACCCCGTCGATGCCCTAAAGCCCCAACCCTAAATGCCAGAGAACTCCGCCAAACGACATACACGGTACACACCCCCAGTGCTACTACGAGAACTGCACAGGATGACTGCCAATGCCCTTATACCGCTGCCATCGGGATCCGAGCAGTCTATCGGCCGTCAAGATGCTGTCTCCACCTGTCTAATCCCGCGGGACCCGTATATTGTACGAGATGCCCGCATATTCGACCCCGCGAATACGCCGCTCCGCGGCCGAGGCTGGGCGCGCGTCCAAGCGTCTCCGCGCCTGTTGGTGGCGAGGGGTACAAATAGGATTTAGAAAAAGGTGGGATGTTGAGACAGATGGGATTTCATAATCCCCCCCGAACTGGCTAGCGATATTATTATTTCCTCCATCCTTTTTTTTTTGTGCGCGGAGCCGCTGATGGTCTGGTCAAGCGTCGAACTCACCCGCCACCTTATCGCGAGGTGCCTCGGGCTCGCACGACTCATGGCTGGAACGCGAATGACGACAACGGCCAAAGCTGGAAGCCGGGAAAAGGCCCCCCCCGGTACCGGACCCGTCCTATGACTGGACCAATGCCGTTAATGCCCCGGGAGGCCCCAGCCCTGACATAATAATGCCTCTACCCTGGAATCAAGTCGCAGTCATATGTATGTATGCGTAATAACTGCCAGGTGTTCCGATCTGAAACGGCAGTTCCCAGCATTTGCCTGGTTGACGGATTCATGCCATTATCGATGACACAGACGCTCGCAGGGAAATTTGACCAACAAGCTGGATTCCTGCGCCAGGTACCGACCCAGTCGACCTGTTTCAACCAGCCTAAACCCGCTTTGTATCGCTGCAGGGGTGTCCTTATCAAAGCAGTACCTACCTTAATGTATCCTTCTCCTCCACGCCAACTGAGCTCCGAGGACCGAGTACAGTCAGAGAGGGTGGGAGGGAGACACCGTCTGGTGAGGCCTGGACTGTGAGGGATGACAACTTCTGCCCCAATTGAGACGAGCCCTCCGTATCACGAGGTGTACCATGCGTAGTACCGTACCTTATTACTCTATAATATTTTATTCCTTACTAGCGAAGGTATTTCGCCACGACAGCTCCGTCACCGTGTCTCGTTGGTGCGCGAAAGCACACGCCACACTGACCTGTGCCAGACCGAATGCCGCTGTCATTCTGATCCGTCGCCGAGCCACGCCAGTGCTATCGCAGATGGGGCTGGCTTGTTGAGGCTTTCCAGGGCCTGTTCTTCCCCGCGATTGAGGACGGACGGCTCCAATGGCCGACCCCCCTTTTTCCCTTCCAACGGTGGGTGTTCCCCAATCGCTTTCCGGCGGGTAATAAAGACCCAGTTGGACGAGGGGGCGCCGCTCTAGCATGGAGAGGTCATGTGTTGCTGTCTTGTGTGTGCGCTCTTTCGGGGTGGTGCTGCAAGGTACTACTTTGTGCCATGTCGACTGATTTGTCGTGAGAGTGAGGGGGTCCTCGAGGACGCTAAGCTGGGAGGGGCCGCCGGCGAATTGAGGGGCTACAATGGAACCAGATAACGGGCGATTTCCACGAGTTGTCGTCGACGGGATGATAATGAGTTCTCAGTGTGCCTGACTATCAGTCCATCCAACCGTGTCAATCATCACCTGTTCCGCTCGGCCAGGCGGCAGGCGGGGCGCCGATCGAGTCTCGACTTGGTTCAGTGATAGCCTTAACCTCAAAAGTCGGGAGTCTTGGACTTGGCCCTGCCCCCCTGAAGCCAATTGAGTCCATGACCCGCATTGGCAGCGCGGGGAGGGCGTCTTGGCAGATCCAAGAGGAGCTCCATCGGACCAAAAAAAAAAAAAAAAAGGTGTCAAGGAAAGGCAAGATGTGATACGCTTACATGAATCTTTCCATTCTCCTATCAATACCATCTACAAGAACCGGGGGAGAGTGAAAAGAATCGCCGCAATCTTCAATCTCTCTTTTCCTGTCGGGTGATCTGTGCTGCGTGATTTGCAGCCAGACGCCCCCAATTGCTGTGCCCGCCGAAACGGCATCTCGATCTCTCTTGTTGAAGCTTTGATGTGACTTTCCAGTAGCGGAACAGGCATGGCGACGACGCAGACTGATGAATGTCGCGGCAGGAAAGACGGTTGGTGCCTTAGCGCGATGGACCGAAGTGACCCTAGAATAGATTGCACGGCTCTAGTGAATACGGATTGTGACCGGTTGACATGGCATTCTGGTGTTGGGCAATTGATTAGCAATAAGTGTCAAGATTGTCAAAGATCGTCAAGATCGCCTGTCTTGATAGAGGGCGCATTGACTGGCTGCCAGCTTTGACAATTCGCAGTCCCCAGTTAATAATGCTTTCCAGATCCGGGAGTACCCCTGGACCAACTGGCAACTGCCGTAGACGTGTTCCGAGTAATAACTTGCAACAAGTCTCACCAGCAGTGAGTCTCGCGATACCTGGCGCGGATACTCTTGATAGGCGTTAACTTAGGTATCTCGCAATCCCGAGCCGGATAGGTAAGCTGCTTCGCCATCTTAGTCCGGCGCCTACGAGTACTTGTACTTGTACTTGTATCTGATGGTGGCTGTTGCTGTTGCCTGAATTGGGGCAGGCACGTTGTGGCTTGCTCAGCTGAGCTCGGCCACACCGTTCTGACTATTGCGGCAACAGCGTTCCAGGGAAGGTGTTGCAGACTGGCTGGGCAACTCCTAAGCAATAATAATAAAAAGTGTCCTCTTCTTGTGCCCCCGATTGTGCAGAGGTGGCATAATAACCCTCTGCCCACAGCCTCACAGCAGGTTATTGGAAGCACAACACAGGCTCAAAGTCACTTCTTTGCTGGCACACCCCCCCGGCCATGGTCGACCTGCAAGACATTGATGCTACCCTCAGGTATTCTTCCAGAGCCTTCCATTGGTCGGCTCGGCGGCTGGTCCTCTGTCGGGTCACGGGCTTCATTTGTTGAACCGTATCCGTACGGACAGGTTGTAACGCTACCGACTGCCACCGTGAACCACGGAACTCGACTCGTCCGCCGGGCAGGAGGATGAGTCGTGTGCCCTCTGCGCTTCTTCAGCAAACAGCTCGGCCAACAAAGAAAACAAGCTGTGCAGACGCGCCAGCCCTGCCAAACACGTCCGCACGCACACACACCCAGTCCCCAAAATAGCAGTCAGCCAGGAACCAGGGCAAACCCAGGCGCGCTTGCTGCACCTCGTGTGGCTGCCCCGGGGCCAAGCCAGGATGTCCCCAGCCGCCGCGACGGTCGCCATATCGTGGAGGGAGGGCCGACGGTATGTACGGTAGCCGACAGAACCCACACTCGGCAGCCTGCGTGTCTGCGGGCTAATATCATGTGGACGTCCCATGTCCTTGACGCAATACGCAGTTGACGGCGGCCGGGCAAAAGTGTTGGGAGCTAGCCCCAGCCTCCTCCTGTGGTCACAGGATCACCACCGTACCCGTCGATCCCGGAGAATACTAATGCTAACGGGATAGAGAAGAGGTGTACTATTAAAGCGCCTTACAACACACAAATACACTCACCGCCAGAAGACCGTACCAGGCCTCCGGCGACTACTATATGTACGCGCAGCAGTAGTGGTATTACCAGTCAACCAGTGTCTTGCACCAAGCAGGTTGGACAGCTTCATGAGACGAATGTGCCACATGACATGTACCGTCCGTCACCATGTCAAAGCCTGAAACGCAAAAATAAACGGTTTTTAGGGCATCGACGACCAGATAAGACGCAAACGGCCATACCAGAGCGCCTGCGATAATACTACCTGGAGATATGGGACAATCATGAACCCCCACTCCCAACTTGGGCTTCCCCATCGCGTGACGTCAAAAATAGGGTCCTCCCGTTCCTCGTAGGCCTCCAGGAACTCTATCCGCCACTAACAATCATCTCACTTTCGGAAGAAAAAAAAAGGGTAACCCCCGCTCAGCCCTCTCTTCGAAACCCTGTGCGCTGTGCTGCTGGCCTTTCCTCTGCCAAGAGAAGCAATTCGCCCATCATGGCACAGGATGACGTCTACCACAAGATCGGCCGCGGCGGCGCTGGCAACTACTACGCCGCGGGCGACAAACAGCCCGGTGCTAACACAGCCCCCAAGGTAATACGCCGTGTCCTCTCTAGCTACAGATAACGTACTAGGTGCCCGTGCTAACGAGATGCGCGCATCCAGGATCTCGAGGCCCAGAAGCCAGCAGCGGACGACCACGCGCCCACCACCTCCCCCGTCAGCCTCCCCTCAGCACCCGCGCGCGCAGGCCGCGGCGGTGCGGGCAACTACGTCGACGACACGGCGGGCGTGGCGGACCACGAGCGCAGCGTGGCGCAGAAGACGGCCGCGGCGGTGAAGCAGCATCCGGCCCGGGCGACGGGGCTCTCCGGCCGGGGCGGGGCCGGCAACTGGAAGACCGACGCGGCGGCGCGGGAGGCGAGGCGGGCCGAGGAGGAGAGGGGCCGGGGCGAGGAGCTGGAGAGGCAGGCCAGGGAAGCGGTAGATCAGGGGCTCAAGATGCCAGATAAAGTGCACCATGCGGTGGAAAAGACCAAGGCATGATGAGCTGAAAAGGGGGGAGAGGGGGCTACGATTGGCTTGGTTGGTTGGTTGAACGGGGTTGCTTGGAGCGAGAATACTTGTGCGATACCCTTTAGATTTGCGAATGTCTTTCCATCTTGTGTTTATCACATACTCTACATGCATACAGCGTGGGGAACATCTTCATCTACCACAACAGCCTCTTTTGCTCGAAGCCAAAGTCTGCCTTCTTCCAGGCGTTGTACACGGCCGAGGACAGCTCGTCTTGGGCATCCAGTACGTCATCCTCTGGCGTCTCGAAGAGGTTGTAGTCCTGCTCACATTTTGTACCTACATCCGGGAGGGTGCCGTCGTCAAAGTACGCGCGCACATATCGCGCCGTGCAGACCGATGGCGCCGCCGTGCTGCAGTGCTGTATCAGGGTTGTCAGCTACATGTTCTCGCGAGGAGGGGAGGGGGTGGAGGTTGTTGGACTTACACCTAGCGTGTTCTGCTGGAGAACAACTGACCCCGGAAAGTGAGCAGAGTTGTTGTGTGCGCTCTCGAGGGGCGTGACATTGTCGTACAAGTTGCCAATGAACAGAATAGGGTGGTCCGTCTCAACTTGGATGTTAGCTAGGGGGGAGGGGAACAGAGTCAGCATCGTACTACTATTATTATCCAGCTTGAGATGCCACATACCTTGGGGGACGAAGCGCCACTCCGGGCGGACCGTCCGGCCCACGCATGGAAGCCGGAAGTTCATGTTGGCGGCGCCAATCCACTTGCTGACGCCGCGGATCTTCTCCAGGTACTGCGCGAGCTCCTCGGGCGTGTCGTTGACAGGCACCCCGTCAGAGCACATGATGGCGGGGAAGGCGTCCAGCTCATGGACTGTCTCCTTGGGCTCCGTGGCCGGCGTTTCCGTGATGGAGCACAGGAGCTTAGACATAGGATCGCCGTCGTTGCCTAACTCGGCAAGCACCGTATCATAGAAGGGCATCCCGTCCCCTCTCTCCAGAGCCGCGTAGATGCGTGCCATGACCGGGGCGGTTGCGAGGGGTTTGTAAAGCATCCCTCGGGTGAGGGCCTGGAGAAGGCCGTAGGTGACGAGTATGGGCAACTCGGGGCCAGTCGGGGTGGCCCATGATGGGATCAGGACGGGCTTCTGCTTCAAGGCCTTGAGGAGATTGTCGCGGCGTTCCCGAACCCCATCGGGCTGTGGCGCCCAAAGGTCACACTTTTCGGGACCAGCAGAGCTGCAGGCCTCATCAAAGGTATCAAAGATGGCATCGGCGTCCTTGACGAATCTCGAATGATCCTGCTCGAACCAACTCGTATAGTCAACGTTCCCTTCCCGGCACGGCATTATTAGCATCATTGGCCCAACACACAAGACCCCTGGCCGTCAAGACTCACCGTCGCTGACCAACCTCTCGACCCTATCCGGATACATGCTCGCAAATACGCCACCTAGGATGGTGCCGTAGCTGAACCCCCAGTAGCGGAGTTTTGAGTGGCCTGTTTGCTCGACGAGCTCGAGAAGGTCCCTCGCGCTAGACGCAGTGCTCAGGTACTTCATGATGCCAGTCTCGTTCATAGCCTCCTCACAGGTTCGTGAGAATGCGGCGGCCCGGCCGTAGGCATCGTAGATGAGACCGGGACGCTCATCGACGACAGGCGACTCCTGCATCATCCAAAGCTGTCTTTTCTGATAGCTGCCCCAGCAGTCCATCCTCGGTGTGGAAAGGCCAACTAGCACACTCAGTTAGACCATGACCCTCTTGACGCCGTACAATACTTGAGGTACTCACCTCCTCGAGGATCCCAGCTAATGATGTCCTATGAACCAAAACAAACATCATTAAAACATGAATCGACTTTGTCACCGAGCGCACTTACATGATGATCACCCGCAATCTTCTGGAGCAAAGGGCCCTCTATCTGCAAGACTGCTATGCCCGATCCTCCGGGACCCTGTGATTTAAGGCAGTGTCAGCGAATGCTGCTCCAGAACTACTAGTATGTTCTCCGAGGGGATACCTACACCGGGATTCATAAACAGAGGCGGGACGGAAGGCCCCTTTGACTTGGCCGGCAGTTTCATCACGCCGAGAATGACTCGCCTCTCGTCGGTAGGATCCTGCCAGTTCATGGGCACCTTGGATTTCTCAATCAACACAAAACCCTTCCCTCGAACCCCCATGGGGAGCACTACTTACTTCAAGTCTAGCACATTGGAACTGCCCCAGGTAGCAGCTCTCCCACTCGAGAGTCTTGTGCGATTTCATCTGCTCACCGAGTTAGCACTTATTGTCCGTACCCACCTGTAACAGCTAACATCAACTTACATCCTGCCAGCTCCATTTGTCTCCCTCTTTATCCTCATCGCGCCCATTCGGAAACCCGTGCGCCCAGTTCGAGTAGAAATTAACGAGCAGCGATCCGACAGCCAGGAAGCTCAGAATGGTGACCATGGCCACCCTGTAGCGCGGGGACCGCCGCTGGGGCGCCAGCAGCGGGCTTGTCTCACACAATGCCGCCTTGTCAGACATGGTTGGTTCACCGTGTTTACCGTGTTAAAGAGGGGTGTGTGTTCACAAAGAGAGAAAGGCGGGTTTCTGTCACGACATCCGAGACCTGTCGACAAATTTGAGCATCGCCCATGAATCGTGACGCAGCAGGAAAAGAGTCGAGGGTCATGGCCCAGGCGTCCCGTCTCTCGCAAGCATCCTGGAATGCTGATCAAATCATCCCCCTCCACCCAGGACAGTTCGGCAGCCGGGGTGGCCGGGCTGGGATTGGAGACGGCGAGTCTGGGACTAGCCCTTCTCGGCGAGATGCTTATCGCTTCCCCCAGGTTCTGGGCGGAGGTTCGCTCACAGAGCTACGGGATGGCGTGTGCGGCTGCGTCACACCAACTCCAGGCCAATTGGGGATCAGCTTTAGGGAGTTGGGCCATGATGGTAGTGATACCTGTTGGTCATTTGGTGGTCCTCCATCTTGTTAGGTGCACAGTGCCATTCGACGTGGTGATGGAAACCAATTTCTCTTCACCTAATACATACAACCAGGGAGGCGCCTTCCTGGCTCACCTCACTGAAGTCACTAAACTCACTGCTAAGTCACTAAACCTGAACTTACTGACCGCATTGAGTGAAAGACCCTTGTGGTGCTGGTGATCGAATGTGGGGCCCTTCCACGGGATACGTACCCGACGGAGATTCCTCGGGTAAACCCTCCGGTCTTAGCCGGCATGGCAAAACTTCGAACGCCGACCATCGCCAGCGAGTCGCGCAACACTCTTTCTCATCGACAACTCGCCACATCGCTCTCTCCTCCCCGTTCACGCCCGAGAACAAGAACAAAACACACGAAAAATAATGGCAACGGTTTTTGCTTGGGGCGCTGGCGCCGCCGTCGCCGCATTTCTGGTACTTAAACCTCGAATCCGACTAGGGTACAAAAACGGATGACTTGACTAACCTGTCTTCAGGGTCGCGCCGGTGTGGTCGCATGGCGACGTTCGCGCGGTGGCATCGGAGCCATGGGCAAGGCCTTCTACAAGGGCGGCTTCGAGCCCAAGATGACCAAGAAGGAGGCTTCGCTAATCCTCACTCTCAAGTACGTCCACTCGCCTCCCCCACTCTTCTTCGCCTTATGGTTACTCGCATGTTGCTAACGGGATTTGTCTTCGCAGTGAGCGCAGCATGACCAAGGAGAAGATCCGCAAGGCCCACCGAACCATCATGCTCCTGAACCACCCCGATCGAGGAGGCAGCCCGTACCTCGCGACAAAGGTCAACGAAGCCAAGGAATTGCTGGACAAGCAGTCGTAACGGACGATGGCCCTCGAGTGCGAGGGTGGATGTATATGTATATCACGAGGCGCGCGAAGAGGGCCGCGGGGAGGCCCGCGGCTTTTGAGGATGGAGACTGTACAACAACGTGTATTCTCATAGCGATGGCGTTTATCTGGTTGATAGAGAGCTAGTTTGACGAGGAGCGTGCAGAAGCAAAGTGCGACTCGAGTAATCCATATAGACTCAGGAGCCCGAATCTAGGGCTGATTCTCTCCTCACTCGTACAGCCTTTCTTTCATTTTTCCTTTCCCTTTTCTCCTGGTTGTTGAATCTCTCCGAGTTCCTTTTCAAGCATTCCAAAGTTCTGGCTCATATTCCTCACCTGTCATCTCCGCCTCGCACTGACGCATTTCCTCGATAGACACTCCAATGAGGGCTCGCAATGTGAAGACGGCATCGTTGCCGGCGTTGTGGAGGTGCTTACTCACAATACCGAGATCTGCCAGGACACCCTCGAGGCCCCGACCGCTGTTGATGCCCTTCCATGCCTGGTGGATAGCTTGGCTGTCCAGCATGCGTGTAATGCTCTTCATCTCCGTCACGTCCACCCCAATCGACGCTAGATACTGGATATCCTGCTTCGTGTCGTGGCCGACGAGGACAATCTCTCGGGATGCCTCCACATATGGTCTCAAAATGGATACGATGGCGTCTGGGAGCTCCGCCCGACTGGGAAATGTACTGACACTGAGGTCGTGTCAGTACCTGAGGGAGACATCGTAATTGGAGGCTACCTACCCAAAGTCGAATGCGTCTGGGCATCCAATGACGAATTGGTGGTTTACGAGGCCCGAGTACTCCTTTGTTCGGAGATGATGAGCGTTGATGAGCGGCCACCAGTCCCTCCCACACGGGCCCCGTGGTACGTTCTGGATATCCCTCCTGTCCAGAATTGCGATGCCGACCTCGGAGACTGGATTGGGCGGACGTTCGATGGCTTCGACGTCGACACAGGCAAAGACGACGTCCTCGCCGTTCCTACCACCCTTAATAATCTGCCCTTCTTTTAGGGCGAGCAAAGCTTGTGTCTCGCCAAGCATGTGCTTGCGATCCGCTCGCTTCATAGCAGACCTCTCCTTTCTCTTCTCGTCCCTGTCACTCTTAGACGGCGGCACACTAATGAGCTTCAGTTTCTCCAGCCAGCCATCCTTCTGCATCTGGGAGGCAGACAGGAAGGCCTCTGTGTCGCTGGTGCTAACATCCGGCCACTTGTCAATATCAAACTCCTCCTTCTCCCGGAGTCGCCTCAGATATCGCGGTCTTGGGGTACCACCTTGGCCAAACCTCATGAAGAATCTGTCAGAGTTGACGCCGCCGGGGATTGCCAGGGCGATGCCGAGCTCTTCATTAACGAAATCCAAGAAGACTTGGAACTGGGCTGCCGGGACAAGGAGGTATGGCTTAGGTTTGGGCTTTGTTGGATGGTAGAGATAGAAACTGTAATGGTGATTAGCGGGCGAGATTGGTGTGAGGCGGCGAAGGGATCATACAAGTCCCAGACTCTGCCCTCGTGGATCTTCTCAAAGAATGGGATCACCTATTGACAGATCAGCACCTCGATCCCGTCAGAACAAAACACACGCAGCGTACATGAGGTCTGTTGGTTCTGCCGACAAAGTTGTACGGGTAGCCTTGGATGACTCCCCAGGGACAGAACTCGGCATCTTCATCCAGCGGCTCGCCAATCTGAAACCGGGAGTCGTCAAAGGCATGTTCCGTACAAGCCCGCGGGCCGGCATCATGGGTTAGAAACTTCTGAGGAGCGTCTGGGTCCACAGCAGGACGGTGTTCAGCCGGGGGCTGGAGTGGCAGCTCAACATGTGCCACCTCTGTCAGCAAATGTTGCTGATCGGTCTCTACCTCTGCAGCGGGGCGTTCTGGTTGTTCCCTCGGCGCGAACCTGATATGGTGGGTTCTCTCCACCAATTCGATGCGTTCTGTGAGGTTCATGGCGTAGCTTGCACTGGCATTCAACGCGTGGTAATGCGCTTCGATGGATTGCGCCAAGAGGGCAATGGATGGATGGAACCAGTAGAGGAGATCGAGGAGTGAGGGGGTGAGGGGGGGGGATGGAAAGAATCGTCGCTGCTTTCCAAACTTGCTGAAGTGAGAGCTATCCTGAAGTGATGGGTGAGGTAGTGGCCAAGTTTGAAAACAGGCAAGTGCAACAAGTGTTCAAGTGCCTGCAAGTGGAACCGGCGAGACGGCTGAGAGACGGCTGCGCACATTGAACAGCCCCAACAGTATGGCAAACAGTACCCAAGTGTAAGGCAAATAATGTAAACACACGCATGTCGCCGTCTCCTTTTCCGATTCTTGCCAGCAGGAGATGCAGAGACCCGTCTCGAAATGATGTTGCAAACATGACACCCAAAGGCATGACCAAGTAGAACCAGCTGTAGACGCCGTATTAGCAGATGCCCATACATAATCAGCCACAATGTTCACCCAAAGCTACCTACCTACACTTAATCGTTACATTGTAAGTTAATTAAGTATCACTGCCGGCTTGCCAAATCATCCTAGCCTTAGCAAACAAGTCTCGGGACCGCGCCAAATAATCAACCCCATTTCTCATACTTCCCCCCTTTATCACCCGTAGTATCCCGCCCCATGCCTATCTCGATTTATAAAACTGTCCAAAAAAGTCAGAAACCACATCACCCATCTTGTTGAAATAAGAACTCACCTCTGCGGCCTCCTCAGGCGTCACGTCCGAAGGCTCAGACTGCTCATTGTCGATCAACCCAAGTTTTGACCAACGCATCTTGAACCAAAAGTCTCTCCTGTCCCCTCCCAGGGTCCCCGATAGGAGCTTCTTCTTCAGGTCACGCACGAAGTTGTTGAATAGCTTGGGCTCGTCCATGTTGATCAGCTCCTCCCGCATGACACCGCTACACTCGATGGCCTGGGCGTATTTGCTGTCACCGAAGCTGTCTGTCACCAGTGTCCGGATGATTTCTCCCATCTGCTTGGCCGCGTCCTCGAGCGCCTCTTCTGAATCCGCAATGTCCAGGGCATGCTTGAAATCCGGAACCGCATTGTCGGGAGAGATCTTCTCCTTTTTCTCCTCGCCGAGCAAGGCATCGACATCCAGGCCAGAGATTGGCTTCACTGGTTCCCTACGTCGCCTGCCCTTTGCTTTCGGTGGCACTAAAAAATACAATGAGTATACCATAACCATAGCACACAAAATGAATCGCAAGATACCTTTCTTGACTTCTGCCGCTTCGATGAGGGCATTCATTTGTTCTTGGACCTTCTCTATCAAATCCTGGGGTGGTGCAGAGAATCGCAACAGGACATCAGGCGTGGGAGGTATAGGAGCGTCCGGATGTACAGCTCTTGCTTTGACGGCGTGATTTACCCTGTGGATGGATGGGTTGTATGAATCATCAATCGGAACGTACTCGGCAGGTTCCCTAAGGGCCCGTCAGTGATATTCCTCACAGGGTCAAATATAGTGCGCACCCTTCATCATCAATACCATAAGTAGACAGGTCCATTGCATCAACATAGTCGCTCATTGCCTCATTGAGTTTGTCTGATGGCAGGAATCGATGCTTGCTCAGAGTTTGACCACTGACCGTAATCACCCTATCCAGGGGAGGGAATTGATAGCTTCTAATGTCTTCAGCAAAAGGAAGCGGTACGTCGTATAGACATTCCCAGTCAGGCTCAGCATTTGGGACAAGCAGGACAAGCACTGGGTCCTTGCCATCCTTGGTCACAATGCGCGCCACGGCATAAGATTCGACCTCGATGAGCGCCCATACAAGCGATGACAGAGCCAGTTCCGACTTCTCGTCAAACTTACGGGCATGCGTGACGCACGCCTCCCCAATATTGAGGAACGGCTCGTGCTAGAATGCCTAGGTTAGCCAAGAATTCAATGAACAGTATTGGAATCTCACCTTGCTCCAGGGAATGAATCCCAAAATCGTGAAACTTTTCTGGGTCTCTAGTTTTGTAATGTTGTGTTCAGACTCGCTGATATGGACAGCTGTGCGACCATACTCGAACCCCTTGGCCAGAGAGTCGAACTCGACATCACGCTTGCCGCCCGGCGCATCTGGATCGTTTACCTTGTATGTCCTGGCCTGCTTCACGCCTGAAAATTCGACCCCTTCCATCTGATCGCCGTCGGCGGTTTGGGTAGATTGCGTGCCACCGCCGCCTTGTTCCGATTTGACCACAACTGTGCTCGCTCCAAGTGGCCTAGCCAAATGTGTCTTAAAGTACCTCTCGACATTGATCTGCATTGCTGCTGGGAACTTCTCTGGATCTCCCAATGTCAAGGTGCCGTCATATGTTTTGTACGGCTTTACAGCCTTGACCGTCGGGGTATCAAGCCTGTCAATAGCGTCGGCCATGGAAGCGAAGTTGCCATTGTCGCAAGAATCAACCAGTGCTCTCAACGTCTTCTCGTTCTCAGCCTATACATTTGTCAGCCTAAATCTGATACAATTCTATTTAGGTCTGTTTTTACCTTTGTCGGTGACTTGTCCTCTTCCTTAAAGCCGTATTCCGGATCATCAAAGTCAACACCCCTAAAGCGGCGTTAACGTTGCCATGATTTCGGCGGTAGCTGGTTAGCTTACAGGACTGTGAGGCGAATGTTGGACGCATTCATCTTCTTGGCAATCTCCTCCACATCTTCCGAGTCCATTGCACCCTGGCCATCGGTGACGAGGTATATTTGGCGGACGAACTTGAGCTTCTTAGTGAACGAGTCAATCATGTCGACGGCAACGACAATGGCCGAAATTGCATCGCCAGCCCACGTCTCGCTGGGCTTTACAGACGCCTGCAGTGACCTCAGCGCTGACATGGGCATCGGGGCAAGCTCCTGCAGCACCGATATGTTCTCGTAACCATCAGTCTCCTGCAGCTTGTTGTTGGTCTCGTCGGTCCTCAGCCCCACAACACCGACATAAAGCGTCTTGCGGTTTGCTGAGACGACGTCGGTGATCTTGTCCCACACAAAACGCATGCTCCAGTCCAGATCCGACTCTGAGCGCCCGTTGTGAGATTGGGCCATGGACGATCCAAGGTCCAGGATAAAGACCGTCGCCTCCTTGTCGGTCATCGTGTCAACAACCACAATGTCTACCAAACGCGGTTGATTGTGAATGAGAGTGATAGTAAAAATGAACAGATGAACAGATCAGAAACCAATGATGAAATTGATGCGAATGTATAGGCGGGAATTTCATAACAAACGAATTGGCCTGTCTGACAGGCATGCTCATCACCCCCCGTCGTTTTCTAGGCAGAAGAGCGGAGCTAAACTTGGGCGCCCCATCGTAGTCCAGACGCGATGACTACGCGAGATCACGTGATGACATATAGGATGACCTCATGGCTGGTAAGGCACCGTTTCGTACGGTTTCATCGCCTCGGCTGTCAGTCACATCAACAAGCACTTGTCCCACCTTCAATCCATCCGAACAAGAACCCATTTCCACTGTGCTTGTTGGTGTCGGCTCAGCATGGCAGGCTCACTCATCTTCTCCGTGGCCCCATACCACGTCATCTCGTAGGTTTCGGGCGCAGGCTGCTACGATCTGTGACTTCAGGACGCTTGTCGCTAACGGACCTCAGCTATGGGACATTGTTGGGCACATCGTTCTTCCATGTTAGTCGCCTCCACGACATCGCGTTCGCGTGGATATAGCCTCCTACTAACTCCCTTGCCAGTCTTTTATCAATGGCCCCGTCATGTTTAGGAGCGTCAATCGCCCAGCCTTTTCCGCCGTCCAGAGTGGCCTCTTTCCCATCTACTTTGGCATGCAGACTGTTCTGCCCATCATCATGGCCCTCACATTCCCCGGCAATGTCCTCCTCAGCCTGCCGTCCGGAATCCAGGGCTTCCTCGACAAATCGGTTCGCTACAGCTCGCTGCTCCCCATCGCAGCCATGTTTGTGACGGGCCTGACCAACCTCACCGTCCTGCTGCCGATGGTCACCAAGGTCATGAAGGACCGCAGGGGACAGGGTAATATTCCCCCCATGAACAACCTTCAAGAACGCAAGTCATTGATGTTAGATGCTGACACTCCGCAGCCAAGCGAGATGGCAAGGAATGGTACTCCGAGGGCCCTCACTCGGAAGAGATGCGCGCTCTTAGCAAGAAGTTTGGGATCCTGCACGGCATCTCATCCTTGGTCAACCTAGCTACTTTCATCTCCGCTGTGACCTACGGCTTTACTCTGGGAGCCCGCATCCAGTCCGTCGCCGACAGGGCCATTTAAGAGGTTTACGCCAGAGCTGAATATTTGTATCGTCTACTTCGCTACGTGCCGCATGCTGCGACGTCACTGGTGCGGAATCTTAATAATTGCGCTAGATATTGGCTATTTGAAATGATTTTAACCATTTTTTCCATATCAATCCGAGCTATCGGGCTTTCCCTTGTCCACCGTTTGGGCTGGAAGGTTGGCCTACCCGGTACCTGTAGGCACTTGTTTAAAGTTAAGCCTATCGGGCTGGGACGAAATCTCAAAATTACTCATCTTCTCGTAGACAATATTCCCAGACCCTGAGATGCTGCAGCTTTGGAGAGTAGGGCGGGCTATCCGTCCTCCAACTTCCTCCCCGTAGCATTGTTGTAGCATCGTCGTGATACTCTCACGAAGTTAGTCAGCGCCGCAATCGCAATCACTTCAAAAGCCGCAAAACCCCCTTCTCCCACACTCGCAAACTACAGATTCAACGAATACTAAAGACACCCCTAAACGACACAAGTACCAGGAGACATGGCTCCACAACCAAAGTACTTGACGGGCGACAAGGCCGGGATCAACGAGTTTATCGACAAGTTTGATGTGCGTTTTTGGACATGACGCAGACCACAGCTCAAGACTCTACAGTACTCACATCCATCTTAGGTTTTCTTGCTCGACTGCGATGGTAAGAATGGGAAAGGCCTATCTGATCCGTAATCTGCCGAATCTCACAAAACCTAGGCGTCTTATGGTCCGGCGAGCATGTGTACGACGGTATCCCCGAGACGATACAGATGCTTCACGCTCGAGGTAAGAAGAGGCCGCCGACTGATGCCAGAAATGCGCCCACCTACTCATGCTGGGAACAGGCAAGAGGACCGTGTTTGTGACCAATAACTCAACAAAGTCACGGGACGAATACCTCAAGAAGCTCACTAGGCTCGGCATCCCCAGTGTCGCTGAGGATGTCTTCGGGTCGGCCTACTCCGCGGCCGTCTACATCTCTCGCATACTTAAGCTGCCCCCTGGCAAGGACAAGGTCTTTGTACTCGGCGAAGCGGGAATTGAGAAGGAGCTGGCATCCGAGGGCGTGCGCTTCATCGGCGCCACAGACCCTGCCCTCCGCAGGGATATCACTGATGATGATTTCAAGGGCCTCGCTGACGGATCGCTGCTTGACCCCGAGGTCGGCATTGTGCTTGCCGGCCTGGACTTCCACTTCAACTATCTCAAGGTCGCCCACGGTCTGCACTACCTGAAGCGAGGCGCGCGCTTCCTCGCAACCAACACCGACTCGACGCTCCCACTGCACCACGACTTCTTCCTTGGCGCAGGATCCATCATGGCACCACTGATCAACGCCTCGGGACAGAAGCCTTTGGAACTGGGCAAGCCCAGCCAGGCCATGATGGATGCTGTTGAGGGCAAGTTCCACCTAGACCGGGCGAGGACTTGCATGATTGGAGACCGGCTGAACACCGATATCAAATTCGGCGTCGATGGGAAGCTAGGCGGTACTCTCCATGTTCTCACGGGGGTGGACAATAAGGAGGCGTGGCAGAAGGAGGATGCCCCTGCTGTCCCAGCCTTCTATGCTGACAAGCTGAGCGATCTCAAGCTTGCCGCTTAATGCCTAGTCCCGAATATGGTGCTTTAAGAAGCGAGAAATAGATTAGAAATGATGATATATGGCTGCACTCTTTGCTCCAAAATCCGGACATGACAGAAAATGCCCCCACGCGTCCCGATGGCTTATTTACTTCTGCTTCTTGGATTGGGCTCTTGCTTTTGCCCCGGGGGATTTGTATGGTCTCAAAGAAGTCGGCATAAACATGCCAACTTGCTTCTGATACTCCTTGTACTCGGGGTACTTTCCGGCTGTGATGAGCTCGGTCAGCCAGGTAGACCCCTGAAACAAGAGCACCAGTGATCCCGAGCCAATCCCGGTCCAGCTGTAGAGGTTGTTGGTGGCGTAGCAGCTCCATTGATACAGTACAAACCAAATGGCCTGCTCAGCAAAGAAATTGGGATGTCTGCTGTAGGCAAACATGCCAGATGTGATGAAACCACGGTCGAAGTCCTCCTTGACGAAACCCACTGGAACTTTGCCATCGTCCTTATACTTATATTTGGCGGTTTGGTAGGCTGTCGACCTTGTTAGTCTTCATGGTAGAAGGGACGGGCAGATGGTAAAAACGCACTCCACATCTGGCCATCGCTGAACCACTCGCTCACAACTAGACCGACCTCAACAGCAAAATATGCCATATCTGCGGTGGTGATACTGTCGTGGAATTTGGTGGAGAGAAGGATGGCGTACGTAGGAGCGCACGAGAAAGCAAAGAGAAGGACACTCTGGATAGAGGAGACGAAGGTGATGTTGAAAATGAACCACACGAATCTGTTGCCATGTTTCTGGAGAATTTCCCTGCATCTCAAGTTAGCTCCTGAGTGGCACGGGAGAGAAGGTTGTTCACCTACCATCGATAATCCTCAGACCCAATGTTATAGCCGCCCTTGCGCCAATAGTTGTAGGTCAAACGAATCTGTGTAAGGCGTTAGAAGCACGCCAGGAGACTTGGGCGTAGAATTTACATACGCTCCACAAGGTGGTCGCCGTAGCGATTAGGTCTACGCGACTGTGAGGTAGGCCGGCGAGTCTGGCCCAGGCGGCAATGTGGACAACGTAGAGATTGGGCAGGAGACTCCACATTCGGTCGACCTGCGAGTAGTTCCTGTTGATCTCTGAGACGACAAGGAAGATGAACGCGAGGGTTATGGACGCTGCGAAGCCTGTGATGAGGGGGTTGGTGTCGACGTAGAGCTGCTTTAAGCTACTGAGACTCCCGATGTTTTCTAGCACCTGGTAAGGGAGCTCATAGAGCTGCGGGATGAAGGGCTCGACCGTCTTGGAGTAGTCGCCACAGTCCTTGAGGGACGCGAGGAGAGGGAGAGCCATGATGGAAAGGCTTGAAGCAGGGGCGAACTTGTGGCTATGGGAGAGCCGGAGAGGGCGCGATCTTGATGGCAGTCGGGACTTCCTTTATTATACCATAAGGCAGAGTCGCGTGGTTCAGTCGTTGTCATCGACTGTGAAGGGAGCTGAAGGGGCTCTCACTCAATGGCGGAGATCGAGAGACTTGCAGCGCTATCGATGGCGGACCGCTCTGGGGTACCGCCTGGATCGCGCCAGCCGTAGCGTCTATTAGCGGCGAGTCCTACGAGTACAGTTGCACATTAGGTAGGCAACGTCTGCAAAAGCTGCAATTATGGAGAATCCCCGCATCGCCGCACCCCGATATATATATATATATATTTATACTATGCGTATAAATATATATTATAATATACGTATAAATATATATTGTTGCTGTATAGCGTTTCCTTGAGTTGGAGCTTTTTTTGTTATTGGAGCTTTTGCGGGCCTTGCCTCATGTGCGACCGTAAAGTCCAGGTGACGTGGTTCCCTTTAGGGATGTTCACCGCCTTCCTTTCAGGGCGGGAACCTGGAAAGGAAAAAATAAACCTACCACTGCGCCCACCCGTGAAGCTCTGAAGCTCTTAACATCGGCTGTACTCAATCTTGTGCTCTCGATTCTGTCGAAACTGGCATGGCTGACTCGATGGAAATCTCGCCAATCCCCAACTGTATTAACTGTTAACTGAAAAGAGTCTCTCAATCATCGCGACCATGCTATTACGTGCATGCCGTCTCCTCTCAGCTCGATCGTTGGCTGAGCTGCGCTCCCCTCGCTATCGATGAATTTGACCAGCTGCATTACGAGGCCCATCTACTCCAATCGGCGACCTGCATGGGGTTGCATCTTCCAAGCCAGAACAATGAGAGTCCTGTGCGTGGCTGAGAAGCCATCCATCTCAAAAGCGGTTGCCGGTCACCTTTCTGGTGGCAGCTTTCAGACGGTGAGTTATGGGCTGGCTGAGCTCATACTCGTGATGAACTGGCTAACGCTTGTATGCTAGCACAACACCCGCAATCAATATATCAAGAACTACTCGTTCGATTTCGACTTTGGGCAATCCTGGGGTCGTTGTGATGTCACCATGACCGCTGTGACCGGGCATCTAACCCAGACCTCCTTTACAAGCGAGTATAAGGACTGGAGCTCGCCACCCCCAGAGTCACTGTTCAATGCTCCTATTGTAACGAGCGTTCTAGAGGTATCAACAGACTCACTCTCACTCCAGACCCCTAGGTAACTTTCGTGTGCTAAGCGAATGGCAGGATAAGAAAGCAATCGCAAAGAACATTGCCGACCAGGCCAAATACGCACGTCTGCTTGTCATATGGACGGATTGTGATCGTGAAGGAGAGCATATTGGAGGCGAAATTGTCGACTCGGCGCGATCCGGCAACCCAAACATAGCAGTCAAACGGGCGAGATTCAGCAATGTCGAGCGAGCGTGCGTATACCCTCAACACCCTGACTAGTATTTGGGCTTATTAGACCTCACAGGCACGTCTTGTCAGCTGCCAGGCGACTCGCGAATTTGGACGAGAAGCAGGTCAACGCTGTTGCTGCCAGAATCGAGCTTGATTTGCGCATTGGGTATGCCTTCACCCGGTTCATTACCAACAGCCTGCGGACTCTCCGGGGGCCTATGGAAAGTATGGTCATCAGCTATGGTGAGTTGGGCCGCCTTAGATTCCGTTATCAGCGTTGACCAGGGTCAACAGGGTCTTGCCAGTTCCCAACACTCGGATTTGTGGTGGATCGATACTTCAAAGTCAAGAACTTCGTCCCCGAGCCTTTCTGGGGTATCAAGGTGATGCACAGCCGCGACAACAAGAAGGTTAACTTCACCTGGGCTAGGAACCGCCTCTTTGACCGCATGTCTACAGTCATACTGTACGAAAGATGCCTTGAAGCAAAAAAAGCTAAAGTCATCAAGGTTCAAGAGAAGCCTACTCGAAAGTTCAAGCCCCTTCCCCTGACCACAGTCGAGCTCCAGAAAGCCGCAACTCGTCTATTACGAATGACTGGGCAACAGGCAATGACTGTGGCCGAGGCACTCTACAATAAGGGCTTCATTAGCTATCCTAGAACCGAGACAGACCGTTTCGATAAAGGCATAGACCTAAAAGCGCTTGTGGGAAAGCAAACTCCCGATCAACGATGGGGTCCATACGCCCAAAACCTGGTAAATGGCGGGTTCCAGCAGCCTAGAGAGGGCAGACATGACGACAAGGCGCACCCGCCTATCCACCCCATCACCTACGCGGCACCTACTGTTCTTAACCACGACGAGGGGCGACTCTACGAATATGTCGTCCGCCGCTTTCTGGCATGCTGCTCGGAGGATGCCAAGGGCATGGCAACTGAGATCGAACTACAGTATGGAGAGGAGCTCTTTAATGCCCATGGAGTCATCGTACTGGAGAGAAACTACCTCGATGTGTTCGTATACGAAAAATGGGACAATACGGCGGAGTTGCCAAAGTTTACCGTGGGCGAGCGATTTGAGCCGACCGAAGCAATAATGACGGAGGGCAAAACGTCGCCGCCCAACTACCTGACAGAGGCAGACCTGATTGCACTTATGGATGCCAACGGCATAGGCACAGACGCCACCATGGCGGAGCACATCCAAAAGATTCAGGATCGTGAATACGTTGCGACGATAGAGCGAAGTGGACAGACTGGGCCGAACGCTGGTGAACCAGAAGAGGCCCCGGCTGGCAGAGGAGGCCGCGGGCGAGGAGGTGGAAGAGGAGGTCGGGGCGCGCGCGGCCGCGGCGGTGCATCCGCAAATACCAGCAGGGGAGGTGTGAAGGTCTTCATCCCGACCCAGCTCGGCGTGGCGCTGATCCTTGGTTTCGACCGGATGAACTTCGAAACTAGTCTCGGTAAGCCGTTCCTTCGAAAGGAGATGGAGTTGAAAATGAAGGCGATATGCGAAGGCCGAACTACGAAGGCGGCCGTGCTCAGGGAGAGTGTAGCCCAGTATCGGCATGTCTTCATGCAGTCGCAGGAAAAACTGCATGTATTGAAGGAGGTGAGTAACATATGCAGGCTTCTATAAAGCCCCCAACCCGCTAACCGCTTTATCCAGGCTTGCCGAGAGTTTGTATTTGGTCAAACCGGGACATGATGTCTATTCGTCTTTTTGTCAACTCCTGCAGAGCCCAGTAGACGGATCTGCTTGTCCGGCGCTCAAAGGCAGCATGTTGACCGTGGGTTTTGGAAACACTGCAGTGAGGCCCGATGGTTTGCGGTAGTAATGATTCGCTTCCACCCACGCCATAGGACTTCCGATATGGAGGATCCTCTCCGAGTGGGTGCCACTGGCGACGGTCGTGCCGTGATAATGGCACTCCTGGGTCCGCGCGTTCTCACAAAGCCTTGGCTACGGTTGAGGTCAGCAATGCTGGTGCATTGCTGCCTCAAGATGGAGAACGGAATGCGTCGGCATCTCCACCATGAAATAACACGACAAGCGAGGTAGACCTCTACTTGGCGGGCACGCAGCAACGGCGTGGATCAATTCGCGGACGGCCGGATGTGAGCGGACGTTGGCAAGCCACAGGCCGAGGATCGGGCTATCCAAACGTGGGGTGGCATCCATGATTGATAGGGTACACTATTGAGGGGAAGTTCAATGGCCGGACAAGCTACTCCGTATAGAGCTTGTGGCGCAACACTGGAGAGGGGGATTGCTGGTCACCTGGGGACTCTCAGTCCTGACTGGTATCTTGAGCCAGCAGCAAGCCCAATCAGGGAGTTACCCTATTAATACAGCAGCGTGATGGTTGCACAGATGCCTGCGTCTGTTGGAACCGGATGCGGCGACGATTGCTTGGGAGGAAGTTGCGCGAATTTACACTTTATCAGACACGCAGTCGGCGGTGGTCTGATACTCTCATTGCTCTGGTTGCCAGCAGGAACTCCATCTACCTGCATCGCGGGCTCATTCCCAGTGTGGATTGGGCAGCAGGCAGTTGATTCAGTCGAGGCCTGAGAGAAGAGACATGCACGAACGACATCTCAGACAGACCTGCATTGGAGTCTGGACAATGCCGTGGTACAGGCATTCAGACCAGGTGACAATTGACAAACCGCATTTACCCCGCGGAGTATTCGTAGTATGGATACCTTTACGAATAGTACTATATCCATCCGTAATACTCGTAGGGAGGAGTGATAAGGTGGCAATAGAGCGACTCTTGTATGGTCACGGCCACATTGTACTACCTAATATAGTAAGCACTACGGATAGTAATACTACATATTTTGGAGCAGAGCACTACGTACGGAGTATATACTCGTAATATCTGTGGCGATGGATACCAACACTTGCTTATTAGAACACTTGAGGGCATATTATTATCGTCAGTGCAACCCGTTTTGCTCCGTGGTGCGTCAGGAGGGACCCATCGGGGTTACGGGGCCACTGGCTGGTACGTACTAACTACATTAGTGTTGTACCCAGTACGGAGTATTCCGTACCTGTCAATGACGAACTCCATAGCACTGAGATAGGAACCTTGATTGATTGATTGTTCCTATCTGACGTAACGCATCAGGTGTCGTCGATAAACTTCCGGACACGTTCGAGACTTCTTTGATGAATACGAGTAGTAGAAGTAGTGATGATCCAAAGACATGTCGGGAGCAGCTGAGTTTGGATCGGCATGTTGCCGGCTTTGGGGCGGCTGCTCTGGATTTGGCATGGGATTTCGGTTTCGTCGAATGAATTTGGGTATTTCATGAATGTGCGGTGGTCTCGGGTTGCGTCAGGTGCGCCACCATCCTTGAAATCCCCAGACGGAGGGCGGGTGGAGCATGGCGGTGCCTTGGTTTAGTGCTTGCATCAGATGGGGCGTTTGGGGCACGTTCTCCATTTGGTGGCCGAAACGCCGTCGCTAAAATTTAGCCCGTGACGAATCTGACGATTGCGCATCGCCCGATTCTGGGGAGGATCGGGAATGAGTCAGTTGTTAGCTGTTAGTATCATGTACCTGAGGGCGTTTGCCCTAGGGCAGAGCATATTAGTGCCTTCCACCAGAAGGACGCGAAACGGCGCGACGACGCAAATGTCAGCCGTGGTGAGATGTGATAAGCTGAGATTACATTACTAGGTAGTACTACTCGTAGATGGGAAAAAGGGGATGAGTATTTATAGGCCCTGTGTACTAATATCTATCCGTACAGACTTGAGGCACAAATTGCGAATGAAAAGGAGCACATAGGCCGTGTCTCTGGTACTGAGAGCCACGGAATATTCCACGGGATAATACTTCGTACATGGTGGCGTGCGCCGGGCGTTATCAGTTAGTACTGCATTCATTCGGTGGTTGTGGCTCGCGATGGTAACAATGGCAATCAGCAATCACGAAGCGACACCAGTGCACCACCATGTTCTGCGTCATTATGCTAGGGACACGCCTCGCCCCGGCGACGCGGGATACTTGGGCAGAGCTGGCCCTCTGTGGCAGCCTGTTGGGGGTGTCACAGCCAGCCTGAACCAGCCTGGACCAGCCTGAGCCAGGGCACGTGGGCGGGGCTGTGCACGCTACACCTCCCACCCCCGAGTGTGTTCCCAATAGATTTTGCATGTGCTTGCAACTTGCCTGCGACTCGCCCCCCCCTGCTGACACCACTCATCTGCGTTGGGAGCCTTCGTTGTGCGCGCGCGGCGCACCATAGCGGCTTGGGCGCTGTTGCCGTGACTGGGCTCCAGCGTTGCTGTTGTTCCATCCTTGTCATCCGGTCCTCGCGCCCTCCCTCCTCCTTCTCCTTCTCTCCTTCAAAGCAACAAGAGAACAGCAAATCCAAACCGAACGATTCTAATCGAGAATCCTGTCACAGTCACGATCATCGCGCGTCAGCTCTGCCAGATCTGCCGCTACTGCCCTACTCTGTCACCGACACCACCGCCCTGACAGCACTCCGTCACTGCTTCCGAACTACCTGTACGTACCCGAACCCTACATCACAGTCTTGTGTGTGTGTATGAGTCAACCACCGCCAGACTTAATGGACTTCGTCTTGCCAACGTGTCTTAACCGCCTCCCATCTCCTATAAATAACAGCCAGAGCTCTTGCTGACACTGCTTTCCCTCCCGACAGACACGTTGTTCTGAAGCACCCGCAACAACCGGCAATATGGCTACCACGGCAGCAGCAGCTCGCGATATTCCACAGGCCACTATGTACCGAGACAACTTAACTGTTGTAGCGGATCGGAGTGCGCCTGCGACTGTGGCACGACCCTTAGACCTCCCCACCCCTCCCAACTCCATATCTCCCGGCCTACCCGCCCATGGCCTCAAGGCCCAGCTCCAGAAGGCAAAGCTTGAGCCCATCGACTCCGACCTCGATCTTCACGACTCGGCCGACGGCCATCAGAGATCCGTGTCGCCCGCTCTCGAGGCCTCGGGTGCCATAACCTGCGCCCTGCTCGCCAAGCACCACCTTCCAGACATCTTACTTAACCACGGGCCGCTGGCCATCCGGCACATCATGGGCTATCTGACGACGTCGGTGCCTGGCTTCTCGGGAATCCCCCCGACAAAGGCGCGGAGGCTGGTAGTGGGAGCGTTGGAGGGACGGGGAGGCGAAGGAGGAGGCTTAGAAGGGGACGTCGAGTTCGACAAAGTGGGATGGGGTCGGTGGAGTGCGCGGCAACGAGGACCAGGCAGCCGAGGCCGCAAGGTTTCGTCGCCTAGCCCCTCGCTTGCTTATCCCACCGGGATCCCCATCGGTGGTGGACGTGGCCAGGACAGACTCCAGGTTGGCCTCTGCCGGTCGACCGGCGAAGACTCGTCGTTCCACTTCTCCCACGACGAGTATGATGCTCCGATGATGGAGTACGAGGCGGACAGAATGTCCATGGACGGCCCCGCGTCAGCCTCCTGCTCCGAAGCCCCGGACGATGACGACATGGCGATGAATGACGACCCCGAGGATGTGACCGACGATGAAGACTGGGCGGCTATGGGGGCGGCTGCTCTTCGAGCCGAGTCGCATCCGAACCAGATGCCTGGCTATTTTGGCCGAGGTGTCCCCCCGTTTGGTGGCGCGCGATCCTTCTCGTGCGGCATGGCGCGCCTACCGCAACCAAGTATCGATATGGGCCTGGCATGCACCTCTGACGCACAGGAGCGGGAGGCTATTGAGGCTCTTCTTCGACTTGGTTCTGTATAATACCCCTTTATTACATGCGTGGCGTTGGTGGGAGCATACTTGCTTTTTTTATTGGCAAAGGGATCACATCGCTGGCGGGAACCCAGAACACGCTGTCGACTTTTTATGATCGAGGCAGGCGCCTGAATCATACCCCTATTTTTCACGACGGCACGTTTTCATGGGATACGCATCTCTACCTTCTATTCTCTGGCTTTACCAAGCCCCGGGGCGCGCTCGGACGCGTGCTGGACCTGGCAGCACTAGCTCAATCTCAAGTGGCTGCCTGCTTCACGACCTGGGCAGATTGCGCGACGAGCTTCGTCATGCAGGCAGCTTTGCTCCTTGCGCAGATGACCCTGCCCTGTGGTCTCTCTGCGAGACCAAGGAATTCACTCCCTATTAACTGCGCAAACATTGGCTCTTCATGGAGGTTACTGCTTGCTATCGACAGTTGGAGAGCATGTCCATGTTCGCCACCACATTCGCTTCTCGGCTCTGCTGCCAATGGACTTTTCTACTCATAGATTGGGACGGACCGGCTTTGGGCATATTCACGACATAACTTTTTCGGAGTCTCGGCTGCATATATACTTCTTCTGCACATATTCTTTCTTACCTCGCCCTGGCGCGAGGATTTTACAAACAAAACAATCACCACTTCAACAACTGGTGGAGGGCTACTGGGAATAATCGATTATCGGCCCGACGCATTAGAGTCGGAGGGTTGGGGGGCCTCTTGTTGGGCCCGTGGAAGCATATTTTTATATAGATACCTGATAATGCATGGTCGTCTTGGATTGACGAGGCATGAAATGGGAATGGGAACAGTATGAGCATATAGGAAGGGAGTAGACGGCTCTATGGTACGACTGTTTTACACACAGTCTGGTGGAGGACTGATGGGAACACTACCTTTTTTTTTTTTTTTTTTTTTTTTTTTGGAGGCGACGATAAGGATAACTTAGTTTTTGAGTCTGAGAGTGATACTCAGTTCTCGAGAATGATGAGACTTGTAATCGTTCCCGGCCAAAAGGAGGTCCCTTTAGCAGTGCTATGCATATCCTTAAACAAAGCAATGTGAGGTGGATAAAGTTGACGATCGGGGGCGACTTGGGATCTGCCTTGGATCTGCTTGGCAGGAGTCAATGACGAATACGTGTACGGGGATTACGGTGGACGGAATGTCTCTTGAAACCTGGGGCCGCACGGAACGCGCTGATCTGCTCGATATCGCGAGTCATCAGTGGGCGGGTGTGGTGCGGCACTGTTTCTCTACTACCTGTATGAGGCGATATCGGATGTCTAGCTCTACCTACTAGTAGGCACTGATATGTAATGCTTAGGTACTACGTAGTATCCGCGCCAGTGAGAGCCATGGCCCCCATGGGCGTTGAACCGCTGGTGACGGTTGACGGGGCGCCGCCTAAAACGTTCCAGGCGTCGAGGCGTCGAGGCGGGGTGTTGGTGGCGCGGTGCCTGGCTGCGAACGACGGGAATATGGAGTCATGGACTGTTGTTGACCAGGATTCCCAGTTTCCCACGCGAAAGAGACGGGGTTCACTGATGGAGGAACCCTCGTGCACCTGGCCCTGTGGCTGTCACTGATAGGGTTGGGGGAGGAGGACCTCCCACTGGTGGCACCCAATTCATGGCTCCAGACTATTGGGCGCCCAGTGCGGTGCGTGCGACCTGCCTTCCTCGGATGCTGCTCGCCAGTGCCCGGTAGGATGTTGCGTCGTCTCTCTGGCTGTCTGGCTCTCTTGGGGTCTCCCTCTGGCTCCCTCTGGCAGCTCTGGCAACTCTGGCACAGTGTCCATGCCCTGGACGTCCTGGAGATGCAGGGCTGGGGGATTGGCAGTGGAGGAGTCGGGAGGACCCAGGCTTGGCGGGCGGAAAGCTTGATCGCTTGCTCTGCTCTTGGCGTTTTCTTGGGGTTTTGGTCCCTGAAAACGCTGATCTGACGTGGAGCTGGGAGAGAGCAACCATCCCATTGAATCCACCGGCTGGTATCCGTATCCGTACTTCGTACCTACTATTACTGGGTGCGACGTACTGCGGAAAACAGAGACGAGGTCATTCTCGATTTCTCTTATTTTTTGCTCAGCGACATGGGTCCCTTCGAAACGGGGTCCTGCACATCCGGATCAGGGAGCTGCTTGTTTCCGGTATGTGGCAGGCAATCAGTGTCCCCCGTGTTCTGGACCGCGCGGCGCCATTCAGGCTATTCGCCGCCGTCGGTATCAGGTGGCCTGTCTGCTGGCGTGCTGGCGTGCTACCAACGCGGGTGGCCTGCCGCTGGTGGTTTTGCGTCCCTCAGTGTACTATGTAGTATTGTTATTATTATTTTAAGAGGGACTCTGGCCGGCCCCTCGGGATTTACGGATACCGGGTGCCGTTGTGCTGGGCACTGAACGTTGCCATTAACCCCTGGTGGACGTTTTCTGACAACGGTGGATAAGATGTGTAATGGGCCGGAGGCACCGGCACCAGCAGCGACGCACACAGTGGCACGGGGGGCCTGGCGAGGCCAACGTGACACACACAGTGGTGACCTCCGACCTCGTCCTCGTGTGGACGTGTGTGCTGGAGGATCTGTCGGGGTCTCGGACGGCTGTAGCCTGTGTGAGGGGCCTGAGGGGGCCTGGTGAGGACGTGCTGAGGGCCCCAAAGCACCGAAGGCCAATGGCAGCCTCGCGCCAACGGTGGTGCCCAGCTTGCCAAGACTTGCCAAGTCTTGGCAAGTCTTGGCGGCTCCGTCTCGGCTGCGCATCTTGGCGTAGCTCTGCTAGCGGGCTACTTCATCCACAGTGTGCTTGCTGGTGGCAGGCCAAGTATTTTCTACGTCTACGAACCCGCCAAGTCTCGCCAAGACCGCCAAGAATTCCGCTTGCCCCTTCGTTCTTGCCCAGACTCGTCTGTGAATGTAAAGGGAGTGGAAGCCCCCAAGACGCTTCCTGAGGCTCTCGTCTTCTTACTTCTCATTGCTATTCATCGTCTCCGTCCCTTCTACAACCAGCCAGAGAGATCCGTCTTGCGGGACTATTTGCTTGGTTGCTGCATTGACCTCTCGTGAACGCCGCCTCAGCCTTGCCCCTCACCCAGCGTGTCTCAGCGCCCTGAAGAAAAAAAAAACACAGGCAAGATGACTCCCCCGGTCCCCGAGGGACACCCCTCTTCAGGGTCCAGCGACAACAGCAACGCCGACTCCAAGTCGACGACGCCGCCGCCCTCCAGCGCCACGTCCACCCCGTCGGCTGCTGCTGCCCCCGAGGACAACCTCGTGTGCCGCTGGAACGCCTGCAACCAGAAGTTCTCCACACCGGAGACGCTCTATGTAAGTACTCCGTCTAGACGTGTCATCGCATATCACATAGTAGGCTGACAGCGCCGCCTCTAGGAGCACATTTGTGAGCGCCATGTCGGTCGCAAGAGCACCAACAACCTGAACCTCACTTGCCAGTGGAACTCGTGCCGTACTACCACGGTCAAGCGTGATCACATCACCTCCCACATCCGCGTCCATGTTCCCCTCAAGCCCCACAAGTGCGAGTTCTGTGGCAAGTCGTTCAAGCGTCCCCAGGATCTCAAGAAGCATGTCAAGGTACGGGGAAACTCTTGTTGAACTTGATGTGAGAAGACACCCAAAATGCTGACGAGAACCCCCAGACCCATGCCGACGACTCTGTTCTGGTGCGGCCCTCCCAGGACAACCACAACCAGGGAGGTATGAACTACCGGCCTCATCTCAACAAGAGTATGTCGTTGCCATGGCCAACCGGCCTGCACTGGCAACCTAGAAGCTGACATTTGATTCAGCTCCATCCTATTACGACCATACTGGCCAGATGCGCACTCAGTATCAGCACCACCAGCCCTCTCACCCCGGCGCCTACTATGCGCCTCAGCCTTCTACCAACTACGGCCTCTACTTCAACCAGCCGCCCCTGAACAACCAACGCACCGAGCACCTTGGCTACAGCGCTGCCCCCGGTGGCGGCTTTGACCGAAAGCGCGCCTTTGACATGGTCGATGACTTCTTCAGCAGCGCCAAGCGTCGCGAGATCGACCCCTCGTCCTACAGCCAGATCGGGCGCTCCCTGCTCCCTCTGCACGGCTCACTCTCCATCCCGAGCGGCCCCATGGCGGCCACCGAGCACTACGTGCCCCAGGCCGCCCCTATTGCCCACGCCGGCCCTGCGCCTACCCAGAACCCCCTGGCCCAGCAGTACTACCTGCCCATGCCCCCCAACGCCCGGACCCAGAAGGACCTCGTCCAGATCGACAATCTCCTCGGCCAGATGCAGGACACCATCTACGAGAACGCCAACCACGCCACTGCTGGTGTCCAGATCCACCACGGCAATGATCACTACGGGGGCTTCCGCAACAGCCCTTCGCCGTCCGTTGCTCAGCGTGGCTCGCCTGGTGGCATCCATGTCGCTACTGATGGGTACCACCACCAGCCCGTGTCTGCTGCCAGCATGGCCTCGCCCCTGACGGCCATGTCCTCCACCGGCACTCCCGCCGTGACCCCCCCGTCCAGCGCCATGTCATACACCTCGGGCCACTCTCCTAGCCCCTCGGCGTCGGCCATGTCCCCCCAGTCGCGCCACAGCTCTACGGGCGGCTCAGTCATGTACCCCAGCCTGCCAACCAGCCTGCCCGCCGTCAGCCAGGGATTCGGACAGTCCACAACGACCACTCTGGGCCCCAGCTTCGACAGCAACGAGCGCCGCCGCTACTCGGGCGGCATGCTGCAACGCGCTCGGGGCGCCCCGCCGCGGTCCGTGGATGAGAGCCACGGCGCATCCACGCCCAAGGCCGGCGAGTCTGCCCCAGCCATCTCGTCGCCCTCCTCCGAGGAGTCGGATGCCAGCGAGGCCACACGGGAGCGTGAGGAGCAGTACGATCGCTGGCTCGAGAACATGCGTGTCATTGAGAGCCTGCGCGAGTATGTCCGCGGCCGCCTGGAGCGCCGGGAGTACGTCGAGGATGACCGGCGCGGGGCTGAGTCTGACCGGAGGGAGAGGGGTGGTGAGAGCATGGATGTCGACATCAAGAGCCCCAGGAGCCCCGCTCGGGAAGTGCCCGGTCACCCCAGAGAGGGCTCCTCTCTGTACCCTATCCTCCGCATGCCGGGCTCTTAGAGATCTGCCTACAACGTTGCGAGGAGCGTGTTGATATCCTGAGCGAGAATTTTTTGGTTGGCTGTGGTTGACATGTATGATGGTTGGTTAAGAGTCCTTGTGAGAGGAGTGCCGTTCAGGATGCAGTTATGAAATGTATACGATATCTTAGTTTGTTAGAAAACACGATTCTGAATATAGGGGAACCGAAAAGCCGCGACAGCGTTCAAGAAATTCAATGATGTCTTGTCGTCTACCTACGTATGTTGCTAGAGTCTACCGGCTTGTCCCACCTCATCAACTCGGGCTATTTCTACTACTAGGCAGATTCAAATAGCTATCTTGGCACTTACACTAGGTGTGTTTGTCTCGACTCCGATGGCTGGATGCTGTGCAACTACGACCTGGCCAGCCCCTGACGGCAGGCAAGGGCACCTAGGAGTCTTGGCGACATCGTGTGCGATGAGTTTACAGAGGTAGTATATAGGATTTGAAAAGTATCGCGGTTCAAGTTGTTAATGCCTTAGATAAGCATCCCCCGGGGTTTACTCGCACGAAGTCATTCGTTAGAACCAGTATAATACTCCTCCCGAAAACTCTTGTGGAGATGTCGGTATTGTAATATAAGCGACAAAGATTGTCAGGGATACTTCGACTTTTGGCTCGGGCCATTCCTAAAACTTGCCATTCTGGGCGCAGAGAGCGGGTTATTTATATAAGTACTATTATACTATTTATTGTACGAGTTCTGGCCGCCAAACTAGAAAAGGAAAGTGTAATATCGTAATGAGAAAAAGTAGCTAGAATATAACGACGAGAGACTAATATACGACACCTAAGATCAGCCTCACTCGTGCCAACTCGCTTCGCCTTGTTGAACCCTTCACATTGGTCCCAAAGCTGCCTATATTTTTCAGCTCACACGTAATTTTGTCGACCTTTGACTTATTTATTTCGGCATCCCAATATTAGTGAAATGATCTGACTGATCTCCATCAAGATGCGTCCCACCAACCTCATCGTCCTATTCATCAGTGGCCTGGTCGCTTCACCCCCTATTACCGGTCATGATGTGAATACTAAATCCCAAAATCTTGGGCCCAGGCTACGTGGTGTTCCAAGTGCTGCGAGTGTATGTATCGTCTTCAGATTGAAACAGTGGATCATAAAGGGCACTTGAATGGCGGGAAAATGGCTGATTATGAGAGACCAAATTAGGAATGGTGAGAATGCGATTTCTAGCAGGAGCAGAGGCTGCACCCTGCCTATCAAGGTATTACTTGTGTTCAGCTCTCTAAATATTATTACGCGGGATGTATGGAAAAGGGAAGGCGCGACGTAATCGTATAGGTAGATACGAATAGTAGTAGTCTTAGAATGTCTCAGCAATTTCCAAGTCCCAATAGTACCTTGCGCAGTCGAAGGCAGGTACGGGAGCCATATTAAGCACCCGACTCGCATCATACTCACATCAACAACATCCTTTACTACTCGTATGCAGTACTGAGGCATCTTATTCATCTCTGGCCACGCACCCCAACGTCTTTCCGTTCCCTACTGCCCACCAAACAGCCATGCGCTTCCTCACCCTTGCCATCAACGTCCTGGCCGCCGCGGGCGCCCTCGGGCAGAGACTCCCCGGCAGCCTGGGCCTCGACTTTAGCAAGCCCTGCTGCTGCTGCAACGTCTCCGAGGAGGCCATGTTGTGCGAGATGAAGAGCGACGCAGAGGGGTGCTACTGTCTTTCGGTCCAGTGCCCGTCCGCCGCCCCGGAAATATGGCCCAACAACGATCAACCTACTACTCCAGCGGTCCCCCAAGTTGAGAAAGGGGGTGAAGAAGAGGAAGAAGAGGAGGAGGAAGAAGAAGAGGAGGAGGAAGAAGAAGAGGAGGAGGAAGAAGAAGAAGAGGAGGAGGAGGAGGAGGAGGAGGAGGAGGAGGAGGAGGAGGAGGAGGAGGAGGAGGAGGAGAATGCTGGGGAAATACAAGTCGCGTGCTGCTGCTGCAACATGGGGAAGACGGTGTTGTGCAAGATGCAAGACGAGTCGGATGGGTGCATCTGCGCGGCGGTGGTGTGCGCGGCCGATGTGCCAACAGTCTGGAAGGGCGACAATGGGCTAAAGCCGACGTCGAGCTAGGGATACCGTTGGAACTGGAAGAGAAACATGGCCATATGGTGGCAATTGGGGGTAAACATGGCAAAGAGAGTTGAGACAGCTTTGAGACAGTGTGCTGTCAGGACAGCCGTAGCTCTTGTGATGTTAAGTATACTGGCATTCACTTTTCTATGACCTGGGCTCTCGTGGAGCTACAAGATGCCGCAGAACAGTAAGTCAATTCGAAGAGCCTCAGCGTAACTTAGTTAATAGTGACGGATGATAGAATGGTAGTAGACGTTGCTTGTAGCTAGAGCTAGGGAATGCCGTCTCGCAAGGTCGTTCTGATACCTGGGACTATAAAATGTACGTACTTCGTACGTAGAGTGGAATGGGGTGGAAATAAGCTACCTGCCTTATGAATACGGGGCTGGGAAACGCAGTTCTCTACTCCGTAGGTAAGCATAATACCTTAGTCTGGGGCGGCGTGGATCCGGATACTTCTGGATGCCGGAGATGCCTTCTGGTTTTGGTGGCGGTTCTCTCCTCTCTTCGGCCATAGATGCCAAATCTGGGTAACTGGCCGCCGAGTCAATACCTGGATCCATTCTCTTAGAAGATAAGCCAGAAGGACGTTGATACCACCTAAATCTCGTGAATATTTTACAATTGTATTCTGGGATGACGACATTCTTTTATTTTAGGTGTCTACCTACCACTTTGTACGTACGGATAGCTCCTTACATCTTTAATACGCGAGTCATTCAGTATCGGAAGTGAGACGACCCCACATGGCTATCGCCTCGGTTGTCGGTGTCTTGCGGAGTCGACCCTGAGCTCATGGGATTAATGAATTCCGGGGTGCATTTCTCGACCAACCGTCCATCCCATGTACATAATACATACCAAGTCTTCTACGAAGTACATTAATTGTGGTAGGCATCTCTGCCTAACTAGAATCCTTGACAGAAGGCGGCGGTGTATCTCAGATTGGCTAATGTTCTCCACGTTGGGACGAAGCATCTAGAGAGCAAGAAGGGCCGACGTACGGATAAGGTACCCCCCCGCCAGTGTGCTTCGTTCAATGGGAAAGAACGAGTGAAGTCGATGACAGACGGCACCAACCAGTACCGACCAGCGTCCCATGATTGGCCACTTAGGATTATGCGGAGTCCTTGTTGCGTTTTAGCACCCGCATCCCCTGTCGAAGCCTTGGAGTCATGGTCCCATGGATCCATGGGTGCAATTGACCACCTGGGCGGCGTCTTGGCAACCCCCTACTACATAGCACAACCTGGAACCTACCTGCCATGCTGACCTCTGGGTAGTGGGCTACCTCAGCCCTCGCCCCCAAGACCTAGAACGGTTGTCGTCCCCTACTTCGAATTCACCTCCCAGCGATTGCCGGACCAACTCGTGTCTCGCCATCGTCAACTACATCGCCCGCTGGATCTAGCATACGCGTTTCTTGCTTCTTGTTGCTCGCCCCCAGGCCACCGGGGCGCGGCTCTCGCTGCCACACCGCTGCACATGGACATCTCAGGCATGAGCCCTGGCGGGCCTCATGAGCTGCCTTTCAACCGCCCTACAACCGTTGCCGGAAGCGCGCCTCTCGAGCCCCAATCCCAGCCTCAAGGCTCGCCGCCCGCAAAGCGTCGCCGCACCGCATCCGCCGCCCTCTCCAATTGCTGCCGCACTTGCAGACTGCGAAAGGTGAGCTTTCTCCCACTGTCGAGGACCCATGTGTCGCTGTCAACGCATAGCGGGATTTCACAGCCATGTTGTATAGGATGAAACCAGGGGTTACCCAAGTGCTGATTCTTCTGTCCTAGGTCAAGTGTACGGGCAATCCAGGCAATGGGGCCTGCTCCAACTGTGCCCGGCTCGAGCTGTCATGCCCCTTTGCTACCGCTAGCGACACGGCACCGTTAGGTGAGTTGGTCCTAGGTGGGATGAGGAGATGAGACTCTCACTGACGGACTTTTTCTAGAGAAAATCTCAAGGGTGAAGCCTTCTAGCAGCCACACCGAGGCCGGGACCCTGCGAAAAAGAGCTCAGAGAGCGTGCAGCCAATGTCATGCTCAAAAGACCAAGTGCTCCGGTGACTTGCCTCGTTGTAAACGCTGTGAGGCCGGCGGACTTAACTGCGAGTACACGGCAGCTAGACGGAAGTTTGCCAATGTTCGTTTCGACCCCCAGTCAACAGACGATGGCGCCTCTGCCGCTACTCCAGCAGTAGCCACCACAACTCCCTCGACGACAGCAGCTTCGCCGCCCCCGAAACCCGAGCCGAGCGCCAGCCTGAACCCCAGCGTAAACAACGCGACGGGCAACTTCCCCCTCGCCATTGATACTTCTATCCTCACCTCTCAGTATGTACCTCGACACCTGGTTATGGTTATCCCCCAACACTAACCGCCGGGCAGAGAACTCCTTACACGAAAGAACTTCATCTTGAAACACCTGGATGCATATTTTGAACGTATCTACTGGCTGCCTTGCATGGGATTTTTCCACCCAGAGACGGCGTATCGCCAGGTATATGTACGCGCAGCTCATCTCCCACCTAGGCAACCCGAGACTAATAAGCGCCTCTAGGAGGGCAATTTCGATCCTCCCACGGCTGCTGCAGTGTGTGCAATCTCCTCCTTTTTTGTCGCACCCGGCGAATCATCCAAGGAGTTTGCCCTGAAATGCAGCGACGAGATTGACTTTTATATCTTCCGAAACATCCACAAGTTCACGGAGCGCGCTCTGCTGCCCTTCGCAATCAATCTCTGCTTCAACTTTCTCAATGGCTCCTTCGCCAAAGTTTGGCAATGTTTCGGCATTGCTTCTCGTTTGGTGACTGGTTTGCAGCTTAACTGGGATAGTTCGACGTCTAACAAGTCGTTTCAGCAACAAGAGCTTCTTCGGCGTATAGCTTGGCAGTTCTTCGTCATGGATCGCCTTCTTGCCGGCGGATATGAAGAGTACATTTCGTGCCGGGCCGAAAATATGAAAATTCGCCTTCCTTGTCGTGAGGATGCTTTCTGGGAGGACAAACCTGTGGTCGCGGAGCGACTGAGTGACAAAAATGGAAAGTCTCAGGGGATTGGCTTACACGGGTTGACTATCCGCATTATCGACCTCAAGCACAGGATACAAGCGTGGGTCCTCCTTATCTCCTCAAGGCTATGAATTCGACATGCTAAACTCCCTACTCAACTAGTTGGACGAAAACACTAGCCTCGGGCGCTCTGTTAGAGCCGTCAAAAGTCATGGAGGATATCAACACCTTCCAGAAAGAACTCACTCGTTTCCACTTATCCATCCCTGACGATATTAGACTGAGTGATCAGAGCATCGCCAAGTATATTGCCTCGCCAGAGAGGTCGGGCTACGTCTTCCTCCACACACACTTATCCGTCGGCCACATAGAATTGTATCGGTTCGCGTTACCTGGAATTCTGGACCCCAAAAAGAACAATCTCCTACGCAGGCTGCCTCAAGACTTTGTAAAAAGGGCTAAGAAACAGGCTGTTGCTCACGCGCTTTGCACTGGCCGCTTCTGCGTGGCTATACAGAAGGAGGCAGAGAGGCTTGCCAAAGCCGGGAAACCCTGCTTGGCAGGGGACGCTACTATCCCTCATCTGGTGACCGAGTCATTGAGGGTGTTTCTGATTGCTATGCAGCACCGGATGTATGAGAATCTCACAGAGGACACGACGGCTCCGTTGTGGCGGTTCCAGCCCCCAGACGAGAGCTACATCCGCTCGTTGATCGAGGACGGTCTGCTTAAGGTCTCAGCGCCCTGGAGTCCCATCCTCGTAAAATGCCAGCAGTCGGTAAGTCTCCATATAATTCGCTCTAACATGGCACTCTTTGGAACTAAATTTTTCAGCACACAAACAACCTTGCCATGTATGCCGATTTCAAGAAAACGCGAAAGTTTGCCGAGAAAAGGCGCACGGCCAGCCTCGCGGGTCCCAAAGCCACGGGACATGCCGCGCGCCTCCCTGGCCCCCACTATATCCTCGAGAACTCGAACCACGGCGTTGTCGAACAGGAGGAACGCACACGTGCCACCGACGCAGCCGCTGCGGATCGCTGGTTCCGCGGTCCCGACCAGGCTAACGAGCCATCTCCCTACACACCTCCAGAGGCCGACTTCGAATCCGAGTATGGTCCGCCAGGTGTTCCCCTACTTCTCGCCGTCGCACGTGTGGCCGACCAGCCCGAGTTGCAACAGAACATGTTCGACCTGGAGAAGGAAAGCACCGCCCTCATGTCGGAAAGGATGTGGCTCAGCGGCGGTATGGGAGGCGCAGTCGACGGTCAATACCTGACAGTGGTCGGAGATGGTAGCACCGATGGAACTAGTTCCCTGCCGATGCTGTCAGCTGACCATAGTATGATGTTCGAGCCGCCTCCACAAGATCCCAACGGTGCATCGGTGAATGGGCCGCCGCCATCGCAGTTCATGGCTCCCCAGCCAGGCATGTACATGAACAGTTATGCACCCCCATACTCTGACGCCGGAGGGCCTAGTTCAGGGGGTTACATGCAACAAGCTGGATTTGGCTAGGAGGCGCCTGGGGTTATCTCCGTAGATCTACGAATAGAAGGGGATTGAGAGTGGATGTAATGTGATATAGGTGTATTGGTGGAGTTAAACCGTATTTATTGTGCAGTGTTTAGACTTAGAAGGCGTTGGATACTCATCATCGGAGCGCAGGTTCAGACAAAACCAACATAACTATAGCCGTGTTCAAAATCTTGGCAAACGTTTGAGCAACTTGGGGCTGGTACGTAGTGTTGAGAAATACCTACTACGTGGGGCATCTATGCAAATTGGCTGTTGAGAAGGTCGAGGGGATGGTGCAAGCGTCTACCCCCATGGACTACGCAACCTGCTTGACTTTTCAGAACACATGTGTGGAGGACGTGTAGATAAATTATACACTATAGAATATACAGCTATATCAGCCATGATCCGAAGCGTACCGAATGGCTGGTCGCTATGTGCTTGTCCTCGTGCTCCTGTCACGCGGACGACAATTTTAGTGAAAGTGCCGTGTTGTGCTGTGAAAACAATGCCCGGGGGGCGGGGAGTTGAGGGAGCGAAAGAATATAGCAGTGCGAGGATTAGATCGCTGCGCAATGGGCAATAATATGTAATAGGTCGTGTCGTGAAAAGATCCAAAAAACCGAAACGCTGAGACTGCAATGAACCCCAGGAATGACTCGAGGTTACGGGGCGGGTTGAAGCTGATTCCATTCAACCGGCCGCGTACGTACAAGCCTCCGTATTCGGGGATGTTGGAAGAAAAGTCGTCAAAAAATTGTTCCGAAACTGGGGGCACCGGCTTCTTATTTGAACAGGGCGGGGTCCTTCTCCTTCAGACCACCAATCTGGTCCATGTCGAGAGAGTAGAAGCCGTTCTTGGCCTCCTTCTCGTAAGCCGGCAGCTGCTCCTCCTGCATAGGCTCCAGGCCGACACTAGCGTTGTCGCCTACACGGACGACCAGCACCCGGCCACTCCGGTGCCTGCCCTCATCATCCTGCTCGTCAGGGAAGGTGATGTGAATCTCGGGGACATTGTCCGGGGAATGAGGCGGTGAGTTGGGATTTGCGAGCATGGGCTGGCCGTCGCGGCCGATGTAGATGGTGCTGGAGCGGCCGTTGTGCGACGTCTCGATTGTTAGGCCATGGGGATTGGGCCCAGAAACATGGTGCTTGGACTGATTGTAGGTGGGAAGGACCTCGTTACGCATGCGCTGCTGGCGGCGGTAACGGCGGAAGAGGAAGAGGGCGGAGAGGAGGACGAGGACGACAAAGACAAGGCCGAGGGTGAGGAGAAGAATGTTGATCATCTTTTCGGAGCCGTCCTCGGAGTCAGAGAAATCGTCATCGAAAGTGCCGCGGGACATGATGCGGCGGGCTAGAGCGCTACTGTCACCGAAATCGCGGTTGAGAATAGGCCGCCCGGCGTACGATGGTGGGGGCATGGTGGGCAGTGATCGCGAAGGGCGATGCTAGGCAAGATAAATGAAGGGATAGGCTTTCTAATAGCGTTGTCTCGTCAGCATGAACCTTCATTATCTTGTTTGCAGTCGAGTGTTATGTCCAACAGTCGGTGATGAAGCAGGATCACGACCATCCCGATATTTAGAATCACTCGTGTTTCATGTCCTAGAGGGGTTCGCGTCGTCACCCTGCCTTAGGCTTCTGATGCGTGAGGGAGGCCTGTCACGGTGATCCGAGACATTTGCATGCCATTTCGCGTCGTGGTGGCAGGAGGATAAGGTAGGGCGGGCAAGGTAACAAGGGGCTCGACGTACGCAAAAGAAAACAGTGCTGTCAATAGTTCATAGCAGTGTTTCTGACGTCGCAAAGGGCCGGTGATGTTGAGGGGGGTCTCGTTTCCAAGATGTGCTTCGGGCAGAACCTTACGGACGGGTCGAGTCGTAAGTGAGTAGGCGGAGGGGGGAGAAAGACTGGACGGATAACAGCTAAAAGAATGAAGCTGATGATCCTGGGGGTCACGGCGTAAGGAGTGGCCGGAGGAGGGAAAGAATGTCGTGAAACGCAGCGGCGCTTCGTTGATGAGGGCTGCCAGAGCAAAAGAGGGTGAGGAGTTAGGAGACAAGAGAAGAAGAAGAAGGCCGGCCGCTGGTGGTGGTTGGCGGCCAACTGTGGTCACGCCAACGCATCAACTGGATCAACTGGGGCCTGAGGTGGGCAGCCAGCCAGGGCGGGCGCCAGCCAAGCTCCCCTGAGCAGCACCTCTCTGCACCCCCAGAGCCGGGCAACCTTGGAACCGAGCCAACCACTGGAGGTCGTCTGCACCGCCCTCTAGGCGCTGGCACGCAAAGCAAGCTTCCCTGCCCTCCACTCCAGTGTTCGGGGAGATTGCGCTGGGGCTGTCCCTGCTTTCCATTGGACAGCCCCTGGCGCTTCAGGCAAGCCACCAATGATACGAGCCCTACCCCTGGCTAAAGATTTAAAGCCCGCAGCGGGGCGGAGCCGTCCCCCTTCAGTTTGGTGATTGGCCTACACCGCCAAAGCCCTGCCAAGTCTCGCCAGTCCGATTCGAGAATCGAGATGGCTGACGGTTTGGACGGTTGGGTGGGGCCTCATCTCGACGTCAAATTCACTGACTGAACAAAATATAAATGTGATGAAAGGTTGCCTCACAATGAATGAAGGTTAGAGTGTGGCCGAGGCCTCTTCCCCCGCGCTCCGGCTCTAATGAAATCTCGCGATACCTATCGAGTTACTCCTACCGTTTGAGCTGCCCGAGTAAGGTTATTTCAGTGACGACATCTTTGCGGAGAAAGAATGGCCGACAGGTCCAAGCTTCCAGTCGCGCCCGGGTTAGCCTCACCAACTGCAAGTCATAGTCGACTGCCGTGTTCTTTCTCGACATGACACGGGTCGTGACGCAGAAGAACCAGCAGTACTCCTTATCCCAGAGCCACTCTGTTTTGCTCTAATTCTCGATATGAATACCTGTTAGTGACGCTTCTTATGTTAGGACAACTAACTTACAGCGAACAGCTCTCCACGCGCTGCGCTGGACTCCCCTATCGCACCGTCAGACCATTGCCACGCCGTCCCACATCAAGACTAAGAGAGCCGTTAATATAATCTATCCGTATATAGCTACGAAAATTTACGAGTACTTGTACAATAACCAGTCAAAACCAGAGCCACAACCACCAGTCTTGGGAAACAAATCAGGAAAGCGATTCTCGACGCCTTATTGCGCCCTCCTGTCAAACGACTTGGAACAAATCGCTAGACATTTCACTGGGCCTCCATTGTCGGTTCAGGCCAGTAGTATCACGACAGAGCTCCTCTATCTTCGCCAACTGGACAAATGCGGTCCCATCATATTGGGACGGAAACGAAACGGATCACCATAAGCCACGCGACTATCGACGGGGCTCTCCCGATTGTTGCGAAGGCGAGACGATTTTGATGTAAGTCGGAGACCATATTTGTACATTTTCCAGTTCTGTGTGCGGTCCCACAAGCTAGCCATTATGTCTAATGACCAAAGGCTTGCTTGCCAGATTTACATCTTGCACTCCCAAGGGCCACAATCGACGACGAGCACCCGTGGCGTAGGGTTCAAAGCCGGGCTGATAACAGATCGCTTGCGAGCCGCCAACGTGTAAAGCAGCAACTGCATTCAGGGCAATCATCGGGGGTTTCTGTCAAGCTGACTAAAGAAACCTACCTAGACAAACAAGTCGCGTTTAGATACTAACGCCACTCTGATACACGTACTCGCAGTGCGAGTACGCCATGGGAGTCGGGACACTGGCCTATTCCAGTTGAGCTGTTCCGTGGTATTACTAAGCTGTTGGCAAATGCTCCCTCGCCAGACGCAGGCGGTGAAACCTACCTACGAGTACGATATCAACCCGGAACCGGGACGACTCTACCGACACAGGAGGCCAATGTACGGAGTAGTAGCGTGTATTCGTACCACATTCCAAACCTCCTGAGCTGTGAGTCAAAGAGCCAGACAATAGGAACCCCTAAACCTGGTCCTAGGGCTCTTAGGGTGCAAACAAGCCGGGATTCCATCGCCAATCTAATTCTTCGGAGGCTAAGAAACTGACACGCGCACTTGGGTCGCGTCACTGGCCTCGAACCCGAAACACTGCTGCCTGTGTCCCTCCTAAGCCGTCACGCCACGTCGAGTTGGCACCTTTCACGTATAGCTCCAAGTAAAAACGACAGTGTCCAAGCCATCCACATAGGCTGGCTGATATCACAAGCGAGAGCAGCCACGAGGCTAGAAGCCTACTAGTGTGGCATGGGCAAGTGATTCGAGGTCGCACAGGAGCATACGAGGTTTTTTGGCACGGCAGGTTGCACGTCCGCATGGCTCAATCTCGGTTTGGAGGCCCAAGGGGCCTTGGTGTGTCCAACCAAACGTTAGTCCCCGAATAATGAACGTCAACGAGCATGGTCGATGTTACAGCCCAACTAAACCAGGCTGCCATAAAGCGTTTGGACCCTTAGATCACCCTCCTACGAGTAAACCCTTTCGATGATGGCTGGCCATTTCGATGTCTCTTCTATTTCAAATTAGCCAAGACATTGCTAGCTCGTGGCCGAGACACGAGGGCTAGCCAGGACGTGAGAGGGCCCGAGCGAGATGTTGATTTCTCACGACATCCGTCCATTGAGGTGTGCAGAGCAAGTCCTAAGCAAAGGAAGGAACGGATGAGAGAAAAAAAAGCACCCACAGATGTTAGTAGATGCCCACGTATACTTTTACATAAAAACAACGGGTAGCTGCTGTTTAGATACTAGGTAAATAGCAGGGTTTGCGGTATCCGTATCTTGGACCTATATCACCACCACACCCGAGCACAAACATGGAGGCAAACTCATTAGCCACGGGACAGGACCAGCGATTGTGTTTGCTTTCTTCCAAAGAGAGTTGACACCACCAGGAGTCCCACAAGCACAGTGCTAAACCATGCGAATTATATTAGTAGTAGTATCTGCAGAGAAGACGGTAGGACTGAGGTTGGCGAAACGACCCATCTAGATATACGAGCAGTTGGACCAATTGGACCTGCTTGGAGCGGCGGGATAGTCCTCCGATTAGCATCTATACGTACGCATGGGTGATGAGTACTCGTATCCGTAGTAGGTAGTAGAAGTAATAGACTGCTGGTAAGGTAGCTGAATCGGTACTACTATGTAGTTGGTTCCATCGTATCCGTACTATGTAGTGGAGCAGCACGGATTCGAAGTAGGCAGTCCCACGCCGTCTCTAGGCGAAGACGATCCGACAGTGCCAGATGACAGAGAGAGGCGCGCATTTGTGCGAAGAGGCAATAGGCCCGTATGGCTACCTTCTGGTTTGACATGTCGCATCATTGTGTGGTGCTGCCTGATCTGTGCTGCGTGGCAGCGGGTAGGCCGACTTGCAGGAGCAAACGACCTTCAATACAACAACAGATGGTTCTATCCAGGTAGTATCTAGAAAATATTACTAGTACTACTTACTACCTTGATTACCTCGCAAATTCGTAGTAGTAGTAGCCTCGAATGGGCGATGGGTGGATGCCACAGGCAGCTGAATGTTGGAGGCTTGGAGGCTTGGAGCCCACTGTGGTCCAGGTGCCGGGGACTGCCGTTGCTGCTGGCGATCCATCCCCACTGTACCGTCCACGACCCACTAGTCGGGTCTGCCCTGTCCAGTGTCCACTGTCCACCAGGCCCAGTGGGCCGCCTGTCACCACCAGTCCACCACCCTTACGGCATAATGGCAGTTGGCAGTGTGGCACCCTTGGCCCCAAATCTCTTGGCACGCAGCCACCGTTGACACTCCCGATGATTGCATCCCGCCCACAAGGTAGCAAGGTAGTATTCGTGAATCCTGCCTACTAGTAGCTTAGCTCTTAGCTCCCTTAATCAGGACAGTATCCGTCTCTCCATCCATCAGCCCCAGTAGCACCGGGATCTTGGCCCTTTGGACTTTGACGGCCAAGGCGTGAGAGAACCCCGAAGCTTGCGCTACAGCCGCCCAGCGGTGACGCCTCGTGCAACAACGAACCACCAAAGACGGGGCGCAGAGGCGGACAGCGTCCATCAGATTCGAGACTCCGAGCTCACAGACTGCTCTTCTCGTCTTCCCGTCTCTCTGACTTCCAGTTGTGCTTCTCTTCCTTCCCGTGCTCTCGCCCCCTTCTCCAGAACCATGGTCGCTGCCATCACCACTTTGCCTTGCATTGCCTGACCCTGATCGGATTTCTTGTCTCGCCCACCATTCCTGCTGGTTATTACCTTGCCCACGCTGCAGGCCCTGGCCCTCTCCCTCGGGCTCGAGGGATCCAAGCTATTGAACGCGAGTCCAGGGTTCGCATTCCGGGCCTGATTGCCCTGGTTTCCATCTTTCCCTCCTAGTCGAGGGCGCCCGCACCTTGAGCACTCCTTGAGCACTCCTTGGGCACGTCTTAGGAGACGCCTTGAAACAGCAGGCTTACCTACCATTTCCCTCATACAACTCCGTACCTACTAGTAGGTAGTCCAGTACTTTACTTTGCCCCCATCCGCCTTTTCTCGAGACCTCCTGCTCGTACCCTACTTCTCCCGCCTTCTCACCAATCTCACGACTTCAAGCCACCGCTAGGCTGCCGCCTCTGGGCTCGGGCAATTCGTCTGTCCATTCTCGAGGGACCGCGTCCACCGATTACCGGTGACCTGTCGACTCCAAGCCGGCCATTATACCTTTATATATGCCGCCACTGGCCTAAGATCGAATTGACCGTGTCATAGACGAATCGATGTCAGCCACCTTAGGTCAGCATACAACATAGCCGTATTATTCTTTGAGACGGGTCCAACCGTCAACCCATCAACCCCCCACCATATAGATGGGACCAACAACTTTACTTTCCGAAATCGATTCCGTGACCAGTTTTTCGGTAAGTAATAGATGTCGGTTACTATATTCAGGTTCTTCCTCTGATTTTGGCGTGGGGGGGTTTACTGGTTCTGGTAGCCAGCCTTCCAAAGCCACGACGTCAGCAACAACCCAAAATCGCAAGCCCGAACCCCAATTCCCTCTCTTCCCTCTGTCCTTCCACATCCGCACATCTCCATATTATTTAAAGTCAGCAACAACTCCACTGTCGACGTTACCAAGCGCGAGAGAGTATTTCACAGCTCATCTGTATCTGGGTTCAACACCTACCTGATATCTATGCTCGCTCAGTCACACGCCGTTTGTACCCTTAGGCCTGTTCACCCCCCACCTAGGCACCTGGTACCGAGTGGGTGCACCTCTCTCTCTACCTTGGGCAGAGGCTGATATCACCGCCAAGGCGCCGCCTCAGATAGACTGCCTCCCATCCATCTGTTTCTACCACCCGACCCTTGGAACGTTCATGCATATTTTTTGAGCTTCATCGGTAACAGAATCCGTATCTCATAGACCGCACCCGAGTTCTCACCAACTTTCGCGTTCATCCCCAGCATCGCGCACCGCTGTCCAGCGACGACGCCTGCATCAGAGAGCCCTCCTCGCGTCAGTGCATCATACCCAACATTGTTGGGCGACGCATTAGTCGACGTCGAAGTGGTTCTGCAATCTCTCTTGCTCACCTAGCATGGACGGAGTATGTTAACCCCCCGTGTCATCCCTTCTGCCTCATCTTCATTCTCTCCCCTCCCTTCCCCCCCCCCCAAAAAAAACCCAAAACCCCAAAACATAAAATCCTGGCCTTCGTGTCTGCCCTTCTAGACACTTCGTCCAGACTTGGCAAGAGCGTAAGAGAACAGAACAAAGAAAACACCCGAACTCTTCCGTGCCCTACGGCATCAGAGGACAACGGAGTCGCAGCTTGCTTCGTCGCCAGGAAGGCAACCAACAAGTGCAAGCAAAGACGCACGGCCGTTGCCCTCGCTGATTCGCCTGGGTCTTGAGAGTGGGGGCTGTCGTTGGTGCTCAAGAGTCTCCCGAGTCCAGAACCGCTTTGCCGCTCCCCCAACTGGGCCTGCTCCCCACCTCAAATCCTTGCCCCATCTGAACTTCTGAAGCATCTGCCTTTTTGGCTTTTCCCTTGCCTTCTTGGGTCCATCATTCCATCTCCATTTCTCGCCATTGCCTGGCGCCTTGTTCCTCCCAGCATCTCCGTTATCCGCCCGGATTTTCCTCCCTTACCCCATCCATTCGTTCATCTACGGAGTATTTGGCACAAGAAAATTGTTTCTCAGGCATCATCTCTCGCTGACGCCCATATCTGTCGTTACAGTCGCATCCCTGGCCATTCGCGATGCCGTCAGGCAACCCCAACGACAAGCCACAGAAGCCTAAGAGCTCCGGCTTTTCGAGCGCCAACAACCTCCTACCTAATAAGAACATCTGGAACACAACGACCTACCAGCCAGGCCACGCGAGAGGTCCATCTCTCAACTCCAAAGGTATGTCCACTGAGAACCCCCAGAACATCGCGTCTCCCAGCAGCTCACGATGGAAGAATCCACCGATAACGGTGCCAATGTTATCCACGCCAACAACGATGCCAGCGTCTGGCCCGGTTATCCTTGGAACGACGAGTCCGCCCGATCACCAAACACATCACCGAACCGCACGCGTGACGGCGGGCTGCCTAGAGGCTCAGCCTTCGGCAACGGCGCAGACTCCCACTCTGCCGTTGGCTTCAAGAACGGACTCAATGGTGCGAAGAATGGCTTCCAGGATGGTTCCATGTCGCGCCAGAAGCGCCCATCTCGCGACACGTCCTACCTTGAGTCCCTCGGATCCTTTTCTTCTTCGCGAGACCCGGGCGCGCAGCCACCGAGGCAGTCTCAACCCTCTCAGGGCTACCCCGATCTATACAATGGCCGCAGCCATGGCCATACTCACAGCAATTCATTCCAGTCACAGCGTCCAATGAGTAACAGCTCCGTATCTTTGACCCACAAGGCGGCCAACAGCCGCGCCTTCAACATCAACAAGCAGATTGACGAAGAGCTGCCGATGGCCTTCAACAGACATGTCGCGGTCGATCACGGCGCCTCGGGCTCGGGAATCATGGAACAGCCGCCTCAGTCTTTCCAATTCAATCCTGGTTCGCAGCCCTTTGGCGACACTGGTGGATCGAGACTCGCCAACGGACATGATGTCCAGGTCGACTCGCTGACGAACAAGTTCTCTGCCATGAAGCGGCCCTCCGTGGATAGAGCTTCCCCAGCCCCATCTTCGTACCGTCTTGACACTAGCAACAGCCCCAGTGCTTACGCGCCCCCTTCAGACATTTGGACCAGCCGATCCTCTTCCAGGGACCCGAGGACGACCGATGCAGAGCGGCGGGGATCAACGCAGAGCTTTGCTCCAACCTACGCTCACCCATTCTACCCTACGCAATATCCATACCCAAACATGGGGCAACCGTTTGCTCCGAACTATGGCGACGCCTATCACCAAGGATTCCGGCACCACATGCTGCCTAATTTCCCGATGTCATTCCCCGCCGGGTATCCTCTGGGCGGAACTATACCACCTATCCGACCAGCAGCCGACCATGACCCAACCCGGAGCCTGCGGAGTGCTGTTCTGGAAGAATATAAAAACAACAAGAACAAGAAGTGGGATCTCAAAGACTTTTACAACCACATGGTTGAGTTCAGCGGCGACCAGCACGGCTCACGGTTCATCCAAATGAAGCTTGAGACGGCCAATAGTGATGAAAAAGACCAAGTGTTTCGCGAGATAGAGCCCAACGCTATGCAGCTGATGAAGGATGTGTTTGGCAACTACGTGGTCCAGAAGTTCTTTGAGCACGGCAACCAAATGCAAAAGAAGATGCTGGCTGAGAAGATCAAGTCCAAGATGGTTGATCTCTCACTTCAGGTTTACGCCTGCCGTGTGGTCCAAAAGGTGCGTATCAACTAGCTGCATGCCGGCCAAGTCATGATGGCTAACTCTGAACACAGGCACTCGAGCATGTCCTTGTTGAGCAGCAGCTCGAGTTGGTCAAGGAACTACAACCTGAGACTGTTCGAGTCATGACGGACCAGAATGGGAACCATGTAATCCAGAAGATTATCGGGCTCTTAGACAGAAAGCACCTTGGCTTCATGATGAATGCCCTCCGGGGGCAGGTCATGGTGCTCTCCAATCACCAATATGGCTGCCGTGTGGTGCAGAGGATGATGGATTTTGGAACTGAAGACGACAACGACGCCATTATTGCCGAGCTACGGCCCTCTGCCCACCTTCTCCTACCGGATCAGTACGGTAACTATGTGGCCCAGCACATTATTGTGCGAGGCAAATTTGAGGACCGACTGAGGATGGTCAGCCTGGTCCTGGACCAACTCGTCGATCTTTGCAAGCACAAGTTCGCCTCCAACGTCGTGGAGACATGCATCATCCATGGTGTTCCGGAGCTCAGGACCATGATTCGTCAGCGATTCGAGCAGGTGGGAAGCGATGGAACCAGCGTCCTCCAGCAGCTCATGCGAGACAGTTACGGGAACTATGTAATCCGTAAGTACACCCCCAAGCACCTCGCAACCTTGAGCCGTTACTGACATTGAAGCAGAGAAGATGGCCACGTTCCTCACCGGCGATGAGCAAACAGCCTTTGTCGAGCAGATCAAGCCGCTTTTCTACACCCTTAAAAAGAATGGCAACTCACGACAGATCATCGCGATGGAGAAGATGCTCGACCTGCATTCTCGTGGCGAACTAACGCCTGACGCTAAGCAGTATGGGGAATTGGCACCTGTCGCCCCGGCGCCTGGAGTGACCAAACCCAGCGACGTGCAGAGCAATCCTGCCGCCAGGGGCCTGGGCACCGTCGACGGAGCTGGCGCAGCCATGGACGGGGCTGCCAATGGTAGCCAGTAGGGTAGGGTGGCCTATTGAGCGAGATGCTGGCTCGACTTGACAGCAAACGCGCATGTCTACAAGCCGCCTCCAACAGGACCCAACCTTTCACGAACACATTGTCTATACGGGAGATGGCCCATGAAGGCCGGGCCTCCCCGAATACTCTCTGATGCACGATACTGGTATTCTTCATACTCACATTCTAATCAACGCCCGCGGCCGGGACGGGTTTTCCATTCATTCTCCCGGGGAACCGAAGCAAATGCGTCAACGGATGAGCATCGTACACGGAGTTGGAAGTTCTCGACAAGACAGGAGAGGTTGATATTTTGCTTTTGCCGTACACAGTTAGTACATTTTCATCGGTATTGGTATTGGTTGGTAATGGGTCTATTGGGCCTGTCAAAGGTACAAAAGGGAAACAAAAGGTTCAGATTCGGAGGGCACAAGTGATACATTTATTTTCCTTTGGAACCACGGCCAGTGGTTTGGCGGGTACTAATAACATGGCGAGAACGGGGAAAAGGACGGTTGTTAGGTGCGCTTTGGATGGACTGCGGAAAGGGGGACCGGGCATGGGATCACGGAAGCGAAACAAGACAGCCAGCGACATGATCTCCTGCACAAAACAGGGTCTAGATAGCGACTGTGGATAGAGTATAGAGAGTACCCTTTTCCGTGACTACGTCCGTGCTACGGAGTACAATCATTTTATTATTATTATTATTATTATTATTATATTATTAGCGAGTGTACGTCGCACTACTAAGTACCGATACTGCTGCCACTATCCGCACTAGTGCTAAATGTACATGTACATGGGACCTCGGCAGATATCCGGTGTGGTTCTGATCGGCATGACGCCCACGTGGGGACTCTAACCTTCATTGAGTCCGGTTCCCTCAACATTCAACCCCAATCAGCCAGCTTGGCTTGTTCAACCTCCTCTCTCCCCCACCGAACCAGAAACCAGATCCACGACGACGACGAAGACTTAGACTTTGACAGAAACTCGTCACATACAGCGCCTATGAACTCGCCAAGCTGGTGAACCAACGCTGTCCTGGCATCAACTGCCACTCACATCCGCCTCGTCGATGCGGTCATGTCCCCAGCGAGGAGCAGCAGGTTGGCTGTGCTTGGCTGGCACGCCCTGATCACGACGACAAGGGCGAACATTGAGCCGACACGACGGCTAGTCGTCGGACGAGCCGCCGCCGTCCACACCATCCCCCCGAAACGCAATAGCTCCTTTGCGCCGAGGCACGGCAAGGGCGTTGAGCCCGCCGCCGCAGACGCAGAGCAGGCCCCGTCGGAAAAGCCGCCGTCGAAGATTCCAGAGGAAAAGAACAACACTGTCAAGAGCGTGGTTAAAACGGAGGATCAGGGTACTTTCGAATTCGCGGCCGCGGGCGTGAGACACAACCGGGCGAAGGGAGGCCGCGGCCCCGCGGAACCGACGGCCGAAGCGCCACAGCAGCAGGAACAGGTGATCAAGGAGCACGGCGGACCGCTCGATGAGGTGCTCCATGTAGAACCACCCCGGCCCAAGGCGCGGCAGCTCCCACACATGTCGCCGCCGCTATACGTGCACCACTTTGACAGCTACTCGCTCGTCAAGGAGCTGCAGGATGGGGGATACTCGGAGGCACAGGCCATTGAGGCCATGAAGGGCATCCGGGCGCTGCTGGCGCAGAACCTCGATGTGGCGCAGGAGAGCCTCGTCAGCAAGAGTGACGTCGAGAACGTGAGGGGCCATCTTCTAAGAATGTGCGTCTGGTGTGTGTGTATCTGGCTAACGCGGCGAGTAGGAGACATATCTGTTCAATGCGGCGTGCTCGGAGCTGCGACAGGAGATCAAGAACAACCGGCGGCTCCAGGATGAGCAGATCCGGCAGCAGAGGACGCACCTCCAGCACGAGGTCGACATACTCACGCAGTCGCTGAACCAGGAGGTGTTGACGCTCAATGACAACGTGCGGGGCATGTTCAACGACAGGAAGATGACCGTCCGCGAGGAGCAAAAGACAGCCGATAGCGCGGTATGTTCAGAGAAACCTATCTTGAATGACATCTGCTAACTCAGTGGCACAAACAGGTCCAGCAAATCAACTACAAGATCAGCACGAGCCTAGTCAGCGACTCCAAGTCGGAGATTGAAGGGGTGCGGTGGATCCTAATCCGTCGGTCGGCGCTGGGCATCTTCTTCATGGCGATGCTGACGCTGGGCACGGTGCGGTACGCGACATACCTGCTTAACGAGCGGCAGAAGGAGGCGGACCGCAAGAAGGAGGAGGCGCAGACTCTGCGCAGGGACGCGGGCAAGAAGGACCACTCGTCGGCCGCGGATGCAGCGGCGATTCTGGCGGCGAACTGAGGCTGAGGCCGTTGTCCGGTAATAGAGTAGTAGACCTTGCTTCTGGCGTTGGGTAACTGGTGATACCCTGGGACGGATAATAAGATATTCATAGACCAGATAGAAGGTATCCCTATCATACAAATACACTTGCTTTCTTTTTCAGTTCATTTTTATGCGTCAGATTGCCTTGCCATTGCAGAATGTAGAGGGGAAAATGCCACCAAATAGCAAGTGTCTAACTAGAGTAAATAAGGCTCTTTCCAACAACGTGGATCTCGTCAGCCCAATGTAGATCTTGCAAGGCCAAGACTCGTGCAGCAAGCCACGCTCCCACGTTGAATGCCCGCATCCCCGCATCACGTGCAGATAGCAACCACAACCATCATGATATCAGCAGCGCGTGTCTCCTTATCAGCGCGACGCAACTTCAACCACCACCCACCACCATCATCCCATCACAACCCGACCTCAATCCTCCACCACCACAGGCCCAACCCTCACAATGGCTACCGAGGCCCAACCCCCGAGGGACCCGGACCCCGACACCCAGCAGGACGCACCGCAAGAACCCGACCAGCCCCAAGTCACCCCAGGCCCCCGCGCCGCCCGCTTCAACGACCTCTACGGCCAGGCCCTCAACCACACCCTCGGCAAGCTCGCCTGGGACAACCTCGCAACTTGCTACCCGACCATCGCCCAGCGCGCCGAGCCCGTACTCCGCCAGGTCCAGGCCCAGATGGTCGGCAAGCTTGGCGACAAGTGCGCCCGCGAGTTCGACAACATCCTCTCCGCCCGCGCCGTCGTCCCCAAGCTTAACGAGCTGGAGGCGCTGATTGCCGACGCCACTGCGCGGAAGAATGAGTCCTCGGACGAGGAAGATCCCATTCCGTGCGTCCCCCTTATCCCCTCACCCTCTTCCCCCTGCCCCTTTGACTGCGCGCTGACAAGAATTCGAACAATATTTAGCCCGCACCTCCTCCCCCCAGACCGCATCCTCGCCGCCCACCTCAACCCCGCGCTCGCCTCCCACCGCTCCCAGCTCAACGCGCGCCTGCAGACGACGCAGTCGCAAAACGCCCTGCTGCACGACGAGGTGCGCCGGCAGCGCGACGAGATCGACGCGCTGATCGGCAGGCTCGAGGCCGCCGCGGGGGACGTGCGGGGCGCCAACGCCGCGCTGGCCGGGCTGGTGGAGCAGCTCGCTGCCGAGGCTCGGGAGGGCAAGGCTGCTGTCGAGAGCCTGGGGGGCACTGCTGCAGAGGGGCGAGGGGAGAAGGTGGTGGGGGAAGAGAGTGTATGAGCGGGAGCAACTTGTGGGAAGCTTCTCTGGAAATTGCTCTTTCCAGTCGCGGATATACGGGCGTTTGTCTTGAGCTGATGATATTAGGCATGAGTTGGACATTGGGTTATGGAGTCGGGCTGCCCGCGCAGGGCAATGAATGATACCACGGTTTGATTTTTTGTTCATCTACATTGGTCTAGACTTGTATGTACTACACTATCACGACTCACAAAAGTCACGCGTAGTCTCAGAGAGTTCCTTTCGGCTGGTTCAAGTCTGGATTTGCTCCAAATTGCCCAGTGGGCGCTATGTAATTTCCAGTGCCTTGCGTATATACAGCATCTGCGGTTGCGAACCGCTCAAGGCAGATGTTAGAAAGAGGATGTAAAACAACATGAAGAATGGAAAAAAACTCCGCCCCATGATCAAAGGCTGTTCCCGTCGCCCCATGTATGTTTGCAATATGCTTTCCTAACCCAAAATGCGCCACAAATGCACCGACAAGCCAATGCACGCACCACCTAGCCGTTGCAATGCCCCCGTACAGCCCGTCTCCTCTCGCTCAAGGAAAAATCTTGTGTTGCCCAAAATGACGCTGGTGATGTGCTCCCGGTGAGCCTTGACACCCGGCAAGTGGGTATATCCAGTCATGAATTCCGTGTCGTAAGAGGCCCCGATGAGATGCTCCCATCCAAGCCGTCGTCGTAAATGATAATAATGAAAATGGCAGCAACCCCGTCGCCATGAGGCACAGCCCCTCTAAATGCGCATGTTTTCTGTATGAATGACCTGCCAAGGCCCAAAATAGTCCACCTCTCCATACGCCGGCGGCAGAACCCGCACCATCCGACCAGTGGTCCAGTCGACGTACCACTTCTTTCCTTGTCTGATGATGTAGTTGGATTTTCGGGGGCTCCGGAAGAGGAGGTTACTGTAGCAAAGCTTGGCGTACAATAAGTCATGTGCGCTGGACCACCGATGCTCAGGCACCCATTTCCCTGAGTGTGGGTCGACACCAATATTGGGGTATGACGACGTGCTCAGACGGTGCGTGGGTTCAAGGCGTGGGACAGACGATACCGGCTCGCCGATATCCCCGTCGTCGCCGTCGTCGCCGTCATCTTCTTCGTTATCCTCCGGGTATGGAGCTGCTCGGAGGCTACCGTCATCCCCTACTTCATCTGTCCCTGGCGGTGATCGTGGAGGTTGGGCGTCGGCCTGGTACAGTATTGGAAGAGGATCCGGGGATGATGAGCGCCGTCGGAGAAACCTTGGACTCGAGTTTTCGCCTAGAGGTGCTCCGGATGGATCGCCAAATGGATTCTCCGATCCAGTCTCCTGTGATGAGTCTCGTTGCAAAGGCTGGGCCATCGCGAGCCCTCCATGGGCAGGGTTTATGCTCCGAAACCACTGCACACGCTGCATTCGTGGGATGGACATATCCCGGGGGAAATCGCGGTCATCAATGGGCAAGGCCACATCGATCGCCGCAAAGAGGCTCTCCAACCACTTGTTAAATGTGCTCAGCTCAATGCACGATAACAGAAATTGATCTGTCTCGGCTCGTATGCGGATGACGTAGCGACGCCTACACCAAGTTGTGAAGGTTAGCCATCGCCGCCTTTTAATTCAGAGACCACAACTGTACCCCTTGAGGAGGCTCTCGAAAGTGGAGATGGAACTCACTTCTTGTAGTCAGCCGCAATACCAGCGTCAGCGTAAAGTAGGCTGTACGACTTCTCCAACTTTGATTTGCGCATCCAAGGCGGGTTATCCGGGCTGATAGTAGGGCCATCCCGCGTCCCCCACGTCCTGTTCTTCTTAACTGTGTAGAGGTTCAAAGCGGTACCAGTGAGAGTAACAAAGGTCGTATGCCAGCGACGGTCTTCTGCTCTCTTGGTCGTATCCTCGATCTCGTGTTTCTTCATGAAAATCCCTTCAAGGTCGATAGAGCTCGAGTAAGCGGGAAGGGCTTCCGGCATCTCTAGAATCCGGTTGACCCCGTCATTGCTGCTGAGGCTCGGGCCTGTGGCGCTCCTGCTCTTGTCTTTATCCTTGTCTTTGTCCTTGTCTTTGTCCTTGTCTTTGTCCTTGTCTTTGTCCTTGCCTTTGTCCTTGCCCTTGTCCTTGCCCTTGTCCCTGCCCTTGTCCCTCCCCTTGACCTTCATCTTGAATTTGCTCTTGCCCTTGCTCTTGCTCTTGTCTTTGCCTTCTTCTTCATCCTTTCCGCGAACCTCGGGGTTCACTGCCTTGGGTGCGTCGTCATGCTGAAGCTTGGGGTCCTCGACCTGATATGGCGGGGGACGTGAGGGCCGACGTGGGGCCTCTGTCATAACTCGTTGATAGTATAGATCCTCATCCATAGACAGGCGCCGCCGAACGGTCGCCGCCGGCGGAGAGGACATCGTCGGAGGTCCATGGGGAAGGACCGACTGGCCGCGGGGGTCCATGATGGGGTGGGAGGGCCGGCTTATATGCAGGTGGGTTTGTGCCGGGTACGGCAACCTGGGGACCGGAGGCAGCGGAGGATCGGTCGGTCGGTCTGCCTGTGGGCTCGACTCGCTCGGACTAAATGGGACCTGACGCTTAGGTTGGTGTCAGAGAACGAACCACGGCAAGACACCAACTCGGTCCGGGAGTTGGCGTCAAGCGCGGACAGCGAAGCGAGCGAGTCGAGGTGAGGAGAAGACTGTCATCTAGCGTCGGAGACGTGGGAGACGGAAGACGTCTCGGTCATTCGAGTCTCCGCTGATGGAGTCACCCCAAAGCGTCGTATCATAGCGACCCGCTCGGGGGCATGGTGAGGAGGGTCGCAGAGGAAGTCGCAAGGCGAAAAGGTAAAGCGAAAGGACCGGTTGATGGCCCGGGTGAACACCGGGGTGCGCACGAGTACTTGGTTGGCAGCCAAGGACCAATGTTGGAGTCGTGATGGGCTCTGACGGGTCTTTTGTCTAGCGCGCGTGAGACACCGGCGAGGTCCGAGCCAAGACGGCGGCGATTAGAGTGCTAATTGGCAGCGAACAAGAAGGTTTCAGAAGGGGCCGCACGGAAATGCACGTTAACAAGACAAGAGTAAAAAAGAAAAGGCGGGTGATGCAGAGAGCGAGGTGTGAAAGAGGTGTGAAATGGGGGAGTGGAAGTGCGATCGGCACAGCTGAGCCGCTCACGCGCCTGGGAGCCTCAAAAGGACTGCGAGTGCCGTGGAAGCCGGGGAGAACGAGTTAGAGGGCCGCGCGAAAATGTGCGCAGGTGGCCAGCAGGGGCGTACGGATACAGAGTGACAGCAGACAGACAGGCGAGTCGACGACTGTACCCAGGCCGCTAGTATAGGTAACCGAACCAGCGGTGCCGATCCGTGGAGATGGAGACATTTGGGACAATACGGAGTTAGCGACGGAGTCGAGGGAGAGTAGCGTGAGGTGAGGTCGCATCAACGCTGGCGCCAACGGGACGCCCCATGCACTGGCCACAACTCAAAGGCACTTTCCGCGACCAGCGCGTTTCTGGAGCTCTTTCCCGGCGTTGCATGTCCCCAAAAGGCCCAAAAGATCCCCAAGGCATGCACGGTAGGGCCCACTAGTCTGTTCTGGGTAGGTGCCAGGCATCCGCACCTGCTGCAGCATCGCGACAAGCCACGGGGGAGAGGGGCACTGTGACCACGCCCTGGGCAGGTACGACCCCCAGCTCCGTATAAACCGGAAGACACGGCATTCATACTTGATCCCATACCCGAATGTCGCTGTAATCGACGTTTTGAATTGAATCCTTTGCAAGTAAGGCGCGAGTACGGATACAGCCGCATTATAGTGGTTCCTGCCTCCGTGCTGCTCCATAGTCGTCGGTACTCGTACTAATACTAGTATGATTATGTATGTGTTCCACCTCCGTTCCACAGTATCGACATCCGTATTGCCGACATGTACGAGTAATAGTATCCGCACATACCGATGACTGGGCTCGATGGCTTGATGGCTTGATGGCTTGATGGCTTGATGGCTTGATGGCCGCCGAGTCTAAAACGTCTCGCCGTTGGATTCAGCTCGCCGCCTCGTACCCTTCGGCTTCGGATTCAGAAGTTCACGCTCACGCACCCACGCCCTTTGCATGAGCAGCATCCACAGCGTGACAAACAGAATCCACCCCAAACGACAAAAATGATTTTGCTTCCTTCTGATGCAATGAATCATCAACATTTATTACTTCACTCGTACATACCCGTCCTCGCGGCTCGGCGTGGCCAGCCAACCAGAGGGCAAAAATCGCAGCATCAGAGAACAGGGTGCGACAGCAAGGCTGAAGGCATCATCTTGTTGAGCTCCTGATCAAATGACTGATGACCAGGGCGAGCGAAGCATAACGCACCACAGGTTGGTGAGCCAGCCTGTGAAAGGGCCGGAGGTGAGACCACCCGGAACTTTTGTGACGTGGGACTTTGGCACCTTTGAAGCGCTCGGTCCCACAAACGGGGGCAATCCTTGCGACCCCTGCTCGGCCAGATTCGAGATCGATTTTCTGCCCACGCCGCTGCCAAGCCTCCTCGAACTTTTGGTCCGAACATTTGCAGGTACAGATTTACGTAGTATTATGTATTACAACCACAAATACTATCCTCACGTGGCGCCATGGAAAGAACTTCGGACCACGTTGCGTCGAGAATTACAACCGGAGCGACCTTTGTCTCCGTCCGTCCGACGGGCCAGCAGTCAAGTGATCTGGCCCCTGAGCCGTCTGTCCCCTGAGCATGGCCAAATAATAATAATAATAATAATAATAATCTCTGTTCAGACTCCCCATTAGTCTATCCCTACTTGCGGCCCTTAAAGCCGATCGTCCACGGGCCCCGACGTGTCGTCTCCCATGTCTCTCTCACGTCCCAAAGCTCCGCAACGCCCGTCGTTTGACGTTTAACGTCTGACATATGTCCCCTGACGTTTGACACTGGACATGAACATCATCCCCCTTTTAACTACGTGCTCTTCCCCCGGGTCCCTACAGCGCTTCCGGACCTCCTTGCGCACACCCCAGCTTGAAACCTCGGAATCGTTGGCGGCCGAGAAGGCCTGCCCGGGCTTCGAAACAACGTCCTGCCCGTCTTGGCATCGGGTCCCCGGGGCGGGGCCAGCTCATCAAGGTTCCCGTACCCGATGCCATGATCCATCCTCCGACTCAGCCACGCCCACGAACCCGGGGCGTTGGGCCGTTGGCCAACTTGACTGAGCTCACATCCTGATTCCCACCGCCAAATGCCCTTTTGTCACAGCAAAAGGTCCCCCCATGGCAAGCCTGGACAGTCTAGACTAGCAGACTAATAAAATCTACTCCCCAAATGCCGTGCCGATCGCCATTCCTTCCCGCCTGTCCCGGCAAGCCACATTCGCCCGTCACCACCAATCCCCCCCTGGCCGTTGGGCCTCAACTGCAAAACCCCCCCGCGGCGTCTCAAACTCAGGTAAAACTCAGGTGGTCCGAGCCCGTGATCGCTCTCTCTCACTCTCTCTTCTTTCCCCAAATCCGAAGCCCTCCCTGACGGAAGATCGGCACACCCATGCGGCATGTCGCATGACTTGGCATCTGCCGTTGCAGAGAGAGAAGGGAGGGGGGGGCCGCCGAGTCGCCCGACAACCCCATTTGCTGATCGCCTGAACCTGCCATGCACCCTACGCTCGCCCTCCACTTCCATCCAGACAACTTGCAAGTGCTGCCGAAAGGGCATCCCTGTCAGAAAGAAGAAGGTGGTAGTATTGAATGCTACAAAAAGTACAAATTACGGATATTATATGTAATAATACCAGCACTCTGCCCGACTCCGAGCCTCCTGCGAGGCCCTTGGCTGAGAGACTCCCTTGTCAATCGGCCTCCTTCTCCTGCACGTATCCCGATTTCTCAAGTCCCGACAGGCACGAGTCGACGAGACCCGTCAACAATTGGCCCTCGGAACTTCCGTGCGATGCATTTCACTAATGCGCTGCAGTGATGACGCGATATTAGACCGCCAGAAAGTCCCCGAGTGGCACCAGGCAATATAAACCCCGACATGACCAGATGAACCTTACGAGAATGTGCATCATTATCAGCCTTTTAAATCCATTACTGGAGTGTCCATTGTATGCGGCAAGTGTAACAGCATGCGTTAAGTATACACGAGTTTTTGGTCCTTTTGGTCCTTCCAACTCCCCTGCCTTTATCCCTATCCGGCCCCCAATGCTATGGTACATGCCTCGTCGCCCGCTGCTTGCCGGAAGCACAATACGCCTGCCTCCCTCGTTCACTTCCTTTCCCTTCCCTTTACCTCCCCCTAATCACCAATACCGCCGTCCGCCTCCAAGTGCTGGTCATGCGAACACTCGGCATCCTGGATACTTCCTGAGGAGGAGGCTCCATCAGAGTCCCAGTCTAAGCTGGGCTGTCTTGGCCGAATGCAATGTGAACAAAAAAAACACGGTGAAGAAAAGAACAAGAATCGAAGATGAAAAAAGGCAATGTGGCTCCCGCCAAACTCCAGATACCATGCTCCCATCGCTGCATCTTAATCTCTTTTTAAAGGGCCAATCTGTAACTGGGCACATTGCGCGCAGATCATATTGGACGGCACGAGTGAATGTCGGACTGCCATCGTCGGCGAGATGGTAGCAAAAGATGCATTTATCCCTCGAGATGGCCCGTGATATCTTTGGAGACCTTGGTCACTCGATATCACTCTTAGGCGTTGGCAGCCTGGGCACCGCCGCGGCCACGCGGAGCACCTCGACCGCGGTTCTGTCCAGAAAAGTTGCCCCGGGAGCCGCCCTGTCCGCCGGCGCGGTTGCCATCGAAACCACCACGGCCGCGCTGGGCGCCTCCACGGCCACCACTGCCGTAGTTGCTACCGCCGTAGGCAGTAGACTTAGGACGACGCTGCTCGACGATGATCTGCTCGCCGTTGACCACATGGGGGTTCGAGTTCAAAGCAGCATTGTATCCCTCGGTAGTCTTATACTCGACAAAAGCGCAGTTCTGGGTAATCGTTAGTTAACCGCGTATCACATAAGAAGTCCCCATAGGGTATATTCAACATACCTTCTGGCGGTTGATGTCAAAGTACGCAAGCTCTCCATGGGCCTCAAGGGCCTTCTTAAGGTCCGCATCCTGCACCTTCTCCGTCACGTACTTAACATAGCCAAGAGTACCTTCCTTCTCAGCTGGGGCCGCGGAGATAGACTGCGGGCGGTTCTGTCGCTTAGAGTCCGCGCCCGCCGTCTGCCATCCTGCAGTATCCTTAGGAGCAGATGCTTCAGCAGTGGGTGCCGGGGCACTGGCCTGGGCAGCGGCAGCGGCCGGGGCAGGGGCGGGGGCAGGGGCGGGAGCCCGGTTCTGGTTCTGGGCGGGAGGAGTGGCAGTCTTGGGCAGAGGGACGACCGGGCGAGGGCCAGCAGCAGCCGCAGCGCGGCTAGCCCAGGTCATGGGCTTAAGAGGGGCAGCAGGCTCCGCAGGAGCGGCTTCAGCAGGCACGGGCTTAGCAACAGGGGAGGGGCTGGGGTCCTTGGGCTTCTCCGACTCCTTAGCATCCTCCTCAGCCAGCTCTTCAACGGTAGCGTCAGGGTCGGCGACGGGAGCCTCAACCTTGGCGGGCTCGGGGGCATCAATAACTGGCACCACAGAACCGTTGGTGGCCGGAACCTCCTCGGAGGCGGCAGTTTCCTCCAGCTTCTCGTCAACAACCTCGGTGTCCAATTCGGTTGGCTCCTCGTTCTTGGTGACCTCGGGGGCCGCGGCAGGCTCCGACTCAGCGGGAGCAACGGCAGGGACATCAGCATTAGGCCTATCAGCCGAGATCTCGGCAGCGGTCTCGGCAACCTCGTCGCTCTCGTCGTCGATATATCGCAGAATATCGTTCAGAACAAAGTAGCCAGAAGGCTGCTGGGCCAGAACAAACGTCTGGACAAACTTCTTGGGCTCGCCGGTCTTGCTGGAGACCTCGCCAATGACCTGAATGACGATGCCATCGAAAGAAGCCTGAGAATCGACGTTGGAGACGCGGACCTTGGAGTCCTGGAAATCGAGCTGCTTAATGCGCTCCTGAATGGCCTGTGACGATTAGGGTTAGCAATTCGGTCCCTCATCATGTGATTTAGTGAATCAAACACACCTGACGTCCGACAGAGACGTTGGCAACCTCAGCCTCGACTCCGCTGACGAACTGAGAGCGCTTGCCGTAGAAGAGCTGTATTGAGTTAGCTGGAATAATCCTGCATCGCGAGCAACTCGAAGACTTACGTGGAGCTTCTCGGGCGACTTGCTCAGGGTGGTGTAGTACTGCTCGACAAAGTACCAACCAACCTCATCCTTGGAGAGATCATTGCTGGCGCCAGACGCGTTGGCGGGGTCGATAGACGCAGGGGTAGCGGTGAACTGGTCGGCGGAGCCCTTGTACTGCTCCTGGTGGGCAAAGTTACCGTTGGTGGCCATTTCTGCTTCTGGGCTCCGCGGGGCCGGATATCGAGGGGCGGCTCTGGTGGAGGAAGAGAGGAAGTGCCAAGAGAGGTGTGGCGACAGCAGCAGAGGATTCGGCCGTCGCGTGCGTAGAGCCGGGGGAGATGGGCAGCAAGTGCAAGTGAGGCGTGGGGAGCTTCAAGTCTCTTAGAGTCGCAGTCGGAGATTTGGACGTCGGAATCGGGGTCCAAAAAGAGCGATGGGGGGATAGTGCGCGAGAAGAAAGGGCACTGAGTTGTTGATGACAAACGGGGTGGCGCGTGTGCGGATATGTACGAGGAAGAGAGAAGATATGGGACAAGTGGTTCGTAGTTCGGGAGATGAGAAGAGGAGGAGTATTAGAATCACGCAGGGGTGACGACTCGGGATGAGCGCAGTAGAGGTGGTGATGGGGAGGGTGGAAACGTTTGGAATGTTGGAGCAACGAGGTCAAATATGGGGACGAGAAAAAATAACAACCCAGTTGGACGATTGGCTTCTGGGTGCTCGTGTTGGAGGTGTGTGGCCCGTGCGCTACTGCTACTAATAGGTAATAGTGGTGACTTGTGCGGCGCTCAGAGTGCCCAAAGCCACCCAAGGGCCAAGGGCATTTACCAGCAACGGGCCACTACACTCCAGTGTGCCAAAATAAGCTCTCCCTCCACCAACAATCATCAAAGCGTAAATAAGGGCAAGAAGGTTACTGCGTGTCACCTGCCTTACATCTAGATATATATGTTTGTAGACAGCCACCGGCAATTGCCTCCAACTCTGGATCAGTCCAACCAGATGCAGGGCAGATCATGAGATGAATGCAGATCTTCTGTACCCGACTCTGGGGTATCAGAATCGCTATCCGTTGATCGGCTACAGCATCAGGATCTTGATAGCCATGCACAGCACATTTCCTAAGCTATATAGAGGTTCTCTACGAGATATTCACCCCATTGAAGGCTGGGATGCCCAAAGTTGGGTTCACTCACTCGGTGAGTCGGTGAGATCCCCACACTGCACTGCTCCTGTTGCTGGCTCAATCTGGTTGTCTGGGCTGTTGGTCTCGGTGAGCCACTGCGGGGCAGCCACCGCCGGCCACCACTGCCCAAAAAAATTCAGGGCCGTTCCTCGAATTTTTTTTTACAATCTTATCAGCAGCGCCTTCTCTCGCAGGGACCAAAGCAAACCACCAGCCAACCCCACGCCCAAACCCGCTACAATTTTCATACAACTCCCTCCTCTGCACTCCCGACAGACGCCGTATATACCCCATTGAAAGGAATCAAGAACCAAATCCGCCAAGATGCCCAAGTCGAAGCGCGCAAAGGTGGTCCACATGACCCAGGTCGCCAAAAAGACCCGCGAGCAGAAGGACCAGCTTTTCGAGAACATCCGCGGAGCCATCCCCGAGTACCAGCACTGCTTCGTCTTCAGCGTCGATAACATGCGCAACAACCACCTCAAGGACGTCCGCCGCGAGCTGTCAGACAGCCGGTAAGATCCCGCTACCTCCATCCCCCCCTTCTCTCTTGCCGCAGGGTGCTGACAGAGATGCGACGCAGCGTCTTCTTCGGCAAGACCAAGCTCATGGCTCGCGCCCTCGGCCAGTCCCCCTCTGAGGCCGCCGCCCCCGGCATTGAGGACCTCACGCAGTACCTGTCCGGCACAGTTGGCCTGCTCCTGACCAATCGCCCCGTCGAGTCCGTCCTCGACTATCTCAACTCCTTCGCCCCCGTCGACTTTGCCCGCGCTGGCGTTCCCGCCACCCGCGACTTCACCATCCCCACGGGTATTATCTATGCCACCGCCGGCGAGGTGCCCACCGAACATGACGTGCCCCTCGAGCACTCCATTGAGCCCGAGCTACGCAGGCTGGGCGTCCCCACCAGGATGGTCAAGGGCAAGGTTGTCCTGGGCGAGGAGACCGGCGATGGCGAGGGCTACAGGGTCTGCAAGGAGGGCGAGGTGCTGGACTCGAGGCAGACAAGGCTGCTGAAGCTGTTTGGTGCCTGCCTGAGTGAGTTCAAGATCAATGTCGTAGCGTAAGTTTTCCCGCTCTCTTCCTTATTCGGGGCTGGTACTAAACTTGCTATAGTTACTGGAGCGCGGCAACTGGCGAGATCACAGAAGTGAACCCTGACGCCATGGACGCCGAGTAAATGTCGATTATTGCAGCATCATGGATATAAGGATGTCGGCAGTGGCCCGACGGGACTCATCTGTTAGATATGACTGATACCAGCGTGGATTACATGGGATCTCGGCGTTGGGGTTTTAAAAGGTTTGGGAACCGGAGGGCAGTGGATTTCTTGAGGTAGACGCCCCCGAAATGAATGGATTTTCCACGGAGAGCGTTTTCACGTAGCATATCATGGTCATATTCGTACAGTTATTCCCTCCGCTTGCTTGAGCATAGGTCACGGCCCCCTATTGAGACTCTGCGGTGATTACTAACTAGTAGGTCACAGCTTACCTCTGACCTTACCATTCTGCCGTGGACTGAGAGCTATCCACGATCGACTTTTGAGCCTGCCTCTTGAAGTCCTTGATAGTGTACAAACAAACGAGAGATTACTTCCAACTCCGTTACCTCGTGAGACGGCCGGAACTTTCATGCTGACCAAAGAAAATGAGAAGCTGCTGATCGAGTTGAATCCAGGGGGTGTGCATGTGCTCTATGGGAGTCGATACGTATTGCTTCGGGCGGTGCTTGATGAGGCCGGGGTAGCAGACGGGTTTCGGCAAGTGGCCGCGCTTCAGATATATAAAGGTTGTATGCAAAGGCTTCGTAGGTTCTGCTTACCCGTTTGCGGAACTCGGGGCGGAGTCGGGCTAAAAAGGAGGTGCTAGGAGACCTGACAACCCACCAGATATCCAGACGGCGAGGCTTAGTTGCGGCGGAAGTGTGCGTATCAGATTTATTAGTAGCGGCGGATTTTGCGTGATTCGTCGTAGCCGCCACCCTCGTAGCCTCGCTTTCGGCTGTCGTCCCGAGGAGGACGGTCGTAGTCGCGGTCGCGGTCACGCTCACGATCGCGGTACCCACCACCACCCTCGCGGCGGCCGCCGATGGGTTCCATGTTGCTCCCGGTGCGTCGGTTGTTGTCACGGTCCCCGAATCGACCGCCATCACGGCCACCACCGCGATAGTCACGTCGGTCGTCACGTCTGTCCTCAAATGAGCGTCCGCCGTCGCGATCATACCCACCACCGGAGAAGTGTCGGTCCCCGTTTCTACGATCGAAGCCGGGACCGGAAGGTGCGCCGCTAGGTGTGCCGAAGCCGTTTCGGTCGTCCCGTCCACCAAAGCCCTCTCGTCGGAACCCACCGCGACCTCCGAAGCCGCCACGGAAACCACCACGGCCACGGCCGCCGTCGAAACCCTTAAATCCTCCACGGTAACCGCCACCGTAGCCGCCAGCCGGGGCCCGTGACGACATAGCCTTGGTGTAACCACGGCCGCCCAGGCCGCCCCCAAGTCTACGGGGTAGCCAGGACTTGACAGTACGGCCTCGCTCAACGTCAACCTTGACGTTGCGGTCCTTAATACGAATACCATCGGAAGACTCCAGAGCCGCTACTCATGTTTGCGCCACCGGGCGCACGTGTCAGTAAAGCTTACCCATGATGGAGCTCGATGTTTGAGGATGAGGAAAACAGAATAGAGCAGAGACAGGCATGCTTGAGGGCCCTTTGTGTCTCGCAGTCCAAGCTCGGAGAGGGCAAGCTTGAGGGCCACATCTCCGGGGCATGTTCCATAAAAGCCTATATAAAGCTGCTGTGGTAGGAATGTTGGGGGGGGGGGTTGGAAGGGAAGATATTTACCTCTCATGTCTTTTTCGCGTTCAAAGACAACAAATGCGTATCCCCGATGGGGCTTCTTCTTCTTGTTGGGCTTCTCATGTGCATGAGTGTCCTTGACAATCCGAATCTGTGGCGGGTCAGTAGTATTCACAGGACGGTCCAGCTTGAGATCATACACGTTCGATGGGGCCGAATCGCCCAAACTCCCGCTCCAGGTCGCGCTCATCAGCTTCGTAGCTGAGGCGAGCCACGATGATCGTCTTGAAGGCATCGCCACGGATGTTGGGGTCCTCATTAGGCTTGTCTAAACGAACAATGGTAGTCAGCAAGCATGGTCGCATTAGAGTCCCGCCGTTGTCGCCTCACAAATCTTGGGGGCATCATTGCGCAGCTGCTCCACGGCGGCCTTCTTCTCTAGCTTCTTCCGGTCGCGAGCCTGCAGCCAGCTCTCTGTGGGCGTGTACGCGTCTGTCTCCTTGTACTTCTGTAGCTCGGGGAGGAAAGCAGCCACGCCACCGACGGTCGCGGTCTTGCGCTTCTCGGGCGCGTAGTCCGGATGTTCGAGGAATCGCAGGGGGGGGCGCGCCGCGAAGAGCGCGAGCAGCTGTGGCGGTAGCTTGTCCGTCATCGCAGCGACTGCAAGGGCATCAGCCTGCTCCTTAGTTGACGAGGCAGATTGTGATCCAGGTAACGAGGCTGTACCTGGGGCAGATGATTGATGGAGGTGAGTAGATCGTGAGGGAAAGAACTTGGGTGCCCGTCTGGCCTTAGCGCGTTGATCGGCTGGGGATGGTTCAGCCGGCGTTCACCCGCAGTTCCTCGCTGGGAATTTTCGCCAACCCGCGCGACCGACCGCCCAAGATGCTCTCCTTGCTCCCCGTCGGATCATGAATTTGTCGATTGACGCGGCCAAGCAAACATGACCGTCAAGGGTTTACGAGCCATCGCCAACGGCCAGGTAATTATTCTACTACCCCGCTTGACTGCAACGCCTATACTAACCAAGCGTACATAGAACGGCGTTGGCGCGTTCATCCTCCAATGCAAGAAGATGGATCTACATTATTGCGACTGGGCTGGTAGCTCCAGGGGTATGAAGTAAGTTGTTCCCAGGCCTCGGAGGACTTGTCGTTCGGGTTTGTGCTAATTCACCTGCAGCGGCTTCATCAAGTCCCTCCTCCCCAAGTTCGCCGCCGCCAACCCCCAGATCGAGTTCTCCGTCTCCCCCCGGCCGGGCAAGCACCCCGTCATCACCGGCCACTACATCAACGGGCGCACAAAGCCCATCTGCGTCCGTAACCTGTCACCCTATGAGATCCTGCAAAAGATTGAGCTGCTGCGGGACGCGAGCGGAGAGAAGCTGAAGCGCGCGAACAAGGCCGTGACAAGCAAGCAGGCCAGCGTGAGAGGCATCTGGTCGCCGTACCACGGCAAGGGGATGGTTGTGTAAATACCGCAGCTGTGTCTGTCAGGATGCCATGTACGAACATCATGTACAATTTATCTTTTTTTTTTCATTTACATCAGGAAGCATTCACCTGGCATTGGTGGCAACATAAGAAAATTACAAATGATACCATCACATCGTTTTATTTCCAGATCTTCTTCATGATTAACTAGGAGTAGGCTTTCGCTTCCTTTATCGCCTGTGAAGTGTTTACTGCTTCTTGCAGTTGACGATGTCGATGACTATCACGGTGTTAGCTTGAGGACCAAGAGGGCGGGGTTAAAAGGGGATAGATGAAAGGCAGGCTGCTTACAGGCAGGCTTAAGAGAAGCACCGCCGACGAGGAAGCCATCAATGTCGGGCTGCTTGCTGAGCTCGCCGCAGTTCTTTTCGTTGACGCTGCCGCCGTACAGGATGCGGGTCTCGTCGGCGACTTTGTCGCTGACGGACGTCTTGAGCCAGTCGCGGATGGCCTTGTGGACCTCCTGGGCCTGCTCGGTGGTGGCGACCTTGCCGGTGCCAATGGCCCAGATGGGCTCGTAGGCAATGACAATCTTGCTCCAGTCGGAGATGTGGGACTTGAGGGACTCGAGCTGCTTGCTGACAACCTCGATGGTTTTCCCAGCCTCGCGTTCCTCGAGGCTCTCGCCGCAGCACCAGATAACGCTGATGCCGTTGTCGGTGGCGTACTTGGTCTTGAGGGAGACGGTCTCGTCCGACTCCTTGAGGATGGTGCGACGCTCGGAGTGGCCCAGGATGGTCCAGTTGATGCCAGCGTCCTTGAGCTGCTCGACAGAGATCTCACCGGTGTAGGCACCGTTAGGCTTGTCGAAGACGTTCTGAGAGGCGACCTCGATGTTCTTGTTCAGGGTCTCGCGGACGAGCTGGAGGTAGAGGTAGGGAGGGGAGACAACGACCTCTTGCAAAGGAGTTGCCTCGTCAGTTGAACAGCTCTGTAACGCCGAGTCGAGGGGGGAAACGAACCAACATCAGAGTCGAGAGAGGCATTGTTCAGGTTCTTGACAATCTCCTTGATGGACGAGGCAGTCCCGTTCCTGAGGTAGAAAGTATCAGCATGGAGGACCCCGACAATCAAACTAGACGAGCGTGGGGTGGGCTGAACTGGGCGGCTGGCGGTGGTGGGTGGAGGGGTTCTTCGTACATCTTGAAGTTGCCGCCGACAAAGAACTTGCGAGCCATGATGGGCAATTAATTGAGTGAGTAATTTGAGAGGTTTGGAGGAAAATGAGAGATACTGTTGCCTAAGAAAGCTCTATGGTGGTTGATAGATTTAAGTCAAGTGTGGTCGCAAAAGTAGCTCAACCTTGGGAGAACACCGCTCCTGATGGAGGGGCAGGTGGGCGGGTGCCTGTACCTTGGCTGTCCCACGTCGTTCCCACGTCTACTTTTTTTTTTTTTTTTTAACTTCCGTACTAAATAATAATATATTAAGTACTAGTAAGCATATTCCTCATATCTATTGATAGTCTAACAGGGAGATCCATTCCTTTCTTGTTCTGTACTAGGTCACATTTCTTCGCATTAATACTCACTCTCGGTACTACTCTGTTGGAGGTGGTAATTAGCACGGAAGCTAGAGCTCCCCGCTCCCGCTGGTAGGCTCATACAAATCAACAGCCTAAGAATCGCAGCTTCACCCGACCCGACTACGCGAAGTATTAACCCGGCTTCTCCCTCGATTCATCCAATCCTTCCCGATCCAATGCACCTTAGCCGAATGCACCACCATCTCTTCGCATGCCAAGATACCGAGGCAATTCCAACAAGTATGAGCAAAACAGCGTATATCGCTTGATAATTAGACTGCGTCGTGGTTAAGCCCTTCTCTACTCGGTGTCGCCTCTAGGGTAAGTTCCCTGTTGAACAAACTTAGTGAAATATAATCCTTGGCAGGTATCGATGAAGCAAGGTGGAGCCCGAGTGAGAACAACCGATCTGAATTCAAAAAAAAAAAAGTAACCTAGAAATCATGACTATCCGTCAATCCTTATCTGCTACTCCTAGAAACGTCACTTGGACTGTCCCGGTGGTGCTTCCTCCCATCTCTGTTCCCTTCGCCGTCAATTTATCTCATCCACATCAGATTCCTCCTTCCACCCTCCTTCTCATATTTGGTGGGATCCAACACTAATCCTCAAGACATCGCCTCTACTCGCCCGGAGTGGCGTGTCTTTTGCCGTGGCACATGGCCACCCGCCCACCCCCCTTGAATATCTCATGGTCCGGCTTGGTGGTCCATGTGTGGTGCGTCGATCCCTATTCTGGGGACGGGGTGTCCTGGCCGCTGATCCTATCGTCGCCTTGTCAGGCGGGTTGGATTTAGCGCGGCTCTGGAACGGGTCGCTACAATGTTCCACTTCCGTATCCGTGCGCTTGCACTGTCCAGAGTGCGTTCCTCGGTAGCAGACAGGAAACTATCCCTCGTTCCACGCGGTGGATCCGTCGTTACGTCCATCCTTAACATCAAATAAACCCGTTCAACCAGTGGAGACAAATCCCATATGGGCGGGCGCCGTCAGAATATCCGTCCGAGACATGGAGTTGAGTTCCGTGCTCATCTGGGTCATCATGGACAGGCATTTCTGCATCTCTCCGATTTGCTGGATGGTGCGGGGATCCGTTGGCTTGAGGCACTTGGCCATCTCCTCTAGCGCCTTGCGGCGGTCCATCCATTGCTCTAGGAGGGGCTTGGCGACGGGCACCTTCGTCTCCTTGGCGGGTATGCTCTTTTGGGATGCCTTGCGGCTCGAGCTGGTCTGAGACTCGGAGACATCCGTCTTGCGCTTCCGTCCCTTGCTGGATTGCTGGACAGGGGGGTTTCCGGGCGGGGACCCACCGGCACTTCCATGGTCGTTGTGGACACGCTTCATGTGGTCCTTGAGGTTCCACTGGCGGGGAAATCCGTTGCCCGGGACGCCACGCTCGCAGCCTTCATACTGGCAGAGGAATGGCTTGTCGCCGTGACCATGAAGGCCATGTGCCTCGCGCTCATGGCGGAGGAGACAGGCGGTGGAGGAGAACCGAGCCCCCTCGCATGCGTCAGCCTTGCACCGGTACGGCTTCAGGTGAGAGTCAACAAATTTGCTGGTCAAGTTAGCAACCACTCAGGCGCACAAGGGGACCTTGGAATATCAACTTACTCGTAGTTGCACTTGAGCTTCTCGGGCTTGTGGTTGCATGATGGGTCGTCTTCCCAGGGGCAGTGGAACAGGCCATCCTCCCTTGGCATGGCGTTCTTGTACAGATCATGGTTCCTGGCTGTCTCTCCTTCGCGGCGGTTGCTCAGGGCTGGCGGCAAGGTCATGCTGTCCGGGAGGGAAGGAAGCCCTGGGATCCCGGCCCCATTCATGTCCTCACACTTCACCTGGCCGTTGCTGAACTCGATACTAAGGGGGGTCATGGTGAGTACGTGCTGCGCCTTGATGGTGTACAAATATGGACTTACTTGGGAGACTGGCAAGAAATTTCGGGCGAAGAGTTTGGAGGGCTGATTGGCTGCTGAGTCTGCAGCCAGCGATCGTCAATGGCCGCGGGAGATGATGTCCGGGAGATGGAGCAGGGGAAACTCCAGGAATTGGGGGAGCCATTGTCCGGGATGGCATCAGGCCCAAACTGCGTCTGGGATGGAACAACATGCAGAGGACTAGGGTCAGAGACGGCAAAGGGGCCATTGACGGCATCCAGTCCGGTGCTAAGCGGGTAGCTAGGCCAATACACTTGTGGCAGGGCAGCACTAGCATCCTCCAGAAGCAAACAGGAATCGGCTCCAACCATGGTTCCGGTAGCTTGGGATCCATTCCGGAAAGCTGAAGCATTACCTCTGATGCCCATGCTGGACAATTGTGATGACTGTGATAGCGAAGATCGGGTTGATCTGCTAGAGTCCATGCGCGACATGGGATGTCCGCCTGACACAGGGGTGAGCCCGGCGGCTGCCCAGGCGCTCTCAGTGCCACGGGAGCGGTCCAGTCTTGATCCTCTGGGAGTGGTCTGGCCAGATGTGATAATGTACTCCTCGGCTTCTCCTGAGTGGGACGACCCGTTGTCCGGGAAGTCCTGGAAATTTTGTGACGCTTCCGTCGCGCCCCACGACGAACCATTCAGGAGGTCCGTCGAGGGTTCTGTTTGAGAGAAATACAATCCGGCAGTATGCATGGACTGGGGGAAGCTATAGTCGCTATTTAGGTTAGTGTGCTGTTCTCCACTAATTCAATTGTTTCAACGTGACAAAAAGAAAAGCCTTCAGCTCGAGTCAACTTTGATACTATGGGACCGGTTAGTGAGGTTCACGAGAATATTGGGCGGAGGAATCTCTACAGACCTAGCTGGGCACAACAACACGTGCACTCTGAAAAACATGAACTTGCAATCCGGTGGCAGCCATGGGTGAGGTGAGATTGAGGGAAAATGACACGAGTCAAAGGTCCATATCCGGGCTTGTCGGCTAGGCGCTCCATGGTGTTGAAGTATCAGTCGCATAAAACATTTGGCGGTAATCCTGTGTCGAAGAAAAAACAACGAAAATCATGAAAATTCCATGCAAGAAATAGCTGGCCGTAACCACAGTCGATCCCTGGGTCCAACATGCATTGAAAAACAATCAATCCATGGGCTCGAAATCCAGCCACATAAAACGGAAAGTCCAGCGAACATGCAATGGCCCGGTTCAAAGATACGTTGATCCATTCCGTTTGCGGTTGCGTTCAATCAATTCGATTGCGTGGACGGATGTCCATGTGTTTATCCAGTTTGCGGGAAGTGATGCCATAGCTTAGATTCAAAGCGGGCGGTGCCCTGTCTGAAATCAGGCTCAATACAGCAAAGTCCTTGGGTCGTGTAAGTCCTGTGATTGTTGCCTGGCTCGAGTTTGATCCGGGGAAAATCCATCCTAGAAAACCATTCCATAATCCACGGGAAAAGCACGCGGGTTCAGAAAAGACTTTATGGCAACATCCTTGGCTTGGGTTGAGACTGTTTGCTCTGAATCTGCAGTATCCGCAATATCGGGCGATACTTACCGGAAGCTTTCAAAATAGAATATTTCTTTTGCCATGTCGGGATAAGACATGTCCTTAGTGTGAACCCCTCCGGCTCCATGCCGGAAGTGTGAATTGAAAGCTCCTAGTCCTGGGGAATGTATCCTGGTGGAATCCTCGAGTCCGGAAGTCCAAGGCGGTTGCAGTTCAACAGAGAGAAGGAAAGACATGACATGAACGAGCACAGGATTTGAAATGCAGACAATCAGGAAAAGTAAGCAAAAAACAGTACCTGGAGAGCGACTGAACCTCATCGAGGTCGTTAGAATTGTAACCAGGCATGTTGGCCGGATGAACCATAACAAGGGCAATTGTCATTGTATCCTGGGCTGGACAGAGCAGATTGACTCTTGTGGTCCTTGAGACCAACTTGGGAGCACGGTCTGTTGTGAGTTCAAGCCAGGACCAGGGTATAAGCCGTGGGTTGTGTCGGTGTGGTTGCTCAGCAGACAAGTCCTTGGGATCCTCTGGGTTTGTCTTGGTTGTTCAAAGGAAAGGAAGGATTAGGCAGAGTTAGGAGGCAACGGCGGGTCGTATATTGGAAGAAGAGAGGCTGATCCGGTGTTGGGCAGGAATGTTGGGCAGAAAGAATGAGGAAGAAGAGCGGAACGTTGGGCAACGCAGGAAGATGAGGGTTTTATTGCTGCAGTCCGACGCGCCCAACGTGGGACCAAGCGAGGTCCTTGCAGCGTGTCGAATTACAGCTTTAGGAGGGCGGTCTGTGCCACGGACATGGCCGTCACAGTGGCCGCAGGACGGCAGACAAAGCAGGACTGCGCTGGCGGCCTGTCGAGGTGATTGATAGGTTCCTCTTGCAGGGGGACGGTTGTGGCAGGCTGCGACTGGTGGGATTCCTTGCACTTTCAGGAGAGCGCTGTGGGGTGCTGTGCAGGGCGATGGTCCTATCCCCTGCTCGAGACGCAAGCCGAGGATGATGGGCTGATGGACAACTCATCACTGCATTCTTGGCGCCAAAAGGAAGGACGATGGTGTGCTCGAGTCTGGCTCTCTGACGCTCCGTGCGCTTTTTTCTCCCAGCAAATGAAGCGGACGAGCGCGTCAAGGATGTTGGAGCCTTGCTTCGCTGGACGAAGGCCAGCCAGCAAATCTGCCCTCGAAGCTTCGATCAAAGGAACCTTGCCGTTGCAGAACGCGCCAGCTCAGAGCTGTGTCCCGTAAGTGCGATCTGATGGATCACCTGAGATTGGCAATTGCAAGCCCTGAGATGAGACACGACTGGGCCAACGGGTCGCCTTGCAGCGGTTGGCCGCATCAACTCGACGGGCGCCTCGTCGAACAAAGCATCGGAATCAAGTCGCCCTGCTGCAGCCTCCCAGGAGACGGGACAACTCATGGCGGCTGGCTTCTGTGTTTTTGGAGGATAGAGCCCTCTCATTGCTCATGTTAGAGCGGGGTAGAATGCTGTCTACAAGCCAGCTGTCTCAATCTGACCCTCGCGAGGCCTTTGTCGGCGAATGGAAACGACGATCACTCGATATGGCATGGCGGTGAGCTGCTTCGTGGCTAGGTGGGTGTCTCATGACCCATCTCATGATCAATGTGTTGTCGGATACTTTCGTTCTCTTCCATCCGATTAGAGTTGGTGAAAAGGAGAGGATTATGATGGTCGACTTCCAGGTTTGCTCTTGACTGAGCGAGCGATGAGTTTAATGTTGTCGATGTAAGGAGGCACGTGAGGGCGAACCTTAACATGGAAGCCACGACCATGTCTCTCCAGCCCACGTGATAGCTTGACAATCGGCATGCCACAACACTGACATACATACCTCCACAATAGGTCTCCTGATGAGCCCTTCTTTATTACGACAAGCACGGCAGTTCAGCATCACGAGGCAGCTCTTGCATCGCGATAAGACTGGACTGGGCAATGAGGGTTTGCGTTATCGCAACATCTTCGGGTTTCGCCTGCCGCTCGGAAACCAGAAATTCTCTTCAGTCTTCGATTGTTATGTCTACATTAATTGCTTGAGTCGGCAGCGCGTTGGCGACGGGGCCATGTTGCACAGCACGTGCCCAAATCGCCTCGAGTCCGTTATCCACCTCGTCGTCCATATTCCTCCCGAATCCTGCCAGCATGGACCTGGCAGAGTCCCAGCACCGAAGTCCCAATGCCTGGCTCACCAGTCTGATCTTCTCGTCGTACAGCTTGATCCACCTATTCAGCTGCCTCTCCTCCACTGGATTTGCTGCTCGCCCTGAACTGGCGATGGCGGCCCCGAACATGACGCACCATAGCCACAGTGGACCTGTCCATGTATTGGCTTGTATGCTACCCTCGTTGGTATAGACGTCGTCGATGAGTTGCTCGAGGAGCCAGTCCACAAGCACCGTGTCCATCTGACCATCCCCAACCTCGGCGAAGAGGTAAAAGAAGGTGGCAATGAAACATGTTCGGCTGCTTCTTGGATCACCGTTCAGAATACGTGGCCTGTAAGTGTTTGGATCGAATCCTCGAGATATCTCGTAGTTAAGCTTGAGATCCTTGGTGTGATTCTGCCATAGACGCGCTGCCTGAGTGTCAGTCTCCTCCCACCAACCGTACCTGGGGGCTTCTGTGGGTGGTAATGCTGAGATGTCCCATATCGAGGCAAAGAGGAGGGCCATAAACGTTGGTTGGTAGTCGGGAACGTTGACCAGCTTCGCAGATTTACTCGCGCGGAGACTCTCGCCTGCCCTGTATCTTCAGGTTAGCCAGGCTCAATACTCAGGAGCTTGTGTAAATCAAGCCTTACATCTTGAACATCTTTTGAGGAAGTGACGCCTTTGATTTCTGGCTTTGCATTGCCAACCGAAACCCCTTGAGATGTTTTGACGAGGTGTCTAAGTCCCCGATCGCACCCTGTAACACGTTGCTAGCATCAACTTGAAATCCATTATGGATATGGCTAGCATACCTCCGCCAGAGCTAGTGCAGAGATGGCCAACATGGTATCACCGCTTTGTGCCGTTTCCGAATTTAGAAGCTGCTCTCTCGCAAACTGGTACGTTGCAGATTTGTGGTATAAAAAGGGAACTCTGATATGGTCCATGGAGCCATTGACCCAGGCCCACTGACAGGCAGAGAGCATAAGACACATGTGCATGTAGCCCGGATTTTCGAACGCCTTGTGGATTCTGAGAGAGATCAGCACCATTCGTCCTGTTACTCTGTTCTGAAGATATAACCGACACTGTCGATTCAAGCTCACGGCTGACAGGCCTCTGTCCCCATACCGCATACTGCGAAACTGCATGTCTTGTCAGCGACGGTCGATGATACGGTATACCTACTCCCGAAGGACGTGGACATACAATGCCGCAGCAGCCGTTTGGAAGCGTCAGGTAAGGTCTCATATGAGCCACCGACAAAATCACTGAGGGGAGTTTTGACCCCAGGTGTAGTGTCTATGACACCATCGTTCTTAACAAGAGCACACTCCTGTCTTGGCCCCTCGGGCGACTCGGATTCATCAAGGACCGGGTAGATGCACTCATTGCCTGTTTGCAGGCAGCTTGTGCTGTTGCCAGTGAGCCTCGTGGACTATACAGTGGTCTCTCAAGCCGACGGAGTTGCTGTTGCAAGGAGCAAGTCGTGGCTGCATGCGCAACGCGTCTACTGCATTGCGGCCCACCGAGGGTCGTGCACTCACCAAAGGGGTTTCCTCTCGTCGCATCGCACATGCCTCCTCTTGCAAGTCTGGCAGCCTGTTTTGCTCCGGCGATGGAATTTTCTCTTTCGCTCTTTTGGGGGAGCCATAGTAAATGGGTCTTCTGGGTTGTGATATCATCCGCCCGGCCCCTTTTGTCGGATGGCGCAGAGAGATGGGAGAGGTCTCATCATGATGCTCTCGCTTGAGTTTGAGCCTGTCTTCCTAAAAGTTCACTCACAATACGGAGTACACTGGCCCCAGGAGCTACACGAATCGTGCATATGAGATGCGCCAATCAAAACCAGTTTTCAATGTTCCAACTCCACCAGGTAAGCGGAGTTATATCCAAGATCGGGTTACTATGTTTCGCCTGTTTACTCAAACGTCACGAGAGACACACAGAGTATCGATATAAATAGGTATGTTTCAAGAAGAGGGATTCTTTTGAGCGTTCAACCGCCCTGTGGATATTTTTTTGGGGTAGGTAGTGACTTTATAGTATAGTGGACCCAGAGACGCACAGGCGGCTACGAATAGAACTGTACTATACTAAGTAGTATGTGTGGACCTACAGATAACTTCACTCTACTGTTGCGTCATAGAATTGATTTGGACGTGACCAGGAACTTCAGGTTATAGACAAAATACATCCAGCCCAAGACCATGACGGGTTCGACTTTTTTTGCCCCTTTTACCCTTTTTTGGTACCTCGTTTATGTATCTTCTCACCAGCCCAAATTGGGGAGTTGCGTCCCTGGAAGTACAGGTACTATTATGCACTCGTAGGACCTACCTACTAGGTAGTACTACTACTACCTTACCTACCAAGGTAGTAAGTGAACCTACCTGGTAGTAGTGGTAGGGAACCACTTGGGGTAGGATCGACCCCTGTCGACCTGGAACGTGATTCGACTTCCCGACTCCTCGAATTACCAAAGTGATGCTTTTGCAACCTAGCTTTCTCTCTTTCATGACCTATTGTCAACCGACGTTCCAAATTCAGCTCTCATCAGTATGAAAGCCACGCCGATGCGGCTCCTTCTAACCGCCTCCGTTGATATGCACCCGCATCGAGCACCAAACATCGACCATCATGGTCCCGCAAACCTCCTGGCCTCGCAAGCCTCGTCCAACCTCGACTTCGTGACACAGCAACTTCATCCACATTCGGCTGGCTACAGCTCCTCTGCACCCAATCGCCCCAGGCATGTTGGCAAAGCCTAAGCCAACCGGTGAGGGTGTGCTGATGCTTGCGGGCGATTACGTTGGATTGGGCTTTGGCTGCTGGCGCCCGAGCAAGTCCGTCCGTCTATTGCTGCCCAACTCGCCTTCACAAACAACCACTCATTCTCTGAGGACTAAGGTGGTCCCCCTACCGCTCCCTTGGTCGTCTCTACCCAATTCCGGCAAGCACCGTTGGGCGGAAATGTTCAATCCAATGAGAATAACCGAAGTCCCCTCTTCCTGCCCTGATGATTCCCTTTAGAAAGGTGGCTATCTGGGGTAGCCCCAGTTCTTGACGCCTGGTATCATCTCAAGCGACCAACTCTAATGATTACGGCTAGCCTCACCCTCTCCTTTTCTCGGTTTCTACCCATCGACTGGCTCTGCCATTGCCACCCCCGGACCCCCAGAGTTGTCTGCTTGGCTTCGCCGAGGTCTCCACGCACCCAACAATCCTGGACTGTCTCGGCCATTTACCAGCCTGTGGATCCTGTTGTGCGGCGTCTGCTAGGCCATTTGGATGTTAAACTCGATGCTCTGACAGCCTGACAACGCTATCAGCCTGACGGTCTCAGGGCGAGTTTATCTTGCTGAGTGTATCCGGCCCAGGCCCTGCTCAGCGCCTGGCCCTTGTATCCTGACGGTCCTAGCCAAACGGGGTATCACCCGCTGCCATTCCCGATTCCGTTGCCTAGGTTGTTTACTTCCCGCTTGTCTCTCTTGGGGGTCCGTCTCACAAAAAGACATAAAATGTCATAGTTCCGAAGCTGACATTCCAGTCCTGCTTCCTCGCCCCCCAGCATCAACCCAACTTACCCCATAAGGCTGGCTCGTCGTTGATGCATTGGACATTGGCGCACTACCTACCCCTACGAGGAGTGCTTCCGCATAGTACTTGCATGAAGGGGCTACGACGCCCATAACGCAGCCATCTGCTGTTGTGGACACATCGGCCGGTCACCGGACCTCACCGCCTAGTTTCTCCTCATTACCTTTGGATACCCAGGACATCACCGACCAAGGAGTCCCGTCTCCGTGGAGCTCCTAGAACATCTACTTCACAGGTATTAGCCCGGGAAGCCTTCGGATAGTTGCCTAGGAACTCCGTTCTCTCCCTAGGATTGATTGCTGGCCTCCAGGAGACACCCTTGGTCTCTTACTTGGACTTTCTCTCTGTCTCTCTTTCTCTCTTTCCCGACCCCGGGCTTTAGCGAGTGGCTACCTTATATTCCCTCACTCCCACACACTGAACTCAGTGAATATGTCCCAGCAGGACATTGCGTGCAGGGGTCCCGCTGCTACGAGCGGGCCATGGAACCCGAACCGGAGGTACGGTCCTGCTACCTCTGGAGCGATTCCAACGCGAGAAGCTAACATCACCAGCTCCTTCATTGACCCCTTCAATGGGGCTTCCAGTGGTTTTGAGAATGGCTACTATACGATTTCTAGGTGAGTGGTACTCACAAGGGCCACTGGATCTGACAAGCGTTGACGTGGTTTGAACAAAGCTCCGGCTATTCCGCCAATGCATACCAGCCCAGTAACGGGATTCCTTTGCCAGTAAACAGCGGCTCGTCACGCCCAGACTCAGGCTTCCGTTCGGGGCCAGTCTACACCAGCCGGCCTCCATCAGGGAACTACAACAGCTCGGGGGCATCTTATGGTCCCTACAATACCCCTTCTTCTCAAGGCTGGGAGCCCCCCTCTCAAGGCTGGGACCCTCCTCCTCAGGGCTGGGATATTCAAGGCCGATACTCACCAACCGACTCGGTGGACGATATCATTACCTCACCAAACCTGTCGGACTATTCCTTGGAAAATGGGATAAAGTCCTCGAACCCTACCGGAAAAGCAAACGCCAATGGGAAAAGTCGACCACAGCGGCGGCCATCAAACCGTGATGAGTTTGATGGCCCCAACCAGTTTCTGCCACAACCACCTCACAATGTCGTCGCGATGCAGGAAAGGGAGCTCCCTCACCTTCCTACGAATTTACACATACAGGAACAGGATCGCGTCTTGAGCGACGTCAATGACAGGCTCTCGCAATGTGCCTTTGACTTTGTCGCTAAATATCAATTTCCAATTCCGTTGACGCAAGATATGAGACGGGTTGAACGCGCGCACGACCGCGAGTGGACGGAATGGGTGTATTTGCTGAAGAGACTGGCGACAAAGAGACGGATCCCCGCCCGCGTCTTGTACAATGGACAAATCAAGCAGTTTGTCACCATCCTGGAGAATTCCTTGGAAATGAGACACGCTGCTAAGCATCAGAGCCGGCCATTGAAGGATGACCGCAACATTCTCCAGCTCATTTCGGCGGGAATCCAAGTCGCCAAGATACTCAAGGACGCCTCGGCTATGGACTACCTTGATCAGATATACGTTAATACTGAGAGGCAGATTCAGGAACGCACGCAATCGCGGTTCCGTGTTTAATGCTTCTTTCACCTCTAGTCTGCCACGACTAGCATCACTGGTAGGGACGCAAGTCGTCTTGCCAGTTGCGAATACGATACGGGATCCCATACTGGAAGGAGAGAAACCAGCGGTTCCGGGGCTTGGGATTTGATGAGAAATGATGGATGACCTGCGTTTTTATATCGCTGCTTTTCTTTTCCTGTTCTCGTTAAGCTTGCTCCTCGGGATTGTATTCATGGATTCCACGGTCAGCGCAGGATATTGTCTTTGACGTCTACGTTTAGTTACTGACCGGGTGGTTTTCATAAACATAGCGAGGCTTCGAGATATTTGTACGCACTTCTTCTTATTTTTTTTGTTTTGTTTTGGTGTTGCTGTTCCTTTTTCCTTCCACATCAGACGAGTCGGTTGAATGAAGTGTGACTATCCGTCACGCGCGTCAATTCTCTGTGTCTGTCCTGATGCCAAGGGTTAATATCGGGCCTCCGGTGTTTTTGCGCTGGATATCCGCTCGGCGGCAAATGTTGGGTCATTCAGGCCTCATTGGGATAGAATAGACGGTGCGCGGCTTTGGGTTGTTCTGCGGCGTGTTGTTACGGCTACTCCTTGTGTATATTGCTGGCAGGATACATTTTGGGATGGCCACATCTTGGCGTGTTTTTTAAGCGGATGGATGGGCAGATCGACAGCATCTTGTGAAGGAGATACCACTTTACCTGGTGCCTACTAGTATGCAATGGCGGAGAATGCTTTTCATTGCAGTGTCCAACCTCGTACACTGCTGTCGAGAGTATCCTTGAAAGACTTCACGAAATCGAGGGAGCGTATTCATAGGCAATACGACAGCATGTCTGTCCGATTTTAGTCCTGATACCCGCACTTGCGTCGCGGGACCAGGGTGGAGCGGACTGGTTGTCTAGACCGTTTGTTTCATCTCCCACATCGAACGAAATAAAAAGTTGACACGCCCGCGCATTGAGAGTCGCGAGGTGTAGGCAATTCGTGGGGTTTTTGGTTGTGTTCTAGCTAAGAATCCATCCTTCACATCGTCGCCAACGTACCTGTGGCTGCCGGCGTCGTTCTTCCATGACGTTGGTCACTGACGGAGCGGCTGCGAGGGGCAAAACATGTGGCAGTATGGTAGCATGTGGCATGTGATGGATGCAAGTCAACAACTCTGGGTTCTCCCCCGAGCGTTGCTGGTACTTTTGCAAACCCTCCCGGCGACGATGTGTGTGGGAGGAAGAAAGAAAGAAAGAAAGAAAGTGTCGAAAAAATCAAACTGCACGAGAAACATTTTGATGTGTGAGAGCTAGCCCCATAAGTGTATCACGTGATGCTTCCGGAACTGGACTTCATCTACAGGCCCCAGCGTGGAGCTTTTCTCTCTTTTTTTCTTCTTTTTTTCTTCACACATTCATACATCGCACGATTAATCAACCGTTAGTGACTCGCCAACTTGCTGACGGTCATATTTACGTGCTAGACTAACGGATCTCTCTGCTCTCTGATTTTTCAAATCTCCTTCGAGGGGATGGTCTCTCGTTTTCCCAACGATTTAGTGGAGTTTCCGACATGCATGCACTGGTGATGATTGATGAACCTAGGCCTGGCGACTACGTATACGGTTACGTTGTTGGGACTCGCAGGACACTTATCTTGTGATTATGTGTCTTTTCTCCATCTAGATGGTGACGTCGCCCCGTGTTTCTTTACTGAAGATGGTGCCCTGAGTGGGCGCTTGTTGGGTTTTGATCTCGCTCGCTGTGCCGACTACTAGTACTTTCGCAAGAGTCAAGCACGGGGAGTTGCTTGTACGATATATCACCCATCTCTGAAGACAAGCTTCAGCTATAGAAAGAGGAGCAGCCCAGGTGATGTGAGATTGCACGCCCTGCCAAGTGGTGGAGGCTGGAGGCCCATGCGTACTTAGATGGTCCGGATAGTTATAACCTTCAAACGCAAACGTTGGACTATGCTAAGTACCATAGTACAGTGCTTTGTGCAGCTATCCGTACTCGTCCTTACCTGTGCGTACTATGTAGCACCTTGAGTAGATAGCTTTGGGATACCATGAAACGAACACCCCATGAATTGTATTAATTGAGTCAAGGTGGCCTGGTGGTGCTATGAGCATTAAAAAACTCTGTCTTTTTGCCTGTCCTCGTCTTCCGAGCCCATCATAGGATCGACCCTGTCCGATTAGTAGCTATTATTGATTGTACGAAGTAAATTCAACCTTGCCTCACTCAACCCCAACCCTCCAGTCCTCCGATACTGGTGCTATAGCCTTCATGACATGGTTGACCTATTACGTTAAATCTTTTGGGATACGAGCGGCCTATTCCGTTACATATTCTGGGGGAATGGGGTTGAGATCACTCTTTACGTCCTCAACTTCCTGGCTATTGTCTCCGTGGTTCTAAGTGAGTCTATTTCACATGACAGTATTTGGACCCTGAGGCTGGCTTTACCGCCTCATTACAAGAGGACACACGGGCTATGTGCTAAAGTGCTCTATGGACCTGGGATTGCCTAAGTTCTCCTACATCAAAGGGCTGCTACCGTGGAAAAGGGCCAGTCAGCGCTGTGCGCCAAGGGATTGTGCCCGGGAGGAGCCATCAGTGGTGCCATTTGAAGGCGTCTAATGCGTGCCACACGATTCGGCGCTGTTCATCGATTTCCGCAGCCAATACGCAGTCACGGGGAGGGATTCCAAAGACAGCAGTTGGAGGAGAATCGGCTGCTATCTACTTATACCTGTCGGGTACACAGGATTAAACTAGGGGTTTGCGTTTGCCAAGCACACGACGTCTGGCACGGGGACTACTGGATGAGCGTCAATGCTCTATGCTTGGAGGACTGATCGAGCCCTTTGGGGTATTTGAGGAAGAAATGTTGATTTTTCGACAAAGGAGCAAAAAGAATGACCGGGTTGGATATTATACAGAGATAGCTCTATTGAATCCTTACAAAACGTTCCAGTAGCATCGATGGCTCACTGTAAAACTCCGCGACGCGCATCATGTGGTATGCGCCGTCTACCACCTCATCGCCCCGCACATGTGTCGTGATATGTACATCGGATGAGGGCTCGCCCGTCCCCTGGGGCCGTCTTTCAATGTCTTCGTTTCCGCGATGCCTTCGTCTCGGCTAGGCAACAACAACAACAACACACACACGCACTCATGCGGCCTGCTTCTTCAGGTCCCGGGCAGCCTGCTTGAGGTTGAAGTTGCACTCCTCGTACGCCCGGCCGGCGCCGAATCCGACGCCGACAAAGGCGGGCCACGCTCTGCGCTTGAACAGCAGGACTGAGAAGACGACGCCGAATCCGAGGCCGAGGGTCGACTTGACGAGGAGGTTGGAGAGGCAGTGGTCCCACTGGAAGAGAGATTCATGTCAGCGTAAGGTCTTCCTGGGGGTGGCAGGCGAAATGAGCCGCGCTAATGCCATCGGGTCCGTGTACCTTCTCGTTGAGGAGCGCTTCGCTCACAGGCCGGGAAATGGCGCTGGGCTGCGGGCGGGTGACGGCGGATTCGGCCATTGTGGTTGTTCTGCGGCGCATCATGTCAGCTCATGTGCTTTCCCTGGATGTGGTGGAAGCTCCTCCACCTACCTTTTGGACTCAATTGGGGCCAGCGGGTCGAATAATCGAGCTGCAATGAGCTTCGAGGGCAGTTGGGTCAGGTCGAGATGCACGAGAATCAGTCGGCGAAATGCCGTCAACTGGTCCCAGCCAGTCCCGAAAGCGGTGAGGGGGCCAATGCTGGATCGGGAAGAGCTGTTGTGGCAGAATTCCAGAAATTTTGGCGCAGGTGCTGGCAAAAGTCGCGGGGCCACTCTCTCTCATAGCCTCAAGCATTGATCCTCAAGCCTGATTTGAAATATTTTATCCAATTGTGGGATCCTGTTTATGGAAAACGTATAGAAGGCAACCTGGGACACTCCCCTTCGTCATGGTATGCATAAATTCCCCGATTACCGTTCTATGAAGCTGACAAGGTCAGGGCAAGGAGGACCTTATCAAGACCGTCAGAGGTCTGGATCAGAGTGGCCCCGGAGAGCGCGGCGAGAATCTGGACCATCTTTGGAAGTGCCTGACAGCTTCTGCTGACAGTCAATTTCATGCTGCCGAGGAGAGCAGCTTGAGATGGCTCCTCAAATCAATGAACGGCTCCACGCCAGCCGCCGAGACGTTGCGACGGTATCCATTAACCTGGAGGCTACTGGGATGCGTCTTTCAGAGAATTCCGCTCTTCTCCTTGGCCAAGTCGCTGGCTGATAGACGATTTGTTGCCGTCCTACAACAAACCCTGAAGGAGGTTTCCACCCCGTCAGCCGAGCCAAATCCATCACCATCCCCGAAACGAAAGCGGTCACCAGCAAAGGCCTTCTCGCTAGGGGACCTTCAATCACTCGAAGGATGCACAGAGAGCAGCCAGGCTATCTATCAGGCACTGGGTTGCCTCCTCCGACGAATTGACGACACTGCCCTGGTTTCAGCTCATGACAAAATTGGAGCGGAACATCTCAAGTCACTATTTGGTACCCCTGTGACGGAAGCAGCCACCATTGCGGCGCCTTTACTTCTGATGTGCAACTTGGTGCTCCAATATGGGCAAGCGGAGGACATTGAAGGCTGCGAGGACTGGGTCGCAACTATATCATCGATCTGGAGCTTGCATTTGCAAGGTAGCAATGATGCAGCGGAAGTGGGAGTCAATCTCTTTACCCCTGCGGCGACATTACTGGCGAATGTGGAGGGCCTTATTCACCAACCTGACATTTCAATACCCAAATCCCTGAGAACTCGGTGGAGCGCGGACCTGCAAAAGCTCATGCATGGCACTCTCATCCTCCCAGCCCGATCAGCATTCCTCAACCACCAGAAGGATGAAGCTATTGTCCTTGCTCTCGAGGCGGCCGAGAGGCGTATCGAAGCTGCTGCCCCTGCAATGTACTTACTGGCGTCAACGGCAACAGAGGCAATGGCCCAGCGCGGCGTGCGGAAGGGGAACTCGGAATGGATGAAGAGGGTGTTTCAAGCTGTGGTGGAGTCCATAAAGGGACGACGGGGTGAACATGCTGCCCTCACGAACATCCTCGAACAGGCCCGGGAACGATCGATGCCCGTGAGCATCGACAATCTGCGGTCCGTTTGTCGACAATACGCACTTAAGGGCGATGGGGAGACGGATTGGGCTTTAATAGCGGATCTGGCACAGTGTGACCCAGCTGTGTTCCAGGTTGGGGATGGGGGCGCAGAGCTACTGAAAGAAGTCTGTGCCAGAAGCCTCGGTGATATTCCTGAACACGAGCACAAGGCAGTGTCAGATGTTATCGCGGCAATTATCCAAGGATTCCGCACCGTTCGAGAGTTCTCGTCGTTCCTCAAGCTATGGTTCGATCAGCTGTCCGAAATTGAGCGGCGAAAGCTCAAGTTGTCGTCACCTTGGCTCCTTGTTGGCCGCGAAGGCAGCCCTACAGTCTTTGACAACACGTGGGTCGAACAGGAACTCTCAAAAACCCAATTGGTGGATGTTATAGACTGGGTTCAGACTCAGAAAACTCGCCCCAAGGCTCTCTGCTTGTGGTTGAACGCCGTCAGCCAAGGAATCCAGAGTGATGACTTCAAGGATGCCATCGGCCAGAAACTATTCGATCTTACTCTCAAGATCAGCAAGTCAAACTCCGACATTACAGCATTAAAGTGGAGGATCATGGCGAGGGCGTTTGTCTGGATACCTCTTTCGAAAAGAACGGAGGTGTGGGACGAAATCAAAGATCCACTGTCAAAGATTCTGAGGAAAGCCCTCATCGCCACGCCTGAGACTTTCGAGGCTTTCAAGTGCTGCTGCCGCTTATGGGTGTCGATGAGCCCTGATGGTGCTCACATGGCTGAAGCCGCCAAGCTGGTGGAAGACTTTACCGCTCGGCTTGCCGCTGAGTTTGCCTCAGCAGGAGCTGATGGGTACGAGAAGTTGCCTTCGTTTGTTCGATCTGAGACCGAGTCCGAATTCCGAGAGGATTCTGCCCTCCAGCAGTATTTGGGATGGTATCTGCGTGGATCAACTCGTTTGAATCGGGTTTACTTTGAGAAGAAGGGCGAGCTGTTGCCCACTGTTCAAAGTGTGCTGTCAGATGAGAAGGCAACCCCTCTGGGACTTGAGGCGATATGGCAGAGCCTGCTCGACAACGAACATTGTGTCAACGAAGCTAAGCTGGCCGAAAATCTCCTCGATCGCGCTGTGGGTGCGTTGGCCGAATCCAAAAAGGAGAAGCACTGGCCAGGTGAGCGCGGCCAACTGTGGCTCCGACTGATCTCGAGTGTTCCTCTTGATGCAGTCGCTCGGCAACAGAGAGAGCGCATCATGGCTGTTCTGGTTGAGGGTTGCACCTCGCCCAAGAGTGGGAAGAAGACCCCTACTAAAGGCTGGAACATGATTCTCAGTCTTGCAACTAAGGTGATGGCCCGCCCCACGTTCTATGATGGAATGTCTTTTCAGCATCTGATTGATGTTGCAACAACGGCATCGCAGACTTTCACGTCTGCGGGAGGAGACAACGAAGGCTTGCAAGAACTGATTGGGCGATACTCGTCAATGGCATCGGCCATAATCAAGCAAATGGCTGAGCACGTTGACGAACGAAGTATTGGTTATTTTGCAGAGGCTTCGGCCTTTGTTACGCGTTGCAGCACTATAGCTAAAGATGGGGAGGCACTGGAAATCCCTCCTCTGCATTTGACACTTCTGAAGGCCTTGGTTCAGGAGCTCTCACACTCATCAAACTGCCGAAACCACTCTCAACTGGCCTCGCTGCCCTCTGATGCCGAGGTGTCGTTGAAAAGCTGCGTGTTTTGCTTCTTTGGCGAGTGGATTGATGGCAAGAAGCTTTTCTCCAAGCCAAATGTTGCTGCCGACTTCAGGCTCCTGGTGGCGGTAGATGCTGCCGAACTATTCGATGGCCTTCCAGAGCTGGCGGGACACAAGGGCTCGTCGTTGCGCAAGTTGGAGAAACGTAGCTTGGACTCCATGCAAGCTGGTGATTTGAGAGGCTGGAAGGTGCAGACGTTTCTCCAGAGATACCTGTCGTCGGAACTCGAAATCCCTCGACCGGCGACTTTCCACAGCCTGGAAAGCTCGCAAGGCAAGATCCGAGAGTCCCTTCTGAGGGGCTATGTCGGAGCTATCGTCAAGACCATGGATACGCCCATCAAAATGCAGTACCTGGAAGTACTGATGGGGGAATACCATGGGGGTAGCGACACTGATGGACAACTCATCGCCATTCACCATGTTGTTGACCAGCTTATTGGTAAGTCAACCGCTCAACTCAACGAGTGTTTCGCTGATCAGAAGGCAGAGTCCACGGACCTGGAAGGAAAGGGAGCGGAATTCGACTTGTCCACTGCGCATAGCGAAATGACTAGAGCCCTCGCCTCGACAAAGAAGACGGCTAATGCAGTCCACATCTGTCGCATACTCTACAATTTACTGGAGAGGAAACCACAGGCCATCGGCCAATGGAACATTGAGAGTCTTCTTAGCGCTATAGCGATTCTGTCAGCCGAGAAGACTCTCCCCAACTCAACAACACCATTTGCCTGGTTGTGCAAACTAGTCGAGGTCATTGTCAAGAAGCATAGGGTCCGCCTGGAAGGCCACTACCACATCCTGCTTGCATCAATACAGCCTCTCCTAAGCAACCTGATCCAGGAGCAGCGGGAAGCTCAGGGTGATGACGGCATCTCGCAAGAGTCCAGGGCCAGCGCCTACGGCCGCCTCATAACCTTGGTGTGCGAGCCCACGGCAGGAGCTGTCTCTCGATCTCAGCACCACAGCGCACTGGACTCTGCAACTGATGCGGCCAAGCGCTCGGCAGGGCGCCACATGTACCTGGTCCTGATGCAGTACGTCAAGCTGCAGCTCGAGACGGATGTCTCGAGAGCCGTCCGGGAAGCTCTGGAGCCTGCGATGAACTCCATCTTCGACATTACGCCGCCAGAGGGAAGGAAGATCCTGAATGATGCCATGGACGCAAGTGGCAGGGCCATTTTGAGGGAGATGTTCAAGCGATATACCAAGTTTGGGAAATGGAGTGGCGTGTAAGACGTCTGCATGTAGAGAAAGACTCATTGGAGGGTATCATTCAAGCGGCTGTCTTTCAGCATATTCTTCTTTTATGACTTTGACTTTGCATATGTTGATGGATGCCCGTGCTTCTTCCCGTACTTCTTGATCTGCCCGTGCATGTCTAGATTAACGATGGGCCAGACAATAAACATCATGATGCACGCCATCAAGCCGTCAATGATGGTATTGTTCCGAATCGCGCTTCCCAGGGAGCCCAGTTGCATCACCCAATTAAACAAGTTCACGGTGATGAGAAACTCTCCTCTCTCCAAGCCGCGGATGGATTGACTCGCAACCTCGTCAGGGGTTTGCCTCGGATCTGACTCCTCTAGCTGCTTGGTAACATCCAGCTTGACCAGCTGTTCCTGCTCAAAGCCGGGGGAGAGAATCGTCCCGGGGCAGACGAGGTGGACCTTGACGTTCTGGGGATACAGCATCACCTCACGGCTCAGACCCTCGGCCAAGCCGCGGAGGGCGAACTTGGACGATGTGTATGGGATGTACCCAGGGATCGGGTAGAAGATGACGGCGCTGGCCGTCATGACGAGGTGCCTGGGCTGGGACTCGACGGGGGCGTCCGGGGCAAGCCATGCCTTGAGGATGGCGTGGGACATCTCGGCAGCGCCAAAGTAGTTGATGTCCATCTGGCGGCGCATCGAGGCCATGTCCATGTCGAGGAACAGCTCGGGCTTAGAGGTGCCGGCAACGCACCACACAATGTCGGGGGATCGGCCAGCGTTCCATTGCACGGCCTCCTGGATAACTGGAATCGCGTACGAGGGCAGGGAGACGTCGGCCGAGATGTAGTGGAAGCGTTGGGTGCTCGGGTTGCGTGCAGCAGTCTGAAGAGCGCTCTGGTCAGTATGCTGCTGCAGCGGTGGTGGGTTGGAAGAGGTTTGCAACGAACCTTGACGGTCTCTAGAGCCGACTGAAGCTTCTCGACGCTGCGGGAGACGATGATAATGTTTGCGCCTTTGGCTGCGAGCTGCCTTGCTGCGGCGAGGCCCATGCCTTCGGATCCGCCGGTGATAAGGATCGTCTGGAGCATCTTGTTAGCATGCTCGATGCGAGCTCCCGATGGCGAGGGTAGCTCCCCACCTTGCCCTCGACGGGCATCTTGTTTCCGCCGAAGAGCCCCATTGCAGATACCACGAGGACAGCGACGAGACCAGAGAGCGAGATCCAGGCCAAATTAGTCGGTGTGAGGTCCATGAAGCCGTCAGGGGTTGGAGGTGGGCGTGGTCAGCAAGCGACAAGCTGCTGGGAATAGAGTCCAACAGCACGCAGTGCGCTCCGTGGTGGCGCTTTTCGTGAGAATGTGGTGCGAAATTTCCACTTGCTCTGCAGCGACCTTGACCTGAAGCGAGCGACGTAAGCTGATGATGACATTCGAAGAAGGATTGGCGATTCTCGTTTGGCGATAGGAAAGCACAGCGCACAGGCGAAATAAAGCACTGTATATATTATCGCTAAATGCAGCTGTGTGACGCGTCAAGCACAGCAAAGCTGGGGAAGGTCACGCGTCTGCGCACTGTGAGGCGGGGCATTTGTAGCTTCTGGCTCTGGCATGGACGAGACTTTGCCACGAATTCAACACAACTGGATCACAAAAGTCGGCATCTCGGATCAATTGGTTTCTTTCTCATACACTGAGAATAAGAACAATGGTTTCACATCACACTCTGCGCTCCACCCGGTAGCCATGTCTGGCAACGGTGAAGAAAACAATCTGACTGTCCCGAAGTTCTCGTCCTTCAAGCCCAAGCCCAAAGAGGCTGGCGCTTCCTCAGGCGGCGGCTTAGGGAGAGAAGAAACTTTGGGCGTTCCGAAATTCTCATCTTTTAAACCCAAGGGTGCCGAGGAGCCAGGAGAAAAGAGAAGTCGTGAGAAGAGGGATGAGAACGGCGACGACAGGAAGAGACGCCATCGCTCGGAGAGGGAGCATGAACGCCACTTGAAAAGACGCCGGCATGAGTCTCATCGGCGTGAAAGCGAGCGCCGAAGGTCGAGAAGCCCCCGGGAACGAAACGAGCGGCACGTGGAGCCGCATCCTCGCGGAGACGAGGAGGTCAAGTCCGACCTCTTCTTCTACGACAAGAAAGGAGATCCGCTGATTGTCAAGTACGGCGGAATCGAACGCTCGAAGATCCCAGCGTACTACCGCTATGGAGGGGGGAGGGTTCTGGGCACCACTGGACGTCTCATTATTCACCGAGACGGGGCGAGGGATCAATTTAGCCTTCGAATGCCAGGCGAAGGTTCGGCCCTGTTCAAGGACAAGGACGGTCTGCGAACAAAGAGGTCAAAGCTCAAGCGTCAAGCGGTTAACCTACGTCCACGAAAGAAGGGCGCCGAGGATGAGGACGGCGAGTCCTACTTGGCGCTTGAGAGCTCCAAGAAGGGCGAGTGGTATGATGCCGAGTCCGAATCTTCGGATGGGGAAGAGCTACCAAGCTATCGCTCCATCGAGCTGAAACCAAAGACAGATCCGAATGCTGCTGTTAGCGATTCCAGTGACGGCTCCGAGTCGGATGATGAGGTGCCGGCCCTTGATCAGAGCAACCCGCTCAAGTGGCGTTCAATACAGCTGAGCCGCCAAGTGAAGGAACATCCGGATGACATTGACGCCTGGATAGAGCTTGCAAATCACCAAGAGACTCTTCTGAGGGCCGGCGAGACTCTCGACCACAAGGTTCTCGAAAATGAGGCGCACAGCTATGCCGAGATCAAGGTATCCATGCTCGAGTCCGCCCTATCCAATACCAAGAGTCCGCGGGATCGGAACCGCGTCCTCAACTACCTGATGCGCGAAGGCCTCAAAGTGTGGGATCCCAAGACGGCAGCGAAGAAATGGGCCGAAGTGCGCGAGGATGAGCAGCACAACTTTATCCTTTGGAAGATCCATTTGGACTTTTGCATCTCCAATATTGCTACTTTTCAGTACGACGACGTTAAACAGATGCTCATCACTCGGCTTCACCAAGCGACCTCCCGTCCCCCGTCGGAACACCGGCAGAACGATTGGACTGAAGCTGTTTACGTGTTCCTGAGGGCAACACGGTTCATTCACGATGCTGGCTACAGGGAACTGGCTGTTGCGGCGTGGCAGGCACTTCTAGAGCTTACATTCTTCAAGCCACAGCATGTTGGGAACGGCCAGGAGGCTTTGGATGCATTCCAAGATTTTTGGGAAAGCGAGGTGCCTCGAGTCGGTGAAATCGGCGCTCAGGGTTGGAAGCACTTCGTCGAGTCCAACTCCGACACAGATGTCCCGGAACCTCTCAAGGACACTATTCAAGCAGAGTCCTCAAGGGACTCCTATAAGGCTTGGGCGAACGCCGAACGCCAGCAAGCTGAGAAAGCGCGTCTGCCATCGCGGACATTGGACGAAGGAACAGAAGATGACCCGTTCAGGGTCGTCATGTATTCCGACATTGAGCCGCTGCTCTTTTTCGTACCGAAATCAGCCATGCCGCGTGTTAGTCGACAGCTTCTCGATGCCTTTTTGATCTTCTCGGGGTACCCTCCATACGATTGCCCCGACGAATGGATAGAGGCGGCTTGGCAAGACCAGTTTCTGACCGGAGCAAGAGGCAGCATAGGGGCACAGGGTGCGTGGGAGTTGAAAGAGGATATGACGGGTGAAGTGTCTCGAAAACCACCGGCATTTGCGGTCTCGAACTTGTATGCCAAGTGTACCCCTGAACTCCTCTTCCCGGGAGGGAACTGGTTCCATTTCTTGAACTCTGCAACCTATTCTCAAACGGTTGACTCGAAATGGATCCAGAATGCGACCGGACAGCTCGTTCATGGAGCAGGCGCAGAGGGATTGGCGTCATACTATCTCTCGCTGAGCTCGTTGGATCAGTCGTCGAATGTCAAGAAAGTCGCCAAGGGTCTTTTAAAGAAATATCCAGCAAACACTGGGCTATACAATGCCTATGCTCTGGCTGAGTACACGCAAGGCAACCGAGACGTTTCAAACAAGGTCCTCAGTTCAGCATCTAGCATCTTCAAGGTATGTATAATATTTCAATGGCAGAATCCCTCCCAACCGGTGCTAACTGGATGATACAGGGAGATTCGAATGACCCCAGCCTCTTGTTGTGGAGGACCTGGGCTTGGCTGGAACTCGAAGCTGGCAACAAGTCGCTTGCAGTGAAGCGACTCTGTTCATCTGTGGATGATTTGCTGCGTAATTCTCCTGATGATGGAACCGAAGTTTCAGGACCATACATCCTCGAGGCGCGCCAGGTATTTTCATCACACACTGGGGATAGGCAAACTCGAGCCGAGAGCCTCGCACTTCTTGCGTACCTGACAACGGATGGTTCCACTGAACCCACCTCGGCCGCTCAAGGCAACATCTCTGCTGCGATGGCTAGTATTGATGGATCGAGCTATGCATTAAAGTTCCATGGGGACGAAGGGGCGGCCGCTCATGAGGGCTTACTCCAGTTTGCGGCAAGGCTTCTGTACTTTCATGCGACGCGAGGGTAAGGCTCCTGCTTGTTCATAATTTTTACACGCTAACAAGTTACAGGCCGTTCAGGAGAGCATATATGCGGGAGCAGCTTGTCAAGTTCATCGGGGTTTTCCCTCGCAATACCATATTTCTCTCCCTTCTGGAATGGGCCGACTCGAGCCTTCGAGTGGTGGACGAGACACGTACGCTCCTATATGACAAGGTCCTCGTGCCGGCGCTCGACTGTGTGAGCAGTCGTATCTTCGCCATCGAGCACGAGCTCCACCGCGGCAACGTGAACACAACCAGGGCAGCATTCGAACACGCCGTGAGTAGCGACGTTTGCAAGTCGAGCGTACAAGTGTGGACCTCGTACATCCGGTTCTGCCAGATGCACACGGAACTCCGCTCCAAGACTAAAGAGGTGTTCTACAGGGCATTGAGGCACTGCCCCTGGTCCAAGGACCTCATGATGGAGGCGTTTGGGACGCTGCTTAGAGATATGCAGTCAGAGGAGCTGCGGGCTGTGTACAACACGATGACGTCCAAGGGAATGCGGATCCATACCGACATGGAGGAATTTATGGAGAAACGCCGTGCTGAAAGGGACCACAGGGGCGAACTACGGCGATGAAAGATGCCAAGGCGCTGAAACGGCGCCCAGCATCGGCGATACCTGGTTTCCGGCTCTGGACACATAGTTGGCGATAGCCTAATGACCTAAAACTCCGACGTCACCTGTCATCCCCAGATACTTACTAGTACTACTTACCTATATCCGTACCTAATAAGTGATTCACGGATTCGCATGGAAGTACCACCACACGGCGCGGGATTTTGCCTGTCGCACGTCTGCACGCATGGCCAGGGATGGCGAGCGAGAATCTCACACGGCAATGCACATGGCGCACGGCTGTGAGTGGAGTTAATGAGGTTAAATTGAGCTTGGTTTTGAGGGTACCTATTGAGGGGCGGTGCGGAGAGACGTCAGTATGCAGTAGTGGGGCACCTGGATCAGCGGTGAGGGGCATTTGGGGGCAACCTTCCTAAGCTCCTCCTGGCTCCTGAGTTGAATGAAGAACCCCATACTCCGTGCTAAGGAAGGGTCTAGATCGCCTGGGGCAGCACCTTCCTGAGGGGTCCTCACGGTGCCCAGCATGGAATGGAAGGAAGCAAGAAGGACGTGCCTCCGTTCAGGGCATCAGGGAAGCTTAATCTGGCAGTTTTGGAAACCTATCGATTGGGTTACCACTCTTTCGACAATAAGAAACACTTTGGTACAGGCTGAGAATGGCTTCATGCCGCAGTTTGTGGAGTGGTACCACCGATTGCCGTGCCCACGTTTCATGGCAAGGATGCCTGGTTGTGGTGAAACGAAGCTGTGGACGATGGTAGCAGATCAGGGCTGTGCATTGTGCATGCGCATCATGCATCGTGCAGTGCTGGTATTTCAAGTCCCATTCTCCTCATCCCTCTTCACTTTATTACCTCCACGCCATTTTCCATCCAGTCTGATTCCTCCAGCTGAGGCCATCGAGCAAACCCCAACACCATGGCGGATCTTACCACCCCGCAGCAAGCTGGAGGCGGCGCTGGCGACTCGCAGCGAACAGTCAGAACCGTCGACGAGCACATGCTGCCTCACCTCCGCCGTATCTTTGAGTCCCACGCTGGTTCCGACACGAAATGGGGCAAGGATGAGATCAAGAAATTCGTCCACGATATCCAACGCCATGACGACTGTGCAGACGACCCTACGGGTGGCAGCGGCCTCCTCGCCCACGACGAGCTCGACTTCAACGGCTTCCTCAGCTATATGACCTCCTCGCATAGTACCATCACCAAACACCCCCAGCCCACCGATCTCTCTTGGCCCCTTGCCAGCTACTTCATCAGCTCGAGCCACAACACCTATCTATCCGGCAACCAGCTGTCCAGCGACAGTACCACCGAGGCCTATACCAACGTCCTGGTCAGGGGCTGCCGTTGTGTTGAGGTTGATGTGTGGGATGGCGATGAGTCTGACTCTGATGTGAGCAGCAGTGACGATGAAGGTGTCAAGGCCGCCAAGATTGCTATGGCTGAGCAGAAGAAGAAGAAGAAGAAGGGCCTTGGCAGAATCAATAGCGTTAGGAGCAGGCTACCTGAGTCACTCTCCTCGCGCCTTGACAAGACAAGCCTGGGCAAGAAGCTGGACGAGAGGGAGGCGAAGAAGGGCGCTGCGACCGTCTCCAGCACCGATAAGGACAAGATCGAGGAGCATCACGAAGAGGGCACCCCAGAGGTTGGCCTCGTCGAGCCAAGGGTTCTGCACGGGTACACCCTCACCAAGGAAATTACCTTCCGCGACGTTTGTATCGCGATTGGTGAGAGTGCTTTTGCCGTGACAGACACGCCCCTCATCGTGAGTCTCGAGGTCCACTGCAACCCCTCGCAACAGGCTACCATGGTGCGGATAATGAGGGAAGTTTGGGGCAATTTCCTTATTCCAGAGCCTCAGGAGGAGCCCAAAGCGCTCCCGAGCCCGGCCGAGCTCAAGAACAAGATTCTCATCAAGGTCAAGTATGCGCCACCTGGGTCATCACCCGATGCCTACGAAAGTGGCGAGGACGATAGGGCACCCGTTGGTGCCAAGCCGAAGGCGCCGTCCAAGATCATCCAGGACCTCAGCCGTATGGGATTCTACTGCCGCGGCGTCTCTTTCAAGTCTTTCACCCAGCCTGAGGCTTCTATGCCCACGCATATCTTCTCCCTGTCTGAGAAGAAGTTCCTCGAGTACCACGAGGACAGGAGCTCGGAGCTGTGGGAGCATAATAAGAAGTTCCTTATGAGAGCGTACCCCAAGGGCCTTCGGATTACATCGACCAACCTCAACCCAGCACCATTCTGGGGCTCGGGCACACAGATAGTTGCCCTGAACTGGCAAGAGACCGATGAGGGTATGATGCTGAACGAAGGCATGTTTGCCGGCACAGGTGGCTACGTCCTGAAACCCGAAGGTACGTTAGCCAGCTTCAACATGTATCCAATCTGCGACTGACATTGCCATAGGGTACCGAGTGGATTCAACCAACAGTACCTCCTCTAACAAGACAAAGTGTCAAACCCTCACACTCTCCCTCACGTTCCTCGCCGCACAGTCCATCCCCCTTCCGCTAGATGACAAGTCTGCCAAGGGCTTCGAACCTTATATCAAGGTCGAACTCCACGTCGACGCATCCGACGGCCTGCGTGGTGGGCATATAAACAACGACGGCCACGAGCGGGAGGGCGAATACAAGGCCAAGACACGCACGCACAAGGGTCAAAATATTGATCTTCGGGGGGAAAAGCTTGAGTTCAAAAACATCCCAAGACTGGTGGAGGAGTTGACATTCCTGCGGTTCACCGTCAGGGACGATGAGATTGGACGGGACGACCTGGCAGCGTGGGCATGCGTGCGGCTAGATCGCCTGGGCGAGGGTTACCGCTTCATCCACCTGCAGGATTCAGAGGGGCGATTGACGGAGGGTGCTGTGCTGGTCAAGGTTGAGAAGAAGCTCGTCTAGGGTCTGCCTCCTTCTCTCCCAATACGGCGCAGGAGTCATTCAAAGGAGTGGTTCAGGGACTGATTCACAATTATGCGAGGAGTTGCAGGGTTAACAGTTCAGGAGCACGAGATTGAACCCCACGAGAAAGACCAAAGTATCAATGCGAACTTCAACCGATAATCATACAAGAGAGAGTCCCCTTTTCATACCCATACACACGAGGTCCAGACTTTTCAAGAGAGACATGCAACTTAGAAGTCACCACCACCCTTCCTCTCACGCCTCTCATGTCCATGCTCCTCCAAGTCCTTGCTTCCAAGAATCCCACCCGCTTTTTCAACAAACTTACCAATCTTGCTATCTCCTCCCCTAGTCTGCTGTCCCTGACGCCGTCCCATGCTGGGGTCATCCCGGCTGCCGGACTCCATGCCAGACGAGGTGCCAAGGCCGCCACCGCCAACATCGCCCTCGCTGCGCGAGGTGCGCTGCCTGGTTCCGCCGCTGGCCATACCGCTCTGCTGCTGCTGCTGGCCATAGGTATCGCCTTCGGAACCTAGACCCCCGCCAGTACCGCGCTGAGAGCCCGAGAGGCCCTCGCGCTCACGACGGCCGCCGCCGTACGTCTGGCCAAACGACTCCTCGCCCTCAACGCCCTCGTACTGCCCCCCGATGCCCTCGGAGCTCTTGCTGCCCTCAAACTGCTCCATGCCCTCGGAGCGTCCGGTGCCCTCGGAGCGGCCCATGCCTTCGGAGCGGCCGAGGCCCCCGGAGCTGCGGGTCTGGCGCTGGCTGCCGGTGGTGTACTCTTGCTGGCCGGGCTGGAAGTGTCAAGCCAGATGTGTTACTCCGAGGGACGGAAAAGAAGTGTGTTCAGGGGGGTACGGGAAACGTACCATGTTCTCGCTATACTGGCCCTCCTCACCAGACTAGAAAAGGAGACACGTCAGTTCTGGAAACCCGATGGTGTGGAGGTGAAGGCTCGTACTCTCTCAGTGTATCTCCCAGACATAATTGCTTAGGTTATCTCGGTTGTATTTTTGAATTGGTGGAGGATTTAGCTGGATAGACAAAAGTATGCCGATGGTAAGGGACGATTCAGAGGAGAGAGGGATGGAACTCGTGGTTTATATCCTTAGCTCAGCCTTCAAGCCCCCGAATCCCGCACGTACCTACCATGTACGTAGTGGGATGTCCCCATCAAGGTTTCACCCTCTCAAATGTGCTTGGTGACCATGTGCTGCCGAAATATCCGCCGCGATCATGGAACCAAGACCGGACCTTGCATCAGCACCTCGTGTTTCATGACGTGTCGGGCTTCGAGCACCGTCGTCATCCTCCCAAGTGGTACATGGTAAGCTTCCGACCACTGTCGTGGAGGCGAAGCGAAGGCTCCTTGGAGTGTGTCCCCGCTGACGGGGATTATATTTCATTGCTTCGTGGTGGCGATCCAACTCGAGGCGTTAGCGGTGAAGGTTAATCGAGGGGGCGGGTCACCCCGTGACGGGACACATCAGATACAAAGCGGACTCAACGAGTAAAGAGGGGCATTGTTAATGTTAGGTCATAATGTGTTGGACATGCGGCGAGACCCGGTGGGCCGGTTCTCGTCGGTTTATTCTGGTAGTTTATGGCATAAGATGGTTGTCTATAATACTCCGTGGCGAGCCTTAATTCTCAACCGACGGACGACCCTTGATTCCTCCCGTAGAGAGAGCCTTTGTCACGCTAGGTCTGAACATCAGAGTAAGAAGATGCGATTCTTTTCTCCAGTGGAAATCGCTTTGCTGGTGTGCATTCCATGTGATCCCACTCCATCCACATCCAGGGACTTGCAGTGCCGTTCAAGGACGCCGGCAACGCCATCTATCCCAGGCGAGACCGATGGCGTTGTTAAACGGTTGATCCCTCCAGTGAGGCGTCAACGCAAATTTGAGTGCCAGGCTCAATCTCTCCGTCCTTGCCGTCGAGGAAACAGTTCCAATTCAGGAGCTCGTATTGGGTGATTTCGAACTCGTTCTCGATCTCGGCAAATGTCTGGGGTTCTTGAATTGTATGAATTTTATGACAGCCCCAGGCCCCGCTCGGCGTCGGGCGGGTCTGTTGATAGGAGATTCCAGCCAGTCGCTTGGCCGGGGCTACAACCAGCGCCAACCAGCGAAGCCATGAAGCCCATGGTAGAAAGTACCGAAGGTAGTGATATCATGATAAGAGATCAGGCGCCTTGTTGGGTTAGTTTTCATGATTGCCCGAATGGAAGGGTCGAAATGGGCGAACGGGGGAAATCGTCCTTGATATATACATCGGTCGCCATATATTAATGTCCCGGTGGCTGCGTAAGCAAGGTAAATCATGGCTGGTAGTGCCTTTGTATGTGGTTCATCACAGCCGACTGGAATTCTCTTCACTGACCAGCGCGCCGCTCATCATCGGGGGTCCAGGAGAGCCATTGGGGTGCCCGTGTAGCACCAGATCCTGACCTCCTTTGGTCCCCCACCAGGAAACCCCGATGGCGGCGCGCTCAACGTCCATTTCACCGCTGACGAGAATGTCCAAGAATCTCTTCTTGACACTCTCTCGCAGACTCAAATCCACAATCTCGTTGAGGGCCTGGGCAGCGATGGTCAGCCATTCCTCCACGAGGGGAAGCGGGAGGAATGGCAGTGAGTCAACCAAAGCCATCGCCAGGGCGCTTTGCTCTGAAAGAGATTCCTCCGTCACCTGGCTTGCCGCATCTCGGGACATCATTTCCTGGGGAAGAGGGGCCGTGTTTGCGTTCGCCATGTGCGAGCGGAGCATTTCCAACAAGGTCTCAGATAGGTGAGGTTCCATAGCGGCAATTGGGAAAGGTGGCGACACGACCTGCATGACAGTTTTGAAGGCCACTCGGAACTGACGCGGAGATATGTGGAAAGGGAATGATTGAAACAGTTTGACAATGTAGAAGGGTGCCATGCGGATGGTCAGAGCACTGTGCTGGGGGCAGGACAGAACTGATAACACTGAGCTGTGCGCCGATTCGAAGAGCTCAACCATGGATGGGGTCATCGGACCTTCGTGGGATAGGTATGCTAGGGCTGGCTTAATGATAACTTCGTCGCATGCATCCGTGGATAGTGCCAGAGGTAAGTGCTCTGCGAGGTTGAGATAGAACAGATCCAGCGCTCTCTGGGCATGGCGAATAGGCAGTACAGCTGGGTCGCTGGGTCGGGTTTCCTGCAGGAACCTTTCAGAAGCCGCAGCATTCCGAGAAATGACATCGATGGATGTCATGTACGTGAATGTGTAGACCTCGAAGGCGCTGTTCCCATCTCGAGACGAGACGAAGTAGAGGTTCCTCAGAATATGCAAGGACTTGGCAGCAATGGCTGGCGCGGCCTGGTCGTTGACCATGTTGGGGTCTAGTAAACTGCGAGAGACCATGGGCTGCAGAATGGCAACAACTCCGAACAACAGCTTCTTGAAGAGCTGCCAGAGGGCGGGCCACGTCTGCTGGAGCGTCTCCGGGCTGAGTCGAGACCCCTCCATGGCAGGGTCAATGTCGCTGAAAGCCATACGTTGCCACGCATTCAGAAAGTTCCTGCTAAAAAGCAGCAATGACTCTTGCGCCTGGAGCACGACCCGAGTATCTGCTGCGTGCTGGGCCGCAAAACCAGCCAGTTTAGACAGCGGCCCCAGGTTGCCCATCAATGGGCGCTGGTCCATGTCTCGAATCATGTGAAACGATGGCGAGCTGGCGGGCCAGCTGAGAATGTTACCAGGGGATTCGACAGTCTCACGGCTGATAGCCTCGAGAAATTGGGCATCGCGAAAGCCCTCCTCGCCGGTAATGGCCCAAATGGTAATGGGCAGCAGGGCGTCGCAGTTGATCTGGGATCTATGGAAATCGGAAAGGAGCGGGAACGCAAAGTTGAGTGCCATGACTATCGATGCGCCAGCCAACGGCCCGTCTTCCATGTGGCTGTCGAGGGCAAGATTCGCGGCTGTGACGACGGCGCCCTCGAGTGTGTTTCGTAGCGATCTGGAGAGAGCCCGCTTATCGTTGCCCTCCATGCCCATCAGGACGCCAGTGAGAACCAGCAGATGCTGCCATCTACGCGACCTGTCGTCGGCACCCTTAACAACGGCACGGGTCCACTCATCGCTTCGCAGGCCGCCTCCTTCTCGCGGCGCGTTGGCGGCGACTGGCTCAATGCCTTGCTCGTGCTCATGCACCCGCGTGGCAGCGGAGTTATATATGCTGATGATGCGAATGGCTGTGCGCAAGCCATCTGGTTGATGCCATACCGCCCGCGCTGTCAGGAGCTGCGATGTCAGGACGCCGAGGTTGAGCGGGTTGGACAGCTGGGTCAGGAGATGGGTGGTGGTGCCGATAATCTGGTTCGTCTTGGGGGCATCGTGGGTATCCTGGTAATACTGCAGGACAGTATTCAACAGCCTGTCGGCAGGCATCGTGGCTGTGCACTATGTGTTCTCTGTGAGA